>NC_138550.1:6505072-7193445 GCF_964273705.1 Natrix helvetica | reverse complement strand
CTTCTCCTCCTCCTCTTCTTTCCCCTTCCTCCTCTTTCTTTTTCTCTCCTCCTCCTCCTCCTCTCCTCCTCCTCCTCCTCCTCTTCTTTCCCTCTCCTCCTCCTTCTTCCCCCTCCTCCTTCTTCTCTTCCTCTTTGACCACTTCGACTGTCAAAACACAGATGTCTACAAAATCAACTTGTCCAAATTACCTTACCTTGACATTTTGTGTGTTGGTGGTACTGTGTGTCCTCACTGGAGTGAGGAGGAAATGGAGATTTTGCAGTATCCTTCCCCTGGACGGGGGGATGGAGATTTTGCAGTACCTTTTTCCTGGAGTGGGAGGAAATGGAGATTTTGCAGTATCCTTCCCCTGCCACACCCACCAGGCCACACCCACAGAAACGGTAGTAAAAAAAATTGAATTTCACCACTGGCTAAGGCTGATATGACAGCAGTGTTCCAATATTTGAGAAGCTGCCATAAAGAAGAGGGGGTCAAGCTATTCTCCAAAGCACCAGAAGGCAAGAAAAGAAACAATGGATGGAAACTAATTAAGGAGAGAAGCAACTTAGAACTAAGGAGAAATTTCCTGACAGTCAGAACAATTAATCAGTGGAACAACTTGCCTCCAGAAGTTGTGAATGCCCCAACACTGGAAGTCTTTAAGAAGATGTTGGATAGCCATTTGTCTGAAGTGGTGTAGGGTTTCCTGCCTGAGGAGGGGGCTGGACTAGAAGACCTGCCATATAGGATGCCCTGTAAAGAACGGTTGCAGGAACTGGGTATGTTTAGCTTAAGAGAAAGAAGGACGAGGGGAGACATGATAGCAGTGTTCCAATAACTCAGGGGTTGCCACAAAGAAAAGGGCGTCAAACTATTCTCCAAAGCACCTGAGGGTAGAACAAGAAGCAATGGGTGGAAACTAATTAAGGAGAGAAGCAACTTAGAACTGAGGAGAAACTTCCTGACAGTTAGAACAATTAATCAGTGGAAAAACTTGCCTCCAGAAGTTGTGAATGCTCCAACACTGGAAGTTTTAAAGAAGATGTTGGATAACCATTTGTCTGAAATGCTTTAGGGTTTCCTGCCTGAGCAGTGGGTTGGACTAGAAGGCCTCCAAGGTCCCTTCCAGCTCTATTCTGATTGATTGAATGGTCAAATAAAATATCTTTCCCCCCCCCCCAGCAAAAGGAGTTGCGATGTTGCAAATGTGAAAATGAAGGCTAACGCAATATGTCATCTTTGCAAAGGTTCTCTCTATTATATTACATTTTCAGCATCCTTCTTGCAATGACACATTCTGGCTACCATTTCATATACCAATATTGTATACTGCAGAAACATTTCCACACTCTAGTTGTGCAGCATCCAAAGCCACATAATCGATCGGGACGTAGAAAAAAAAATCTACCTTAAGCTAACCCTAGATCTACTCTTAGCCTCAGACAGACAAGACCCCCTGAGGTTTTTAAGAAGAGATTGGACAACCACTTGTCTGAAATAGTACCGGGTCTCCTGCTTGAACAAGAGGGTTGGACTAGAAGACCTTCGAGGTCCCTTTTAATTCTATTATTCTGAAAATACTGTATTTTTCGGAGTATAAGACACACCGTTTTCCTTCAAAAAAGAGGGTGAAAATCTGGGTGGGTCTTATACACGGAATACAGCATTTTTTGCCTCCCGAAACCCCGCCCCCTTCACCAAAATGGCCATGCATAGTCTTTAGGAGGCTTCCAGAGTGCTCCTGGGGGCTGGAGAGGGGAGAAATGAGTGAAAACCACACCTTTTTTTTGCTCGTTTTTGCCCCCCAACCCCGAGGAACACTCCATAAGCCTCCTAAAGGCAATGCATGCCCTTTTTTGATGAAAAATGGGCCCATTTTTGCACAAAAATGGCCACTTTTGGGAGGTCTGCAGAATGCAAACACTTTTTTTAAAAAAAAATTGCCTCTTCAAAATCTTGGTGCGTCTTATACTCTGAAAAATACGCTAAATGTCAGGGTTCAATAAAAGATTTCTGGAAGCATGGCTAGAGACTTTGGTGGTGCTCTTTCCTTTTTTGACCTCCCCACACTAGAAGACGTGAAGGTTTTTGGAAAATTATCTGCTCGTTCTCCATGAGCTTTCTGCGTAGTCCACACGCGGACATCCTACATGCCGAATTCCACCTTCTATCAGCCATGCGATGGACTCCTTGGGAAGGAGCCAGAACAGAAACCTGTCCCACTCAGCAGGAGGTTGAACTAGAAGATGTCCAAGGTCCTTTCTAACTCTATTAGCTGTTTTTTTGCATTCTATTCTATACTGCTTAATATAGGTTCCTGCTTGCTTTAGCAGTTGGGATAATCTTCTCGTTTTGGGTGACCCTGGTGGAAATATATACTTTGGGGACCTACAGGTGACTTACAACCACAAGTGAGCCAAACATTTCTTTGCTAAGTGAGACGTTTGTTAAGTCAGTTTTGCCCCATTTTACGACCTTTCTTGATGCAGTCATTATGTGAATCATTGCAGTTGTTAAGTGACTCTGGCTTTCCCCTTGACTTTGCTTGTCAGTGTTCGGGCCCAGCCTTAACAGATGCAAGAAACAGACTCCTTGTCACGAAAAATCCCTCTTTATTTACCTCTGAAATTACCCACTGAAAAGTCCAGGCAAGAGTCCTTCAAGGAGTTAACTGAAGTACAGACCTTATCAGTTCCTTGCGATAATTGCAAGGCTGTGAATTCACAGTCGAAAGGCTGCAGATTAAGCTCTGGCAAGCAGTCTTTGTGACACGAAACGCAATGAGCAAAATCTTCAGAAATATGAACTGTAGTCTCCTACGATAACCACTCCGCTTTCCTTCTATTTATTCCCCAGCCAGGGAGGGGCCATTCAGCGTCCACGTGTGCTTTGCTTCCCGAGTCGACTCCTTGTCTTCCATTGTTCACCTCTCCTAACAGCTCTGTGCATATGTGCATCTGGAACAGGCCTCAGCTGTTCTTCCTCCCAACTTATTTCAGCCTCTGAAGGCAGCTGCCTCTCTGGTGGCTGGGAAATGTTGGAATGGCCCTGGCTCTATCTCTGCATCCAACACAGAGCATCCATCAGAGCCTTCCCCAGACTCCAGCACTGACCCAGGTTCCTCCCCAACCTTGTCCGAGACTGCTGCCAGATCTGTTGCAAGAGAGGATCACATGCCTGTAACCAACTGGGTGAATTTTGATCATATGACTATGGGGATGCTGCAACGGTTGTTAAGGGCAAGGACTTGTTGTAAGTCCCTTTTTGTGGTGTCATTGAAACTTTGAGCTGCAGATTGAGGACTGCTAGTAATTTAATATAGGTCACAGACCCAGTAGCCTTCATAACACAAGAACAAAAAGTTAAGACACAATAAAATACGACAAGAAAACGAACGAAAAAAGGCAAAAGTAAGCATGGTAAAACCAAGGAAGAATGATGTAAGACTCTAAAGTCCTACATAATATTTTGCTCCAGACAGTACAACTTGCAATCAATCCAAAATTAATTTGCCATTAGTAAAGCACAAATTCTGCAGACTGCAAATGGAGACTGAGCAACAGCTTGTGAATTCTTAGGTTCTTTCTCTGCCAGCAAAGATTTGCATAAAATTCACCTAGTCATCCGGGGAATTTGTAAGAATTAGTTATGGAGCATCTTGGACAGACGTTCTCAGATATTGGTCCCAAAGGTGCTTTTTTCAAGAGGCCACTGGACTTTCTGGTTTTTCTTTGAAGATGTTTCACTTCTCATCGAAAAAGCTTCTTCAGCTCTGAACTGAATGGTGGGGAATGGAAGGACTTATATTCCTTGCAGACAGCTGGTCGTTTGCATCTTTTTTAGAGAGTCGTTGAGGCCACCTGGAGGTTTGTCTGTATCCTCAGGGTCACCTGAGTGGTGCAAATGGGTGTGGAGCCTTCTTGGAACTGCTGAAAGGACTGTGCTGTAGATAGGAGATAGATGATGTCGTATCTCTCCCCCTCTCTTGAGAGAGGGCTGTTCAATTTTGACAGAGATGTCCTCTTCGTCCCCTCTCTCAAACTAGCTGTCCTCTCTGTCCAAAATGTGGACTTTGCTGTCTTCAAGAGTGGCCTTTGTCTTTTAAATGCAGGTGGACTGCTGAATCTACCCCATTTCCCTGAAAATAAGACCTCCCTGGATAATAAGCCTAATTGGGCTTTTGAGCACATGTGCTAAAATAAGCCCTCACCCCCAAAATAAGCCCTCCCCGAAAATATTGCAACACAGAAGCAGCCATAAGGTGATTTATTTATTTATTTTATTTGACTTCTAGACCACCCCCTCTCCCCGAAGGGACTCGGGGCGGTGTACAGGTACCAAATTAAAACCATACAAACAATAATAAATATAATTAAAATCGGATTAAATAGACCCCTGTACAAGTTTATAAAAATTAAAAACTTAGCCTTAAAACCAACCCGTGAAATTTAAAAATGCAAACTGAGGTGAGAGAGGTGGAATTAGGCCAGGCCAGCTAGATTAAACAGGTGGGTTTTGAGCTTCTGGTGGAAGGAGCGGAGGTCCGTGGTTGTTCTAATATCAGGGGGAAGGTCATTCCAGAGGGTCGGGCCCATCACAGAGAAGGCCCTTCCCCTGGGCGTCGCCCGCTGGCACAGCCTAGTGGACGGCACCCGGAGGAGTCCCTCTCTGTGTGAGCGGATCAGCCGAAGGGATGTGTGGGGCAGGATATGATCACACTCGCCGCACCTAAAAAATAATAAGACCTCCCTGAAAATAAGGCCAAGTGCTTATTTTGGAGGTCAAAAGAAAATAAGACCCTGTCTTATTTTCGGGGAAACACAGTAGTCCTGCTGGGTTTGTTCTCCTATGTTGTGCAAATATTTACTTCCCCAGCAATAGCTCAGAATTAGACTATTTCATTTTCCGTTAGAGGCGAATGTATTAAGAATGAAGCAAACGGCACTCAGACAATGCCCAGTGGGTAGATTATTATTACAAATGACACATTTGCCAGTGAAGTCTCAAGGAACCAGGTTAAATAGAGCTTTTTTTATTTCCCTCGTTCCGTGTTCTCTAAGAGGAGGAAATGAACCAGGAGAAATAAATTTGCTTCTCTTATTGGAGGAGGCAACTTAGCAGCTCAAATTGGGAGAAATATCCATCTGGTTCAGCAATGGCTCAGCAACAGTGAGGAGGTTGGGGAGGAACATGGGCCAGTCCTGGCGTCTGGGGAAGGCTCTGATGAGGGCTCTGCATTGGAGGCACAGATGAGGCCAGGGCTGTCCGACAGTTATCAGTTGCCTTCAGAGTCAAAGAATGGGCAGAAGAACAGCTGGAGCCTGTTCCCAGTGTGTGCATGTGCAGAGTTGCCAGACGAAGGGAACAGCTAAGGAAGAAGGGTTGACTTGGGAGTAAGGCCACAGGTGGATGGTGAATGGCCCCTCCCGTAGGGAATAAAAGGGGAGCGAAAGGGGAGTGGACTTTGCAGGAGGCAATTCGTTCATTCCTGCATTCACGCCAAGTATTGCAGCGTCTCCAAGTATTGCAACTCTCCAAGCCTGATCTAGGTCAATAACTGTGAACTATCTTGAAAGAGACAGTAGACTTTTGCTGGAGAGGAATTTGCTGTAAATTAAATAAAAGGGGTTTATCGGGACGAGGTCAGAACAGTAGGCAGTATTGTCCCACCATTCGTTACTTGTTCCACTCATTGGAGCTGCAACTTTCTGCCTCCTCAGCAATTCCTTTGACAAACTTTCCTAACTCCAACCGGAGCCCTTTCAAATTCTGCTAACTTTCCTGGGTGCCTGAGTGAGACGCTTGTGTGAATGAGATTTTGCAAGAAGATTGACGCAGAGCAAGGAGGTCTGTGAGTCCTGGCATCGCGAAGGCTCGTAGTAAACAGTAGGCAAAGGGGCCAGCCGGATGTTTTGTATACAGACCCCATAATCAAGTTCCTCTAATCACTGTAATTAATTAGTCACTTTCTGGCACCCTGATAGTTTCGCTCCGTTGGGGTGAGGCTTTCTCAATTCGCGTAACCCTTTTTTATTTTATTTTTTGCATTTCTCTGCTTAGTCACCGCGGAACAAAGAGTCATATTTGCATATCTGCGTATTTGCATTTTCATTTCCCCCCCAATTTCTTCATTCCTTTTCGGGCCTCGTGTGCTAATTCAGCACTCTTGTCTGCTCCGTATTCCGTTTCTGACATTTTTCTTCTGCAAGCTTAACAGATCAAGGAGATGGGGGGGGGGGGGGGAAGGATGTTACTAATTAACTTCCTCTAAGGTCATGTTTCTGATTAACTTGCAATGCTCAGAACGCGTTTTGGAACAGAAAACCGTTTAGTTGTGACAGCAGCAGAAGGATCTGCTTGGAAGAAATCTAGGTTAACTTTAAACCAGGGTTGGGCTGCCGGGGATTTGCAGGGGTTCGGGAGAACCTCTACCTGAGATTCTGTGCAATTTGGAGAAACGCCCCCCCCCCCCGCCAAATCCCATTCCTGGCTGGGCCCTGCCTACCCCTCAACTCCCAGGAGTCCCCACGCCAATGGTGGCTTGCTCCCGTTTTGGCCCAGTTCAGCTGAACTGGTAATAGTGGCGGTGGGAGGCCCCGCCCACCTGTCTGGACGCTTCCGCGCATGCGGAGAAGAATGGACTATGCGCATGAGCTCACCCGAACCGGTAGTAAAAATATTTGCAACCCACCACTGCCCCACGCGGCTCATTTTTGGATGCAGGTAAGTGCAGGGCACGTGCAGAGGCTCGGGGAGGGCCAAAAACGGGCCTACCAGAAGTTCGGGAAGGCAGAAACTGGCCGTTTCCAGCCTCCAAAGTACCTCCGGAGCCCGGGGAGGGCCAAAACTCCCCCCCCCCTCACCGTAGTGCAGGAGGCTGACTAGGCCACGCCCACTATGGCCACGCCCACCCAGCAACCAGGCAGAGAACCCCCTGCTAAAAAAAATGAGAATTTTATTTATTTTTTATTCTCTTACATCGCATTTTAAGTATACATTCACATAGTTATTCTTCTATACATTTATCATTTTTATGCATTTAATATTTCATTTAATGGGTCATAATATACAATTTGGGTTGCTTTATTTACCATCCCTTCTTCCTGTTGTAACACCACCTCATTTTCCCTTTCTTTTCTCCCTCCCTCTCTCCCTTCTCTACTTTCTTCCTCTCCTTCCCCTTCCTTCTTCCCTTGCCTTTCTCCCGCTCCTCCTCTTCCTCTTCCCCTTCCTACCCTCTCTCCTTCGCTTCCTCTCCCTTCCATCCTCCTCTCTTTACCTCTTTCTTCTTTCCCCCGTCTTCCTTTTGTGTTCTCCTCCTTTCTCTCTTTCTTTTCTATTATTGTAGGTGTCTCTTTCAGATCTCAGTTTATATTTCCTTGGGATGGTATTTCCGCAGACCCAAATATAATTTGAAATCATTTCTTATTCCCTTACCTTCGCTAATCTACCCTAGCTATATTTTCCTCCCCTTTATATCTCGCTTTTGGCTGTATACTTATATATTTAATATTTTCTTTTCTGTTTTCCCCTTCTTCCCCCCCTCTTTTCCATTTAACAGTGCCTCGTCTGGGTTCTATCTCTTCTCCCTATTTTCTTTTCTAGTTTCCTTTCTCTATACAATCATAGACTCTTCCCCATGTCTTGAAGTACTCCGATTCTTCTTTATCCTTTATTTTCATTGTCAACCTATTCATCTCTGCACAATCTGATATCTTTTTTATTATCTCTTCCTCTGTTTGGTAGCTTATTTGATTTCCAATTTTGGGCAAATACAATTTGCTTGCTAAACTTTTTGAAGCCCACCCCTACTTTAAACCGTCAGTTGATGAATGGTGGTAAGTCAAGGACTACTTGAAGAATAGGAGTATAAATATGGCTACCATAATAATTCAGGATATTAGAAGAATGATCTGAAATTATTAAGCTATTAAGGCGAGAAAAGGCTAGATGTGGAGAATTGCTAGAAAAAAAATGCTTGCTGTTTTATTGACTATGGATCCACTACAGGTGTGTCCAAGCACTGGCAGGGAAGCCGTTTCTGAACACATCACAGATTGTCCTCGATTTACGACGACAATTGAGCCCAACGTTTCTGCTGTTGAGACAGTTGCTAAGTGAGTTTTGCCCCATTTTATGACCTTTCTTGCCACCGTTGCTAAGTGAATTTAACATACCCGTTGACTTTGTTTGTCAGAAAGTCAATCAATCAGAATAGAGCTGGAGGGGACCTTGGAGGTCTTCTAGTCCAGCCCTCTGCTCAAGCAGGAGATCCTATAACATTTCACACAGGTAGCTGCCCAGTCTTTTCTTAAAAACCTCTAGTGATGAAGCACCCACAATTTCTGAAGGCAACTTCTGATCCACTGGTTAATTGTCCTCACAGTTGGGAAGTTTCTCCTTAATTCCAGGTTGCTTCTCTCCTTGATTAGTTTCCATCCATTGCTTCTTGTCCTGCCCTCTGGTGCTTTTGAAAAAAGGACTACCTCTAATGGAGTCATTAAAAAAAAAAAACACCACAAACCACACGAATAATTTCTAAGTTTTTGTTGTCTTGGAAAGGCTGGCTAACATCACATAAAGATTATCGTAGGCAGCTTTTCATCGTCGTAATTTACTTCCAGACTAGAGATTATTGTCAAGGAGAGCTAAAAAGTGTGCAAATAAATATTACGCTGCTTGTTCCTTGGGGGACTTGTCTGTCTGAGGCTAAGAGTAGATCTAGGGTTAGCTTAAGGTAGTTTTTTTTCTACGTCCCGATCGATTATGTGGCTTTGGAAGCTGCACAACTAGAGTATGGAAATGTTTCTGCAGTATACAATATTGGTATATCAAATGGTAGCCAGAACGTGTCATTGCAAGAAGGATGCTGAAAATGTAATATAATAGAGAGAACCTTTGCAAAGATGACATATTGCGTTAGCCTTCATTTTCACATTTGCACCATCGCGACTCCTTTTGCTGGGGGGGGGGAAGATATTTTATTTGACCATTCAATCAATCAGAATAGAACTGGAAGGGACCTTGGAGGCCTTCTAGTCCAACCCCCTGCTCAGGCAGGAAACCCTAAAGCATTTCAGACAAATGGTTGTCCAATCTCTTCTTAAAATCTTCCACTGTTGGAGCATTCACAACTTCTGGAATCAAGTTCTTCCACTGATTAATTGTTCTAACTGTCAGGAATTTTCTCCTTAGTTCTAAGTTGCTTCTCTCCTTGATTAGTTTCCACCCATTGCTTCTTGTTCTACATTCAGGTGCTTTGGGGAATAGCTTCACTCCCTCTTCTTTGTGGAAGCTGAGATATCGGAAAACTGCTATCATGTCTCCCGTGGTCCATCTTTTCATTAAACTAGACATACCCATTTCCAGCAATTGTTCTTCATATGTTTTAGCCTCCAGTCCCCTAATTATTTTTGTTGCTCTTTTCTGCACTCCTTCTAGAGTCTCCATATCTTTTTTACATCGTGACGACCAAAACTGAATGCAGTATTCCAAGTGGCATTATAAAGTGATATTAGCACTTCACGTGATCTTGATTCTATCCCTCTGTTGATGCAGCCTAGAAGTGTGTTGGCTTTTTTGGCAACTGCTGCACACGGCTGGCTCCTGTTTAAATGGTTGCCCACTAGGACTCCAAGATCCCTTTCACACTGACTACTGTTGATCAAGGTACCACCTATACTGTACCTGTGCATTTCATTGTTCTTGCCTAAATGGAGAACCTTACTCTTCTTCAAAGCTTCCAGTGTTGGGCCATTCACAACTTCTGGAGGCAAGTTGTTCCACTGGTTAATTGTTCTGACTGTCAGGAAATTTCTCCTTAGTTCTAGGTTGCTTCTCTCCTTGATGAGTTTCCACCCATTGCTTCTTGTTCTGCCCTCAGTTGCCTTGGAGAATAGTTTGACTCCCTCTTCTTTGTGGCAGCCCCTGAGATATTGGAAGACTGATATCATGTCTCCCCTAGTCCTTCTTTTCATTAAACTAGATATAGATATATCCAGTTCCTGCAACCGTTCTTCATATGCTTTAGCCTCCAGTCCCCTAATCATCTTTGTTGCTCTTCTCTGCACTCTTTCTAGAGTTTATACAATACAATACAATACAATACAATAGCAGAGTTGGAAGGGACCTTGGAGGTCTTCTAGTCCAACCCCCTGCCTAGGCAGAAAACCCTATACCGTTTCAGACAAATGGCTATCCAGCATCTTCTTAAAGACTTCCAGTGTTGGGGCATTCGCAACTTCTGGAGGCAACTTCTGTTCCACTTATTAATTGTTCTAACTCATGAAGTTTCTCCTCAGTTCTAAGTTGCTTCTCTCCTTGATTAGTTTCCACCATTGCTTCTTGTTCTGCCCTCTGGTGCTTTGGAAAATAGGTTGACCCCATCTTCTTTGTGGCAACCCTTTCAAATGTTAGAACCAGGGATGGTTCCTGCCGGCATTACTATTGGTTCGGGGCCCGAAAAATGTTGTGCGTGTGCATATTAGCACTTTAAAAGGTCTGTGCATGCGCACACCATTAAAAGGGGGGGGGATTACATTTTTTCAAAGAAGATTGTTCTATGCATGTGCAGAACAGGAAATGAAGATGGCGGTGCCCAGGATAGAACTGGTGCAGTCACGTGTCTGGCCGAGTTACTACCGTGTTTTTCGGAGAATAAGACGCTTCGAAGTATAAGATTTTGGGGAGGAAAACAATGGGAAAAAAATCTGTCTAGAACAATAATAAAGCAGCCTTTTAAAAATAAGTCTAATAATATGAACATTCTATAGGCATTTATAGTTATTGACTTACCTTCTTACAGCAAACAGCTCAATTAGCACTAGAAAAAAAATCTGCCTCTGCCTCCCAGCAATGTCAATCTCAGTTTAAGCACAGGCCTCCCAATCATCAGCTGTTTCAGGCTGCAGGGATTGCTCTAGCCTATTGCAGCCTCCGCAAGCCCCATTTTCCCCATTTGCTGCAAGGAGGTAAATTGCTGGAAGGCAGAGGCCAAAGGGTGGGGGCCGGTGGGTGGGTGGGTGGGGGCACGTTCAGTGTATAAGACACACCCAAGTTTTCACCCTCTTTTAGGGGGGAAAAGGGTGCGTCTTATACTCTGAAAAATACAGTACCTATTCGGCCAAACCGGACTGAACCAGTAGGAACTCACCTCTGGTTTGAACTCAAGAAAAGGGAAATCTACCTCTGACTTTGTGGTTGTGTGTTCTTGACAGGCAAAGAAAGGGTTTCTGAAAGGACCTTGTAGGTCAGCATTGAGGCAACGGATGAAACGGTTGTGAGATATTCACCTTGCTTAGCGATTGCGTGTAAAGCAAGTGAGGGCTGCGGCCTTCCCGGTGCAAGCCAAGCATTTACGCCTTGAGCCAGGCAGAAGCGAAATCCATCAGCAAAATGGGTCAAAAGCCCATCCTTTCTCCTTTGTACACTTTGAGTAATATAAGAGAGGGGTGTTTTTTTAAAGAAAATCCTCATGGTGGGGCGAGCGGGTGAGCTCCATGTAAACAAAGTGCATTCTCCTTGTTTCCTGACCATCTGAAATTTCAAAACGGAAGAGACTCCTGTCACAAGTGTCGCAAGGAGAGTCTTCCTCGGCAAGCGGAGTGGAAAATTAAATTTGACCTAATAATGCTTAAAGCAACCGGGGGGGGGGGAGGTTTCTGTTTGACTGCCTCTGAAAAGATTGAGGGGGGGGGTTAAAAATAAGGATGAGGCCATTCCTCCTCTTTGCTGGGTTTTCTTGCCCTTCGCCGGGTTTGATCATGAGAATTCGTAAATATCAATGAGTTTGGAGGGCTTCCTTTAATAAACTGAGTTGGATGTTCTGTCCCAGCCTTAGCAGAAGCAAGAAACAGACTCCTTGTCACAAAACTTACCGCTTGTGAATTAATTGCATTCACCCACTGAAAAGTCCAGGCAAGAGTCCTTCAGGGAGTTAACTGCAGTACAGACTTTATCAGTTCCTTGAGATAATTGCAAGGCCATGAGCTCCCAGCTGAAAGGCTGCAAATTAAGTTCTGGCAAGCAGTCTTTGATGCACGAAACGCAATGAGCAAAATCTTCAGAAATATGAACTGTTGTCTCCTACGACCACCACTCCCCTTTCCTTCTATTTATTCCCCAGCCAGGGAGGGGCCATTCAGCATCCACTTGTGTGTTTTTTCCCGAGCTGACTCCTTGTCCTCCATTGTTCTCCTCTCCTAACTGCTCTGTGCATACATGCATCTGGAACAGGCCCCAGCTGTTCTTCCTCCTCATTCAACTCAGCCTACAAAGGCAGCTGCCTCTCCGGTGGCTGGGAAACACTGGATGGCCCTGGCTCTATCTCTGTGTCCAATGCTGAGCATCCATCAGAGCCTTCCCCAGACTCCAGAACTGGCCCAAGTTCTTCCCCAACCTCCTCATCGTCCGAGTCTGTTGCCAGCTCCACTGGATAGAAGAATTGGGGTTCCATGGCATGGCTTCCCGCCTTCATTTTGTCTTGAAACAATAACAGAAATCGAAAAGCAAAGTAGTAGAGATGGTCCTCAGCTTATGTAGCGATTGTTTCAAAGTGGCAACCAATTTGAAAAGAGGACTTAGAACTCTCTCTCTCCCTCTCCTACCCATCCCTCTCTCTCTCCATCCATCCATCCATCTATCCTTCTATCCATCTCTATCTATCTATCTATCTATCTATCTATCTATCTATCTATCCATCCTTCCCTCTGTATCTATCATCTATCTATCTATCCATCCATCCATCCATCTACCTATCTACCTATCTGTCCATGCATCCATCCATCTATCCATCTATCCATCTCTATGTATCTCTATTTACCCCTCTATATCTCTATCTATCTATCTATCCATTCATCCATCCATCCTTCCTTCCTTCTTTCCATCCATCTACCTATCCATCCATCCACCTATCCATCGTCTATGTATCTATCCCTCTATATCTATCAACCTATCTACCTATCCATCCATTCATCTATCCATCTCTATCTATGTATCTCTATCCATCCCTCTATATCTATCTACCTATCTATCTATCTATCTATCTATCTATCTATCTATCTATCTATCCATCCATCCATCCATCCATCCATCTATCTACCTATCCATCCATCCATCTATCAATCTATCCATCTATCCATCTCTATCTATGTATCTCTATCCATCCATATCTATCTATCTATCCATCCATCCATCCATCCATCATCCATCCATCCATCCATCCATCCATCCATCCATCCATCCATCCATCTATCTATCTATCTATCTATCTATCTAATTAATTGGCTGCCCATTTTGCCACAGGGTAACTCCAGAAAGCTTGGTCTAGCTTTCCATGGAAAAAATAAAACATATTTATTGAGTAGTTTTATAATATAATAACAGAATCATGCAAGTCTGATTCAACTCTGTCCCCTGCCCTCCTTCTGATACTGCAGTGAATTAGGGAGGTGTCTGTCTGAGTCACTTCCAAATGTTATCTGAATATTCTGGTCTTAAAAAATAATGTTTTACCTCTTGCCACCTTGGGAAGGAAACTTGCCTATCTCTGACAGTGTCCTTAGCCGCTCCATGGTTACAATTTCTTTCCTCATTATTCCCCCTCTCTTTGTCAAATGTGTAAATCTACCTCTTGCATAGGATGAGATATTTTGGAGGTTCATGGGCCATAGTCTGAGGCCAGCTCAACCATTACACAGCCTGAAGTAGTGTTATAGAGCAGGGGTCCCCAACCTTTCGGACCTCAGGGTCCACTAAATTCATAATTTTAAATCCCGAGGACCACTAATATGATCTGCCTAGTGACTGGCTGGGTGGGCGTGGCTAGGTTGTCATGTGACTGGATGGGCATGGCCAACTTGATGTCACTCACGTCAAGAGGCACCTCGCCAGCCTCTACTCGCTCCTTCCCTCCCAGCCACCCCTCTCCTGCCCACCCGGGCTCCTTAGGGCCCCAACAGGAAGCAGCCACTACGAGAAAGAGTTTGCAAAACAGCTGGCTCAGTTCAAATTTATCTGACCGAGAAGGAGGCTCAGCAGAAGCACCTCACTAAGGACTAGGAGCATAGGCTTTCCAAGCAGAAGGAAGACCTGCGGGAGTGCAAGGCCAGGTACCAGCGCCCGGAGGCTCAGCAGGCTGAGATGGTCAGCCAGTTCCAGGCCATGATACAGTCCCAGTGGAACAAGGCCTACGGTTCTTTGCCACCAGCGGCGCTTCCCTCAAGCCTTTGCCCAAAGTCCTGAAGCAGACCCCAAGTCAGAATTTCTGCCCCGACCCCCTGACCCACACAAAAAGACCCAAAAGGGGTGGAGACTCTCTGCAGCAACACAAACGTCCATTGCACATATCTGTCCCAGGGGCCGTAGTTTGAAGACCCCTGATTTAGTGCAATATAAAAAATGCAAATAATTTTTCTGCGGACCACCAAAATTTTCTTGCAGACCACCGGTGGTCTACGGACCACCGGTGATTGCTGTTATAGAGATAAGGATAGAAACAGGATCAGGGATAGGAATCTCCTGCATTTGTTTTGCTACTAGGGAATCAGACAGTTGTGAACAATTGTTGTTTCAGCTTCCTTTGCCAAAACTCTATTGGCTTGCAGCTGGGGGGGGAGGGGGAGGACTTGGCTTGCTGTGGAGAAACTGTGTACTACATTGATTTTCCACACATTTTCTTCCCTGGGCTGGAGATAAAGTTATATGGTGGAAACGGAATAAATAAACCAGAGGTACAATTCACTTATCGTTACTACCGGTTCGCCCAGCACCAGAAATGTGAGTGTGCACACATGCGTGCGGCATCACAAAACACGACAATTTGCTCGCGCACGCCGTCCACACATGGCATTTGACGTCAAAAACACCCGGGCAAATGGCCTACCTGTAGGTCACCACTACCAGTTCATCCGAACCGGTCCGAACCGGCTGAGTGCCACCTTTGAAATAAACTCTTCATACAATGTTTCTCAACCTTGGCGACTTTCAGACGTGTGGACTTCAACTCCCAGAATTCCCCAGCCAGCCAGGGCACCGTGACTGACTAGAGAATTCTGGGAGTTGAAGTCCACACAGCTGAAAGTTGCCATGGGTGAGAAACACTGCCTTAATATATTGAAAGTATGAATTTGGGGATACTGACTTTTGAGCACCTCTTGATCCACAGCGCATCAGGGAGCAAACAACACAGATTTAAGGATTTATTATTTATTATTTACTTATCAAATTTATCTGCTGCTCCAAAGCTTTCCATGGTGTCTTCCCTTTTCTTTCACCCTGCCTACTCTTTGTCTCAGAAATTGCTGATGTGAGGTAACTTCCTTCTCACACACGCGCGCGCATACACACACACACACACACACCAGTGGTGGGTTTAAAAATTTTTTAGAACCTATTCTGTAGGTGTGGTCTGTTTTGTGGGAATGGCTTGGCAGTCATGTGATGGAGTGGGAGTGGCTTGGCGGTCATGTGACCGGGTGGGTGTGGCCAACTTGGAAAATGTGGTGAAACTCGCTTAACAACGCTCTTGCTTAGCAACCAAAATTTTGGGCTCAATTGTAGTCATAGGTTCCCCTCCTTCCTTCTCTTTGAGAAGAGCTCCGTTTTCAAGCTGCTTGTGAAAGAGGAGGAAGGGGGCAGAGGGAGGCTTTTCAGGAGCCCAGAGCAGCGCTGAAGCCAGGGGAGGGAGCGTTCCGGTACTGGGCCTCCGGAAGAACGGGTACTAGGAGGCAGGCTAAATTTCACCAACTGGTATGCCCGAACCAGTGCGTACCGGCTGAAACCCAACACACACACACACACACACACACACACACACACACACACACACACACACAGACATTATGTGGTCTTTCTCTTTCATCTTAGTTGGATGTAGCTCACTAGATGTTAGATTTATATATGTATTAGATTTTTATCCAGCCTTTATTGTGTCATAAATAACTCAAGCTGGCTAATAAACCTAATACTCTTTCCTTTTCCTCCACAACAGCATACCTGTGAGGTGGGTTGAGCTAAGAGAGAGAGAGAGAGATTGGTCCAAAATCACCCATCCGGTTTTCATGCCTAAAGCAGGACTAGAACTCACAGTCTCCTGGTGATTGCTCCAAAGTCACCCCGCTGGCTTTCATGCATAAGGCAGGATTAGAACTCAGAACCTCCTGATTTCTAGGCCATCATCCCAACCAGTAAACACCTAACTCTATACCGTATTTCCCAAAATAAATCTCTCTCTTTTTTTGTTATAGATTTAAAAAGGTATTTTATTTTAGTCAAGGCTCCCTTATTCCTTTTGATTTTGAATTCCAAAGGCTGTGAGATCAGAGGAGATGCGGCAAGGGGTGGAGTTGTTGCAAACAAACAGAAATTCAAATTAAAACTTGCACCAATCAAAATGGATTGCTTTCTTCAAAGTCAGGAGTCATAGCTTGGAAAAGTTAGGTGGGCAGTTACAGGATTGCATCTTTGTGCTTTAAAACATTAGTTTGAGACCAAGCTGGATAAAAATGTACACGAAGGACTTGAAAAGCCTTTTCTTTAATTTTTTAAAGCCACATATTCAGTATTCATATTTTTAAGAAGTGCATTTTCATATGTTCCTTCGACAAGGAAAAAAGCTCTCTGAAACTTAAAAAAACCACCCAAAACCAGATGCACTTATTTTGCCTGGTGGCAGACCGTAACACTTAAGTCACTTTATATTTATATCTTGCCTACATTGACAAGAGATTTCAAAAGACCTTAGGTGCCTTGGAGAATAGCTTGACTCCCTCTTCTTTGTGGCAGCCCCTCAAATATTGGAAGACTGCTATCATGTCTCCCCTCGTCCTTCTTTTCATCAAAGTGGACATACCCAATTTCATCCATCACTTCTTGACTTCAGGTGCTTTTGAAAATAGATTTACCCCGTCTTCATGTCACCCCCCAAGTCCTTCTTGCCACTAGACTAACCATACCCAACTCCTTCCAAGATTCCACCTTAACAAGGTCTTTTTTTTTTCTGAGAGAGAGGCAATTAAAGTGGCATCCAACCCACCTGGGACTTATCCAGAGGAGAAAAATGCAGTATCCCATTTTTTGGGGAATGCTAATTCTGAAAAAAAAAAAATTGCATGTCCAGTGCTGGATCAAATACGTTGACAGAGGCGAGCGATAACTGAGCTCACGTACGCCTTGTGTGTGTGTGTGTGTGTGTGTGTGTGTGTGTAGCACGCCCCGTCTGTGTCGCTGAGCTGACCTCCCCTTGTGATGTAAAACACGAGAGTCTAGGAGGTACCGGTGGTTTTATAATGCATCAGCTTCGGTGGCTGTGCAGAGCGATTTGGCTTCATTCTACCGGCGAGGGAGGAACTCAGCAGCTGATGGGGTGGGGGCCTTTCGTGAAGCTTTCGCTGCTGCTGCTGCTGTTCGGTGAGGCTCTGCTTTTGTTCCCGTGAAACCTGCCTATTTGGGGAGGTGAGTGATGCAGCTCCGGATTTCCCCCCCCCCCTGCAGACGATGGCTAATTTCTCTTTCAGCCTTTCCATGGATTTTTTTCTGCTGCAAGATCTTTGTCAGTGGCGCTGGCAAGGGAATGGTGTGTGTGTGGGGGGGGGGGTTAGCAGCATGTCAAAGCATTATCTTTATATAGGAGGGGACGGGGAGAAGAGGAAGGGACAGGTGGGCATCGTTCCCTTCTTGCAAAAAAAAAAATTAGCTCAAGTTTTTGCCTTTCTTTTTAAAAAAAAACATTAGTCTTTGACATCGCTATTAAGAGGCGCTAATAGCATCACTATTCGCTTTGAACCGCTGGCTTTTGCTGACGGGAGGGAGGCAAGGGAAGCTTGGGGAAAAGCTGAAGAAAAAAAGCTTTTTCCCCTTTATTTATTTATTTATTTATTTTCTGAACGCCATTATTTGATACCTTACGGTTTCAGATTTGCATTTATTTTATTTTTTTGGACTGCCGTTGTTGCTGGGCGCGTGGCAGCCAGAGGTCTGAAGTCTGATTGGCACAATCGGTCTCAATAGCCTTTCCCTGCCGTACGCTAACATTGAGCCGGCAAGCATTTCCAGGCGATTTACATCTGGATGCGTGTAGGTTGCGGGCGATGTCCAGAGTTTGACAGAGATGGATTTCACGTATTGCCTTCTCGAGTGAATGCCTAGAAAAAGCCAGAGGAAGAACAGGTAACCCATCACCTGGTGGATCTGGCAGCCGTCAGTGATATTACAACAAAAATGAGACAGATAGATAGATGATAGATAGATAGATAGATAGATAGATAGATAGATAGATAGATAGATAGATAGATAGATAGATGATAGATAGATAGATAGATAGATAGATAGATAGATGATAGACAGACAGACAGACAGATGAGAGAGAGAGATGATCGATAGATGATAGATAGATAGATAGATAGATAGATGATAGATAGATGAGAGAGAGAGAAGATAGATAGATAGATAGATAGATAGATAGATAGATAGATGATAGATAGATAGATAGATAGATAGATAGATAGATAGATAGATAGATAGATAGATGAGAGAGAGATAGAGAGAGAGAGAGAGATGGGTTTGGATATTCCTGAAATATAACCGAGGATTTGGAAAGTAATACAATGCAAACTTTAACCAGATTCTGGTTATTCACTCTGATGATACATGTCCTGTTTACTTCATGCAGTAGGTGAAGAGAATAGGGTGTTAATGTTTAAGCAGCCTACACAATCCTTTGCAGGAGTCCTGTTTTTATTTCAAACGAAGGGTTTTCACACACACACACACCATACTCTACACATCATCATCACCTTTGCGCTTGAAAAATGACAATAATACTCAATCTTGTCTTGCTCCTATTATTCTGTTACCTCGTTCTCTTCAGATGCTTAAAAACAGAAAGGAAAAAAAGCTTTAATCCCCCCCCCTTCTGGCCTCTCCCATGTATTCACCTTCACTTTGGACACTGCAGAGTTAAAGAAGTACTTGTTTCTTTTTGATAACTTTGCAAGTTCAGTAAGTTAGCCTAAGAATGTTTCTGAATTTAACTTGGGGAAAAAAAGGAATAAAGTGTTATTTAGGAACGACTCCACTCAGGAGGTAGGTAGGTAGGTAGGTAGGTAGGTAGGTAGGTAGGTAGGTAGATAGATAGATAGATAGATAGATGATAGATAGATAGATAGATAGATAGATAGATTTCTCTTTGTGTGTACTGTATTCCTTCTCATCCAAATCAGGTTGGCATAAAATATGGCAAAACAGATAGCTTGTAAGTTTGAGCAATGGATGGAAACTAAACCAGGAGAGGAGCAACCTAGAGCTAAGGAGAAATTTCCTGACAGTTAGAACAATAAGCTAGTGGAACGACTTGCCTCCAGAAGTTGTGAATGCTCCAACATGGGAGGCTTTTAAGAAGAGATTGGACAATGATTTCTCTGAAATGGTGTAGGGTCTCCTGCCTGAGCAGGGGGTTGGACTAGAAGACCTCCCAAGGTCCCTTCCAACTCTGTTATTCTGATAATACCTGGAAAAAGAATTGCATCGTTTTCTTGCCAGCAATCTAACTAGCTTTAGAATGTCTTTCTGTGTTACTTGTGACTGTCACAGTTAAAGTTGTTGTCACGTAGCAGAATAGCAGTCTTTGTTTTGCCTTGAAGAGGTTTCGCTTCTCATCCAAGAAGCTCCTTCAGTTCTGACCGAATGGTGGGGAATGGAAGGATTTATATTCCTTGCAATCATCTGGTCATTAGCACTCTGAAGGTAGGTCTCCGTTGAGACCCCCTTGGAGATTTATCTGCAGACCAGAATGGTTGCAAAGAACTTAAATCCTTCTATTCCCCCACCATTCAGTCAGAATTGAAGCAGCTTCTTGGATGAGAAGCGAAATGTTTTCGGGGTGGGGGTGGGGACCCAAGAAATTCGAATTGACTTTTGAAAAAGCACCTTTGGGACAACCATGACCTGGATGACTGAGAATCTACATTGACATTCCATGTTAGCATCCCCCCCCCCCTGAAATGGAATCTGTTTATATAAAAAGCTTGGGAAAACTGTGAGACTTAGCATCTCTATTTCCCAAGTACGTGCAATTTATAGCAGCAATAATAGATGCTGGTCCTGTCCTATATGTCATTTCTATTTTGTCTACCGCATGCTTGCATGCAGAACTGCTACACCTGGTATAAATCCAATTAAATTTCTATGATCTGGTTGAGAAACGTTCAATCAGGTGTCCTCGAGGCATTTTAAATACCAGCTCCTAAATTTTTACTTTTTAAAAAGTCTTTATTATTATTATTATTATTTTATGACTGGTTCAGCTAGAGCAAATTGGTTTTGCCCATCTTGATCTCAGATAAGCTTTGACATGATTAGATGTTCTTATCCACCGTAAGAGGTTCCTAAATTTTGGTTTCAAAGGAGCTTCACAAGACTATCTCTAAAGTGGGATGAAAGGGTCATCAAACAGCCAGTGGTTCTCAGCATCAGGAAAGCGATGCCTTTTGGAATGAAACTCCCGATTTCACTTACTCATTGGCCGTGACGGAGCAAAATAGACACCTTAGACCTTGTGGTGGACAATTCCATGAAAATATCTGGCTCCCTGTCTAGCCGTTCCAACAGCAAAATCCAGACGAGAGACGGTTAAAGAAGGGATTCTGAATTAAAGATACTTTTAAACTTATGCAGTAAGCACACCATAATTTTTCCCCCCGAACCAAGTGAATTATGCAGAGTTGTGTTACTGAATTTCAAGGAGGACGTTGCAGAGCTAAGAAAAGATGTCTACAACTGATTTGGGGATTGGAGCGACTTCTCTATGCTGAAATGACATTAAGTCTGGGATTTTTTTTGCAGGAGAGATGTCTAAGAAGAAGCAATAACACAATAACAGAGTTGGAAGGGACCTTGGAGGTCTTCCAGTCCAACCCCCTGCTTAGTCAGGAAACCATACACCACTTCAGACAAATGGCTATCCAACATCTTCTTAAAAACTTCCAGTGTTGGGGCATTCACAATTCCTGGAGGCAAGTTGTTCCATTGATTGATTGTTCTAATTGTCAGGAAATTTCTCCTTAGTTCTAAGTTGCTTCTCTCCTTGATTAGTTTCCACCCATTGCTTTTTGTCCTGCCCTCAGGTGCCTTGGAGAATAGGTTGACTCCCTCTTCTTTGGGGCAGCCCCCTCAAATATTGAAAGATGCCATCATGTCTCCCCTAGTCCTTCTTTTCATTTAAGTAGACATACCCAATTCCTGCAACCGTTCCTCATATGCTTTAGCCTCCAGTCCCCTAATCCTCTTTGTTGCTCTTCTCTGCACTCTTTCTAGAGTCTCCACATCTTTTTTACATCCACATCCAAAACTGGATGCAATATTCCAAGTGGGGTCTTACCAAATATTTGCAAAGTTACACGTGGTGTAGAGAGCAGGGGGGGGGGGTGTATCTCCCTCAACCCCTTCCAAATATCGTGAGGTGGAGTCACCTCCATAGTAAAAAAAAAAAAAAAACAGAAGAGACTGTAGAATTGAATTAGGGAATTGTCTGTTATATGTTAAAGTAAAGCATGCCAAGTTTTTTAAAAAAGGTTAGATGAAGTCATGGAAAATAAAGGAGCTAATTGCATTGAGGATACACTTTGACTGTTTGCTAGGAGCAAGGAGGAACATAGCTAAATAGACAGGTTTTGCTCTTCTTCTTTTCGTCTCCACGGGTGGGACTATTCTTGAAAACAGACTATCCCCAGCTTGTTCGCAGTGGGTTTCAATCCATATCTGATCCCTATTATCCAATTCAGGGGTGGCTTTCTGCCAAAATTACTGCCGGTTCCGTTCGTGCACAATTTTGCACGGGTGTGCTTGCTTCACACCTGAGTTGCTGCCGGTTCCGGTGACCCATGCCAGCAAACCACTACCAGTTCAGCTGAACTGGGCCGGCCCGGGCCGAACCAGTAGGACCCATCTCTGATCCAATTCAAGGGTAAAGAAACAGGCAGAAAACCAGCCACCGCTGACATGGTTACTATAAGGTGGTTTTTGCTTCCGAGAGCATAACACAACTAGAGATCTGATAATAGGGAATGGCCCAAAGGTGCTTTTTCGAAAGACAAGTGGACTGACTTTGCTTTTCCTTGAAGACATTTTGCTTCTCATCCAAGAAGCTTCTTCAGTTCTGGGTGAGAAGCTAAATATTTTCAAGGTGGGTGGGGGGAACCAAGAATGTCCAATTGGCTTTTTGCAAAACGCACCTTTGGGACAACCATGATCTGGAGGACGGAGAATATTGGTAGTTTAGGGTTGAACGATGAGGTTCTCTTGATTGTGGCCTTGCAGGAAACTCTGCAAAAAAAGAACAACCACCAAACTTCGGCAGCACCAAAGATCTCACCTCTAGCGATCTGGACGGAACGATTTCTGAACAAATGATCGAATTTCCCACCCCCACTTATTGGGCAGGGGGAAACTGTGCTGCCGAAAAGTAGCTGGAGATCAATTTTTTGGTAACAATAGACACCTTCTGGCTATCTTTTGACGAAGCATTATTATCTCCCTCTCCCCCAATTGAGAAGACGTTGTTGTTGTTGTCATGTTAACCCATTGAGCATCTCACTGACTCTCTAAGGGCCCTGCCAGAGCTTTCATTGTGAAAAACACACTCCCCTCTCAGCCATCTCTCTCTAAGTTCCTTCAAAGATCTCTCTCTCTCTCTCCCTTTCTCTCTGTCTCTCTCTCCCCCTTCTCTCTCGCACGCTTTCTCTCTGTTTTCCTGTCTTTCTCTCTGTCTCTCTCCCCCTTCTTTCTCTCACACTTTCTCTCTGTTTCCCTGTCTTTGTCTCTCTCTCTCTTCCTCCCTCCCTCCCCCTCTCTCTCTGTCTCACTTTTCCTGTCTCTCTCTCTTTCTCATTCTCTGTCTCTTTCTCGCTCTGTTTCTTTGTCTCTCTCTCTCCTTCTCTCTCTCTCTGTCTTTTTCTCTCTCCTTCTCTCTCTCTGTCTCACTTTCCCTATCTCTATATCTTTCTCTGTCTCTTTCTCTCTCCCCCCCTCTCTCTCACGTGCTTTTTCTCTGTTTCCCTGTCTTTCTCTCTCTCTCTCTCTCTCTCTCTCCCTCTCTCTCTCTCTGTCTCACTTTCCCTGTCTCTCTCTCTTTCTCTGTCTCTTTCTCGCTCTGTTTCTTTGTCTCTCTCTCCTCTCTCTGTGTGACTTTCTCTCTGTCTCTCTCTCCCCTTCTCTCTTTCTCTCTTTCTTTCTCTCTGTCTCTCCTCTCTCTGTCTGTCTGTCTTTCTCCCTCTCTGTCTCTTTCTCTCTCTCCTTCTCTCTCTCTCTCTCTTCTTCTTCTTTTTTTTTTTTTTGCAAAGTCTGCAACTGCATCCATCTGTCAGAGTATTTGCATTGTGCTTATCACCATGGGTACCGCTATAAATGATGCCGGGGAAACGAAGCATAAAAATATAGACACTGCAGCTGGGACAATAAGCAAGCCCAGCTTTGTTAAGGAGTGTCCTAAGTTGGTCCTGTTCAGATGACTTACTTGTGGATGGGTGGATAAATAGGGGCAAATAAGGGCCTTCTAGATTTGCCCCACCCCTCCCGCCTGTTAGACAGGAACACACAAGGTTGGAGAAATCAGTCCAAAGTTCCCTAAGCCAAGGACGGCTTGCCTCCCAAACGATTGGGATGTTTTCAGTGAGACCACAGGACTCAGCTAAACAATGATCCTTGGTTACTGGGATACAATAAATATAGCATTCCCAAGAACTAAACCATCTGTTAGGAAAGGACTCGGAATAGACTACAGTGTGAAAAATCTATTTCATGGAAATCCAACAGGTGCTTTTTTCAGGAGGCAACTGGGCTTTCTGGTTTTTCTTTGAAGACGTTTCCCTTCTCATCCAAGAAACTTCTTCAGCTCCGACTGGATGGTGGGGAATGGAAGGATTGATATTCCTTGCAGACAGCTGGTCATTTGCATCCTTTGAGAGGGTCGTTGAGGCCACTTGGAGGTTTGCCAGTGTCCTCAGGGTCACTTGAGTGGTGCTTAATTTGTTCCTGTAGTCTGCAATTTTTCCCTCTGGAAATCCATTCCTGCTCCCACACATTCAAAGTGTCTTCAGCCCAAATTCTATAGCTAAAAGTCTGTAGAGATTCTCAGTCATATCCAGGTCTTGCTTGTCCCAAAGGTGCTTTTTTTCAGGAGGCAGCTGGACTTTCATGTTTTTTTCTTTTGAAGACGTTTCGCTTCTCATCCAAGAAGCTTCTTCAGTTCTGACAGGACGGTGGGGAATGGAAGGGTTTCTGTTCTTTCATGGAAGCTTAACCTTTCGTCTCCCCACCGTCCAGTCAGAATGGATGAAGCTTCTTGGATGAGAAGTGAAACGTCTTCTCCTTCGGCCTCAAGAAAAAAATACAGCCCAGTTGCCTTGGAGAAAAAAGTTATCTTTCCGATAACTACGACCCGGATGACTGAGAATCTCCATCGAAATCCTTTCATGGAAAGTTGGGAGTACCCGTAGTTTTGTGAATGTCAACCAAATCTTTTAGAATAAAATGTAAAGGTAGGGACCTATTGATTGATTGACTGATTGATTTTTTGCCATCAAGTCAGTGTTGACTCTTAGTGATCAAATACAAAGATCTGGCCTCGATCTAGTACAATTCATAACAACCAATTTGCCATGGACACCTCAATGGGGTAAATTCACCCGGAGACAATTTTCTGCGGAACAAGAGTTACACTAATATTGAAGGAATGGAGGACTATAGCCATTAAAGCAGAGAAGGGGGTGGCTGGACGGAGTCACCGAAGCAGCCGGCGTGAGCTTAAATGGACTCCGGGGGATGGTAGAGGACGGGAAGGCCTGGAGGAACGTTCTCCATGGGGTCGCGATGGGTCGGACAAGACTTTGCAACTAACAATAACAATGAGCCATTAAAGGAAAGGATGCGTCAGGAGGGACACAATGAAATGGGAATGACCCATATTAAAATATTTTTTTTAAATTATTTGAAATAATCAAACTGAATTGATGAATTGTTCCGTGGCAAGTTGGCTGCTGTGAGTTGGCCATTCCAATCTGTCCCTCACCTGGTCCTTCAAAACTTCCATCACCTACTGTAACTGAATTCATACTTCTTACTGCTAGTCGTGCCCTTCTTTAAAAAAAAAGTGCAGAGGAGAGCAACATGGATGATTAGGGGACTGGAGGCTAAAACCTACGATGAATGGCTGCAGGAACTGGGCATGGCTAGTCTAGTGAAGAGAAGGACCAGGGGAGACATGATAGCAGTCTTCCAATATTTGAGGGGCTGCCACAGACAGGAGGGGGCAAAGCTATTTTCCAAGGCACCTGAAGGCCAGGCAAGGAATAATGGATGGAAACTGATCAAGGAGATATTCAACCTGGAAATAAGGAGAAATTTTCTGACAGTGAGAAATGGAATACCGATGGAATAGAAGTTGCCTTCAGAAGTTATGGGAGCTTCACCACTGGAGGCTTTAAAGGAGAGACTGGACTGCCATCTGTCAGAAACAGTGTAGGGTCTCCTGCTTGGGTGTGGGGGTTGGACTAGATGACCTATAACAGTGATGGCGAACCTATGGCACGCGTGCCACAAGTGGCACGCGGAGCCATTTCTCAGGGCACGCGAGGCGCTGCCCTGTCAGCTGGCCAGCGCGCATGTGCGCGCTGGCCACCTGAGTTCACCTTTTTAAAAGCTATTTTTCGCCTTCGCTTTATAGGAGCCTGGGGAGGGCGAAAAGAGCCAGAAGTGACTTCTGGATGCTCGGAGCGTCGTTTTAAGCGTTCCGAAGGCTTCAGGGACCGTCCGAGGTTTTACTGATGCCTTCGGAGCGCTTAAAACGACCCTCCGAGCAACCCGGAAGTCACTTCCGGTTTGCTCGGAGGGTGGTTTTAAGCGCTCCGAAGGCTTCAGGGAACCCTCCGCACGGTCCTTGAAGCCTCCGGAGGGCCTCGGGGGGGTCGGGGGAGGCTCTTTTCGCCCTCCCCAGGCTCCTATAAAGCCCCTGGAGCCTGGGGAGGGCGAAAAAAGCATGTAAAATGCGGGGGGTCGCGCGATGTGCGCGCATGCGCACTGGGGGGGTCGCGTGTTGCATTATGGGTGCGGCACACCCGCACTCGACCCCCCTGCTCTCCCCCCACTTGTGGCACGCGAGCCAAAAAGGTTCGCCATCACTGACCTATAAAGTCCCTTCCAACTGTGTTTAATCTGTTAAATCTTTTCCCAACCTTAGAACTTTCTCCAGACAGCTGTGTCTAAAGTATGATTTCTTTGAGGTAATTTGTATCTTGAGTGAGAATTCTGGGTTGATTCATTCAATGATCTACCTGTTTGCTTTCCGGGCCCTCCATATTATTCTCCAAGACCAATTAAAGCACACTCGCACATCACTATACATTCTGTCCTACTTCTTTAGAAATGAACTCCCTGGTGACTTTGAGAGAACAGACCTTATGGAATATGAGGGATTAGTTGCAAAAGAAAAGCGTATAGGATCATATACTATGGAGGTAGTGGAGGATGGAGCTAGTGACAGATTTTATTTTCCTGGGCTCCAAGATCACCGCAGATGGGGACTGCAGCCAAGAAATTAAAAGGCGCTTGCTCCTGGGGAGGAAAGCTATGGCAAAGCTAGGCAGCATACTAAAAAGCAGAGACATCACCCTGCCAACAAAAGAATGTATAGTCAAGGCTATGGTTTTCCCAGTTGCAATGGATGGCTGTGAAGGTTGGACCATAAGAAAGGCTGAGCACCAAAGAATTGAGGCCTTTGAACTCTGGTGCTGGAGAAGACTCCCGCTCCTTACAGCCTTCTCTCAGCGGTTTACAGAGTTGTTGTGGCCTGCCAGTGGCCAGCAGAGCTGGCAGCAGATTCAGACCGTGAGGAGGTTGGGGAGGAAGATGGGCCAGCCCTGGAGTCTGTGGAAGGCTCTGATGAGGGCACTGTGTCAGAGGCAGAGAGGGGGCCAGGGCCGTAAGACAGTTATCAGTTGCCTTCGGAGTCAGAGATCAGTGAGGCAGAAGAACAGCTGGAGCCTGTTCCCAGAGTGCGCATGCGAAGAGCTGCCAGGAGAAGAGAACAGATAAGGAACAAGGGTCGACTTGGGAGTAAGACCACAGGTGGATGATGAATGGCCCCTCCCAGAGGAAATAAAAGAGGAGCGAAAGGGGAGTGGAGTTTGCAGGAGACAATTAGTTCATTTCTGCAAGTGTTCCGGTATCTGAAAGATATCGGCCTGGCCACTCTCCAAGCCTGATAAAGGTCGGTAATTGTGAACTATCTTGAAAGACTGCGGGCCGGGAATTTGCTGGAGAGGAATTCACTATAAATTAAATAAAAGGGGTTTTAGGATCTTTGGCCAAATATCTGGATGATATTTGGAATGCTGACAAGGGGTTTATCAGGATGAGGACTCGGCTTCCTGCTGCTGGGGAAGCCTAGGTCAGAATAAGAGTCAGCCTGTTGTGCCCCAACAATCTGGGTCCTCATTTTACCGACCTCAGAAGGATGGAAGCCACAGTCAACCTTGAGCTGGTGAGCATTGAACCGCTGACAGTGGGCAGAATTAGCCTGCAATACCACATTCTACCTACTGTGCCACCACATCTCCTCCCATTTTTATAATGCTATAAAATGCAATGTTATACATGTTGTGTGTATATAACATGGAATGCCAGTTGGAAACCAAAGGACTGTAGATTGATTTGGGACCCACTGCTGGCCTTAATGTTCTTGCAGATTATTCCAGGTAATGAGCTTTCATTAGCATGCTTCAATCATGGGCTGCAGCACATTTGCATATCTACCTAATAACATCCAAAGTTTAATACCCCATGCCTTTATGGTCTCCCATATTCTGAGGGATCAGCTACTGGTGGGATTCAAACTTTTTTTTACTACCGGTTCTGTGGGCGTGGTTTGGTGGGCATGGCAGGGGAAGGATAGTGTAAAATCTTCATTTTACTGTAATTTTACTGATACTGTAATTCCCTCCCTACTCCAGCGGAAGGATACTGTAAAATCTCCATTCCCTCCCCACTCCAGGGTAAGGATACTATAAAATCTCAATTCCCTCCCTACTGCCGGGGAAGGATACTGCAAGATCTCCATTCCCTCCCCACTCCAGGGGAAGGATACTGCAAAATCCCCATTCCCTCCCCACTCCTGGTGGAAGGATTCTGCAAAATCTCCATTCCCTCCCCACTCCAGGGTAAGGATACTATAAAATCTCAATTCCCTCCCTACTGCCGGGGAAGGATACTGCAAGATCTCCATTCCCTCCCCACTCCAGGGGAAGGATACTGCAAAATCCCCATTCCCTCCCCACTCCAAGGGAAGGATATTGCAAAATCTCCATTCCCTCCCCACTCCAGGGTAAGGATACTATAAAATCTCAATTCCCTCCCTACTGCAGGGGAAGGATACTGCAAGATCTCCATTCCCTCCCTACTCCAGGGGAAGGATACTGCAAAATCCCAATTCCCTCCCCACTCCAGGGGAAGGATATTGCAAAATCTCCATTCCCTCCCCACTCCAGGGTAAGGATACTATAAAATCTCAATTCCCTCCCTACTCCAGGGGAAGGATACTGCAAAATCCCCATTCCCTCCACACTCCAGGGGAAGGATATTGCAAAATCTCCATTCCCTCCCCACTCCAGGGTAAGGATACTATAAAATCTCAATTCCCTCCCTACTCCAGGGGAAGGATACTGCAAAATCCCAATTCCCTCCCCACTCCAGGGGAAGGATATTGCAAAATCTCCATTCCCTCCCCACTCCAGGGTAAGGATACTATAAAATCTCAATTCCCTCCCTACTGCAGGGGAAGGATACTGCAAGATCTCCATTCCCTCCCTACTCCAGGGGAAGGATACTGCAAAATCCCAATTCCCTCCCCACTCCAGGGGAAGGATATTGCAAAATCTCCATTCCCTCCCCACTCCAGGGTAAGGATACTATAAAATCTCAATTCCCTCCCTACTCCAGGGGAAGGATACTGCAAAATCCCCATTCCCTCCACACTCCAGGGGAAGGATACTGCAAAATTCCCATTCCCTCAGCTGGGACTCTGGAGGCAGAGAATAGATGGGGGCAGGGCCAATCAAAGGTGGTATTTACCGGTTCTCCGAACTACTCAAAATTTCTGCTACTGGTTCTCCAGAACTGGTCAGAACCTGCTGAATACCGTCTCTGGGATCAGCCATGTTCTGGTTTCATTGGCAATTGGATTCCAGGAGATCTCTGATTTACCATATTTTTCGGAGTATAAGACGCACCAAGGTTTTGAAGAGGCAATTTTTTTAAAAAGCAGGTAGGTGGATAGAGGAGAGAGAGAGAGAGAGAGAGAGAGAGAGAGAGAGAGAGAGAAATACAGTAGGTAGTTAGGTAGGTAGGTAGAGAGTATGTGTAGGTAAGTAGGTAGGGAGAGGGAGAGAGAGAGAGAGAGAGAGAGAGAGAGAGAGAGAGAGAGAGAGATACAGTAGGTAGGTAGGGAGAGAGAGAGAGTAGTTAGGTAGTTAGGTATAAAGGGATAGAGAGAGGGAGAAATAGAGAGAGAGAGAAATGCAGTATGTAGGTAGGTAGGGAGAGAGAGAGTTGTGTAGGTAGGGAGGGAGAGGGATAGAGAGAGAGAAATAGAGAGAGAGAGAGAAATACAGTAGATAGGTAGGTGTTTCTGCTGGCACAGGACTTGATCAATGTAATTCTCATCAATCAGTTAAAGAGCTTTCCAAAAGGAAAAAAAAAAGTTTTTGCACTCTGCAAACCTCCCAAAAACGGCCCATTTTTCACAAAAATGGGCCCTTTTTTTTCAAAAAAAGGCATGAATAGCCTTGGGGGGGGGCTTGCAGGGTGCTCCTGGGGAGGGCAAAAGACGGCCCATTTTTCGCAAAAACGGGCCCCTTTTTTGTCAAAAAAATTGCATGCATACCCTTTTGGAGGCTTATAGAGTGCTGCTGGGGCCCCCCATTTTTTGCTCATTTCTGCCCTCCCCAGCACCCAAGAGCTCTCTGAAAGCCTCCATATAAGAATATGCACAGCCATTTTGGTGAAGGGGCAGGGTTTCGGGAAGCAAAAAATGCTGTATTCAATGTATAAGACGCACCCAGATTTTCAGCCTCTTTTTTTTTTTTTGAGGGAAAAAGGTGCGTCTTATACTCCAAATAATACGGTACATAAAAATCTCACGTTTTCTAGTTTTCTATGTTTCTGTAAATACCGTGGTAGCCAAATCAGCCCAGCAACATTCTGTTTCATAGGAAGCCTGCCCAACTTCTGTCCAAACAGGTGGTCAATTTTGCAATTTTGGAAGGGGGCTTAGTAGTTCTTCCTTACCAACATGGTCTCGTTAACTCTGACGAGCAGAGTCCATCAGAATAGAGCTGGAAGGGACCTTGGAGGTCTTCTAGTCCAACCCCCTGCTCAAGCGGGAGACCCTATACCAGGGCTGTCAAACTCCCGGCCCGTGGGCCGGATGCATCACGCACTGGTCACTCCAACGCCTGGTTTAGCGAAGCGGGAGGAAAAGTCCCGATATGTCACGAGACGAGTTTGACACCCCTGCCCTATATAATTTCAGGCAGACTTTTCTTAAAAACCTCCAGTGATGGAGCGCGTACAACTCCTAAAGCCAAGCTGCTCCACTGGCTAATTGTTCTCACTGTTAGAAAGTTTCTCCTTAAAATTGGTGACCCCTGGACTAGAAGACTTACAAAGTCCCCTTCCAACTCGGTCAATCTGTATTGGTATCTGCTTTCAGGGAAGGGACTAGGCTTTGAATCAATTCTACAGCTGCAATTCTGGTCCAATTCCATTATTGTTTTCAGTGCGGCTGTTTTTTTTACCTTGTTATCCAAAAGGGCCCATTTCCCTATGCCAATTTAAGATTTACTGTAACAACATAAACAGAACGTTTCTTCTTGTCCCACTGAATCCAGTTTTGATTTTCCCCTCAATTCCAGTTTTATTGAACGGAGATTCAATTTGGCCCCCATTTAATACACTCGGCGCTGGGAGGTTAAATGGATAAGGAAGCTTTGACAAATATCTGAGGATATTTTCATGTCTTCGGCAAATGGATGAATTTATTTGGATGACTCGCTCCTCGCCATGTTCCCTTTGGGAGGGGGGGGGAAACAATTTCTCCATGCTCTCCAGTTTTGTAAGGCGTTTATTTGCCTTAACAAGGGGACGGGGTGGCTCAGTGGCTAAGATGCTGAGCTTGTCGATCAGAAAGGCCGGCACTTCGGCGGTTTGAATCCCTAGCGCCGTGTAATGTACTGAGCTCCCGCTACTTGTCCCAGCTTCTGCCAACCCAGCAGTTCAAAAGCATGTAAAAAATGCAAGTAGAAAAATAGGGACCACCTTTGGTGGGAAGGAAACAGCGTTCCATGCGCCTTCAGCATTTCATCATGCCGGCCACATGACCACGGAGACTGCTTCGGACAGCGCTGGCTCTTCGGCTTTGAAACGGAGATGAGCACCGCCCCCTAGAGTCGGGAACAACTAGCACATATGTGCGAGGGGAATCTTTACCTTTTAACGTGTTTTCATGAATATTGGCAGATTTGGGCAAAATTCTCTGAACGGCCAACAGCCAGTTTGCAAAAGGCCTGAAATGCTTCCCTTCCTCATTTGTTCAACAGACCGTTACAAATTTGGATGCAACGAAATGTTCTTATTTGCCTCGTTTGTTTGGCTTCATTTTGGGATTTACAAAAGCAAAAAAAAAATCAAAAAAAATCAACATTACATAACCTTTGTATTTCCTAAGGTTTTTTATTTTAGTTCTGTTTGGTTAATTGTGGGCGGCTGTGCATATGTTTGCATGCTTTGTATTATGTTATGTCGTATTTTTTTTTCCTCTTCTCATTTTATCTTCTTGTACACCAGTCAGACCCCTACGATTGGGAAAATTAAGAAATAGGGAAAGTATGTTTTTTTTTAAAAAAATAGAATGCTAATTAATTAAATGGAAAATTAATTCAGTGAATGGGATCTATAGGAATGTAGAGGAAAGTTGTCAACCCTACTCAATTGGTCAATAAAAACATATAAAGATATAGTGGTTAAGGCATGAGGCTAGAAAGCAAGAGATTGTGAGTTCAAGTCTCACCAAAGGCATAATAGCCAGCTGGATGACTTTGAGCCAATCACCAAGACACTGTGAATTCTAGTCCCGCCTTCAGCATGAAAACCAACTGGGAGACTTTGGGCCAAACACCAGGAGACTGTGAGTTCTAGTTCCATCTTAGCCATAAGTCAGCTGGGTGATTTTGGGCCAATCACCAAGTGACTATGAGTTCTAGCCCCACCTTCAGCATGAAAGCCAGCTGGGTGATTTTGAGCCAATCATCAGCAGAGTTCTAGTCCCTCCTTAGGCATTAAAATTGTTTGGGTCACTTTGGACCAATCACCAGGAGATGGCGAGTTCTAATCTTGCCCTAGGCATGAAATCCAACTGGTGACTTTGTGAACAAGAAGCAATGGGTGGAAACTAATCAAGGAGAGAAGCAACTTAGAACTGAGGAGAAACTTCCTGACAGTGAGAACAATTAATCAGTGGAACAGAAGTTGCCTCCAGAAATTGTGAATGCCCCAACGCTGGAAGTCTTTAAGAAGAGGTTGGATAGCCATTTGTCTGAAACGATATAGAGTTTCCTGCATAGGCAGGGGGTTGGACTAGAAGACCTCTAAGGTCCCTTCCAACTCTGCTAATGTATTGTATTGTCTGTCTCTCTCAGGCCAACCCGCCTCACAGAGTTATTGTTGTGGTGAAAATACTAGGAGGAAGGTGAGTTGGATAGGTTCTCCGCCTTGAGTTATCTGTAAAAATAAGAAAGGCGGAATATAAATCAATAAAAAGTATAAAGAGAAAGTACTTCCGCTGAAGATATTGGTGAAATATTTGCTGTTTGCTTTTGTTAGGGCTTCCTTCTCAAAGATCCCAAAATGGATTGATTGTTTTGACCTAGGCTTCCCCAAAAAGCACGAAGCAGATTCCTGGTCCCGAAAAAAAAACCCTTTTATTCAACTAATGTGAATTCCTCTCATTCCCATTCAGCAAAGGCCTGCTAAACAGTCTTTCAAAGGTGAAGTTATGCCCACCGACCTTATTTAGCTTGGAAAGCTGCCCTGCAAATCTTTTCCAAATGAGGCGCTGTGCAAGGAAAGACTGGGCACAGAGTCTCTGAGATTCACGGACAGATCTTTACACTCCTGAAACGAATCTAATGACCGAATGAACAAATGGTTTCCTGCAAAAGCCCACTCCCATTTCACTCCCCTTTTATTTCCTATAGGAGGGACCGATCTCCGTCCACCTGTGGCTTTAATCCCAAGGCGACCCTGATTTCTGAGCTGTTCTTTTCTTCTGGCAGCTCTGCGAATGCCCACACTGGGAACAGGCTCCAGCTGTTCCTCTGCCTCACTGCGGTCTAACTCCGTAGGCACCTGATCACTGCCAGACGTCCTCGGCCCCATCTCTGCCTCAGATGCAGAGCCCTCGTCTGAACCTTCCCCAGGAAGGAGGAGGGGGTAGTATTAGATAGGTTCACTGCTGTGAGTTGTTTATATAAAAAAAAATAAAGGTGGAATATAAATAAAATAAATCAAATTGTGCTTGAGGTGGGACTTCTGGCTTTGATTTGCTTTACAATTCACTCCTTCCTTCCTTTTTTTCTGTCTCTTTCTCTCTTTTTCTCTCCCTTCTTTCCTTTCTTCCTCTCTCTTTCTCTCCCTTCCTTCCTTCCCTTCTCCCTTTCTCTCTCTCCCTCCCTTCATTCCTTCCTTCTTTCTTTTCTGTCTCTTTCTCTCTTTTTCTCTCCCTTCCTTCCTTCCTTCCTTCCTTCCTTTCTCTTTCGCTCTTTCTCTCCCTTCCTCCCTCCCTCCCTTTCTCTCTGTCTTCTCTTTTCCCTTTCTCTCTCTCTCCTTTCCTTCCTTCTTTTCTGTCTCTTTCTCTCCCTTTCTCCCTTTCTTTTTCCCTTTCTCCCTTTCTCCCTCTCTCCCTTCCTTCCTTCTTTTCTGTCTCTCTCTCTTCCTTCCTTTCTCCCTTTCTCTCTCTTTCTGTCTCTCTCTCCCTCCCTTCCTCTCTCCCTTCCTTTTCCTGAGAAGTCTTCTCCAACACCAAAGTTCAAGCACAGAGATCTTCTTCCTCTTCCTCCTCTTCTTCCTCCCCTTCTTCTTCTTCTTCTTCTTCTTCTTCTTCTTCTTCTTCTTCTTCTTCTTCTTCTTCTTCTTCTTCTTCTTCTTCTTCTTCTTCTCCCAAGCTCAGCTTTTTCCTCTTGGGAAAAGCTTCACTTCATCAATTCTGATTGAACAATTGGTGTGGATTGACACAAATCCACACCAGTTCATAGCACAAGATACAGAGGAACAAAACTGCTAGAAACCAATACAGATAACATCCACCCTCCCCCAAAAAACCAACTATGAAAAGACAAACACACAGGATCTGCAACCCACAACTTCGGCAAATATAGGATGGCGAGGAGATTCTGGGAGTTGAACATTTCTCCTTTACGTTTTAAGAGAGATGAGGTTGGGAAACACTGCTCTAAATTATTGATAATTATTTGTTTAAAGAAAATTTAGACCATGCTCAAGCCATTACCGTGCTGAGTGTACAAGGCAAAAATGGGGGAAAATTAAGGGAGGGGGAAATGTAAACCCCCCCCCTTGTTTCTTTCTCTGATGGTCTGTTAACTCTGATAGAGGTGCAGTCATCAAGAGTCAATTTAGGAATCGGTCCTGGATGCAGCTGCTGCGTATCAAAGCATTTCTGCATAAACAACCTCAGATTATTCTGACCTGGAATCAGCAGCTGCACGGCCTCTCATTTTCCACATTTATTTTTCCATTTTAAAGCAAATTGTTTTGTTCGGGAGCTGAGGCAGGATTTATTTTTTTAAAACAGTCCGACTGGGCCAGTAATGTAGCTGGGCATGGCAGTCCAATTAGCACCCGCCAGGAGCCTCTAATGAAATTGAAGGCAGCTCCGCCAGAAGTGGAAACACGTTGTCTCTCCAGACTAAGAGAGAGGGAGGGAGGGAAGGAAGGAGGGAGGAAGGAAGGAAGGAAGGAGGAGGGGGGAGAGATTGATGGATGGAAGGAAAGAAGGAAGAAGGAGGGAGGGACAGAGGGGAGGGAAGGATGAATGGGGAAGAAGAGGGAGGGAAGGGAGGGAGGGAGGAAGAAGAGGGAGAGAGGAGGGAAGGAAGGAAGGAAGTACAGAGGGGAGGAAAGGATGAATGGGGAAGAAGAGGGAGGGAAGGGAGGGAGGGAGGAAGAAGAGGGAGAGAGGAGGGAAGGAAGGAAGGAAGGAGGCACAGAGGGGAGAGAGGGATGAATGGGGAAGAAGAGGGATAGAGGGAAGGGAGGGAGGGAGGAAGAAGAGGGAGGGAGGAGGGATGGAAGGAACGAAGGAGATGGAGGGAAAGAGGGAAGGAAGAAGAGGGAGGGGAGGGAGGGAGGAAGAAGAGGGAGAGAGGAGGGAAGGAAGGAAGGAGGTACAGAGGGGAGAGAGGGGCGAATGGGGAAGAAGAGGGATAGAGGGAAGGGAGGGAGGAAGGAAAAAGAGGGAGGGAGGGGGAGGGATGGAAGGAACGAAGGAGATGGAGGGAAAGAGGGAAGGAAGAAGAGGGAGAAGGAGGGGAGGAGGAGGGAGGGAAGGAAGGAAGGAAGTTAAATTTGGGACAGTAGTATCATTTGAACAGATTGGCTGGCAGCTTAAGTTGTTTTCTTTTCTTTTCTTTTTGCTATGCGAACAAGTGTTGCCCATCAGAGAAAATAGCAATTGGCTTCAGACCAAGATGCCAAAAGCTGGCTCATAAACACATTCAAATCTTGGCTTGTCAGGCCCAAGACACTCAAGGCTGCTTGGAAGGGGCCACACGCATCCTTAGAGTCCCAACAGATTCTGCTTTAACTGCATAGTGAATAGAATCCTAAAGGCCGTGTGGTTTGGGGGTGAAAGTGCTAGACTTAGGAACCCAAGGGAGACAAAGATTCCAGCCACATTTCCCAGCAAGCTCCCTGTGGCACTTTCGATCAGTTGGGCTCTCCTCTCAAACTATCTTGCTTGCTATGGGAGAAAATAGCAAGAGGGGAGCATTATGTATGGTACATAATGCTCCTCCCCCTATCCTCCTCCTCCTCCTTCTCCATCTCTTTCCCCCTCCCCCTCCTCTTCTTCCTCCTCCTCCACCACCTCTTCCTCCTTCTCCTCCCTTCCCCTTCTCCGTCCCCTTTTCCCACCTCTGCTTCTCTACTTCTTCGTTCTACTCCACCTCCACCACCACCACCACCTTCTCCTCCATCATCTCTTCCTCCTTCTCCTCCCTTCCCCTTCTCCTCTCCTCTTCCCCTCCACCTCCTCCTTCTCCCTTCCCCTTCCCCCTCCACCACCTCCTCCTTCTCCACCACTACCAACTCTGCAAACCCCTGCTTCTTCTTCTTCTTCCTTCTCCTCCCCTTTCCCCTTCCTTCTCCTCCTCTTCTTCCTCTTCTCCTTCTCCTCCTCCTCCTCCTCCTCGATTATCATACAATGGATTGCTTCCAAGTTTAGAATGGCTGTTCCTCAGCTTCTGAAAAAACATCCGCACCCAGCACCTTTCATCTAAACAGACCCGTTGTCTCCCATCTGATTAGGTACCGGAGGCAGGAATAGGTCTGTGACGTTTCAAAGAAGCCAAATGCGTTTCTGATGGGTTTTCAGTGACTCAGAAGGCGTGATGGGACCTTCTCTCTTGGACAGACCCAAAAAAATTATTCCAACCTCTTTGAAACCTCTAAAGCCATGATGCCGAACCTATGGCACGGGCGCTTTCTGCCATTTTCGGGTCTCTGGCGTGCATGTGTGGGGGTGGAGCCCATGTGGGAGACGCGCACACATGCACTGGGGGGAGGGGGTTGTGCATTCATGCGTGGAGGTTAGGAGTACAGGGGTGTGTGGTTCTCCCCCCAGCCCATTTTTGGTCCCAGGGGGCTGCAGGGAGGCCAATAGGGCCAAAATGGGGTGCAGTGGGGCGGCATCCCTTCCCCATGGCCCATTTTAGGTCCCAGAAAGCTGCAGGGAGGCCTACTGGTGCCAAAATTGGGCATGGGGGGGGATTGTGCATGCATGCATGAAGGGGCGGGGTCAGCACAGGTGGGGAGGTGTTGCGCGCGCATTGCATTATGGGTGCGTGCACGTGCTTTCAACACACGACGACCCAAAGTTTAGCCATCCCTGCTCTAAAGTTTGTTGGCTTATTGATTTATTGGCCTTGGGGACAAGCAGAAGACAAGGATGAAAGAAGAGTGATAGATCACAGCGTCCCTATTTCAGGGCAGTATTCACTGTCTGACTTTCAAGAGACATTTTCATCGCCTTAAATTCCCTTCGGTGTTCAAGGACAGCCTCGGTGGGAGAGGGGGGTTAGGTGTGCAAAAGACTTCTGAGGATGAGGGACCCACAATTTTAAACCAAAGGTGACCTCTCTCCATCCCCAGGAAGCCAGCACTGAATTCGTTATCAACTCTGAAGACGCTGACAGGCCCTCTTTTAAGCGTAGTAACATCAGACTGTCGCCCAGATGATATTTCAAACTCCCATATTGCTTTACAAAGGGCTCAGCAAAACGATGGAGAGTAGAAGAGGAGATTGTGTGTGTGTGTGTTTGTGTATCCCCCCCTCGCCCCGTGCATGTTTCATTTCGAAGGACAAACCATGGATAACATTTGCACTTTTTTTTTCATCGTCATTTTGTTTTATCCTGGGTAGGTTTTTCTTTTCTTTTTTTCTTTAAAAAAAAAAGGTTTTCATTAGGTAAACATTAAAAACGTCGTACATAGTGCGGCATTTCTGGCGTAGTCATTTCCATAGAGTTAATACAATACAACAGCAGAGGTGGAAGGGACCTTGGAGGTCTTCTAGTCCAACCCTCTGCCTAGGCAGGAAACCCTATACCCTTTCAGACAAATGGCTATCCAACATCCTCTTAAAGACTTCCAGTGTTTGGGCATTCACAACTTCTGGAGGCAACTTCTGTTCCACTGATTAATTGTTCTAACTGTCAGGAAGTTTCTCCTCAGTTCTAAGTTGCTTCTCTCCTTGATTAGTTTCCACCCATTGCTTCTTGTTCTACCCTCAGGTGCCCTGGAAAATAGTTTGACTCCCTCTTCTTTGTGGCAACCCCTGAGATATTGGAAGACTGCTATCATGTCTCCCCTAGTCCTTCTTTTCATTAAACTAGACATACCTAGTTCCTGCAACCGTTCTTCATATGTTTTAGTCTCCAGTCCCCTAATCATCTTTGTTGCTCTTCTCTGCACTCTTTCCAGAGTCTTAGTTCTTAGATCTTAAAACAATAGCAATCTCTATCCGTTATATCCATTACATAGGTAGGTGTAATTGGTCAAATTACCTACCCATTCATCCCTTTCGTTATATAGTTACTATCCGTACATAGCCATATCCAGTTCCTATCTATCGTACAATATTAATGCCATATTTCCAATGCTTAACTTATCTGTGTTTTTCTGTCCCAACCTGGCTAAGATTTTCAAAGCTCTTAGAATCCAATGAAAGAAACAGTTTTGGGTTTTACGGTTAAGGCAACAGGCTAGAAATCACCAGGAGACAGTGAGTTCTAGTCTCGCTTTAGGTATGAAAGGTGGCTGGGTGACTCTGGACCAATCACCAGGAGACGGTGAGTTCTAGCCCCACCTTAGGCATGAAAGCCAGCTGGGTGACTTTGGGCCAATCACCAGAAGACTGTGAGTTTTAGTCCCACATTAGGCATGAAAACCAGCTGGGTGACTAGGCCAATCACCAGGAGACTGGGAGTTCTAGTCCCAATATAGGTATGAAAGCCAGCTGGGTAACTGTAGCCAGCTTGACTCACTCATGTCGGGGGCACCTGTGTTGGCCAAGAGCCAAGGCAGGACTTTCCTCAGACCCTCCCTCCCTCTCATTATAATCTCCTTCCTTCCTTTTCTTTTTCTTTCCCTCTTCCTTCTCCTTTCTTCTTCCTTCCCCTCTTTCCTTATTTTTTTCTTCCTTGCTCTCTTCCCATCTTCCCTTCTTTTTCTTTGTCTTTCCTCTTTCCCTTTCTCCTTTCCTCTGCCAGCGTACCCACCCACCGAGCCCCGTTTTCGCTGGCAGAGGCACCGTGGGCCAGTTCTTCCCTATTTCCAGGGCCGCCCCAGGGGCCAGATCTAAGCGTCCCATGGGCCACATTCGGCCGGGGGGCCTTGAGTTTGACACTCCCGCTGTATAGATATTGTCTTCTAAAGACTAAAGTAATTCATTGGAGGTCCTGTTTTGGTAGTTTTGTCCATTTTGTCTTCCTGAAGTGGCAAAAAACCTGACGCTCTTGAAAAGTTCCTTTATAACATATTTTTCGGAGTATGAGATGCACCTTTTTCCCTCAGAAAAGAGGGCGAAAATCTGGGTGCGTCTTATACACGGAGTACAGCATTTTTGGCCTCTTGAAACCCCATCCTGCACACCCTGATTTTCACAAAAATGGACGTGCAGAGGGTTTGGGAGGTCTGCAAAGGGCTCCTGGGACTGGGGAGGGCAGAAATGAGCAAAAAAGGGGCCGTTTTTCACAAAAAGGGTGTTTTTGCCCTCCCAAGCCTCCAGGAGCACCCAATTTTTTGGTGAAAAATAGGCCCATTTTTTGCTCTTTTATGCCCTCTCCAGCCCCCAGGAGCACTCTACAGACCTTCCAAACTCTCTGCATGCCCCATTTTTCACACAAAACGGCATGCAGAGAGTTTGGGAGGCCTAAAGAGTGCTCCTGGGGGCTGGGGGGAGGCAAAAACGAACAAAAAACAACCCATTTTTTGCAAAAACGGGGCCGTTTTTTGCCCAAAAAAGGATATTCATAGTCTTTAGGAGGCTTGTAGAGTGTTCCTCTAACATGTTTTTTTTTTAAATTTACCTCTTCAAAATCTTGGCACATCTTATACTTATGCGTCTTACAGTCCGAAAAATATGGTAAATAGTAGAAATATCCTATAATTTCAGGACTGACTTGAAACCAAGGCAAAAAGGGACCTTCCTATTTCCTCTGCCTAAAAAGTCTCCTTTTTATTTGTAAAAAAGAAAGAAATTCAAAGAGAATTCAGGTATATTCTTCGCATAACAGCTCTGCTCTTTTTTTTTTCTAACATATTGCAGGTTTCTTAGCTGAGACCATTTCTGTATTGGGTGCCATTTTTATAATTATTTTCCCCCAGGGGTCTCTAGGAGGCTAAGAACATTCTTTTCTGGATGTTCTTCTTCTTCGCTTAAAGCCAAATCAGGGCAAGACAAATTGGGCTGCCTTCCAAACTGCCAAAATCCAAAGTGAATCCTGTAATCAGCATGCTTTTCTAATTTGAACGAAACGTGTTAGTTCAATGCATAATTATTAAGACTGGTGTATGTCATAGCAAGTGACAGTTGCAAGTCGATGTAGAAAAGGGAAAGCAAAATTGGTTATTATTTAGAACATGGAGTGTACAATAATAAGGTTGGAAGGGAATAGAATAGAATAGAATAGAATAGAATAGAATAGAATAGAATAGAATAGAATAGAATAGAATAGAATAGAATAGAATAGAACAGAATAGAAGAATAGAATAGAATAGAATAGAATAGAATAGAATAGAATAGAATAGAATAGAATAGAATAGAATAGGAATAGGAATAGGAATAGGAATAGGAATAGGAATAGGAACAGAATAGAATCAGAGTTGGAAGGGAACTAGGAGGTCTTCTAGTCCAACCCCTTGCTCAGGAAGGAAATAACAAATATTTAGACAAATAGTTGTCCAATCTCTTCTTAAAAACTCCAGTGTTGGAGAATTCACAAGTTCTGGAGGCAGGTTGTTCCACTGATCAATTGTTCCCCCTGTTAGGAAATAATAATAATAATAATAAATTTAATTTGTTAGCCGCTCCCTCTCCGCAAGGGACTCGGGGCGGCGTACAATAAGAGCACATACATATATACATATAAACATACACATACACGCATACACATACACGGAGGAGGTAACAGTAATTAAATACATACAATAATAATAATAAAATTAGCAATTAAAATACCCCAAATTAAAAATTACAAATTTAAAAAGACTGTCAGGAGGAGTAGGATGAAACTACGGTTGAGCCAGACCAGATAATTGAAAAAGGTGGGTCTTGAGCTTTACACGGAAGGAGCGGAGGTCGGAAGTAATCCTGATGTCAAGGGGGAGGTCATTCCAAAGGGCTGGGCCCATCACAGAGAAGGCCCTGCTCCTGGGTGTCGCCCCCCCGACACTGTTTAGTGGACGGCACCCGGAGAAGTCCCTCTCTGTGCGAGCGGATTGGTCATAGGGATGTATGGAGCAGGATGCGATCCCGCAGGTAACTAGGTCCTGTGCCATGGAGCGCTTTGAAGATCGTAATCAAAACCTTGAAACGCACCCGATAGACCACAGGAAGCCAGTGCAGCTCGCGCAGGAGAGGTGTTACATGGGAGTACCTAGTACTCCCCATAATCACCCGCGCGGCCGCATTCTGGACCAACTGTAGTCTCCGAGTGCATCTCAAGGGAAGCCCCATGTAGAGAGCATTGCAGTAGTCTAGGCGAGACGTCACCAGCGCATGGGTGACTGTGCGTAAGGCATCCCGGTCCAATAAGGGGCGCAATTGGCGCACCAGGCGGACCTGGTGGAACGCCCCTCTTGCCACGGCTGTTACATGGTCATCCATGGACAGCCGGGCATCCAGGAGGACGCCCAAATTGCGCGCCCGCTCCATGGGGGCCAGTTGCTCGCCCCCGATGGCCAGAGATGGAAGCAACTGGTTGAACCAGGGGGCCGGGAGCCACAGCCACTCCGTCTTGGAGGGGTTGAGTTTGAGTCGGTTGTCACCCATCCAGACCCGTACGGCTTCCAAGCACCGGGACATCATTTTGACAGCCTCGTTGGGGTGGTTCGGGGTGGAAATGTACAGCTGAGTATCATCAGCGTACAGATGATATCCCACCCCAAAGCCACGGATGATCTCGCCCAGCGGTTTCATGTATGTGTTGAACAGGAGTGGCGAGAGGACCGACCCCTGTGGCACCCCACAAGTGAGGGGGCTCAGGGTCGATCTCTGCTCCCCTGCCAACACATGTTGCGTCCGGCCGGAGAGGTAGGAGCCAAACCACCGTAAAGCGGTGCCCCTAACCCCCAACCCCTCCAGCCGGTGCAACAGGATACCATGGTCGATGGTATCGAAAGCCGCCGAGAGATCTAATAGGACCAGGATAGAGGAACAACCCCTATCTCTGGCCCTCCAGAGATCATCAACCAACGCGACCAAGGCCGTCTCCATGCTGTGCCCGGGTCGGAAGCCGGACTGGCGCGGGTCTAGATAATCATTTTCCTCCAGGTGATGTGGAAACTAAGAAGGGAAGGTTGGAGACTGGACGATAATTGGCTAGCTCCGTTGGGTCCAGGGAAGGCTTCTTGAGTAAGGGTCTCACAACCGCCTCTTTCAAGGCGGCCGGTAGAGACCCCTCGCCCAACGAAGCATTCACTAGGCCCAGGAGCCAGTCGCGTGTAACCTCCCAGGATGCCAGTACAAGCCAGGAGGGACACGGGTCCAATAAACATGTGGTAGGTCGCAGACGTCCACGTAACCTGTCCAAATCCTCGATGGCAACCGAGTCAAACTCCTCCCAGAATGGTCTCTCAAGACTTCTCCTTAGTTCTAGGTTGCTTCTCTCCTTGATTCGTTTCCGTCCATTGCTTCTTGTCCTGCCTTGGGGTGCTTTGGAGAATAGGTTGAGCCCCTCTTCTTTGGGCAGCCCCTCAGATATTGGAACACCGTTATCATGTCACCTCTAGTCAGTGGTGGGTTTCAAATCGGACACAGCGGCATCCTCATGGACACACACGCATGCATCTTAGCGCCTCCACGATGCTCCAGCTGCTCCGCGGAGCATCGTGGAGGCATTGTACGCGCTGTGCGCAGAAGCGCAGAAGCCTTAAACACAGGCGGGGGGCGGGCCCTCCGGAGCACCGTACCAGAACGGTATCCGGTGCTCCGAGCTGGTTCTAGTACGCCCGTACCGGGATGTACCGCCTGCAACCCACCACTGCCTCTAGTCCTTCTCTTTGTTAGACAAGACAGGCCCATTTCCTGCAAATCTTCACTGTATAGTTTAGCCCAGTGGCACCATGGTTTGATTAGACATACTTAGTTTCCTCAATCCTTCGTCATATGATTCAACCCCCAGATCCCTTATCATCTTTGTTACTGTTCTCTACACTCTTCTTAGGGTCTTGACATCTTTTTCGTATCCTGGTGACCAGAACTGGACACAATAGCCAGTTCCCAAACACAACAAACCCTCTGTAGTTAAACAAATGTTCCCTTTATTAGGAGCACCAGCAGCCCTGGCAAAAAGTCAGTCCCTCCCGCCCTTCCCTCCCTCTCTCCCTCCCTCCCTCCCTCTCTCTTTCTCTCTCTCTCTTTCACACACACACAGCAAATTAACATGTCTGTTCGGCAGAGAGATGAATTGTTGTCTTCCACATCTATTCATCTCCAGCCCCTGCCTTTTATCCCCAGAGCTAGGATGGGGCTTTGCTAGCAGTGGTGGTTCTTCCGTCCCAAGGACCGGCCCATAGATTTCCACTGCTCTCCTCTCCTCTGCCTTCTGCACATTCATACATCAGGCCCTGGACCCAGCTGTTCCTCCTCTTCCTCATCAGCCATCTCCAGACCTGGGGTCTGTTGACTCTCCATCTGAGGGCTGACGGGCGGCCCAGGCTCCACCTCTGTCTCTCTCTCTCTCTCTCTCTCTTTGCCAATTCCAATTCCTCTTCCCCCTCGGAGCTCTCAGGTTGCCTTGATGCTGACCCTGAGTCCCACGCCTCCTCCTCCTCTGATTCAGCTACTGGAGGGGCCGGCAGCCAACAGATCAGAACAATTCAAGGTGTTGTCTCAGAGTTTATTTCAAAACTAGATTCCAAAACTGTATGCTTGATGGGAAACTTAAAAACCACCCTAGAAAATTTCAGGGGTCTTGGCAAACATCCCTATTTTAAAACTATTTAGTAGTCATCAAGAGTTGAGTTCAGCTTGAGGGCTAAGTTTATTTTTATTAATGATCATTTGCAGTCTCACAATAGAGTGTGTTCTCACGATGACTCATCACATGAACAAAACACTTATCAAATGGGTAAATGATATAAAACGGTCTATTAATTCTAGTCAAGCTGGCCATAATTACTACAGAGGACTCTTAATTCCATACTATGTTGGACTGATTGCAGTTGTTGAGTGGACTGCCGAGTTGGGTAACCCAAACAAATATTTCTGAATTCTGATGCTTCTCAAGTCCAACAGATCACCATCTCCTATGTTCATTCTCATCACTTCGTCCAGACACCACTCCTGTACCAATACGTAGTCCAGTTGCCCCAGCTTCATGACCGACATTTCGCAATGTTTGCGCCCCCGCCGCCATTCGGAGAGCTTGTCTCTGACCTCCGAGGAACCTGGTTCGTTCCTCTTGGTTGCTCGAGACACAGCTTCTTTTTCACCGTCCCTTCAAGATAGTTCTGGTCCAAAGACACGCACACACAGACACCCTGGCAATGGTTTGTCAGCCTGGATTTTTGTGGAACTCATCAGAGCCCGCTAATTCCAGTCTGTCTTGCTGCGGCGCTTCCGATCCAGGAGCAGACATTTTTGAATTCTGATGCTTCTCAAGCCCAACAGATCACCATCTCCTACGTTCATTCAGTCACTTGCCTTAAGTAATCGCAAACATCTCGAGTTCCATCCTTCCTACCTCTTTGAAGGTTGCACACGTAGCAAGTGTTAAGGGAGGTTATGAGTCATTATGAGACTGCATCATGCTTGCTCTTCCTTTCCGCTCTAGATTTGATCCCCTCTTCCTTCTTTCTTCATTTCTCATGCAACCTTATTCATTTATATTTGATCTCTGCAACCTCATGGTCCTCCTTGGATTGTCGTAGCACCTGAACCGATATCGCCTCCACCCCGCACTCCTTTGACTGTTGATACTGCAGCTCCAATGGTTGATTGCTATGAAGTCCATGAGACAAATGCGGCTCATATACCACAGCCTACTGTGTATTTTTCCAGTGGATTCTTCCACGGGGGAGTAACTGGAATGTAGGGGGACCTGGGAGGGAATTGAGGGATTCAGGAGCATCGTCTGTGGCCTGCACCTCAAGATTGAACACTGGGAAATCTCCAAAAGGCATACACAGTTCCCCCAAAAAGTGACTCTATATCAGTGTTTCTCAAACTTGGCGACTTTAAGTCCTGTGGACTTCAACTCCCAGGATTCTGGGAGTTGAAGTCCACAGGACTTAAAGTCGCCAAGTTTGAGAAACACTGCTCTATATGATTGGTGGACAATGGACAGTGGGTGGCCCAGGGGGGAAAGGAGACTTTTAACCCAACCTGCTTTTCGCGCGAAAAAACCTCAGAACTGGCATTGCTTCTTCTGTATCCACGTGGAATTATCAATAAATCCCATAGTCTTGGAAAAACAATGCCCCGGGGAGTTTCTTTTGCTGCGTAGGCCAAAGGGACAGTTGACATCTAACTTCCAGATGGGACAGGCAGGAGGTCTGATTCTAATTCCCTCGAAGTCTTTAGTACAAATGCATATATTAATTAAGAGGTTTTTGCTCTTGTTACTTAGGATGTAATTGAAACTAGGGGGTGTAACAGCTTGGATTTGCATGGTTTCTGAAAGACTGGCATTCTGTTGATAGTTGTTTCCATCGCTCACATGTCTTTTCAGGTCAATGAAGGGATTTCAGCTTTGTCTCTTTCCTACAATAGAATCATTCTAGGTCAATTTCATTGAGGGCCCCATCAGGGTTGTTTTTGAACTGGGGGGACGGGTATGTGTGTGCCTGGGGGGGGGAGCAAGCCAGGGGGCATGGCCAGCTCATTGTCACCCATCAAGGCTCTGTTTTAGGCTACAACGGCCTCCTGCAGCCCTCTGCCAGCAAAAATGGAGCTTAGGGAGGTCCATTTTCACTGGCACTATGGACCGGTCCTTTTATTAAACTAATGTGAATTCCTCTCATTCCCATTCAGCAAAGGCCTGGCAAACAGTCTTTCAAAGGTGAATTTATGGCCACAGACATTATCTATCTTGGAAAGCTGCCATGTAAATATTTTTCCAAATGCAGTGCTGTGCAAGGAAAGACAGTGCCCAGAGTCTCTGAGATTCACAGACAGATCTTCACACTCCTGAAAGAAATGAACGAATGAACAAATTGCTTCCTGCAAAAGCCCCCTCCCCTTTCTCTCCTCTTTTATTTCCTATGGGAGTGGCCAATCACTTGTGGCTTTATTCCCAAGTTGACCCTGATTTCTGAGCTGTTCTTTTCTTCTGGCAGCTCTGCGCATGCGCACACTGGGAACAGGCTCCAGCTGTTTCTCTGCCTCACTGCTGTCTAGCTCTGAAGACCGCTGAGAATTGACTTGGCCCCCTCTCTGCCTCCGACACAGAGCCCTCGTCCGAGCCTTCCCCAGTCTCCAGGACTGGCCCATGTTCCTCCCCAACCTCCTCACTTTTCGACTCTGCTGCCAGCTCCTCTGGCTACTGGCAAGCTACAACAATTTCCAGGGTGGCCCAAAGGGCCAGATCTAAGCAGCCCATGGACCAGATTCGGCCCCCGGGCCTTGAGTTTGACACCCCTGTTTTAGGTTCTGCTATGGTTTCAGTGGTGTGAGAGAATCCGCACACCATCTTAATCAGCCAAATGATGGCTTGCCTGGAAGTTGCTACAACTAACAACTTGACCCTATCACAGAGGAACGGAAATAACTCCCTATCACTGTTAGTTCTATTCTTCTCCATAAAAGACCCATAAAGCTTTTAAGTTCCATTATATCATGGCATTATACCAGGCATGTTGACTGGTGTGTCTATGTTCAGGTTGTTGTTTTTCAGGTGCTCCAGCAGCGGAAGTTTTGAAGAAGGGATTGGACAGCCATTTTTCTGAAATAATGTAGGTTCTCCTGTTTGAGCAGGACTAGAAGACCTCTAAGGTCCTTTCCGACTCTGTAATTCTGTAAGAATTACCCAGAGCTTCTCCGGACAGGACCATATCCCCTCAATTCCCCAACACTGGAAGTCTTTAAGAAGAGGTTGGATAGCCATTTGTCTGAAACAGTATAAAGTTTCCTGCCTAGGCAGGGGGGTTGGACTAGAAGACCTCCAAGGTGCCCCCCAACTCTGCTATTGTATTATTGTATTGTCTGAAGTGGTGTAGGGCCTTCTCCTTAAGCAGGGGGTTGGACTAGAAGACCTCCAAGGTCTCTTCCAACTCTGCTATTGTATTGTATTGTATTGTATTGTATTGTATTGTATTGTATTGTATTGTATTGTATTGTATTGTATAAATAAGTTCTGGTGGGGTTTTCCATTTTTTTCCTTATTGGTCATAGAATAAAACAAAATAACGGAATAACATTGATGGAAGGGATTTTGGAGGTCTTGTAATCCAACCTCCTGCCCAAGCAGGAAACCCTACGCCATTTCAGACAAATGGGTGTCCAATCTCATCTTTAAAACCTTCAATATTGGGATACCCGCAACATCTGGAGGCAAGCTGTTCTAGCTGTCAGGAAATTTATCCTGAATTCTAAGGTTGCTTTTCTCCTTGACAGGTTCAAACCCATTGCTTCTTTCATAGAATCATGGAATAATAGAGTTGGAAGGGACCTTGGAGGTCTTCTAGTCCAACTCCTTGTTCAAGCAGGAAACTCTATACCATTCCAGACAAATGGCTATCCAACATCTTCTTAAAAACTTCCAGTGTTGGGACATTCACAACTTCTGGAGGCAACTTCTGTTCCACTGATAACATAATTGTTCTAACTGTCAGGAAATTGCCCCTTAGTTCTAAGAGGCTTCTCTCCATGATTAGTTTCCATCCATTGCTTCTTGTTCTACCTTCAGGTGCTTTGGAGAATAGTTTGACTCCCTCTTCTTTGTGGCAACCCCTGAGATATTGGAACACTGCTATCATGTCTCCCGTAGTCCTTCTTTTCATTGAACTAGACATTCCCAGTTCCTTCAACTGTTCTTCATATGTTTTATCCTCGAGTCTCCTAATCCTCTTTGTTGCTCTTCTCTGCACTCTTTCCAGAGTCTCCACATCTTTTTTATATCAAGGCAACCAAAACGGAACGCCATATTCCAAAGGGCCACTAAGGCTTTGTACTTCTCATGATCTTGATTCTATCCCTTTATTAATACAGCCTAGGATTGAACTGGCAAGATCAGGTCTGTGAAAAACAATCAGCTTTATCCATATGTTCTTGGTCTTGTCCTGCCTTTGGGTGCTTTGGAGAATAGCTTTACGCCCTCTTCTTTGTGGTAGCCCCTGAGATAGTGGAAGACTGCTATCATGTTACCCCTAGTCCTTCCTTCTATTCCATTCATTCCATTTCATTCCAAAGCACACCCTATCAACTTCATTTCCCAAACTCATGCCTTTTCCACTCAGAAATGTAACTTACTGTATTTTTCGGAGTATAAGACGCACTTTTTTCCCTCAAAAAAGAGGCTGAAAATCTGGGTGCGTCTTGTACACTGAATACAGCATTTTTTTGCCTCCCGAAACCCTGCCCCCTTCACCAAAATGGCCGTGCATAGCCTTTAGGGGGCTTTCAGAGAGCTCCTGGGAGCTGGGGAGGGCAGAAATGAGTGAACAATGGGCCACCCCCAGGAGCACTCTATAAACCTCCTAAAGGCTATACCTTTTTCACGAAAAACAGGTTGTTTTTGGGAAGTCTGCAGAGTGCCAAAAAATCTTTTTTTAAAAAATGTGCCTCTTCAAAATCTTGGTGCATTTTATACTCCGGGGCGTCTTATACTCTGAAAAATACAGTGACTCTTAGGAGAGTCAGTCAAGCAAAGCTAAAACTTGAAAACAGGAGAGAGAAAAAATATAACCCATATTTTTATTTTTAATGTTGCCTTTTTATATTTGTGTCGTGTTTGTGCTGATAAATAAATAAAGGGAGACTAGTATGGATCCATTTCAACACAAATATAAAAAGGCAACATTAAAAATAAAAATATGAGTTTCTGTGTGCATGGTTTTCTGTGATGAGCTGAAGGACAGAAAGGGGGAGTAGTGAGCTCCCTCCCATATTTGGGCATACCAGGGGTTGTAACACAAATACATACCTATTTCCCTGGCTTATCTGATAAAGGAGAAGAGCCTGTGGCTTAGTGGCAATTACATTGGCCTAATATGCAATACAGCCCTGGTTCGAATCCCAGTACGGGTATGGCTAGCTGATGAGAGCTAAATAGCTTGAAATGGATCCATACTAGTCTCCCTTTATTTATTTATCAGCACAAACACAACACAAATATAAAAAGGCAACATTAAAAATAAAAATATGGGTTTCTGTCTGCATGGTTTTCTGTGATGAGCCGAATGACAGAAAGAGGGAGTAGTGAGCTCCCTCCCATATTTGGGCATACCAGGGGTTGTAACACAAATACAGACAGACAGACAGACAGACAGACAGACAGACAGACAGATGATAGATAGATAGATAGATAGATAGATAGATAGATAGATAGATAGATAGATAGATAGATAGATAGATAGATGATAGATAGATAGATAGATGATGTAGGTAGGTAGGTAGGTAGGTAGGTAGGTAGGTAGGTAGATGATAGATAGATAGATAGATAGATAGATAGATAGATAGATAGATAGATAGATAGATAGATAGATGATAGATAGATAGATAGATAGATAGATGATAGATAGATGATAGATAGATAGATAGATAGAGGTAGGTAGGTAGGTAGGTAGGTAGGTAGGTAGGTAGATGATAGATGATAGATAGATAGATAGATAGATAGATAGATAGATAGATAGATAGATAGATAGATAGATAGATAGATAGATACATGATAGATAGATAGATAGATAGATAGATAGATAGATAGATAGATAGATAGATAGATAGATAGATAGATAGATAGATAGATAGATAGATAGATAGATATAGCAAGAGAGGGCCATTTGACCTTGGCAAAAAAAAATCAAATTCATGCTGGGCCCTTAGCTGCATATTGATGTTTATATTAGCAGGAAGTACCTTTCTCTCTATAGTACAAAATGTTTTTTTTTCCTGCTGGTTTCACATGCCTGTTAAAAGCAATGGATCAGCCAAGTCCATGGGCCTCCACTTACAGCAGGGGAGGGCTTCAAACGTTTTAGCAAGGGGTTCACTGCCCAGTTGCTGGGTGGGCATAGCCATGGTGGGCATGGCTTAGTCGGGCTCCTGCACCACAGTGTGAGGGGGGTGTTTTCACCCTCCCCTAGCTCCCGAGGCTTTTCTCGAGCCTCCAGGAGGGCGAAAACAGCCTCCGCAGGCTACGGAGGCTCTCTGAAATGAGCTCGTTTCCAGCTTTCCCAAACTTCCGGGAGGCCCATTTTTCACCCTCCCCGCGCACGCCCTGCACTTACCTGCACCCAAAGCAGGCCACATCAAGACTCCTGGGAGGGGAGGGGTGGGCGGGGCCAGCCAGGAGTGGGATTTGGGGGTTCTCCAAACTGCACAGAATCTTGGCTAGATTCCGAACCTTTGCGAACCCCAGCGCCCATCCCTGCCCCTCAACTTACAACAGTTTGTTTAGTGACCAAAGTTACAACAGCACTGAAAAAAAGGGACTTATGACCATTTTTCACACTGAGGACGGTTTCAGTATCCATGAGGTCATTCTTCTGGCAAGCAAAGTCAATGGGGAAGACAGATTCACTTAACAACCATGTTAGTAACTTAACAACTAGAATGATTCACTTAGCAAATGGGGCAAAAAAAGCTTGTAAACTTCACCATCCTAAGGACCCCTAGGAGGATCTGTTGTAACTATGGTACTAAGTCGAGGACCACCTATTTAAAAACTCCCTGTTTATGACCCCGTAATACCTTAATTTGGGGTAGAGTCGTGGTGACTGGATGGAGCTGAGCATTTACTGGCTGGATGCCCTTCCTGACGCCTATGCAGAGTTCACAGCAGATATTTTCTCTTTGCGCTTTGAGAGAGACACATCTGCCGCTGTCTAGGTTTGAACTCTCAACCCTCCAAGTGAGAGGCGAATGTCTTCACCACTGGGTCACCCGGCCACTCAGTCAGCCGAGGATGATCTATAATGATCTGTGAATCTATAAAATGAAATGGTTGTGGAAGCACATCCCTGGACATAATAACCATGACTCACAGATAAGCCCATGTGAACTTAGTGAAATGGATATTGTCATGCCCCTTCAGAGCCTGAATCTGCGGAAAAAGACGAGCTGGAGCCGGAGCTGACGGAGATCGATGGGGCAGCTTCGTTAGCTTCGGAGGAATGTGAGGAGGAACAGGCCGAGGCAGCCCAGGGCCCTTCCGGGTTGGGACGGCTTGTTAGCAGGGAGGAACGGGGGCAGGATGACCGAGAGAGGGCAAGCAGTGGACATCTCAGGCAATAAACAAAGACCTCCCCCTCCTGATCCCTGAGAACGGAGAGTGGAGAGAAGGCAGGAACAGTGCAAGCTCACCCAATGACTCGGGCAGAGAGCGCCCTGCCCCTCTTCCCAAGGCACACCTGGGGACTGAGATTTAAGGAGATGCTGTGGGGAAGGGCATTTGTCGGGAACAAACGCTGAATTGGTAGTGTTTGGTGTGCCGGTACAGACAGTTGGAGTTTTGCAGGACTGCTTGCTTATTCCTGACTTCGTGGACTCATTGTTTGTTCCTTGTTGCACGGACTCATTTCCCTGTCCCTTTGTTTTGCTGGACTGGGCGCAGCCAGAGGCTGCTCTGTGTGCGCGTGCATTTGCTTGCTCTGGAACTTGTCAAAAACGCGGGAGCATTTGAGATGACATTTGGGAGCATTAAAGGGGAGTTTCAGCTGGCTGTATGACCTTTGTGCCTTGTCCCGGGTCATTGCAGGCATTCTGCTCCGCTCTAGTTATGAGAAAGTTCACTTCTGCTCCGAGTAGAAACTGGCGATGATCTGACGCTACGCATTCCCGAGACCTAGCTTTTGATCCTACTCCTCGCTCCACACTCGGAGGCCTAAATTTAGACGCCAACTCCCACGGCTGTGTGCACAGAACGTCTCTGTTATTTATTAAAGGGATAAGCTGAAACACAAGCATGGGATCTATATACAGAAGTAAAACGATCTAGCTGAGATATCAACAGCGGAGAACCGGAAGGAAGATAAACCAAAGCCATCTCTGGCTTTGTAAGACATGCAGGCATGAGATCATCTGTTTCTGCAGAATGAAGAACCTGGTTGTGGTGTCTTCATAGCATGGAAATGAGAAGAAGGCCTTCATTTTCTCCTTGCATTTGTCCTGAGCCAGCAGAAACAAGAAACAGACTCCTCCCGAAAAAAAAACCTCTTTATTTATCTCCTGTGAATTCGAGAAGTCCAAGCAAGAGTCCTGCAAGGAGTTAAGTACAGCAACAGACCTTATCAGTTCATTACGATAATTGCAAGGCCAATTGCAAGACAAAAAGTTGCAAATTAAGTTCTGACAAGCAGTCTTTAATGCACAAAACACAGTGAGTAAAATCTCCAGAAATATGAACTGTCGTCTCCTACAACCACCATTCCCCCTTTCCTTCTATTTATTCCCCAACCAGGGAGGGGCCATTCAGCATCCACGTGTGCCTTTCTTCCCGAGTCGACTCCTTGTCCTCCGTTGTTCTCCTCTCCTAGGAGCTCGGCACATACGTGCATCTGAAACAGGCACCAGCTGTTCTTCCTCCTCACTCATTTCAGCCTCCGAAGGCAGCTGCCTCTCTGGTGGCTGGGAAATGTCGGATGGCCCTTGCTCTATCTCTGCATCTGACGCAGAGCATCCATCAGAGCCTTCCCCAGGCTCCAAACTGGCCCCACTTCTTCCCCATCATTGTTTGAGTCTGCCACCAGCTCTGCTGGCAGCCGGCAGGCCACAAACAACATGGACATTAACTTATGACCACAATTGAGTCCAACATTTCTGTTGCTAAGTGAGATATAAGTGAATTTGGTCCCTTTTTATGACCTTTCTCGCACAGTTATTAAGCGTATCGCTGCAGTTGTTAAGTTTGTTACTTGGTTGTTAAGTGAATCTGCCTTCCCCATTGATTTTTGCTTGTCAGATGGTCACAAAAGGTGATCCCATGACCCCAGGATTCCGCAACCGTCATAAATATGAGTCAGCTGCCAAGCAGCTGAATTTTGATCACGTGACTTTTAGGGACGCTGCCAAGTGTGAAAAACGGCCCTAAGTAACATTTTTCAGTGCCGTTGTGATTTTGTACGGTCACTAAACAAACTGTTGTAAGTTGAGGACTACTTGTATTGTGTATTTATAGTAAATAAAGGTGGGATATAAATTAAATAAATGCATATCCCCTAACAAAAGAGAAACAATTCTTTACAGGTCCAAAGGTGGTTTTTTTCAAGAGGCAACTGGGCTTTCTGGTTTTTCTTTGAAGACGTTTCACTTCTCATCCAAGAAGCTTCTTCAGCTCTGACTGGATGGTGAGGAATGGAAGGATTTAGATTCCTTGCAGACAGCTGGTCATTTGTATCCTTTTAGAGGGTCGTTGAGGCCACTTGGAGATTTCTCTGCAACCTCGGGGTTTGCAACACAGTCCTTTCAGCAGTTCCAAAAAGGCTGCACACCAATGGTGGGTTCCAGATCCTGTTGCAACCGGTACAGTTGCAACGGGGCCCAGTGTCCTCAACATGAACGCATATGGCGTACATGCGTAGTACTTTCCAGCGACGCCTCCGTGATGCTCCAGCTGCTCGGCGCAGCATCTCGCAGGCACTGGTAAGTCACAGGTAAGGAGCTCAGGTAAGCAGGTGGGCCCTCCGGAGCACCTTACTGGAATGGTACCCGGTGCTCCAGGCAGGCTCCGGTACACCCGTACCGGAGCGTACTGCTGCAACCCACCAGTGCTATATCCATTTGCACCACTCAGGACACAGATAATCCTCCAGGTGGCCTCAACGACTCTCTAAAAGGATGCAAATGACCAGCCCTCTGCAAGGAGGATAAATCCTTCCATTTCCCACCATCCAGTCAGACCTGAAGAAGCTTCTTGGATGACAAGCGAAACGTCTTGAAAGAAAAAACAGAAAGTCCAGCCGCTTCTTCAAAAAAGCACCTTTGGGACAACCATGACCTGGATGACTGAGAATCTCCACAGAAATTCTTTGCAGACTTAATTTTTTAAAAAACGAGTCCAATCGTGTAATTCCTTCCCTCAGGATCTGCCACGGATCATTTACCTTCAGGCAGTCTTCCCTTTCTTCTGACAGGTGCCTGCAGCCTACCTGAGGCAGCTCTGGCTCACCTGAGGCCTTCCTACTTGAAGCAGATGCAGGAAATTATCTTGTGCCACTTCTGAAAACCATATAAAAACACACCCATTGTCACACCATTTTGCAGGGAGGAGGGGGAAAATCCAGACAGAGTGGGAGAGCACGACCTTCTCGCATGACTTTTTCCTGACCTAGGCTTCCCCAAAAAGCATGAAGCAGATTCCTGGTCCCGACAAAACCCCTTTTATTAAACGAATGTGAATTCCTCTCATTCACATTCAGCAACGTCTTTCAAAGGTGAAGTTATGAACACAGACCTTATCTAGCTGGGAAAGCTGCCATGTAAATATTTTCCAAATGTAGTGCTGTGCAAGGAAAGACTTGGCAGAGTCTCTTGAGATTCACAGATAGATCTTCACACTAGCTAGATACCTGTGGTTCGTGATGAAACTATGTGATCAGGCAATGCAGGAGAAATCCAGTTCAATTCGTTAGCTCAGTGGTGGTCGGTGATTAAAACACATAAGGCAGTATAGCTCCCACCACCTTGAATCCGGAAGCAGTTCCATAGGTGGAAGGCGTAGACATTTTGGTGAGGTAAGGAGCCCCAGACCGCTCCTGAGTGAAGGAGTGGAATGTCTGCCAGTTTGAACTGAGGTAACGGAATGTGAGGCAGCTGGCAGTTGGAACAGAGTTCTTTTCAGGTGGGGAGGGGGAGTAGAACTCCTTAGCATTAGAGCGTGTTAATTATTGTATAGGAAATACTAATGATCTGATGGTCATTTCGAAAAATCCTTTCTTAGCGAGCACCTAGAAGACAAGAGGAATATACATGCCAAATTTCAAGCTTGTATACTTTATCGTTCTGGAGTTTTCGTGATGATTGAGTGGTATTTGGCTTTTATATATATAGATAACTAAGTAAGAACTACAAGAAGTCCTTGAGTTATAATCAGAGTTGAACTCAACATTTCTGGAGCTAATGAGACATTTGTTAAATGAACATGGCTCCATATTATGACCTTTCTTGTCACAGCTGTTAAGTGAATCCCTGCAGTTGTTAAGCTAGGAACGTGGCTGTTAAGTGAATCTGGCTTCCCCATTGACTTTGCTAACAAATGTCTCATGTAGTAACATAAATTCTGGTCTCAATGGTGGTCGTAAGTCGAGGACTATCTGTATACTACACAAATAACAGAATAGCAGAGTTGGAAGGGACCTTGGAGGTCCTCTAGTCCAACCCCTTGCTCGGGCAAGAAACCCTATATACCATTTCAGACAAATGGTTGTCCAATCTCTTCTTAAAAACTTCTAATGGTGGAGCATTCACAACTTCTGGACACATTGTTCCATATAAGTAGGTTCCAAAATGAATAAATGTCCTATCCAAAGGGAACTTTGACACAGACACATTGGTCTTGACCTCAGCAAAATTAGTGTTTATTTATCTGACTATATTTTTATTCCTGGATATGTCATTGCCTTCCCCCTGAGTGTTTGCGCCATCAGATTTCCAGCAAAACCTGCCATCGGTTAATGATTTACGTTGATTCCTGATTTATGAGGCTGTTCTTGGATGCTCTCGGGAGCATAAATCAATTTGATTTATGTACTGCAGCATATCGATCCGCCGACATTCTCTGACTGGGTCATAGCTGCCTAAGAGAACACCACATTGTAAACCTAACTAGACAAGTAAGATTTTTTGCAAATTAATTCATGCGTTTAGACATACTTAAGATTTATATGTACATTTTACATTGGATTACGGCACTTGATTTTCCTATGTATTCCTGCTTAGGTTAGTCACTTTCATTTAGATGTAGATGTGGGGAATGTTTGTGTATTTGGCTTCTGCCAACAAAATAAGTGTGAGTCCATGGTACCTGCAGAGGTGGCCTTTTCACTACTCTCATAAAATTCACATTTCGGATGTTGTATATAATAATAATAATTTGTATTATTACACCAAGAGGTATTAGATGTATCAATAAAGGAGAACATTTGGTGCTCAGGACTGAAATGAGGGGTTCTTGGTGCTCTCTGAGCTTGGTTGTTTCTCTTGCAGACGTCTCATGACCCAACTGGGTATGATTATCAGGGCAAGGGGGAGCTGAGGTTTTCTCTCTGTTTATATACAGTGGCTTGTCCTGTCAGTGTTGGTGAGAGCGTTCTTGGTGGTTCCTTCATAGCACTGATGACGTTATCTAGTTTGGGTAATCCAATGTCTGCAAGAAAACAGCCAAGCTCAGAGAGCACAAAAAAAAACCTAGACCTAGAAAAAAAACCCTCCAAGTAACACCACACTTGGAATACTGCATTCAGTTTTGGTCGCCACGATGTAGAAAAGATGTGGAGAATCTAGAAAGAGTGCAGAGAAGAGCAACAAAGAGGATTAGGGGCCTGGAGACTAAAACATATGAAGAACGGTTGCAGGAACTGGGGATGTCTAGTTTAATGAAAAGAAGGACTAGGGGAGACATGATAGCAGTCTTCCAGTATCTCAGGGGTTGCCACAAAGAAGAGGGAGTCAAACTATTCTCCAAAGCACCAGAGGGTAGACAAGGGTAGAAACTAATCGAGGAGAGAAGCAATTTAAGAGAAATTTCCTGACAGTGAGAACAATTAATCAGTGGAACAACTTGCCTCCAGACGTTGTGAATGCTCCAATACTGGAAGTTTTTAAGAAGATGTTTGTCTGAAGTGGTGTAGGGTTTCCTGCCTAAGCAGGGGGTTGGACTAGAAGACCTCCAAGGTCCCTTCCAACTCTGTTATTCTATTCAGATATAGTGGGGTGCAGCTAGAGAATAGATTTCACTCAACCTTAGGAGAAACATCTTGATGGTTCTCTTGATTTTGGAGACAATTTGTCTTTCAGAGGTCTCGAAACAGAAAATGAATGAAACTGCATGGTGATTTAGGAGGGCCATAAGAGGTTGGACTAGATAACCAAATGGCTGATTTCATAATTCACAGAAGTAATGGTACAACCTCTAAGCCTATGATTTTATAATTCTACAGGTAGTCCTCGACTTACAACAGTTCATTTAGTGATCATTCAAAGTTACAATGGCTCGATGACTCATTTGTTAAGGGAGTTTTGCTCCATTTGACGACCTTTCTTGCCCCCGTTGTTGAGTGAATCACTGCCATTGATAAGTGAGGAACCTGGCTTCCCCATTGACTTACTTTGTAGAAGGACGCAAAAGGCGATCACGTGACCATGGGACACTGCAACCCGTCATAATTATGGGTCAGATCACAAGCATCTGAATATTGATCACATGATCATGGGGCACAGACTGGTCGTAAGTGTGAAAAAGGGTCATAAGTCACTTTTTTCAATGCCAGTGTATCTTTGAACGGTCACTAAACAAACTGTTGTAGGTCGAGGACTACCTGTACTTGAGCTTTAGGCTAGATTATGCAATCCGAAAGCAGTGTAACTTTGAACGGTCACTAAACAAACTGTTGTAAGTCAAGGACTACCTGTACTTCAGCTTTAGGCTAGATTATGTAATCCAAAAGCACCTTAGGAGAAGAAAGTTAATTTAGATTGGCAATATTTGCTAATTTCAGAAGTGAGAAATTTGCTGTCATGTTATTTCATCTTCTTCAAGCACAGACGTTCCAAAACACCATTAGAGGTATAACTAAATCCATTGGTAAAGGCAAAGATTCCCCTCGCACATATGTGCTAGTTGTTCCCGACTCTAGGGGGCAGTGCTCATCTCTGTTTCAAAGCCGAAGAGCCAGCGCTGTCCAAAGACGTCTCCATGGTCATGTGGCCAGCATGACTAAACACTGAAGGCGCACGGAACGCTGTTACCTTCCCAACAAAGGTGGTACCTATTTTTCTACTTGCATTTTTTACGTGCTTTCGAACTGCTAGGTTGGCAGAAGCTGGGACAAGTCATGGGAGCTCACTCCGTTATGTGGTGCTAGGGATTCGAACCATCGAACTGCGGACCTTTCTGATCAAAAAGGGTCTTAGCCACTGAGCCACCGCATCCCAAATCCATATAAAACGATAAATCAATTTATTTAAAAAGGGTTTTTTAATTTGGTTTGTTTGTTTGCTTTACAGAATACGCTCGATTTGAGGCCAAAATCCATGATCTGCGCGAACAGATGATGAATCACAGCATGAGTTCCGGGTCAGGCTCCCTGCGAACCAATCAAAAGCGTTCTCTCTATGTCAGGTAGGCGGACCAAGTGTTGCCATTGGCCAGTGATCCATGTCGGGTGGAAACTACATCCAAAATGGCGCGTCGTCTTCTTAGATTTCTTTTTGAAGTTGTAGAAAAGGGTCGGAAAGAACTGGAAAAGGCTGTTGTTTGTTGAACGAACAAAGAAGTGTCAATCTTTCCCTTTCTTGAGTTATTATAGGTAGTCCTCAACTTACATCCCCAACTGAGCCCAAAATGTATGTTGCTAAGCGAGACAGCTGTTAAGTGAGCGTTGCCCCATTTTACGACCTTCCTTGCCACAGTTGTTAAGTGACTCACTGAAATGATTTAAGTTAGTCACCTGTTTGTTTGCCTGTGTCCTCAGGGTCACCTGGGCAATGAATATGGGTGTGGAGCCCCCCTGGAACTAATGGAATCAGAAGTGGGCTTGAAAAATTTCAGCAACAGGTTCTCTGCTCAGTTGCTCGGTGGGCGTGGCCTACTTGGCCTCCTGTACCATGGCGGGGTGGGGGGGTGGGGCGTTTTTGCCTCCCCCGGGCTCCAGAGGCTTTCTGAAGGCTCGGAAACAGGCCCATTTCCGGCCTTCCGGAACTTCCGGGAGGCCCGTTTATCCCCCTCCCTAAGCCTCCGGCTCTGCACTTACATGGCATCCAAAACGGGCCATGCGGAGACTCCTGGGAGGCGCGGGGCAGGGCCAGTCAGGAGTGAGATTTGGAGGTTCCCCGAACCGGCCATAACGTTAGCTACGCGTTCTCCCGACCCCGGGTGACCCCATAGCAGCCCACCTCTGGAGAGAAGGACCAAGCTACAGAGCTGTGCTTCCTGTAGGACACCCTCTGTCCTATGTCCCCACCAACACAGGGATGACTCTGTGCCATCCGCACTCCAAAGTGAAGCGCAAAGGGTTCCTGCAGTCTGCAAAGTTTGGATTTCCAGAAGAATTGCAGACTCTAGGAACCATCCACACCCCAGCCTGAAAAGCGGGCAATACAGACTCTGAACAGCAAAGAGACACAAGGCAGAAAACATCCCACAGAAAGTGCAGACCTACAACACAATCCCCCCAGCAGCTCCGTGAAGGCGCCACACCCATTTGCGCTACTCAGGTGACCCTGAGGACACACAGATAAGCCTCCAAGTGGTCTCAATGACTCTCTAAAAGGATGCAACTGACCAGCTGTCTGCAACGAAAATAAATCCTTCCGTTCCCCACCATCCAGTCAGAGCTGAAGAAGCTTCTTGGATGAGAAGCGAAACGTCTTTAAAGAGAAATCAGAAAGTCCCGTTTCTTCTTGAAAATAAACTGCTTTGAGACACAGTCAACACAGAAAACAAGATTTGCTTAACAACCTCTTGATTCACTTAACAACCGCAGTGAGCCCCTTAACCATGGCAAAAATTGGTTGTAAAATCAGACACGATTCACTTAGCCACCACTCTACTTAGCAATGGAAATTCTGGTTCCAATTCTAGTTTTAATTCAAGGACTACCTGTATCCTCTCCCACCCTAACTATATTGTTCTGACCGAGTTCCTCAAACAAGGCAAATCCTCTGAAGGGAACTGAAAGATTCCTTTAATTAGGAGTGCCGGAAGCCCCAGCAAAAAGTTTCTCTCTCAACGTAGGCGAAGAAGTCCGGCTGGCCGGGAGATGAATAGTTCTCTGCCACATTTATTCATCTCCGCCCCCTGTTTTTTATCCCCAGAGCTAGGGTGGGGCTTTGCTGGCAGCGGTGGCTCTTCCATCCCAAGGACCAGCCCATGGGTTTCCACTGTTCTCCTCTCCTCTGCCTTCTGTGCATCCACATGTCAGGCACTGGACCCAGCTGTTCCTCCTCTTCCTCATCAGCCACCTCCAGACCTGGGGGCTGTTGACTCTCCATCTGAGGGCTGACGTCCACCGCCGTCTCTCTCTCTCTCTGCCAGCTCCATTCCCTTTTCCCCCTCAAAGCTCCCAGGTTGCCCTGATGCTGACCCTAACTCCCACACCTCCTCCTCTGATTCAGCTGCTAGAGGGGCCGGCAACCAACAGACCACAACATACGTTTTCAGTGGTTTACAGAATTTCATCAGGGTGGAAACCATACAGATCTCTGGGGCAATATTCTTCCAGAGGGTAGGCACTATGACCAACAGAGCCTGTTGATAAATGGCATCCTTTAATTGGTGGAACCAGAAGCTGGCTGATTCTACTAGAAATTCCTAGCAGTAAAAGTGGAAACAATTATCCTGAGACTTGGTGGGCCCACTTTCTTGAGATGTGTTAAGCAGGAGTTAGGTAGACCTAATGCGTGTATCTGCACTCCCTTCGCTGTGTAGGATGCTGAACTCAATGGCCTAAAATCGTTCCTCCTAGCTCTGTTTCTATAAATTAAGAATCTTAATTTCCCTTGAGTGAGGAGTGTGGTACGGCAAGATAGAAAAGTACAGCGAGAGAGAAAAGAACATTTTCCTCCCCGGAGGCATAGTTCTAGAAAGCGGAATAACGGAATAATAGAGTTGGACGGGATCTTGAAGGTCTTCTAGTCCAGCTGCCACCAACTGCTGGTCCCTGGACCACTGGTGGTCTGTGAGAAAATGTTGGTGGTCCACGGAATAATTATTTGCATTTTTTTTTATATTGCACTAACTCAGGAGACAAAGTGAATCATTATAAGGGAGAACGCAGAGAATTTAGCTGCAGGTGGGGAAACAGAATTAAAAACAGAGATGCTCTCAGCGCAATAAAGGGAGAAACCTTTAAATTGTGTAGGGTTCACACACGCGTCACACACGCCAAACTATAAGGAGGGCACAGAATATCTTCAGAACAGAGAAGTAAAAGTAACGATCTAGAGCAGCGGTCACCAACTGGTGGTCCATGAGAAAATGTTGGTGGTCCATAGAAAAATTATTTTTATATTTCTTATATTGCTCTAAATCAGGGGTCCTCTAACTATGGCCCCTGGGCCGGATACGTGCAATGAATGCTTGTGTGGCTGCAGAGAGTCTCCCCCTTCGGGGTCCTTTTGTGTGGGTCAGAGGGGGGCAGAAATTCTGGCTTGGGGTCTGCTTCAGCCTCCTGGTGTGGGGCTTTGGGCGAAGGCTGGAGGGGAGCGCCGCTGGGGGCAAAGAGCCGGAGGGCCTTGTTCCAGTGGGACTGCATCATGGCCTGGAACTGGCTGACCATCTCAGCACTCTGAGCCTCCAGGCGCTGGTACCTGACCTTGCACTCCCACAGGTCTTCCCTCTGCTTGGAAAGCCTATGCTCCTAGTCCTCATTGAGGTGCTACTGCTGAGCCTCCTTCTCGGCCAGATCCAATTTGAACTGAGTTGTTTTGCCCACTCTTTCTCCTGGTGGCTGCTTAGCTCCAACAACAGCTTCCTGTTGGGGCCCTAAGGAGCCCGGGCAAGAAGGCGAGGAGGGGCGAGTAGAGGCTGGTGAGGCGACTCTTGATGTGAGTGACATCAAGTTGGCCATGCCCACCCAGTCACATGACCACCTAGCCACGCCCACCCAGCTGGTCATTAGGCAGATCATATTAGTGGTCTGCGGGATTTAAAATTATAAACGCAGTGGTCCCTGAGGTCCAGAAAGTTGGTGCAACTCAAGCAGGGTTATTTTCTATATTTGCTCTTTGGATTGTAAGGACTACAAATAATACTCCAGCAGGAAACCTGGGCCTATACCATTTCAGGCAAATGATTGTCCGATCCTTTCTTAAAAACCTCCAATGTTGGAGCTCCCACAAGTTCTGGAGGCAAGTCGTTCCACTGATTAATTGTTCTGACTGTCAGGAAATTTCTCCTTGGTTCTCGGTTGCTTCTCTCCTTGATTAGTTTCCACCCATTGCTTCTTGTCCTGCCCTCAGGTGCTTTGGAGAATAGCTTGACTCCCTCTTCTTTATAGCAGCTCCTCAAATATTAGAACACTGCTTGGGAAAGGATTGTGATTCCTAGAGATAGTCCATCAGTTGGCAGCGCTTGACCCATTACTATTGAGCGAGGTGTCACCTCTTCTGTACCTGGGCATTTTGTTTTTCTTGCCTAACTGTAGAACCTTATTTTTTTCACCACTGAATTTCCTTTCCTTAATTTCCTATTTTCTTTTCTTTTTTTTTCTTTTTGTATATTTTAGACAATAATTTTTTAAAAAAATGAATTTAAAAAAAGAATCTTCTCAAACTCCACAACTTGAAAGCATCCATTCTCCAGCACTCGGCCTTCCTTATGGTCCATCTCTCCCTAATACATTTATCTCTATTGCCCCTTTAATATACATTGCATAAACAAGAGAGATAGAATCAAGATCCTGTGAAGTGTTAATACCACTTTATAAAGCCTTGGTAAGGCCACACTTGGAATCCTGCATTCAGTCTTGGTCGCCACGATGTAGAAAAGATGTGGAGACTCTAGAAAGAATGCAGAGAAGAGCAACAAAGAGGATTAGGGGACTGGAGACTAAAACATATTTAATTTAATTTAATTTAATTTAATGCTTCTAGACCGCCCCCTCTCCCGAAAGGGACTCGGGGCGGTGTACAGTTCATACAAAATATATCAGATACAATAAAATTAAGTATGTACAGTTGACAGTTAACATGGAGGAGGTAAGAATGACATTAAAAGAACTGTACAAAGCAGATTAAAATAAGTTCAAACCCCTAAAAACAAATACAGTGAATTAAAAAACCCCTAAAATAACCAGATATAGTGCGTTTGCCAGGAGGGACAGTTGAATTATGCCAGGCCTGCTAATCGGAACAGGTGGGTCTTCAGTTTTTGCCGGAAGGAGCGGAGGTCAGAAGTGGTTCTAATGTCGGGGGGGAGGTCATTCCAGAGGGTTGGGCCCATCACAGAGAAGGCCCTACTCCTCGGTGTCGCCCGCCGGCATTGTCCAGTGGATGGCACCAGGAGAAGTCCCTCCCTGTGTGAGCGTATTGGCCGCAGGGATGTATGTGGGAGGATGCGATCCCGCAAGTAACTAGGTCCCGTGCCATGGAGCGCTTTAAAGATGGTAATCAGCACCTTGAAACGCACCCGGAAAACCACAGGTAGCCAATGCAGCTCGCGCAGGAGAGGTGTTACGTGGGAGTACCTCGTACTCCCCATCACAGCCCGCGCGGCTGCATTCTGAACTAACTGCAGTCTCCGGGCGCGTCCCAAGGGCAGCCCCATGTAGAGAGCGTTGCAGTAATCCAGGCGGGACGTCACCAGCGCATGAGTGACCGTGCGTAGGGCATCCCGGTCCAGTAGGGGGCGCAATTGGCGCACCAGGCGAACCTGGTGGAACGCCCCCCTTGCCACGGCCGCCACATGGTCATCCATTGACAGCCGGGCATCAAGGAGGACGCCCAAATTGCGCGCCCGTTCCACAGGGGGCAACTGCTCGCCCCCTATGGCCAGCGATGGAATCAGCTGGCTGAATCGAGGTGCCGGTAGCCACAGCCACTCAGTCTTGGAGGGGTTGAGTTTAAGTCTGTTGTCCTCCATCCAGACCCCGACGGCCTCCAAACACCGGGACATTACTTCGACAGCCTCGTTGGGGTGGTTTGGAGTTGAAATATACAGCTGAGTATCATCAGCGTAGAGGTGATACTCAACCCCAAAACCACGGATGATCTCACCCAGCGGCTTTACATATGTGTTGAACAGGAGAGGCGAGAGGACCGACCCCTGTGGCACCCCACAAGTGAGTGGCCTCGGGGTCGACCTCTGTCCCCCTGTCAACACACATTGCCTCCGGTCGGAGAGGTAGGAGCCGAACCACCGCAAAACGGTACCTCCGACTCCCATCCCCTCCAACCGGCGCAATAGGATACCATGGTCGATGGTATCAAAAGCCGCCGAGAGGTCTAATAGGACCAGGATAGAGGAGCAACCTCTATCTCTGGCCCTCCAGAGATCATCAACCAACGCGACCAAGGCTGTCTCTGTGCTGTGCCCAGGTCGGAAGCCGGACTGGCGTGAGTCTAGATACTCGGATTCGTCAAGGTGTCGTGGAAACTGCTGGGCCACCACATTCTCAACAACCTTCGCTAGAAACGGAAGGTTGGAGACTGGACGATAGTTAGCTAGCTCCATTGGGTCGAGTGAGGGCCTCTTAAGTAAGGGCCTCACCACCGCCTCTTTCAAGGCGGTTGGTAAGGATCCCTCACCCAATGAGGCATTCACCAGGCCCAGAAGCCAGCCTCGTGTCACCTCCCAAGATGCCAGTACCAACCAGGAGGGACACGGGTCCATTAAACATGTGGTGGGTCGCAGCCGTCCACGCAACCTATCTAAATCCTCGGGGGCAACAGAATCAAACTCCTCCCAGGATGGTCTCACAAGACTCGCTGTTGGCGGCTCGTCTGGTCCACTGAGTGGGGCCCATCCGCTCCGGATCTGAGCGACTTTGTCCTGCAGATATTCCCCAAATTCCTCTGCTCTGCCCTGTAAAGGTGCCCCCTGCGTCCCCTGTGACAAGAGGGAGCGGGTCACCCTAAACAGGGCAGCAGGGCGGTTATCCGCGGACGCAATAAGGGTGGCACAATATCTACGTTTGGCCGCCCTTAATGCCACCAGGTAGGTCCGCAAGTAGGATCTTACCTGTGTTCGATCAGATTCGGAGCGTGAGGACCTCCACCTGCTCTCTAGACGTCTCCTGTGACGCTTCATCACCCTCAGCTCCTCGGTATACCAAGGAGCCCGGGTGGGTCGCTGCCGCAGGAGAGGTCGCAAAGGCGCAATCCGGTCCAAGGCCCCAGCCGCCGCCCTATTCCAGGCGGCCGCTAGGTCCTCCGACCGAGCGCGGGTCAGGGCTACAGGTAATGGCCCAAGCTCCGTCTGGAACCTATCCGGCTCCATCAGGCGCTTGGGGCGGTACCAGCGTGGACCGTCTGGTCCCGCCTCCTCGCGGTGGGGGGTAGCGCCAGGGAAGTTAAGCCGGAGACATGAGTGATCTGACCATGACAGGGGTGTAACAGTAAAATCCCCTCTACCCAGATCACTCGTCCACTGCTCAGATACAAAGACAAGGTCCAATGTGTGGCCTCCTTCGTGTGTGGGGCCCTGAATTAACTGGGTCAGGCCCATGGCTGTCATGGAAGCCATGAACTCCCGAGCTACCTCAGATGCTGCTCCCGTCGACGGCAGGTTGAAATCTCCCATGACCATGAGCCTGGGGATCTCAACCACCGTCTCCGAGATCAGCTCGAGGAGCTCGGGCAGGGCTGCTGATGTATAGCGAGGAGCCAAGTATACAATCAGCAAACCCAACTGCCTCCGTGGGCCCCATTTCACACCAAGGGACTCACACCCGGATATCTGAGGAACAGTGAACTCCCTCGGCTCTAGACCTTCCCGTATAACTACCGCCACCCCACCACCCTTACCCAGGGCCCGAGGCTGATGGAATGCACGGAAACCTGGTGGGCACATTTCCACGAGGGGTAAACCACCCTCGTGGCCCAACCAGGTTTCCGTTATCCCTGCAATATGAAGAACGGTTGCAGGAACTGGGTATGTCTAGTTTAATGAAAAGAAGGACTAGGGGAGACATAATAGCAGTCTTCCAATATCTCAGGGGCTGCCACAAAGAAGAGGGAGTCAAGCTATTCTCCAAAGCACCTGAAGGCAGGACAAGAAACAATAGGTGGAAACTAATCAAAGAGAGAAGCAACTTAGAACTAAGAAGAAATATCCTGACAGTTACAACAAATAATCAGTGAAACAACTTGCCTCCAGACGTTGTGAATGCTCCAACACTGGAAGTGTTTAAGAAGATGTTGGAAAACCATTTGTCTGAAGTGGTGCAGGATTTCCTGCCTAAGCAGAGGGTTGGATTAGAAGACCTCCAAGGTCCTTCCAGCTCTTATTGTTCTATTCTATTAAAATATAATGGGTTGTAGAAGGAGCTATAAGGGGTTGGACTAGATAACTAAATTTCATAATTCAGAGAAGTAACGGTACTACTTCTAAGTGTATGATTTTATAATTCTACAGGTAGTCCTTGACTACCTATAGAATTCTTTAGTTCATTTAGTGATCATTCAAAGTTACAGTGGCTAAGTGGGTCATTTGTTAAGTGAGTTTTGCCCCATTTTATGACTTTTCTTGCCACCATTGTTGAGCGAATCCCTGGACGTTTTTAAGAAGATGTTGGATCCCCATTTGTCTGAAACGGTGTGGGGTTTCCTGCCTAAGCAGGGGGTTGGACTAGAAGGCCTCCAAGGTCCCCTCCAACTCTGTTATTCTATTCTATTCTGATATCTCTTCCCATGCTTTCATTTGGAAAGACATGTCCCTTCTGCTGCTTCTTTGGTTCAAGCACCTTGATGATTAGGGATGGAGAGGGAAGGCAATTTTCCCCCAGCATCACCTTTTCCCTGCAGTGATGATTGCTCATGGTGGAACTAATTCAGCTGATGACCTTACACAGATCCAATTAAGCCCGGGCTTTTAAGAATATGTCAGCATGACAGGGAGAGGACCCAGTTGGGTGGAAAACACTGCCAAAAAGTTTAGAGGGAAGATTAATTGTGTTATTTTGGCTGGTGGTGGACGGGGAGAGTCAGGACAATTAATCAGCAGTGGTTCTTGAAAGCATTTCTAGAGCAGAACACCATTAACTGAAAACTGCCTATTGAGGGGGTAAAGGCAAAGAAACTTTGGGAGAATCTGTCTAAAGCCAAGTTTCTCAATCTTAACAGAATGAAAGAGTTGGAAGGGAGCTTGGAGGTCTTCCAGTCAAACCCCCTGCCCAAGAAGGAGATTCTATATCATTTCAGAAAAATTGTTGTCCAATATCTTCTCAGTGATGGAGCACCCACAACTTCTGAGGGAAAACCACTGATTAATTGTTCGCTGGAGAAATCTCTCCTTTGTTCTAAGTTGCTTCTCTCCTTGATTAGTTTCCATCCATTGCTTCTTGTTCTGCCTTCAGGGGCTTTGGAGAATAGCTTGACTCCCTCTTCTTTGGGGCAGACCCTAAAATATTGGAAGACTGGTATTCCTACCACCCCTAGTCCTTCTTTTCATTAAATGAGACATGCCCAAATTCCTGCAACTGAACTTTAACTAAGTAAAAAGATAAAGGTTCCCCTTGCACGTTTGTGCTAGTCGTTCCCGACTCTAGGGGGCAGTGCTCATCTCCGTTTCAAAGCCGAAGAGCCAGTTCTGTCCGATGATGTCTCTGTGGTCATCTGGCCGGCATGACTAACCACCGAAGACGCTGTTTCCTTCCCACCTATTTTTCTACTTGCATTTTTACATGCTTTCGAACTGCTAGGTTGGCAGAAGCTGGGACAAGTAATGGGAGCTCATTCCGTTACACGGCGCTAGGAATTCAAACCGCTGAACTGTCGACCTTCTGATCGACAAGCTCAGCATCTTAGCCACTGAGCCACCGCATCCTTATATTCATTAAATTAAACATACCCAAATTCCTGCAACCGAACTTTAACTACCAAACTTTATTACCAAACTAAGCTAGGTGACATCCTCAGCTCTCGACCTGTCTAATTTTTTGAAGGCAAGTCGTTTCACTAATTAATTGTTCTCACCGTTGGAAAATTTCTCCTCAGTTCTAAGTTGCTTCTCTCCTTGATTAGTTTCCACTCATTGCTTCTTGTTCTGCCTTCAGATGCTTTGGAGAATAGCTTGACTCCCTCTTCTTTGTGGCAACCCCTGAGATATTGGAACTCATCTATCATGCCTCCTGTCAGGGGAAAAAATGCCCTGGGGAAATCTGAGATCAATGGACCGTGGCTGATTCCCTTCCGCATATCTTTTGAGATATTGAGAAAAATAAAAGTCTTCAAAAATCTTCTAATTAATAAACAAACTTTAATAATAAAATAAAAAGTAAATGAAACAGAAATAACTAATGGTTACATTTTGATAATGAAAGCTACGTCTGCCAAGCTGGCAGCCGAACAAAGAAGAAAAGAATTTAGTTCTGGAATGTGTAAACGCATGCGCAATAAATCACTTTCAGATAACATTTTGTTTTATGACCTGCGCAATAAAGCTTTCTTAGTTTAACTCTTGAGTGTCAGTTTAGGCAGTTCAGGCCTAGCAAACTTTTTAACATCGTGACACCTCCCCTAATCCTTCTTTTCATTAAACTAGAGATACCCAGTTCCTGCAACTGCTCACAACATAAGGGAGGTCTTCTAGTCAACCCCCTGCTCAAGCAGGGAGCCCTATACCATTTCCAATGAATGGCTGTCCAATCTCTTCTTAAAAACCTCTAGTCTTGGATCATTTACAACTTCTGGAGGCAAGTTGTTCCACTGGTTAATTGTTCTCACTGTTGGGAAATTTCTTCTTACTTCTAGTTTGCTTCTCTCCTTGATTAGTTTCCATCTGTTGCTTTTTGTCCTGCTGTCAGGTGCTTTGGAGAATAGCTTGACTCCCTCTTCGTTGAGGCAGCCCCTGAGATATCGAAACACTGCTATCATGTCACCCCTGGTCCTTCCCTTCATTAGACTAGACATACCCATTTCCTGCAAATCTTCACGGTATGGTTTAGCCCAGTGGCACCATGGATTGATTCCATGGAGAGAGGTTTTTCCATGGACCGGAAGGGGCATGGTTTTGCATGCCGCCTGCATCCTGTGGATGGGGCTTTGCTTGTTTGCATGGCTGGATTTCTGACAAGCCATGGACTGGGGGTTGAGGACCCCTGGTTTAGCCTACAGCTCCCCTAATCATCCTTGTTGCTCTTCTCCGTACTCTTTCTAGAGTCTCGACGTCTCTTTTATATTGTGATGACCAGAACTGGATTCAATATTCCAGGTGGGGGTCTTACCAAGGCATTACAGCTCAGGCATGCTGATTGGGGAATTCTGGGAGTTGAAGTCCACCCTCCTGAAAGTTGCCAAGGTTGAGAAACACTGGTCTAAGCTTCATATGCTTCCATTCTGTGCTAAGGCAACCTCTCTGTGTATTGGGGAGCTTTCCATGGTGCTGATTTTCACCATGACTTAGGACTCAAGCTCCAGTCCTTGGGTCATTAGAGGAGTATGCTGTATACAGGTAGCCCTCAACTTTCGGCCACAATTGAGCCCAAAATTTCTGTTGCTAAGTGAGACATCTCTTAAGTGAGTTTTGCTCCATCGCTGCAGTTGTTGAGTTAATAACACAGTTGTTAAGTGAATCTGGCTTCCCCCAGGGACTTTGCTTGTTGGAAACTGGCTAGGAAGATTGCAAATGTCAACCACGTGATCCCAGGATGCTGCAGCCATTGTAAATACATGTTGATTGCCAAGCACCCAAATTTTGATCATGTGACTGGGACACCCATGATTAGGGACAATGATAACAACACTGTCATAACCACTAGACCAAACTGGTTTTTCTTCTCTTCTCCTCTCCACTCCTCTTCTTCCTTCTCCTCCCCCTTCTCTCTTCTCCTCTATTCTCTTCTTCCTTCTCCTCACCCCTTCTCTCTTCTCTTCTCTTCTTCTCCTCTCCTTTCTTTCTTCCCTTCCCTTTCCCCTTCTCCTTTCTACTGTACTCTACTGGACTGGATTGGACTCTCCACTCCTCCCCTCTCTCCTTCCTTCCTTCCTTCCTTCCTTCCTTCCTTCCTTCCTTCCTTCTTTCCTTCCTTCCCTCTGCTCTGCTCTGCTCTGCTCTGCTCTCCTCTTCTTCCTTCTCCTCCCCCGTTCTCTCTTCTCTTCTTTTCTTCTCCTCTCATCTACTCTCTTTTCCTTCTTCCCTTCCCTTCCCCCTTCTCCTTCCTATTCTAGTCTACTGTACTGCACTCTCCATTCCTCCCCTTCCTTCCTTCCTTTCTTCCCTCTCCTCTTCTTCCTTCTCCTCCCCCTTCTTTTCTCTTGTCCTCTCCTCTTTTTCCTTCTCCACCCCTTCTATCTTCTCCTCTCTTCTCTTCTTCCTTCTCCTCACCCCTTCTCTCTTCTCTTCTTCTCCTCTCATCTACTCTCCTTTCCTTCTGCCCCTTTCCCCTTCTCCTTCCTACTCTACTCTACTGTACTGTACTCTCCACGCCTCCCCTCTCTCCTTCCTTCCTTCCTTCCTTCCCTCTCCTCTCCTCTAGATAGAATGAACAATATTTTCATTTCCGAGTTGAATTTGAACCAGCAGGCTTTTAAGGTATCATTCAATGATAAATACAATGGTCTTTCAGAAGACCAGTATAGCAGTATGTATAAGAAACATTGGTATGGCCTGAACGATGCTTTGCAAAGGGTGGGCGCAGCATTACCTGGACAGGTGTATCTACAGAAACCATATTCTGGTTTCTTCAGCTGCCTTGGCCTTTGACGGGCAGGTACTAATGAATGAGAAGGATGTATGGTCAGTGGTTTCAATCAATCATTAGCTGCTCAGTCAATTCCAGCTCTAGCTTCATTCTCACCATCATCGATTTTACACCAAGATATGTTGAGAGAAGGTAGAAAACATTCATTTAAAACTGGAACAGCTAAAGGATGAATCTAGGTTGTCTCCATAGTGAGCCGAGGATGAGACAAAAGGTTGTAGCATGAGATCATGTCTCCTAAACATGGTTAAGGGGAAAACTTCATGCTTTGTTTAGCAGAAAGTGCCTAGGAGCTCATAATTCTTCTGACGGAAAAAAAAATCCACTTAACTGTTTGTATCAGGACAGAATAGATTCAGGACAAGTAGTCCCCGATTTGCCACTTACTGATGAGGACAAGTCCTCGAGGTGCCACTTACTGACGATTCAAAACTATGTCAAAAGTCAGTTAATGTCCGCTGCCACCTTATCCTTGTTTGTGCTTCGTTGCTATGCGGTCATGAACTGTGGGGAAGGGGAGCGAAGGGGGAAAGGCCTGGGGAAAATGAAAGTAAGTGCTGTATCTTCTTGAGATGCTGCCTCAAGGTTGACTTAAGCACCAGGGCATCGCTTAATGACCGCAGCATTTGCTTAACAGTAAAGTGTGCTTAGCACTTGTACATGGACTTAATGATGGCCATGAAAAAGATTGTAAAATCAGGTCTGGTTACATCGTGACCTACCTGACAGCTGTACCAACTTACAAACTTAACTGCGAGACTTTACGTTGTAACTCAAGGACTGACTGTAACAACCTTCTCTGTTTCAACCTAAAGCTCTCGTGCTATAGCAGATTTGTTCTTGAATATCACCAACGTCAGGGATGTAGCATCCATCACAGATTTTTGAAAGCTGTAATGTCTTTTATTTTATGACATCATGATCAAAGCACCCAGAAGGCGGGACAAGAAGCAATGGATAGAAACTAACCAAGGAGAGAAGCAACCTAGAACTAAAGAGGAATTACCTGACAGTTAGAACAATTAATCAGTGGAACAGAAGTTGCCTCCAGAGCACCACTTAAGGGTGCTCCATCACTGGAGGTTTTCAAGAAGAGATTGGGCAGCCCTTTGACTGAATTGATATGTGGTCTCTTGCCTGGGCAGTGGGTTGGACTAGAAGACCTCCAAGATCCCTTACAACTCTGTTATTCTATTCATTCTTGAACTGGGAAGCTCACCTGAAGAGGATTTATAAAGCAGATTTTATAGCTGTAACAGAAAGGATATTTATTTACAGTAAATAAATCTATCTATCCATCTATCTCTACCTCTCTATCTGTCTATCTATCATCTCTGTATCTCTCTTTTATCTAGCTAGCTCATTCGTGTGTGTGTGTGTGTGTGTGTGTGTATGTATATATGTATGTGTGGGTATGTATGTATGTATGTATGTATGTATGTATGTATGTATGTATGTATATATGTATATGAGAGAGAGAGGATAGAGAGATGATAGATAGATAGATTATCTATCTATTCTCCCCCCTCCCCCTTTCTTTCTCTCTCTCTCTCTGTCTCTCTCTCTCATATATATGTGTGTGTGTATATATATGTGTGTGTGTATAGATAGATAGATAGATAGATAGATAGATAGATAGATATAGATATATACAGATATTTAGATATATACAGATATATAGAGATAGATAGATAGATGATAGATAGATAGATAGATAGATAGATAGATAGATAGATAGATGATAGATAGATAGATAGATGATAGATAGATAGATAGATGATAGATAGATATAGATATATAGATAGATATAGATACACACACACACACACACATATAGATACATACATACATACAGTATATATATATATATATATATATATATATATATATATATATATATATATATATATATATATATATATATATATATATATATATATATATATGTATATATGAGCTAGGCTAGATAGAGTGATGAGACAGATACGGAGATGATAGATAGGTAGGTTGGTAGGAAGGTAGAGATAGATAGTGATGATAGATATCGATGATAGATGATAGAAGATAATAGATAGATAGGTAGGTAGGTAGGTAGGTAGGTAGGTAGGTAGGTAGGTAGGTAGGTAGGTAGATAGATGATAGATAGATAGATGATAGATAGATAGATAGATAGATAGATAGATAGATGATAGGTAGGTAGGTAGGTAGGTAGGTAGGTAGATAGATAGATAGATAGATAGATAGATAGATAGATAGATAGATGATAGGTAGGTAGGTAGGTAGGTAGGTAGGTAGGTAGATAGATAGATAGATAGATAGATAGATAGATAGATAGATGATAGGTAGGTAGGTAGGTAGGTAGATAGATAGATAGATAGATAGATAGATAGATAGATAGATAGATAGATAGATAGATGATAGGTAGGTAGGTAGGTAGGTAGGTAGGTAGGTAGATAGATAGATAGATAGATAGATAGATAGATAGATAGATAGATGATAGGTAGGTAGGTAGGTAGGTAGGTAGGTAGGTAGGTAGGTAGATAGATAGATAGATAGATAGATAGATAGATAGATAGATAGATAGATAGATAGATGATAGGGAGGGAGGGAGGGAGGGAGGGAGGGAGAGAGAGAGAGAGAGAGAGAGAGAGAGAGAAACTTTCCTTCCTAATGCTCAGCATGTGAATTCTCAATGAAAGAAGTAAGGGTTAATATACTTTATGCATTTTTTTAAAAAAGAAGTGGTCCTCAAAGTTTTCAAATGACTCCATTTTTGGAATAATAAATATGCCGCATGGTGCTGTCAGCAATACATGCACTTTAGTGAACTGCTGAAAATAGAGCTCCCGCAGTGCCTTTTGCTAACAGCTGGTGGGAACTTGAGTCAAAAAATAGCTTTTACGGATTAAGTCTGGGGGAATATCACCAGCGATGCCAGACAACCTAATTTTATTTGTGTTTTCTTTTTGTTTTTTGGGGGGGAGGTGCAAAGAACAAATGTAAATTAATTGCACCTTTTTACCCTGTCTTCTTTCAGGAGGCCAAATCTGGGGAGCTAATTTTGCAAAAGACTTACAGATGCATTCTAGGATGTTGTTAAGTTTTAGTGTTCGAAGTTACAACAGCACTGAACAGCTGTTACAACAGCACTGAAAATAGTGACTTAAGGACAGGGGTAGGTTCCGGCAGTCACCACTGCCGGTTCACTCATGGGTGCACGGCGCATGAATGCGCAGTGCAATAAAATTGTTCTGTGCATGCGCAGAAGCAAAAAAACAAGATGGCGGTGGCCGCCCAGAGAACCAGTTCGGGGTGTGTGGCAGGCCTGGGTCACTGCCAGTTCCAGCGACCCAGGCCGCCAAACCGCTACCAGTTCAGCCAAAGCGGTCCGAACTGGTAGGAACCCACCACTGCTTATGGACTCTTTTTCACACTTACGACTGTTGCGGCAGCCTCTGTGGTTATGTGATCAAAATTTGAGCCCTTGGCAACTGGCTCCTATTTATGACGGTTGTAGGGTTCTGGAGAGAGGCGATCCCCTTTTGCGATCTTCTGACAAGCAAAAGTCAACAGGGAAGCCAGATTCGCTTAACAACGGGGTTACCAACTTAGCAACGGCACGGATTCACGTAACACTTGTGGCCTGAAAATTGTAGAATGCAAAACTCACTTAAGAACTGTTTAACAGATTAATGGAGTTGGAAGGAAGGGACCTTTTAGGTCATCTACTCCAGCTCTCCTGCCCAAGCTGGAGATCCTACAGCAATTTTTGACATGTTGACGTTTCTTTCTGAGTTCAGTCTCTTCTTGAAAGCCTCCAGTGATGAAGCTCCCACAACTTCTGAAGGCAACTTCTGTTCCATTGGTTGATTGCTCTCACGGTCAGAAAATTTCTCCTTATTTCCAGGTTAAATCTCCCCTTGTTCAGTTTCCATCCATTATTCCTTGTCTGGATCTCAGGTGCTTTGAAGAATAGCTTGACTCGCTCCTGTCTATGGCAGCTCCTCAAATATTGCAATGCTGTTATCATGTCTCCCCTGGTCCTTCTCTTCACTTGCTTAGCAACAGAAATTTTGGGCTCAGTTGTGTCGTAGATTGAAGACTACCTGTATTTAGCTTGGTTTGTTGTGTGTAAAAAAAAGGAGCGGATTTTGATGGTCTATGGAGGGAAGTATGCAGTGGAGTACCCCAAGGCTCTGTTTTGGGCCCAGGACTCTTCAACATCTTCATCAATGATTTGGATGAGGGAATAAATGGGGAACTCATCAAATTTGCAGATGACACCAAGCTGGCAGGAATAGCCAACACTCCAGAAGATAGGCTTAAGATACAGAAGGATGTTGACAAACTTGAACCTTGGGCACTATCTAATAAAATGAAATTCAAAGGTGAAAAGAGTAAGGTTCTACATTTAGGCAACAAAAATGGAATGCACAGGTACAGTATAGGCGATACCTTGCTCAGTAGTAGTAACTGTGAAAGGGATCTTGGAGTCCTAGTGGACAACCATTTAAATAGGAGCCACCAGTGTTCAGCAGCTGCCAAAAAAGCCAAAGCAGTTCTAGGCTGCATAAACAGAGGGATAGAATCAAGATTACATGAAGTGTTAATACCACTTTATAAGGCCTTGGTAAGGCCACACTTGGAATACGGCATTCAGTTTTGTTTGCCACGGTGTAGAAAAGATGTGGAGACTCTAGAAAGAGTGCAGAGAAGAGCAACAAAGAGGATTAGGGGACTGGAGGCTAAAACATATAAAGAATGGTTGCAGGAACTGGGTATGTCTAGTTTAATGAAAAGAAGGACTAGGGGAGACATGATAGCAGTCTTCCAATATCTCAGGGGTTGCCACAAAGCAGAGGAAGTCAAACTATTCTCCAAGGCACCTGAGGGCAGAACAAGAAGCAATGGGTGGAAACTAATCAAGGAGAGAAGCAACTTAGAACAAAGGAGAAATTTCCTAACAGTGAGAACAATTAATCAGTGGAACGACTTGCCTCCAGAAGTTGTGAATGCCCCAACACTGGAAGTCTTTAAAAAGATTTTGGATAGCCATTTGTCTGAAACGGTATAGGGTTTCCTGCCTAGGCAGGGGGTTGGACTAGAAGACCTCCAAGGTCCCTTCCAACTCTGCTATTGTATTGTATTGCCTTCAGAAGTTGTGGCTGTGTTGTGGTCTGCCAGCGGCCAACAGAGCTGGTGGCAGACTCGGACAGTAAGGAGGTTGGGGAGGAACATGGGCCAGTCCTGGAGTCTTGGGAAGGCTCTGTGTCAGAGGCAGAGATTGGGCCAGGGCCGTCTGACAGTTATCAGCTGCCTTCAGAGTCAGACATCAGTGAGGCAGAAGAACAGTTGGAGCCTGTTCCCAGTGTGTGCATAAGCAGAGTTGCCATACGAAGGAAACAGCTAAGGAACAAGGGTTTACTTGGGAGTAAGGCCACAGGTGGACGGTGAATGGCCCCTCCCACAGGGAATAAAAGAGGAGCGAAAGGGGAGTGGAGTTTGCAGGAGACAATTAGTTCATTCCTGCATTCTTGACAAGTATTGCGGCATCTGAAAGATATCGGCCTGGGCACTCTCCAAGCCAGATAAAGGTCAGTAATTGTGAACTATCTTGTAAGAATGTGGGCCAGGACTTTGCTGGAGAGGAATTCACTGTAAATTAAATAAAAGGAGTTTATCGGGACGAGGACTCAGCTTCCTGCTGCTGGGGAAACCTAGGTCAGAACAGGCTGCTCCATCACTGAAGAATTTCAAAAAAGAGACTGGACAACCGTTTGTCTGAAATGATAGGGTCTACTGCTCGAGCGGGGGGGGGACTAGAAGACCTCCGAGGTCCCTTCCAACTCTTATTATTCTATGTTCTATTTCATCACTGCCTCCTTATCCTCTCCCGCAAGGGCTTGGGCAGGATGAAATGTTCCCCTCCACCAACTCTGTTGACTGGAAGCAAACTGTTTTATGGTTTATTTCTGCCTGGAAGATTATTTGCAAAAATAAAATAAAAATTGCTATAGGGATAGATTTTTTTTCAACATCGCCTAAAAGCTATCAGGAAGTGATCGTAGAGATTCCTTTCCAGCTGTGTGATTTAGGACCTTTTAAAGCTTCTGAAAATCTCTGAGGGCTACGTTTCCATTTTAGCGTTTCCCCCCCCCCTTCCATCTCGTTTTATCCTCCCTAACTATAATTCTCCATTGTGCTTGTCTTTTGCCCATTAAAGCCAACAGCCGAGGAGTTTATTGATTAAGTGCTAAGATTTCCAACGCCTTCCATTTCAAATTGGCTCTGATCTGGAGAGGATAGGGGGGTACCCGACATATAATAACTCTTCCCATTATATTTTAATAGGTCTGTTTTTCGAACCAGGATGAAAAATATCAATCCGTTTGTGGGTTTGTTGGCTGCATTTTCCTTTGGAGGGGGCTTCCCTCAGCGGGTGGGAATTAGACCTAAGAGTGTGCTGGGATTCAAATAATTTAATAACCGATTCTCTGCCCTAATGACCAGCTGGGTAGGTGTGGCTCAGTGGTCATGTGACTAGGTGGGCGGAGCCAACTCAACGTCACTCAGGTCGATGGGCGCTTCGCCTTAGCTGTTACAATGTAATCAGGGTTAACCGGAGAGGCAGTTTCTGTAAGCAGGGCACTAAAGATTAGGCTAGAAACAACACCAGAACATTCCTTTCTGCCTTCCTTACAGGATTAGCCCTGCAAAGTGGGGGAAAAAAACAAAAGGAGATTTCTTCCAACAACCGGTTCTCCAAATTGCTTAGAAAGTTAACAACCAGTTCTCCCGAATAGGTGCGAACTGGCTGAATCCCACCACTGCAAACACTGGCTTTTGAAAAAGGTCTCATTTCGTGGCTCTGCCAGGCAGACGTTAAGAAGAGAATATTTGTAGCTCAGGGTGGAAGGAGGAGACTGCAGGGCCCTTGGTGTTCTCTGAGCTTGATTGTTTTCTTGCAGACGTTTCATTACCTAACTAGGCAACTTTATCAGAATTAGAAGGGTTTGCAGCTGTGGTGGGTTGCAGGTGGTACGCCCTGGTACGGGCGTACCGGAGCCTGCCCGGAGCACCGGATACCGTTCCGGTACGGTGCTTCAGAGGGCCCGCCCCTCCACCCGAGCTCTTTACCTGTCTTTTAAGGCTTCCACGCTTACGCGCATGCCACATACAGCGCCTGCGCGACACTCCGCGGAGCAGCTGGAGCATCGCAGAGGCGCTAAGACGTGGACGTACCGGTTGAAACAGGATCCCGAACCCATCAATGGTTTGCAGAGAGGAGGAAGGAGGAGGACTGTGGGGTCCTTTCCACTCCCTGCAATTGGTGGTTTTCTTGCAGATGTTTCATTACCCAGCTAGGTAAGGGTTAGGGTTAGGGTTAGAAGAAGTGAGGGAGAGAAAAAGGAAAGAGAGAGGGAGGGAGGGAAGGAAGGAAGGAAGGAAGGAAGGAAGGAAAGAAGGAAGGGGAAGTGAGGGGAGAGAAGGGGGAGAGAGGGAGGAAAGAGAGAGGAAGGAAGGAGAAGTGAGAGAGAGAGAGAGAGGAAAGAAAGAGGAAGGAAGGAGAAGGCGAAGGAGAGAGGGAGGAAAGAGAAGAAGGAAGGGAGAAGTGAGGGAAAGAGAGAGGGAGAAGGGAAGGAAGGAGAGGCAAGGGAGAGGGGGAGGGAAGAAAGAAAGAGAAAGAGAGGAAAGAAAAAAGGAAAGGAAGAACGAACGAACTGAGGCTAACACCAGCAACCATTTATCTCCCCATAAAGGGTATGACTGGCAACGTTCAGTGTAATGCCATCGTTCTTTTGAATTTGGGTGAGTCTGTCCCACAGTAACAAAATGTGCCTACCGCATTTTTTCCCCAAAACCCCAAATATAAATAACATGAGGCTGGCCTTGTCTGAACCAACCATTCAGGCCTCATGCAGCTTCCTCTGCATGACACCTAATGTTATAGCTCATCAAATAAGCTTTTGTATTTAGAAAAATGAAACTAACATTCATAACTCATCAATAGTTCTTTAAAAGCGATTTGAGGCTCCTGGGATACAAGGCGCTCGAACAATTATTTGGTTTTCAGTATCTACCGCAAGCAATCTGTTCATGTTAATATTAGTGTCTTAAACAATTATGGTTCTACAGGCCAGCACAGAAGTCTTAAGCAACTAGCAGCCTTCGGGATATTAAATATGTTCCTTTCAATGAAGAGAAAGAAGCGAGTTCAAAGATAGGGGGGAATTAGATATTTTGCAAAGTGAATCATTATAACGGAGAACGCATAGAATTTAGCTGCAGATGGGGAAACAGTAGCTAAAAATAGAGATGCTCTCAGCGCAAAGAAGGCAAAAACTTTTAAACTGTGTAGGATTCACACGTGTATTGTATGCACCCAACTATATAAGGAGGGCAGTGGGCACGGACTAGCTTCAGAACGGAGAAACAAGGAAAAGGTAACATTCTAGAGCAGCGATCACCAACTGGTGGTCCATGAGAAAATTTTGGTGACCCGCAGAAAAATTATTTGCATTTTTTATATTGCACTAAATCAGGGGCCGAATACGTGCAATGAATGTTTGTGTTTCTGCAGAGACTCTCCCCCTTCGGGGTCTTTTTGTGTGGGGCAGAAATTCTGACTTGGGGTCTGCTTCAGCCTCCTGGTGCAGAGTTTTGGGTGAAGGCTGGAGGGAAGTGCCGCTGGGGGCGAAGAGCTGGAGGGCCTCGTTCCAGTGGGACTGCATCATGGCCTGGAACTGGCTGACCATCTCAGCCCGCTGAGCCTCTCGGCACCGGTACCTGATCTTGCACTCCCACAGGACTTCCCTCTGCTTGGGAAGCCTATGCTCCTAGTCCTCAGTGAAGTGCTTCTGGTGAGCCTCCTTCTCGATCAGATCCAATTTGAACTGAGCCAGCTGTTTTGCCAACTCTTTCTCCTGGGGGCTGCTTAGCTCCAACAACTGCTTCCTGTTGGGGCCCTAAGAAGCCCGGGCTGGCAGGGGAGGAGGGGCTGGGAGGGGAGGGGCGAGTAGAGGCTGGCGAGGCGCCCCTCGATGTGAGTGACATCGAGTTGGCCATTCCCACCCAGTCACGTGACCACCTAGCTACATCCAGAAGCAGAGAAAATAAAGAGATTTGTCTTTTCAGAAGTGATGAGGCTAGATTCTAATGTTTATTTGTTATTTGTTTATTAGATTTTTTTCCCAACCCGTCTTTATTGCTTTATAGGTAACTTAAGGCAGCAAAATACAATACATAATATTCTTTCCTCCTACTACAACAATCCTGTGAGTTGGGTTGGTTTGAGAGAAAGTGGCCCAAGATCACCCAGCCAGCTGTCATGCTTAAGGAGGGACTAGAATTCATAGTCTCCTAGAGATTCGCCCAATGCCACCCATCTAGCTTCATATCTAAGGCGGGATTAGAATTTATCGTCTCCTAGTGATTGGCCCAATGCCACTCATTTAGGTTCATCTCTAAGGCGGGATTAGAATTTACAGTTTCCTGGTGATTGGTCCAATGCCACCCACCTAGCTTCATCTCTAACTCAGAACTAGAATTTACCGTCTCCTAGTGATTGGTCCGATGTCACCCACCTAACTTCATCTCTAAGTCAGAACTAGAACTTACCGTCTCCTAGTGATTGGTCCAATGTCACCCACCTAGCTTCATCTCTAAAGCGGAATTAGAATTTACCGTCTCCTGGTGATTGGTGCGATGTCACCCACCTAACTTCATCTCTAAGTCAGAACTAGAACTTACCGTCTCCTGGTGATTGGTGCGATGTCACCCAGCTAGCTTCAGAAAGGAGAGGGAGAGGAGAGGAGGGGGAGGGGAAATGGGAAAGGAAAGGGAAGGGATTTTTCTTTCTATTCATCTCTCTCTCTCCCTCCCTCCTGCTAAACTACTGGCAATCTCAACTTCTGTCTTGATTTTCAGTAAAGGTCATTGTCTAAATGGCTTGGTTAAAAGAGTGAATGCCTGCCTCTGATTGAACTTTTCTTTGGGATTTTTTCTTCTTTGAATTTCTCTCTGCTGCAATTACTTCGATAGTTTTTCTGTGCTGTAGGGATCTTGAACAATCAGAGATCTGGCCATCCAGCCCACTGCTCTGATTCTATTAATGGACAGGTAGTAGTAAGCCTCCTGTGTCTGCTAGGAATAAAAATGAAGCCTCCCTACATCCCATTGCTTATTCCCATAAGGGACGCGGTGGCTCAGTGGCTAATAATAATAATAATAATAATAATAATAATAATAATAATAATAATAATAATAAAAAATTTGGATTTATTAGCCGCTCCCTTTCCAAGTAGGACTCGGGGCGGCGTACAATGGAGCATATAACATGAAACATATATAACAACACCAAACGTACATACATACACAACACACATACATACACGGAGGAGGAAGCAAATTACATCAATAGACAGTTAAAAATCTGCTTTAAAATACCCCAATTGTAAAAACCCAATAAAATTAATATTTAAGAACAATTTAAAAACAGTTTGGAGGAATGGGAAAATTACGATTGCGATTGAGCCAGGCCGGATAATTGAAAGAGGTGGGTCAGCTAAGACGCTGAGCTTGTCGATCAGAAAGGTCGGCGGTTCGAATCCCCAGCGCTGCGTAACGGAGGGAGCTCCCGTTACTTGTCCCAGCTTCTGCCAACCTAGCAGTTTGAAAGCAAGTAAAAATGCAAGTAGAAAAATAGGAACCACCTTTGGTGGGAAGGGAACAGCGTTCCATGTGCCTTCGGTGTTGAGTCATGCCGGCCACATGACCACAGAGATGTCTTTGGACAGCGCTGGCTCTTTGGCTTTGAAACGGAGATGAGCACCGCCCCCTAGAGTCAGGAACAACCAGCACATATATGCAAGGGGGGGAACCTTACATCCCATTGCTCATTCCTACTGTCTGATTTTCACTATCCAAAACTTTTAGCCACCAAGGGAAGCCAGCAATTGTGATTTGCAATTTCTCCCTAGAACCAGACATTGCCATTTCCAACACAATAGCCCTGATTTTAGGCAGGCTCCTTCCTAAATCATAACCATTTTTCCCCCTTTTGTTAAAGCCTGCAATTTTTAACTAATTTTTCTCAAGGGAAGTAATTTAAAATTGCTATAATATCCTGCCCTTTTTAAACTCTAGTTTCCAAGAAAACTCTCCAGGTAGTCCTCGACATACGACCCGCAACGGAGCCCAGGTTTCTGTTGCTAAGTGAGGCAGGTGGTAAGTAAATTTCGCCCCCCATTTTATGACCTTTTTTTGCCACGGTTGTTAAGCAAATCACTGCGGTGGTTAAGTTAGTAGCGTGGTCGTGAAGTGAATCTGGCCTCCCGTTGATTTTGCTTGTCCGAAGGTCGCAAAAATGGGTGCAGGTGACCTCTGCAACCGTCATAAATAGGAACCAGTCGCTGAGCATTCAAATTTTGATCACGTGACCACGGGGAGGCTGCAGTGGGTGTGCAAAACGGTCATAATGTTCTGACCGGCTTCCCCAGCAGCACAGAGCCGAGTCCTTGTCCCGATAAACCCCTTTTATTTAATTTATAGTGAATTCCTCTCCAGCAAAGTCTTTCCTCTCCCACAGCCTTTCAAGATAGTTCATAATTACTGTCCTTTATCTGGCTTGGAGAGTTGCCAGGCCGATATCTTTCAGACGCCGCAATACTTGGCAAGATTGCAGGAATGAACGAATTGTCTCCTGCAAACTCCACTCCCCTTTTGCTCCTCTTTTATTTCCTCTGGGAGGGGCCATTCATTTTCCACCTGTGTCTTTACTCCCAAGTCAACCCCTGTTCTTTAGCTGTTCCTTTGTCTGGCAACTCTTGTGCATGCGCACACTGGGAACAGGCTCCAGCTGTTCGTCTGCCTCACTGATGTCTGACTTCGAAGGCAGCTGATAACTGTCAGACCGCCCTGGCCCTATCTCTGCCTCTGACACAGAGCCTTCCCCAGACTCCAGGACCGGCCCATGTTCCTCCCCAACCTCCTCACTGTCCGAGTCTTCTACCTGCTCCGTTGGCCACTGGCAGACCACAACACAGCCACAACTTCTGAAGGCAAGCTATTCCATCGGTTGATTGTTCTCACAGTTAGGAAATTTCTCCTTAGTTCTAGGTTGATTCTCTCCTTCATTCGTTTCCATTCCTCAGCGGAGCCTTCCCCAGGCTCCAGGACTGGCCCATATCCCTCCCCAACCTTCTCACTGTCTGAATCTGCTGCCAGCTCTGCTGGCCACCACATATGTCTCTTTTTTCAGTGCCATTGTAACTTTGGTCACTAAATGAATGGTCATAAGTTGAGAACTTCCTGTAATGTACAAATTCCCTTGTCTTGCTTTTTTTTTCTGCCTTGGGGGGCTTCAGCCCTTTCCGTCTCTACCTCCCCTTTAACCAAATTCACATTTTTTTGAGATACTTGGGGCAAGATCCTATCTTTTGGGTTGTTATAATCTAAAGTGGCAAAAGATATGGATGGTGAGAGACCGAGGGGGGTGCGAGAAAATAAAACTCTCCACGGCTGAAAATGTCCGCGTCAAAAATTTCATTTTATTATCATCTCGATAAAAACATACCTTCGGGTTCCCACTTTTGAAAAGTGCCTTCCGAGGCAAAGCGCATCCTCCGATTTAGCATAAAGGGGTTGAGTAGCTCTACAAATGACCCATGCCATTCAAAACGGTAATACTTAAGGCTGCCAATTATTCAATAAATGATACTAAACGTCCTTTGGCGGGAGACGGATTGCGCCCCGAAGTGCAAGCAGACCAAATAAAGAAGATTTATTTCCCTCACCTGCGAGCCTCAATCTCCTACGAGATGGCGGGGTACTTGTTTTATCCACTTTGGTGTGACAAATTGAAATCCATATATCAATGCTGTCACGTCAGTAGGAATAAAAAGGATGGTTTTGCACTAGAATTAGTCTTAACTGTGCAGGGAGACAAAACTGCCTTTTGATGTTAATTCAGAAAACCACCAGTTTTCAGATTAAATAAATGGGCTTCACTCAGTTGCTAACCTGTAGGCAAGTTAGAATAGGAAGTCATTAGCTGTGGGTCCCATAAAGGTAGAGTAATTCTATTTTCTTGCCTGAGCATCAGACAAACAAGAAAATTGGATTTGGGATGATTCATCCTTACCAGAAAGCTGCAGAATACTTGGAGTTGCATGAAACCACTGTCTCATCCTGCAGGCCAATCTGTATTCTACAAATATATTTAAAAGATACTGACAGTCGTGAATTTCCTTTCAAAAAAGAGTATTTCTCCCATTTGTTGTTGTTGATGTTGATGATGATGATAAAGTTATTACTTAAACTAAATCAAACTTTGATCCGGGAGAAGGGACAAGGCATCTGGTTGATTTAAGTCCACCTAAACTCTAGCCAGGAAACCCAGCTATTGTCAGGGTTCCAAATAGCATCCAAAAGTAAATCAGAGTCCAAAGCAAAGTATTGCTCAAAGTTTCAATTTATTAAGAGAGCGAGATGTTGGTGCATCTGGGAAAACCTGCATCTGAAAGCTTCCCAGTTTTCCCCGCCTAGTTGAAAGTTCAAGATCTTGCTTCCATACTCCATCACATGGTCCAATCTTCAACTGCCATACTGGCAGTTCCACCTATCCACTTCCGGTCAGGTGCAGAGGTGCAGAGACAAAGGATGACCTTGGCTTTCTAGAAAGAATTTTGTTATGGCTACATAGCATCTCACTCCTTACAATCCCCACTCCCATTTCCCCACAATAGAAAAGGCATAGCAGAATAATAGAAAGTGTGGCAGGCCAAAGAAAAGCTGGCTGCTATGTTGACCCAAATAAATCAGAAGCTTAACTTAAATAACTTAGAAACCTAAAGCCACTATTCTGAAGGATATGCTATGCTTGGCAAGTTTTCTTAAGTAAAACCTACTCGGCTACTTTACTGTTTTGGGTGTCCCAAAGGTGCTTTTTTCAGGAGGCAATTGGACTTTGATTTTTTTATTTTGAAGATGTTTCCCTTCTCATCCAAGAAGCTTCTTCAGCTCTGACAGGATAGTGGGGAATTGGAAGGGTTTATATTCCTTGCAGGCAGCTGGGGATCACGTAATCCCCTTTTGAGACTACTTGACCAGTAAAGTCAACGGGGAAGCCAGATCCACTTAACAACCGTGTTACTAACTTAACAGCTGCAGTGATTCACTTAACAACTGTGGCTGGAAAAGTCATACCTGTTGCTGGACAAAACTCCATGCTATAAACGTTTTTTGCAGAATCTCATTTGTCAGCAAACAATGAAGCAGCTTTTCAAAGCTTCTCCAGTTTCTTAGGTGGAGATTTTATTCGTATTAGATTGCGTTGTTGTTAGTTGCAAAGTCATGTCCAGCCAATCGCGAGCCCATGGACAACGTTCTTCCAGGCCTTCCTGTCCTCTACCATCCTCTGGAGTCCATTTAAGCTCACACCGACTGATTTAGTGACTCCATCCAGCCACCTCCTTCTCTGCCATTCCCTTCTTCTTTTGCCCTCCATCTTTCCCAGCATGAGGCTCTTCTCCAGGGAGTCTTTCTTTCTCATTAGGAGGCCAAAGGATTTGAGTTTCCTCTTCAGGATCTGGCCTTCTAAAGAGCAGTCAAGGTTGATCTCCTCTAGGACTGACCAGTTGGATCGCCTTGCAGTCCAAGGGACTCGCAGGAGTCTTCTCCAGCACCAGAGTTCAAAGGCCTCCATTATATATCTAAGTATTTTCTTTCCATCTTCTCCTTAACAGAAGTATTCCTATCCAATCAGCCTTTGCAGCCCCCAATAGCAATGAAGCCATCGAGCAGAGGGTGATTGTCACGATGTTAAAAAGTTTGCTAGATATGAACTGACTGAAACTGACACTGAAGAGTTAAACTGAGAAAGAGTTATTGCGCAGGTCATAAAAAGTTATCTGAAAGTGATTTATTGCGCATGTCTTCACACATTCCAGAGTTTTCCTTCTGATCTTTGTCCGACTGCCAGGAAACTGGGAGACGGAGCTTTTTTAATCAAAATGTAACCATTAGTTAGTTTTGTTTTATTTACTTTTATTATTTTCGTATTAAAGTTTGTTTATTAATTAGAATATGCTGCTCAAAGACTTTTATTTTATTTTCTTAACATCTTAATGATATGCTGTTGGGAATCAGCCCGGTCCATAGATCTCATTTTTCTTCAGGGTGTTTTTTTCCCCTGACAGTGATTCACTCATTCAACTGGTTGGGCTTTTTCATTGTACTTTAATTAGCTTTGCCCATAATGAAGTCACACAAGGCTCAGCCAACTGGATTTATCAGTCGCAAGAGCCCTTGGGGTGAAATGAAATCTTTGTGGAATAAAGTTCACAAAATGCTCTACAGGTTGTCCTGAGTTGGGACCACAACCGAGCCCAACATTTCTGTTGCTAAGCAAGACAGTTGTCAAATGGGTTTTGCCCCATTTAACAACCACCCTTGCCAGCGTTGTTAAGGGAGTTGCCAAGTGAATTAAAGTGAACAGAGGCGAAGAATCAAAATCACGTGAAGTCTTAGTACTGCTATATAAAGCCTTAGTAAGGCCACACCTGGAACACAAATTTTGGTCACACTGTAAAGCGGTATATAAGTCCAAGTGCTATTGCTCTACACCCCCTTTCCTTCCTTCCTTCCTTCCTTCCTTCCTTCCTTCCTTCCTTCCTTCCTTCCTTCCATTCTTCTTTCCTTCCTTCCTTCCTTCTGCCTTCCTGCCTTCCTGCCTCTCTTTCTTTCTTTTTCTCTGTCTCTCTTTCATCACTTGTTGTATATCTGGTGGCACAGTGGTTAGAATGCAGCATTGCAGACAAACTGCCCACAGCCAGGAGTTTGATTCTCACCAGCTCAAGGCTGACTCATCCTTCCATCCTTCTGAGGTGGGTAAAATAAGGAACCAGATTGTTGGGGGAAAGATGCTAACTCTGTAAACTGCTGGTAGGTAGGTAGGTAGGTAGGTAGGTAGGTAGGTAGGTAGGTAAGAAGGAAGGAAGGAAGGAAGGAAGGAAGGAAGGAAGGAAGGAAGGAAGGGAGGGAGGGAGGGAGGGGCGAGCCATGCTGGTGCAGTGGTTAGAATGCAATATTGCAGGCAAACTCTGCCCACAGTCAGGAGTTCAATCCTGAGCAGCTCCAGGTTGACTCAGCCTTCCATCCTTCCGAGGTCGGTAAAATGAGGACCCAGATTGTTGGGGGCAATAGACTGACTCTGTAAACCGCTTAGAGAGGGATGTAAAGCACTCTAAAGCAATTTGTAAGTTCTATTGCTATTTGAGTGAACTCGGAAACTTTTATTCCTCGATAAAGGGGGGGGGAAGGAAAAGCCCAGCACCCACCAACTCAATTCTCCTCCTAAGAGACTAAAAACAATTTCTTCCTCCCCAGCCGAGTTTGACCTTAGACGGATATTCTCCGCTTCAAACATGATTTCGCCGTAGCCGTGCAGGCAGCCGTCCGGCGACACTTGCTGTGCTGACACCCGTTTTGCAGCCGTTTATTTCACTAGGCTGAAGGGATGGTCGTCTTATTTGATGGCTCTTAACGAGGCATAAAAGTGCAGTGGGCCGCAAAGGACGAGGATTCTCATGTTCGTAACTGTTCGTAACCATTTGCTCCAGCTGAAAAGACATGGAAGATTTTATGCTAGGACAACAAAAACAAAGCCCTTTCTCTCTGTCGCCGCCTTGCACACGTTCCTAACCAGTTTACTACCGGTTCGCTGAGAGGGTGTTTTGCGCGCATGCTGCATGCTACAACCCATGCGCCGCGCATTGGGTTACAAACATTTGTTTAGACCATATGAAGTTATAACGGCACTGGAAAAGTGATTTATGAGTGATTTTCCCACTTAATGACCATTGGGCAGGTGATGAAAATGTGAATGCTTGGCAACTGGCATGTACCTATGACGGTTGCACTGTCTTTGGGGGGGGGGTCACGTGATCACCGTTTCTGACCTTCCCAGCCAGACCTTCCCCAACCAAAGTTAATGGGGGAAGCCAGATTCGCTTAATGATGGCGTGATATACTTAACGACTGTAACGATTTACTTAATGACTGTAGCGATTTACTTAATGACTGTAGCGATTTACTAAACAACTGTGGCAAAAATGGGGCAAAGCTCCCTTCACAACTCCCTGGCTTTTAGCAATGGAAATGTGGGGCTCCATTGTGGTTCAGTCAATCAAAATAGAGCTGGAAGGGACCTGGGAGGTCTTCTAGTCCAGCCCCCTGCTCAAGCAGTTGTAAGTCAAAGATGACCTGTACTTGAATTTTGATCTCCAGATGTTCCTCTCTGATGATTGCCGAGTGCTGTCCTGGTTGGGTTTAATCAAGCCATCCTTGGTGTCTTGTCTTCCAACAGAGCCATGTTCGACTATGACAAAAGCAAGGACAGTGGCCTCCCCAGCCAAGGACTCAGCTTCAAGTATGGAGATATTCTCCACGTTATCAACGCCTCCGATGACGAGTGGTGGCAAGCAAGGAGGGTCATGCTGGAAGGCGACAGTGAAGAGATGGGAGTTATACCTAGCAAAAGAAGGTACGTCGTGTCCTCTTCTCCCTTTTCCTTCCTTCCTTCTTTCCTTCCTTCCTTCCTTCTTTCTTTCTATCCTTTCTTCCTTCTTTCCTTTCTTCTTTCCTTCCTTCCTTCTTTCTTTCTATCCTTTCTTCCTTTCCTTCTTTCCTTCCTTCCTTCTTTCTTTCTATCCTTTCTTCCTTCTTTCCTTTCTTCTTTCCTTCCTTCTTTCTTTCTGTCCTTTCTTCCTTCTTTCCTTCCTTCTTTCTTTCCTTCTTTTCTCCCTTCCTTCCCTCCTTCCTTTCTTTCTTTCCTTCTTTCTTTCTCCCTCCCTTCCTTCCCTCCTTCCTTTCTTTCCTTCTTTCTTTCTGTTCTTTCTTTCTTTCCTTCCTTCCTTTTCTCCTTCCCTCTTTCCTTCCTTCCTTTTTTCTTTTTTTCCTTCTTTCCTTCCTCCCTTCTTTCCTTCCTTCCTTCCTTCTTTCTTTCTTTCCTTCCTTCTTTCTTTCTGTCCTTTCTTCCTTCTTTCCTTCCTTCTTTCCTTTTTCCTTCTTTCTTTCCTCCTTTTCTCCCTTCCTTCCCTCCTTCCTTTCTTCCTTTCCTTCTTCCTTTCCTTCCTTCCTTCTTTCCTTTCTTCCTTCTTTCTTTCTGTCCTTTCTTCCTTTCTTTCCTTCCTTCTTTCCTTCCTTCTCCCTCCTTCTTTCCTTCCTTCCTTCTTTCTTTCCTTTCTTCTTTCCTTCCTTCCTTCCTTCTTTTTTCTTTCTTTCCTTCTTCTTTCCTTCTTTCTTTCCTTCCTTCCTTCTTTCTTTCTTTCTTTCTTTCCTTCCTTCCTTCCTTCCTCCTTTCTGAGTCACGTTGCGAGGTTAGAGAGAGAAAAGGCAACTTAATATTAGTGCGCAATCATCTTTAAAAGACAGAATTTAGTTTTGACCTAATTATCTTTGTTTCCCAATATGCCGTGTTTCCTTTCTCCACTTGGGACTTCCAATTTTCCTCCCCTTTCGATGTCTTTTCCCTTGCGTCTTTTCCTATACAGAACTTCATCTTCAAAATTTAAAATGGAGAATTTTTTTTTTTTTTTTTGGTTCAAAGATCAGCCCCTCTGAATACGAAAGCTGCATTTCTATGTCTACATGCTGCTTTCTCAGAGTGGTGGGGAGGGAAAGATTTATTCCAAAGTTCGGCTGTAACTATAGTAACAAGAGCTTGGTGTGCTGCAGCTGGCAATGTTAAAAACGGGCAGTTTTGAAACAGAAGTATATATTTTATTTCTTCTCGAAGATAATGTTCTCCGAGTCATTTTGTTCCACAATAATTAACTCGTGTAGTTTTCACACTTCTTCCCGTAGTCAAAAATAACTCCTCCTTATGTAACCTTTGGAAACTGTGTATTTCTCCTGAAGTATATCTTTCTCTGCTGCTGGTTGACTCTGTTGTGGGATCACTGTTACAGTGGTAGATCTAAAACCTTTGCTTTTTTAGTCATTTGTGAGATATCTCCTACCTATTTTGAATCCTAGATGTCAGTGGCCACCTTCTGCTTGCTTCTGCTTTGCTACCATGGAGTGTCAGTCTGCCATGCACTCTGAGGAGGGTGGATGGGAAGGGGGAATACTTGGGGGAAAGCGAAAGTAACCGCTGTATCTCCCTAAGATGCTGCTTCAAGGTCATCCGGGTGGTAGAAGAAGGCAGCTGCATTACCACCTACTCTTGGAGTAACTGTTCTAAAAACATCCTGCTTGAACCTGATTGGTCTGGGTGTGGGGTCAGCAATGAGAGGCAGTTAAGGGAGGAAAAAGTTGAACTTGAGGATTTTGATGCGCGATTCTCAGTTCTAGCTATGCGCTATTGCAAGGCACTTGACTCGCAATAAAACAGTCTCTTGCAAGAAGAAATGGAGCCAAGGATCATTTCTATTTAGAGGTTTAAGTGGTGGCTGGTCTGGCAAGATATATGTTATTCCCAGCCATTCATTATGTGGGAGCATTGGTTGCCTCTGTTATCTTTATCTTTTGTTTATATATATATGTATATATCTATTTTAAATTTTGTAAATTTATTTCCAAAGTTAAAATGCAAAATCCCCCCAAAAAGGGGAAGAAAACAAAAGATAAAATAAAAAAGTGTATATAAAACAAAATAACAAATATATACATAAAATGTCTCCCCTTGGTTGAATATAGGTATTCCTCAATTTACAACAATTCATTTAGTGACCATTTGAAGTTACAATGGCACTGAAAAAAGTGACCTGTCTGTTTTCACACTTATGACCATTACAGAATCCTTGTGGTCATGTGATCAAAATTCAGATGCTTGACAATTGGTTCATACTTATGACCTGTATCCTGGTGTTACGTGATCCATTTTTGTGACTTTCTGATAAACGAAGTCCATGGGGACCATCAGATTTTCCTAACAACCTGGTTACTAACTTGTCAACTGCAGCGATTTACTTAACAACTGTGGCAGGAAAGGTCATAAAATGGGGCAAAACTCACTTAACAGATGTCTCACTTAACAACACATTTTGGGCTCAATTGTGGTCATAAGTGTACTATTATGATAATAATGGATTTCATATATTTCCATTTTCCTTTCTTCCTCTTTTTTCCCCTTTCTCTCCAGGGTGGAAAGGAAAGAGAAAGCACGTTTAAAAACAGTGAAATTTAATTCCAAGCCTGGTGTGATCGATGCCAAAGGGGTATGTAGATACGAATCTAACTGTTTGTTCCCTCAACTCTTCCAATTGCAGGTATTTCAAAATAGGCCAGGAAAAAAAATGAGAACTTATTGTACACTAGAGATATATGAGAAAGGAAGAAAAATGAAATGTTTTATTAAGAGTGAAAGCAGGGAAGAGTGTTTGGGTTTTTTAAAGAAGAAAGTGATATTATAAACCAATTAAATGTTACTATTAAACCATGGCACTGGTCCTCAACACCTTAGTTGCTGTTGCATAGTTCTCCCACACAGATATACACACACAGACTGCAACACACCTTCAAGTTTTAATAAATAAGATTTGCACTTTTGAGACATGAATTAGCTCAGCTGACCAGCAGCCAAAATCATTCATCCGTTCACTTTTCCAAATTCTGCTCTGAAAAAATTAAATTCCCTGAGTTGTTTTGGCTTTGTGTAGTATGTGTGACACAAAAAACAACAGTGGATCAGCTGCATCTGGACAGAAAATGTGTGCGTGGTCAACCTGGTCACAACATTGTCATTTGGCATCGTTAGGGATTATCCACCTAGATCAAAATAGTTTCTTACCAAAAAGACAAATAAAGCACAATTTAAGGTTCATTGTAGACACGTTAGAATACTATGAAATGCATCCAGAAAAACAAGTGGCACTAATCTTCTTAGACGCCCAGAAGGCTTTTGATAATGTAAATTGGCAATTTATGATACATCAACTGTATGGACTTTGGAGACGAATTCATAAATGTAATTGCCCGCCATTGCCTTTATTATTTATATTGGCTTTGGAAGTCTTGAACAGGATTATCAGACAAAATTCAGAAATTATAGGGATTAGGGGAAGACTGAAAAAAAGTAGTGAGAAATCTAAACAGGTAGTCCTCAACTTATGACGCTTAACAATGCTTAACAACCATTTGAAGTTGCTCTAGTTAGCCCCCCTACACAGTCACATGACTGAACGTCTGGTGTTCAACAACAACAAGCTGCATTTATGGTCATTTGCAGAGGTCAGTGGTGATCTGACCACATTTTATGATACTTTTGCCAAAAACTGGCATTTACGTCCAGTTTTCAGTAAAACCAAACTTAAAGACCATGGCGATTGCTTTACGAGCATCATATTTGCTTAATGATTGCTGCAAACAAAGAGTTCGTAAAATCAGGTTGGTCATGTAACTAATCCATTTTACAACTCTCACAACTTAAGACCTTGGACAAGTGTCTACTTTAGTTGAAGTAAGGCAAAACAAGAAGCTGGAGTTGCTTGTGAACTGGGAATGTTTATGTTCAGTCATCCAGTTCAGGATTGTCCCAAAGGTGACTTTTTCAAAAGACAACTAGACTTCACTTTTTCTTGAAGATGTTTCACTTCTCGTCCAAGAAGCTTCTTATGTGCTGAACTGAGTTCTAGTTTCACCTTAGCCATGAAAGCCAGATGGGTGACTTTGGGCCAATCACCAGGAGACAGTGAGTTCTAGTCCCGCCTTAGCTACAAAAGATAGCTGTGTGATTTTGGGCCAATCCCCCAGAGACAGTGCTGCCTTAGCCATGAAAGACAGCTGGGTGACTTTGGGCCAATCACCAGGAGACGGTGAGTTCTAGTCCCGCTTTAGCCATGAAAGACAGCTGGGTGACTTTGGGCCAATCCGCAGGAGACGGTGAGTTCTAGTCCTGCCTTAGCCATGAAAGACAGCTGGGTGACTTTGGGCCAATCTCCAGGAGATGGTGAGTTCTAGTTCCGACTTAGCCATGAAAGCCGGCTGGGTGACTTTGGATCAGTCATTTCTCTCTCAGCCCAAATTACCTCACAAGGTTGTTGTTGTGGGCTAAATAGGAGGAGGTATTCCACATACATTTGCACTACTGCAGTGACCCTGAGGGCACAGATAAACCTCCAAGTGGCCTCAACGGCTCTCTAAAAAGAAAGCAAATGACCAGTTCTCTGCAAGGAATACAAATCCTTCCATTCCCCACCATCCAGTCAGAACTGAAGAAACTTCTTGGATGAGAAGTAAAACATCTTCAAGGAAAAATGGCGCCTAAGTGCCTTTTGAAAAAAGCACCTTTGTGAACTGTTGGCACCACAGCCGATACAAGAAATCTCAATTCGAGCTTCAGTTCTTGTGAAATATATTGCATTTTTTGTTTAAGTGATGATCAACTCTGATGTGCATTTCTAAGTAGGACTGATATGCAAATTGGCATCTTACATTTTGCAAACCTAACCTGGCGAGAGGCTGGAGGTGAAATAATAATAATAATAATAATAATAATAATAATAATAATAATAATAATAACAACAACAACAACAACAATAATAATAATAATAATAATAATAATAATATCACCACCACCACCACATAACACGCCAGACATCACACTGGTTGAGAAAAATAAGGTTACAATCATAGACATCGCAATACCAGGGGATAGCAGGGTCGACGAGAAGGAACATGAAAAAATCGCGAAACACCAGGACCTAAAAATTCAAATCCAACGATTATGGCACAAACCAGCAGTGATAATTCCAGTGGTAATCGGCACACTGGGTGCTATTCCAAAAGCACTGGAATTACATTTAAAACAGTTAAAACTTGACAAAATCACCATCAGTCAAATGCAAAAAGCTGCACTGCTTGGATCTGCACACATATTACGAAAATACGTTATGACGTCCTAGGCCCCTGGGTGGGGCCCGACTAGTAATCAATGCCAAATCTGGTGAAACAACTAGCCGTTGTGATACAATCAAATCATCATCATCATCATCATCATCATCATCATCATCATCATGTGTTACGACATCCTAGGCTCCTGGGTGGGGCCCGACTAGTAATCAATGCCAAATCCGGTGAAACAACTGCCCACTGTGATATAATCATATAATTATTATTATTATCATTATCATCACCATCATTATTATTATTATTATTAATAATAATAATAATAATAATAACAACAATAATAATAACAACAACAACTATAATAATAATAATAATCTGCAGAAAAAATGAATTGAGCTGAAAAGAACGGGCTGGAGATTTAAGTAGCCTTTTGCCCTTTATTTTGACATATCTCCTTGAAATTACAAAGAGCTCTAAGTCACTTCCTGCCTGCCAATTATTCTCCAGCATTCAAGGACAGACAGCGTTAGAGGGAGCATATTACTGTTCTAAACGGATTCCAGAAATGCCTCAGAGTATTCTTAAAACTCATGACAATCTCTTCATGACCTTCCCAAAAGTTCCATTCGTTGTTGTTTTTTAGCCATCCCCCCAAAAAACCAAAAACAGTATTTATTTTCTGAATGCACATGGCAACGATCTTGACCAAGTTTCCATTCCCAAGCGTGCATCTTTCTGCTTAAGCAACACCTGGTATCTAATATTTAGAGCATAGAATAACAGAGTTGCAAGGAACCTCAGGGGTTTTCTAGTCCAACCCCCTGCTCGACCAGGGGACTCTGCATCATATCAGAAAAATGGTTGCCTAATCTCTTTGAAGGTCTCCAGTGATGGAGCACCCACAATGTTTGAAGGCAAGCTATTGAATCAGAATCAGAATAAAACTGGATGGGACCTAGGAGGTCTTCTAGTCCAACTCAAGCAGGAGACCCTATACCAGTGGTTGTCCAATCTCTTCCTGAAAACCTCCAGTGTTGCAGCACCCACAACTTCTGGAGGCAAGTCATTCCACTGGTTATCATTCTAGATAAGTGGCTGTCTAGTCTTTTCTTAAAAGCCTCCAGTGATGGAGCACCTACAATGTCTGGTGGCAAGCCATTCCATTGGTGAATTGTCCTCACTATTAGGAAGCTTCTCCTTAATTCCAGGTTGCTTCTCTCCTGAAGGTACCAGTATTCACAGGAGGGGGTCAAAAAAATAAATCAAGATGGTGGCTACAACCAGGAGATCAACCAAATCTCTCAAAACCAACATAAACCAGGAGATCGTAGCTCCACCTGCATGCACTCAAGTCAGAAGCACCAAGGCCCTTCCAGGAAAGCCAGTAACATCACCATTGCCCTAGGGACACTCAGTTGAGGGTACCTCTCATCTCCCCAGCAGGAGCTGGAGTGAAGGACAAGAGCTCAACCCCATCCCATGCCAGCTCAAGTGTCTCAAACATGGACTTGCTAACCTCCTGTCCAAAGTTCCAACCTCTCGTGCTCCATAGCCCCATCCCAGTGGTGGGATTCCAAATCTTTTCCTACTGCTTCTACGAGAGCACTCTTCGTGCGTGTGCATGCCTAACATGTGCTTTCAATGTGCGCACAGCACTCAAAAACCTTGGTGTCAGCGCTGGTGAGCTGAGCTGTTTTTTAGGTCAGCCGAGGCATGGCAATCCGCTGTACCACGTGGTCGGAATCATTCATGACCCAAGGTTCTACTGTATAGGACAGGGAATGATGGGGTCGGGAGGGCAAGATCAACCAGAGGTGGCATTTGTCGGTTCTCCGAACTACTCAAAATTTCCACTATCGGTTTACCCGAACCGGTCCGAACCGGCTGAATATCACTTCTGTCCCCACCTATTTTTAATGTCATCTTTCGCCCCTCATCATACACCCCTACCTGAAGACATAAAGCTGAGAGAGGCAGGCATAGTGAATGAGAAAGGGCAGAATTACTTTTGATCCTTAGAGATTTCCCCCGCCCCCCACTAAATTTTAGCAGGTGCCCAGTCCTTAGACAAATGACATCTTAAATGCCCTTCTCTGGTCTACAATCAAAGCTGGAGGGGATCATTCTTTCATGCAGCTAACAATACCTCACCGAAGCCAGGATCTGTCAAGAATTTAATTACCCTTTAATTTTGTAAATTGTTCTTTTTGGCATGTAATACAGAAGGACTATCAATCTTATCCTTTCTGAGTCCTTTATTGGGTGTGATATTTTGCAAAGAGCATTGGAGGGGAGGGGGGAGCCAAGCTTCTATTCCCCTTGTTGCTTTTAATCTTGAGTTCAGCCTGTTGGAAAAGGTCATCTCTAGACTACAGGCGAAACTTAATGTATTTTTAAATAACTGTTACGTTGTAGGAAGGAAAGAGGCACGCTGTGGTCTCATTTGTCTATGGAGCCTTCACGACCCCAGGACCAAGAATCCAGCATAGCTCTGAAGACCATGATTGAAATTACATGGCTGAAGAGCAATTTTCTCTACTCAGAAACAGGCTCTTTTATCTTCTTGAGATCTTCTCCGTTTTTTAAAAAAAACGGCTTGGAGAAACAACCTTCATCATTTCTGCTGTTCCTTAGCCATCTCGAAGCCAGAAAGTACAATAATGTAGGCCGTTTTGAGCCTACAATAACTTAAGTGTAGATGTAAGCAGTCCAGTAGTGCAATTCATCCGGTTCTATCCGGTTCAGGCAAACTGGTAGCGGCGGCTGCGGCGGGAGGCTCAGCCCACCTGCCCAGACGTCATCACGTCCCATTTTTGACGCTCTGCGCATGTGCGCACACTCCCCTTTGAGAACCGTTAGCGAAGGTAAGTTGATTTCACCCCTGAAAGAGTCGTCTGCTAATCTTTTAAACTAGGGGTCCCCAACCTCCCAGTCTGCAGCCCAGTACTGGGTCCCCCGCAGTCTGCAAAAACAGTGGGCGAGCACAATTTTTCGGGCGACGAACCGGTAGAAATGCCGGCAGTAACCCACCCCTGCTTGAAATCCCTTAACTCTTATCTAGCACTAGCTTAGTTCAAGCTAGCACTTGAAGTTCATGTTAAGTGCAATTAGAACTTGATGATTCTTTGGGCCTGTCACTGGGTGAGATCTTTGGTTCCTGGAGCTGTGCCTTTAGGAGATGTCACAGTTAATTCCCTATGTCAGCTGTTGTGATTTGCAGAAGGAGACAGAGTCACAAGCAAGAGAACAGTCCAGATTTTTTTAAAAAGAGAGATTTGGGTCAGAATAGGCCCTCCCTAGCTTTCACAAAGAGAAAGGAAGGGGCATGATTGCATTTAAACTTGTAAGATTCTGCTACTATAGCCTTATAATAAAGGTAGCATTAACTTGTCTGCTTTGGAGGGTTGATAAGACACCTTCACCCTTACATCTTAAAAGGCTTCCTTTATTTTATCTCATTTATTGATTATATTGTTTTACAAATAACTCAAAGTGGCGAACATATCAATGCATCCTCCTCCTATTTTCCTCAAGATAACAAGCCTGGGAGGTGTCTAGGCTGAGGGAGAGTGATTGACCCAAAATTACCCAATTGGCTTTCATGGCTAAGGCGGGACTAGAAGTCATTGTCTTCTGGCGATTGGCCCAAAGTCACCGAGCTGTCTTTCAGGGCTAGGGCGGGACTAGACGTCATTGTCTTCTGGCGATTGGCCCAAAGTCACCCAGCTGTCTTTCATGGCTAAGGCGGGACTAGAAGTCATTGTCTTCTGGCGATTGGCCCAAAGTCACCCAGCTGTCTTTCATGGTTAAGGCGGGACTAGAAGTCATTTTCTTCTGGCGATTGGCCCAAAGTCACCCAGCTGTCTTTCATGGTTAAGGCGGGACTAGAAGTCATTGTCTTCTGGCGATTGGCCCAAAGTCACCCAGCTGTCTTTCATGGCTAAGGCGGGACTAGAAGTCATTGTCTTTTGGCGATTGGCCCAAAGTCACCCAGCTGTCTTTCATGGCTAAGGCGGGACTAGAAGTCATTGTCTTCTGGCGATTGGCCCAAAGTCACCCAGATGTCTTTCATGGTTAAAGCGGGACTAGAAGTCATTGTCTTCTGGCGATTGGCCCAAAGTCACCCAGCTGTCTTTCATGGCTAAGGCGGGACTAGAAGTCATTGTCTTCTGGCGATTGGCCCAAAGTCACCCAGCTGTCTTTCATGGTTAAGGCGGGACTAGAAGTCATTGTCTTCTGGCGATTGGCCCAAAGTCACCCAGCTGTCTTTCATGGTTAAGGCGGGACTAGAAGTCATTGTCTTCTGGCGATTGGCCCAAAGTCACCCAGCTGTCTTTCATGGTTAAGGCGGGACTAGAAGTCATTGTCTTCTGGCGATTGGCCCAAAGTCACCCAGCTGTCTTTCATGGTTAAGGCAGGACTAGAAGTCATTGTCTTCTGGCGATTGGCCCAAAGTCACCCAGCTGTCTTTCATGGTTAAGGCGGGACTAGAAGTCATTGTCTTCTGGCGATTGGCCCAAAGTCACCCAGCTGTCTTTCATGGCTAAGGCGGGACTAGAAGTCATTGTCTTCTGGCGATTGGCCCAAAGTCACCCAGCTGTCTTTCATGGTTAAGGCGGGACTAGATGTCATTGTCTTCTGGCGATTGGCCCAAAGTCACCCAGCTGTCTTTCATGGCTAAGGCAGGACTAGAAGTCATTGTCTTCTGGCGATTGGCCCAAAGTCACCTAGCTGTCTTTCATGGCTAAGGCGGGACTAGACGTCATTGTCTTCTGGTGATTGGCCCAAAGTCACCCAGCTGTCTTTCGTGACTAATGTGGAACTAGAACTCGGTTCAGAACAGAGGAAGTTTCTTGGATGAACAATGAAATGCACTCAAAAAAGTAGCATACCACGATTTCTCGCATTTACGACTGTCACAGCCTTCCCTATAATCATGGGCGCTTGGCAACCGGCATGCATTTGCAATGGTTGCAGCATCTTGGAATGACATGATTGATCATCATTTGTAACCTTCCTGACAAGCAAAATCAACAGGGGAAGCCAGATTTGCTTAACGACCACACTTAACTGCAGGGATTTGCTTAACAACCATGGCAAAAAAAAGTCGTTAAATTGGGCATGACTCAGACGGGATTTGAACTCGCAGTCTCCTCTTTTGTAACAGTCATCTTAACACACTAGACCCATGGTGGTGAACCTACAGCACTCATGCCGGAAGCAGAGCCATCTCTCCGGACACACCAGCCGTCGCCCGTTGCTCTTCTGGGCTCTAGCTGGTCTTTGCCGCACAGCAGCGCTGGAAACAGAAAGAGCAGCTCCCTGGAGTGCATGTGCATGCTGGGAAGCCGAGCTTCCGGTTTTTGGCGTGCACATGCGGGTGTTTGCGTGCACCTGCCTGTCAGAAGGCGGAAGATCAGGTGACCTGCATGCACACGTCAGAAACCAGAAGCTTAGAACTGCCCTTCCGGTTTCCCGCGCTCCCATGCCTGCGCACTGGGAAGCTTATGTTCCAGTTTCCGGTGCTCCCTTGTGCACACGCTCCCATTTTGGTACTTGGTGCCGAAAAAGTTCACCAACACTGCACTAGACCAAACCTGCTCCTTCCTCTTTCCCGTTACCAAAACAACGCACTTGAGATGTACCAGAAATATTAAAGCAGTAGATATTGTGCATCGCCCGCACCGTTAATCTCTGGTGCCTTTAATGAAGATAATAATATCAATCCAATTAGACCTGTTGGCCTCTAGAATTTTTTTTTTTTAAGAAGGACAGAAAAAAATAGCAATGAGCCAGCAGTATTAATAGCAGGTATACTTTAATTCAAGCAGGAATGAAACCCTGAAATTATCCCTTTCAAGCTGCGTATTAAGCCTTTTAACTCGTCGCATTTAATCGTATCTCACCTGTCTAGTCATTTCGGTTTTGACTTCCTTATTTATGCCTGTTTTTAATAGCCAAACAGTTGGGTTCTGGGACAATATGGCTCTTCGTTATTACTAGGAGAAAATTGACATTGAAACGAGGGGGGGGAAAGACCCTTTTGTTCGATCCTATTGGACAACAAGGTCTAGCTAAGCTAATCATGGCCAGTCGTTAAGCAAATCATGCAGTTGTTAAACAAATCTGGCTGTCCTCCTTGTCTTTGCTTGTCAGAAACCAAACAGGAAGGTTGTAAATCAGGGGTGTCAAACTCAAGTCCCGAGGGTTGGATCCAGCCTGCAGGATGCTTAGATCTGGCCGGTGTGTTCCTACCGGTTTAACAACCAGTTCGATGAGCATACACTCCCACACTACTGCTGGGGAGGAAAACAGCTGAGGCGTGGCACTCTGCCCAGCTGATAGACACTCTCCCAGATGATAGTTGGAGCTTACCGGTTCGCCCAAACTGGTCTGAACCGGTAGAATTCCACCCCTAGATCTGGCCCACAGGGCCACCCTGGAAACAGTGAAGGACAGGCCCATGATGCCTCTGTCAGGGAAAATGGAGCTTGTGGGGGCCACGGGCAGCCCTCCCACGCTTCATTTTCCCTGACAGAGGGTTGCAGGAGGCCGTCACAGCTGAAAACTGAGCTTGCAAGGGCTGCGGGTGGCCGTCCCAAGCTCCTTTTTCACTGGGAGAGGGTTGCAGGAGGCCATTGCAGGTGAAAATGGAGCTCCGGAGCCTGTTTTCGCTGGCAGAGCGCTCAAGTCACCATAGGCGCCCCCGGCACGAGTAACATTGAGCTGGCCATGCCTACACTGGCCAAGCTCACCCTAGCCCCCTCCCCCCAAGATCAAACACAACCCCGATGCAGCCCTCAATGAAATTGAGTTTGACACCCCTGTTGTAAACGATCACGTGACCTTGGGGGCGTTGCAACCATCATAAATGTAATATAATCATGATATGCTGATTACCAAGCACTCAACTCTGATCATGTGACTGTGGGGATGCTGCAACTGTCTTATGTACAAGGACAGGGCATAAATTGCTTTTTTTTCCCCAATGCCATTGAAACTCGGAACAATCCCTAGATCAATGTTTTTCGGTTGAGGACTGTAATGGTGATTATTTTGACCTGTCTCACCAACAATCCTGAGATTCCCCCGTCGTTCCTCCAGCCCAGAACTAACTTTTAGCTAGGTTCTGAGATTAGCCAAGATTAGCAATCCCGGATTAGAATTTACTCTTAAGGGGCCCACCAGGAATCCATACTACTGCCCCATTTCAAGCCATCCACCTATCCGGTTTTGAATTACCGCAGCCGTCTTGCTTGGGTATGACTCATGTGGGTTGGTAAAAGGGAGATTCCCTCATTTTCTAAATTTAGTAAATTTTTGAAGCATTTAATCAGCAGTACGGAATACTCGAGATGTCAAATATTAGACTGTGTAGGATGCCAAGTGGGAAGCGCTTACAAGAAGCACAGAGGTTGGAATCAAATTCAGTAGAGCAGGGGTATCAAACTGAAGGCCCAGGGGGCAGATCGGGCCCACGGGGTACTTAGATCTAGCCGACGGGGCCACCCTGCAAACAGCGAAGGACCAGCCTGCTGTGCTTCTGCCAACAAAATAGGCTCCTGAGCTTCGTTTTCGGCTGCCACTGCCTCCTGCAACACTCTGCCAGTGAAAACGGAGCTCGGGAGAGTTGCATTCCGAGCTCCGTTTTCGCTGGCAGAAGGTTGCAGGAGGCCATGGTAGCTGAAAACGGAACCTGGGAGCTTGTTTCACTGGCAGAGCAATCTGGCCACCACAGGCGCCACAGACACTAGTGACATTGATCTGCCCATCCCCCGAAGGTCAAACACAACCCTGATGCAGCCCTCAATGAAATCGAGTTTGACACCCCTGCAGTAGAGTGATATTTTTTTCAAGCATGATCAGGGGTAGGCGGCTTTTACAAAGGTGTCAGGGGCAGAAATTTGCACCCTTTGGGGATTCCTCCCTTCCCCTGCTCCAAGAACGTTTCCTCGTTTCCATTGTTTCCATTTAGATTTAGGAATACTTCTCTAACTCATAGACATAGGAACAAACAACATACACAGACCAGTGGTGGGATTCAAAAATTTTTACTACCGGTTCTGTAGGTGCGGCTTGGTGGGCGTGGCAGGGGAAGGATACTGTAAAATCTAAATTTCCACCCCACTCCAGGGGAAGGACACTATAAAATCTCCATTCCTTCCCCACTCCAGGGGAAGGATATTGTAAAATCTCCATTCCTCCCCACTCCAGGGGAAGGATATTGTAAAATCTCCATTCCTCCCCACTCCAAGGGAAGGACACTATAAAATCTCCATTCCTTTCCCACTCCAGGAGAAGGATACTGTAAAATCTCCATTTCCACCCCACTCCAGGGGAAAGATAATGTAAAATCTCCATTTCCACCCCACTCCAGGGGAAAGATAATGTAAAATCTCCATTCCTCCCCACTCCAGGGGAAAGATAATGTAAAATCTCCATTCCTCCCCACTCCAGGGGAAAGATAATGTAAAATCTCCATTCCTCTCCACTCCAGGGGAAGGATATTGTAAAATCTCCATTCCTCCCCACTCCAGGGGAAGGATATTGTAAAATCTCCATTCCTCCCCACTCCAGGGGAAGGATATTGTAAAATCTCCATTCCTTTCCCACTCCAGGAGAAGGATACTGTAAAATCTCCATTTCGACCCCACTCCAGGGGAAAGATAATGTAAAATCTCCATTTCCACCCCACTCCAGGGGAAAGATAATGTAAAATCTCCATTCCTCCCCACTCCAGGGGAAAGATAATGTAAAATCTCCATTCCTCCCCACTCCAGGGGAAGGATATTGTAAAATCTCCATTCCTCCCCACTCCAGGGGAAGGATATTGTAAAATCTCCATTCCTCCCCACTCCAAGGGAAGGACACTATAAAATCTCCATTCCTTTCCCACTCCAGGAGAAGGATACTGTAAAATCTCCATTTCCACCCCACTCCAGGGGAAAGATAATGTAAAAACTCCATTTCTACCCCATTCCAGGGGAAAGATAATGTAAAATCTCCATTCCTCCCCACTCCAGGGGAAAGATAATGTAAAATCTCCATTCCTCCCCACTCCAGGGGAAAGATAATGTAAAATCTCCATTCCTCCCCACTCCAGGGGAAGGATATTGTAAAATCTCCATTCCTCCCCACTCCAGGGGAAGGATATTGTAAAATCTCCATTCCTCCCCACTCCAGGGGAAAGATAATGTAAAATCTCCATTTCCACCCCACTCCAGGGGAAAGATAATGTAAAAACTCCATTTCTACCCCATTCCAGGGGAAAGATAATGTAAAATCTCCATTCCTCCCCACTCCAGGGGAAAGATAATGTAAAATCTCCATTCCTCCCCACTCCAGGGGAAGGATATTGTAAAATCTCCATTCCTCCCCACTCCAGGGGAAGGATATTGTAAAATCTCTATTCCTCCCCACTCCAAGGGAAGGACACTATAAAATCTCCATTCCTTTCCCACTCCAGGAGAAGGATACTGTAAAATCTCCATTTCCACCCCACTCCAGGGGAAAGATAATGTAAAAACTCCATTTCTACCCCATTCCAGGGGAAAGATAATGTAAAATCTCCATTCCTCCCCACTCCAGGGGAAAGATAATGTAAAATCTCCATTCCTCCCCACTCCAGGGGAAGGATATTGTAAAATCTCCATTCCTCCCCACTCCAGGGGAAGGATATTGTAAAATCTCCATTCCTCCCCACTCCAAGGGAAGGACACTATAAAATCTCCATTCCTTTCCCACTCCAGGAGAAGGATACTGTAAAATCTCCATTTCCACCCCACTCCAGGGGAAAGATAATGTAAAAACTCCATTTCTACCCCATTCCAGGGGAAAGATAATGTAAAATCTCCATTCCTCCCCACTCCAGGGGAAAGATAATGTAAAATCTCCATTCCTCCCCACTCCAGGGGAAGGATATTGTAAAATCTCCATTCCTCCCCACTCCAGGGGAAGGATATTGTAAAATCTCCATTCCTCCCCACTCCAAGGGAAGGACACTATAAAATCTCCATTCCTTTCCCACTCCAGGAGAAGGATACTGTAAAATCTCCATTTCCACCCCACTCCAGGGGAAAGATAATGTAAAAACTCCATTTCTACCCCATTCCAGGGGAATGTTACAGCAAAATCCCCATTTCCTCCTGATCAGCTGGGACTGGAGGCAGAGAATAGATGTGGGCGTGACCATTCAGAAGTGGTATTTACCAGTTCTCAGAACTACTCAAAATTTCCACTACCGGTTCTCCAGAACTGGTCAGAACCTGCTGAATACCATCTGTGGCACAAACCATTCAAAAGAGACCATCAGAAAGCCAAAAAGGAAACAGAAAGACCAAAACACCTCCTCACCAGCAATCAACACTCAGATGAGCAAAGATTAACACCAAGATTAGACTAAAAAAATTAAGAAGCAAACAATACCCCTGTCAAATTGTCAAAAAGCTAAAGGCAAAACAGCCCAAGAGCACTCCCACCAACACTGACAAGGGCAAAGCGTACTCCCTACTGGCACTGATGGTATTACCTAGTTGGGCAATGAAATGACTGGAAGAAAGCAACGAAGCTCAGAGACCACCACAGTTCTCTAACTCAGTTTGGTGTAATGAACGGTTCTCACAGTTACAACCGTTGCAGGGTCCCTACAGTCGTGGGATCATACTTTGGATATCGGACAACCAACATGTATTTATGATGGTTGCAGCATCCCGGGGTCCTGGGATTGTCATTTTGCAAACCTTCCTAGAGAGTGTTGCGGCCCCTCCAGCAGCCGAATCAGATGAGGAGAGCATGGGAGTCAGGGTCAGCATCAAGGGAACCTGAGAGGTCCGAGGGGGAAGAGGGAATGGAGTTGGCAGAGAGAGAGAGACAGAGGCAGAGCCTGGGCCGTCCGTCAGCCCTCAGATGGAGAGTCAACAGGCCCCAGGTCTGGAGGTGGCTGATGGGGAACAGGAGGAACAGCTGGGTCTAGTGCCTGACGCACAGATGTGTAGAAGGCAGAGGAGAGGAGAGCAGTGGAAATCTATGGGCTGGTCCTTAGGACGGAAGAGCCACTGCTGCTAGTGAAGCCCCACCCTAGCTCTGGGGATAAAAGGCAGGGCGGAGATGAATAGATGTGGCAGGCAACTATTCATCTACCTACCAGATGGACTTATTAACCTGCTGTTAGAGAGAAACATTTTGCCGGGGCTGCTGGCACTCTTAATAAAGAAATCATTGGTTTAAATACAGAGGGTTTTTCGTGTTTGGGGAACTTGGTCAGAACAGAGAGCTTCTGATGAATGGGAGGAGCCAGATTTGTTGAACAATCACATTATTTTAACAGTAGAGATTTGCTTAACAATCATTGGCAGAAAGGTCATAAAACAGGGCCCGGCTTCACCAAACAACTGCCTTGCTTAGCAATGGCAATTTTGGGCTTCGTTGTGGTTATAAGTCGAGGACTACCTGTATTCATCATCCAGCTAGGCATTAATGTCCTCCGGATACCTTCTTAAGTACATACGGTATATTAACTACTGGACCATGGAAAGAACTGCAACCTTCTGGTCTCTTGAGTTTGTCCTAGACCCCGTTGTCTGACTCTTTGACGTGCCTCAATTAGCAGACCTTGAAAGCAATGTTCTTCCAGCGTTCACTTCTTATTAGCCTTCAACCACTCCAGGAGAGGCAAAGTGGAAGAGAGTGACAAAGAGCAGCCAAAGGCTCATGTCACCTACAATTTTATTGTCCATCCATGTGATGAAGGAATTGGCATTCCTGTCACAGAGTCTCATGGGCCATGTGTGGCCTCCGCTCCTGGGTACAAAGATATCCGCCTATTTCTATTTTTTCTTACCCCATCCCAGTGATGGCTAACCTTTTTGTTGTCGTGTGCCGAAAGTGCCTGCACCCATAATGCAATGTGTGTGTCAGCCCTCACGCGCGGCTTGCCCCTGGCTCATGCATGTGCAACCCCCCATATGCACCTCACCCGGTCCATGCACATGCAACCCCCCCCCGCTCCCCATGCCCCTCTCCCCCATTTTTGGCTTCCAGGTTGGTGCAGGGGGGCTAGCCATTTTGGGCATAGAAGGCCTCCTGTAGCAACCTGGAAGCCAAATCGGGGTGCGGGGATGCTGCGCAAGGCCCCCAAATGCAATGTGAGTGCCACACCGTGCATGCGCCCTGCCCCCGCACATGTGTGGCAGAGACCCAAAGACCAGCTGGCTGGCGGGAGGAGTACACACATGTACAATGGAGCTGGGGCAATGGCTGGCGTGCCCACAGAGGGAGCTCTGCGTGCCACCTATGGCATGCGTGCCATTGGTTTGCCATAACGGCTCTATCCCTTCCAACTCTTTCCTGCCTTCTTCTTCCTTTCGACCCAGATCAAGTGTACCCCCTTCCATGTCCCAAAATGGCGATGTGCAACATGTGCCACAGGTGGCACAGAGAGCCCTCTCTACGGGCACATGAGCTGCCCCCGCAGCTCAGCTCCACCATGCTGTGCGCGCACCGCCCACCGCCCAACTGATTTTTAGGTCTCTGTCTCTGTCGGGGGGCGCATGTGGGAGATGCGTGTCCATGCGCAGGGGGCGGGGGATAATAAATCTCTAATGATTTATTTTCGGCAAGAGGGAGGGGTGCAAAACTGTGACTCACAGTTTTTCAGCGTTCCTGGTCCAAATAAGTGAGGTCAAGAAACCTGTGCTTTTTTTCCTTTTGCGTGGGGAGGGGGTCGTCTAAAGCTTTTAACCTCCCTCCCCAAATGGGGGCGTGACTTGTACCCTTTTTGCAATTGTCAGAAGAATTATTTGAGCCGCAGTTGCACAAGAACAAATGAAAATGAAATCCAGGCAGCTGCGAGGAAAGGAGATTTACTTATTCCCCAAAGCTAAGAGATTTGCCCCCGGGGATAGCTACTGAGAAAATGAAGTACTAAAGGGCTGCTTTATAGGAGCCTGATGGTGCAATGGTTAGAATGCAGTATTGCAGGCTAATTCTGCCCGTAGTTCGATCCCGACGGAGCTCAACTTTGACTCAGACTTCCATCATTCTGAGGTCGGTAAAATGAGGACCCAGATTTTTTGGGGGGCAATATTCTGACTCTGTAAACCACTTAAAGAGGCCTGTATAGCACTGTGCTATTGTTATTGCTCTAGGGCAGGGGTCGGCAACCTTAAACACTCAAAGAGCCACAAAGGTCCTAACCGGAAGGCCCCCATTCAATTCTGGAGCTGACCGGAAATCCGGTTCCCCCACAATAGAGTCTCTTCCTAGCACAGCGTCCTTTTTCCTCTACTTGTCCTAACCGAAAGCCCTATCAATTGTAGAGCCGACTGGCAACAGGGAGCTGCAGCAGAGGGATAAAAGAGCCACATGCGGCTCCAGAGCCAAAATTTGCTGACCCCTGCTCCAGGGAAACTGGGTCCTTTGTGTGGGCTTGTGGGGCACGCGGGTTCTAACGTGTGACACTTGAGTAGCCTAGGTGTGTATGTGTTGATCCGAAGAAAGGGTTGATCAAATCAAGCGTTGTGTATTGCGTGTCTTCGTTTGGGTTGTGAGCGTTACAATTGTTTTTAGATTGTGTAAATTCAGTTTTGTGTGTTTGCTTGTGTGTGTTTGTAATATATATATATATATATATATTTCATATCTTCCTTATCACCCCTGCCTAACGTCTTAATGTAGGGGAAAGTAGACACAGCTCAGGTCGAGATGAGGGGGGCCTTTGGTGCTCTCTGAACTTGGTTGTTTTCTTGCAGACGTTTTATTACCAAACTAAGTTACATGATCAATGCTAAAGCTCACCAAGTTTGGGTAATGAAACCTCTACAAAACAAACAAACAAGTAAATCAAGCTCAGAGAGCATCAAGAATCCCTCATCTTAACTCTGAGTTACAAATATTATCCTTTATCTATGTGTGTGTGTGTGTGTGTGTGTGTGTGTGTGTGTGTGTGTGTTTTCCAACATAACTCTGGAACGCCTCGATCAATTTCAACCAAACTTGGTACACAAATGACTTACTCTCTGGAAACAAATACTGTGGGGGTAAGACACCCCTAACATCCCTTGGGGGGGGAGTGTTCTGTTAAGATACAGCCTGTTGTGCCGTCAAATGGCTTCTACTGTACTGCCATAAAATGGCTTCTTCTGTACAGCACAGTGGAGTTTTCATGGTAATGGCTTCACAGTACTCCACAAGGGGGCTCCCTCTGGTAAGGGGGAAGACCCAATATTAGAAATTACAAAATGTGTGGAAATTTTCCCCCTATAAATAAATACCCGGGCAACATTGGGTTATCAGCTAATTTGAAATAAGTGTTTGATTCCCGCTTATGTTTGTTGTGAGTTTAAAAGGATTTTGGAGCCTTTTAATCCATAACTCTGTTGGAGACTTTTAATAAATACAAATACAATAGCAGAGTTGGAAGGGACCTTGGAGGTCTTCTAGTCCAACCCCCTGCCTAGGCAGGAAACCTTATACTGTTCCAGACAAATGGCTATCCAACATCTTCTTAAAGACTTCCAGTGTTGGGGCATTCACAACTTCTGGAGGCAAGCTGTTCCACTGATTAATTGTTCTAACTGTCAGGAAATTTCTCCTCAGTTCTAGGTTGCTTCTCTCCTTGATTAGTTTCCACCCATTGCTTCTTGATCTACCCTCAGGTGCCTTGGAGAATAGTTTGACTCCCTCTTCTTTGTGGCAACCCCTGAGATATTAGAAGACTGCTATCATGTCTCCCCTAGTCCTTCTTTTCATTCAACTAGACCAGGGGTGACCAAACTTGAGAACTTTAAGACTTGTGGACTTCAACTCCCAGAATTCCCCAGCCAGCCATGCTGGCTGGGGAATTCTGGGAATTGAAGTCCACAAGTCTTAAAGTTCTCAAGTTTGGTCACCCCTGAACTAGACATACTAGGCTTGGGTTAGTTACCATGTGATACCTTAATATACAACATTTCTAATGCAGCTAAATAAATTTATAAATTCTTCCCACTGCACGCAGCCACAAAATGCCTCAAATGACTCAATGCATCCTTCCAATGTACGAAAGGGCTCTAGGCTCACGCATGAGCTGCTTCCATTCAGAGTGAGTACAGTATCGCAAAATGCTGGTCAGCCAGCTTTTGCAGGAGCTGACTCACCTAGCTAAGTGGAAGGTTGATAAATAATGGAGGAAAAGAGATTGAAGTGCCCATATCGTTATTCCCCGGGATCATTTGAGGATAGCGGTAGATTGATAGGAAGTTCTTCGTGAGAATATTTGTAGCTGAGGGCTGAACTGTGGGACTCCTTGGCGCTCTGTGAGCTTGGTTGTTTTCATGATCCAACTAGGTCACATCATCATTGCTGGGCCTGATGATGTTATCTAGTCGGGCAACGAAATGTCGGCAAGAAAACAACCAAGCTCATACTCTGTGAAGCAGTGGTGGGCTCCTACTGGTTCGGACTGGTTTGGCTGAACCAGTAGTGGTTTGGAGGCCTGGGCGACCCAGACCTGCCACACCCCCAAATTGGTTTTCAAGGTGGCGCCGTGGGCGCCGCCATCTTGGTTTTTTTTGCTTCTGCGCATGCGCGGAGCAATTTTTATTGACGGTGGATGCACACGTGCAGTGCACATCGAGTGCGTGCAGTGCGCATCAAGCACGCATGCGGTGAACATCAAGCGTGCCTGTGCACATCGCGGCCATGAGCGAACTGGCAGTAGCGACCCCTGCTGTGAAGGACACCTCAGATGTGCTTCCCACGGCCCAAACATAGTCAGAGGTTGACCACCGTGTTCTGTGCCAGATGCAGCTTTTGAAATTTGATAAGAGCAATCCCACGGAGAAGAAATCAAGCACACCCACCTTTCTTAACCTGGTGCAATCCTGATGCGTTGAAATCCTGTATCCTTAATCTACAGCCTACCTGTGGTAGATCATTCTTAATTTTTTTCTGATAATTAAGCCACAGTGCCGCAGTGGTTAGAGTGCGGTACTGCAGGCTACCGCTGCTGACTGCCGTCTGCCTGCAATTGGGCAGTTCGAATCTCACCAGGCTCAAGGTTGACTCAGCCTTCCCTCCTTCCGTGGTGGGTAAAATGGGGACCCAAATTGTTGGAGGCAAGAGGCTGACTCTGTAAACCGCTTAGAGAGGGCTGTGAAGCACTGTGAAGTGGTATATACAGTAAGTCTAAGTGTCCTTCCTTCCTTCCTTCCTTCCTTCCTTCCTTCCTTCCTTCCTTCCTTCCTTCCTTCCTTCCTGTTAGAATGCAGTATTGCAGGCTAATTCTGCCCCACTGCTAGCTGTTCGATTCTGTCTGGCTCAAGGTTGACTCAGCCTTCCATCCTTCCGAGGTGGGTAAAATGAGGACCCAGATTGTTGGGGGCAAGAGGCTGACTCTGTAAACCGCTTAGCGAGGGCTGTAAAGCACCGTAAAGCAGTATATAAGTCTAAGTGCTCTTGCTATTACTAGGTACCTTCTGAACGGATAAGTTCACCTATTCCAGATCATATCAGAAACCTTACATACAGACATTTCCATGATCTAAACATTCTAGAAGACATACCTGTTTTTTTTCTCCAAAAATGGGCAAAGAGCTCACCATTATCTCACCTTTTAGATAATCAGACACTGGATGTGCTGTCATAAGATACAGGTGCCCCTCAACTTACAACAGCTCATTTTGTGACTGTCCAAGCTGCAACTTTGAAAAAAAGTAGCTTATGACCATTTTTTTCACGCTTACGACCATTTTTCACGCTCCACGATCATGGGATCAAAATTTGGACCTTGGCAACTGACTCATATTCATGACTGTCGTAGTGTCTCCTTTTGAGACCGCCTGACAAGCAAAGTGGACAGGGAAGCCAGTTTCACTTAACGACCATGTTACTAACTTAACAACTCCACTGAACAACTATGGCAAGAAAGGTCGTAAAACGGGGCAAAACTCACTTAGCAAATGTTTCGCTTAGCCATGGAAACGTTGGGTTCCATTGTGGTCGTAAGTCGAGGACTACCTGTATAGACAGCAACACAAACTCGCTGCCTTGTTTGGCATGTGCCGCTTGGATACTAAGAAGGAGGAGAGTGGAAGCTACCACTAATGCCAACATAATAATGGTAGTTGAGTTATTGGTTCACTATTGACCGTCTGCTTCTACAGCAGCCTCAAAGCTTTTGAGTGAGTAGAAATAAAAGATATTTAATCTGCCAATGTTAGATCTGCTTTCTTTGAAAATTTGGAATCAATCATTGTCCTAATGAGAGTTCTGTTATCGGATGACATTGTTTAATTCTGGGAAAAGATACCACAATTTGAGAGAGAGAGAGAGAGACATTAGATGCATGTTCTAATTTCTCTAGATTCGATAGGCCATTCTGTCAATATTACCACCCGTCAATCAGGTTACATTTGGAAACCTTTTTATGCCTATAATTTTCGACATCTGCCTTTATTTTTTCGTTTGCATGAATTGTGGTTGGCATGATTGTGTACATTTTTGGCATGATGGTTACGTTGTGTTGAATCCAAGTGTTTACAGTCGCAATGGGGGCATCCATACAATAGTGGCCAAAATTGTGGAAATCTTTATTTTGGAAAAGTGTACAGTATTTTTGAGGTTTGATGGCTAATAACTCCCCTTTTGGGGGGAGTAGTACAATAAAATTATATATCAATGGAAAGATAATTTAATCAAGAATGTAATCAAATAACTTTTATGAAGGATTTGCTATTAGAACAGCAGTTATAAAGAAGAAAAGTGAAACACCTAGAAAAAATGAGATATACAAAAATTATCAGCATGTTAGTTAATATTTAGTTGGGTAACCTTTAGCATGAATTACGGCCTTACAATGTCTTCCCATGGAGTGAACCAATCTTTTAGTTCTGCAGCCGTTATAATGTGAAACCAAGATTGAATGATTTCTTCTATTAACTGGGTTTTACTGCTGGCTATATTTGGGTATAACTTTTCATAGTATACAGATAAATGAACAAGCTTTGTTGCATTACATTCTTGATTAAATTATCTTTCCATTGATATATAATTTTATGGTACTACTGCAAAACAAAGTGGTGTTATTAGTCATGAAACCTCAAAAATACACTTTTCCCAAAAGGCTTCCACAATTTTGGCCCCTACTGTAGGTTTTTATGTCTATAATTTTTCTCCCTTTGTTTTTGCTTTTGTTACTAAATTTTAAATATCCTTGGAGCGTAAAAGTGGCATGAAACTTTGGTGACCAAAATACGCACATGCACGAACGTCTTGGAAGCAGGAATGGATGCTTTCAGGTTTTTAAACAGCCTGTAAATCTATTAGGACTGTGAAACGATGAAAAAAAAATTTAATAGAGAGGAACAAAGAAAGGAAAACAGATTGATGTGTGATGATGAATATGTATAGATTTCTATTATTTGGGTGCTAGCTCCTTGCAAGATTCAAGGTAGCTCATAGCAATTTTTTAACTAAAAAAAATGTATGCAAGCATCAAAGCACACAAATATAAATTATGAGTATATATACTGTAACAAACAGTAAAATACAGCAGTAAAAAAAGGAAAAGGCTGCAGCTTTCAGATGTAGCTGAATAAGAATTCATAGCTAATGGTCCTGGATGATAAGAGTTTGACCATATTTGAAGGACAACCCATCTCCTCATCTTCTGGTTGAGACACAACTTCTTCGGGGCTTTTAAAATGCATCCTTGTAGCTGTATTAATATGCCCAATAACACACATCGACTGATGCTTCTGCATAACCAGTCTGAGCTCAAGTTGCATCGGTTTAATTTTTATATATATATTAGGCAACCGGGAAATAAACCTCAATATACCTCAATATATTGGGTCCCCCAATAAAGGGACACGGTGGCTCAGTGGCTAAGACGCTGAGCTTGTCGATTAAAAGGTTGGCAGTTCAGCGGTTCGAATCCCTAGCGCCACGTAACGGAGTGAGCCCCTGTTACCTGTCCCAGCTTCTGCCAACCTAGCCATTCGAAAGCACGTTAAAAATACAAGTAGAAAAATAGGGACCACCTTTGGTGGAAAAGTAACAGTGCCTTCGGCATTGAGTCATGGCGGCCACATGACCATGAAGACATCTTCGGACAGCGCTGGCTCTTTGGCTTAGAAATGGAGATGAGCACCAGCCGTAGAGCCGGAAATAACTAGTATGCATGTCAGTGGTGGGATTCAAATAATTTAACAACCGGTTCTCTGCCCTAATGACCAGCTGGGTAGGCATGGCTCAGTGGTCATGTGACCGTGTGGCCAACTTAACATCACTCAGGTCGATAGGTGCTTTGCCTTAGCTGTTACAATGTCATCAGGGTTAACCAGAGAGGCAGTTTCTGTAAGCAGGGCAATAAAGATGAGGCTAGAAACAACACCAGAATTTTTCCTTCCTGCCTTCCTTACAGGATTAGCCCTGCAAAGAGGGGGGGGGGAAACCAAAATGAGATTTCTTCCAACAACCGGTTCTCCAAATTGCTTAGAAAGTTAACAACCAGTTCTCCTGAATAGGTGCGAACTGGCTGAATCCCATCACTGGTGCATGTGCTGGGGAACCTTTATCTTTACTTAGACCTCAATCAGAGGTGGTACTCAGCCGGTTTGGACTGGTTCATCCAAACCAGTAGTGCAAATCACTGGTGGGCGATTTCCTAAGGAGAAATTTCCTGACAATTAGAACAATTAACCAGTGGAACAACGTTGCCTCCAGAAGTTGTGAATGCTCCAACATTGGACTTCTTTAAGAAGATGTTAGATAGCCATTTGTCTGAAACGGTATAGGGTTTCCTTCCTAGGCAGGGGGTTGGACTAGAAGACCTCCAAGGTCCCTTCCAACTCTGTTGTTCTATTCTATTCTAAAAGAAATTGGACATGGTCACCACAGTTGTTTCCCACTTTTACCAGCCTAGTTGTTTTGTCAGCATGAGTGTGACAACAATTAGACGTCCTTTTTTTTGTTTTTCGGCCATGCCTCTTTTCCTTCACAGTCATTCAATGACAAGCGTAAAAAGAACTTCATCTTTTCACGAAAATTCCCATTCTACAAGAGCAAGGAGATGTGTGAGCAGGACTCCAGTGACCAGGAACGTAAGTAAAATGTTTGAGAGACAACGTCACAGCGAAACACCTGAGTAAACGTGCACGGCACCTCATACACCTAGGCAAGCCTTAAGTCAGGTTCAGGACAGGTGAGGCCTTACTACTATGATCAATGTATATAACAGTCTGGATTCCCCGTGGGGATTGCCGAAGGAGAGGGAAGCAAAAGGATCGGTCACTCCTGCTTGAAATGGTCCAAACATCGGTTGGCCGACGTTCCTTCACTTGGTCCGTCTCAAATTTGGGTTAAGGAGAAAGTCACGTCTTTATAAAAAAAAGTGTTTTGGGGACTGGCGTTTCATAACTGTCTCCATCCTAGCTAGTGATGTAGGTAGTCCTCGACTTACCACTGTCTATTTAGCGGCCATTCAAAGTTACAACGGCACTGAAATAGGTTCTTGGTATTTGTTCTGACCTAGGCTTCCCAAAAGCACGAAGCCGACTCCTCGTCCCCATAAAACCTCTTTTATTTGGGTTGAAGGGAATTCCTCTCCAGCAAAGTCCCAGCCAACAGTCTTTCAAGAGATTTCACATTTACAGACCTTTATCAGGCTTGGAGAGCTGCCAGGCCGATACCTTCCAAACTCCACGCTGTAGCAGGGAATACTTGGCAAGAAGTCAGGAACAGATCTTCACTCTAATGAATTGGACTAATTGCCTCCTGCAAACTCCACTCCCCTTTCGCTCCTCTTTTATTTCCTCTGGGAGGGGCCCTGTCCACCCGTGGCCTTACTCCCAAGTCGACCCTTGTTCCTTAGCTGTTCCCTTTGTCTGGCAACTCTGCTCATGCGCACACTGGGAAGAGGCTCCAGCTGTTCTTCTGCCCCACTGATGTCCGACTCCGAAGGCAGATGATAACTGTCAGACGGCCCTGGCCCTATCTCTGTCTCTGATGCAGAGCCTTCCCAAGACTCCAGGACTAGCCCATGTTCCTCTCCAACCGCCTCGCTGTGGAAATCTGCTGCCATATCCACTGGCAGGCCACAACAGTATTCCCTGACTCTGGTTGTTTTCACTAGAACTGATGATGTTACCTAGTCTGGGTCATGAAACGTCTGCAAAAAGACAACCAAGCTCAGAGAGGCACCAAGGACCCCTCATGTCAACCCTGAGCTACAAATATTCTCCTCTATTGGTACAGAAAAAGGTGAGCTGCATAGTGGCCTAGAGGTGGAGCTCTCGCCTCACAGTCAGGAGGCTGGTGAGTTCGATCCTAGGTAGTAGCAGATATTTCTCTCTCTTGGGAGCAGAGAGAAAATACCTGCTGTGAACATCCGTGTAGGCATCAGGGAGGGTATCCGGCCAGTAAACGCTCAGCTTCATTCGGTTGTCCCGACTCCACCCCAAATTTAGGGATTTCAGTGTCATTAAAAGGGGAAAAAATGCTGGAAAAGATGAGATATGACCTGTCCTCACACATATGACTATTGCAGCATCCTCATGATCACACGATCAAAACCTGGGGATAGCAGAATGTATTTTTAACATATTTTTAACAGTTGCAGTGTCCCGGGGTTACGTGATCGCCATTTGCAATCTTCCCAGCCATCTCCCAACAAGAAAGATCCATGGGGGAATCCAGGTTCACTTAACAGCTACCTGAGTCTTTTAACAATTGCACTCTTAGCTTCACGACCGTGGCAAAAAAAAAAAAGGTTGTAAAATTGGGTATGATTCACTTAACAACCACCTTGTGCTCAGCAGCGGAAATTCTGGTCTCAATTCTGGTCATATGTTGAGGACTACCTGTACTCTTTGGTGAATTGTGCCCACGAGTTCCCACTCAAACATTTATAGTTTCGACTCGTTAGCTTGACAGTTCCGTCCATTGAACTGGAAGGCTCCTGATAATGAGATGGTTTGGACTAGTTCCCAGCTATTTAGGGGGGGGGGAGGAAGGGGGCAAGTGTCTTTATCTGTGAAAATCAGATATCTGATTGAAGTTTTCCCACTTTGTCGCTTCACAGCATGCAGCCAAAGTGGAAAATCGAGATGCGAGCAATTTGTAAGCCATACAAGTATAAGAGAGAGAGGGAGAGAGAGGGAGGGAGGGAGAGAGAGAATGAGTCTCCACTGGATTTAATACCTATTATTGCACATTTAGGGGAAGTGGTGCAGTGACCTAGAGGTGGAGCTCTCGCCTCACAATCAGAAGACTGTGAGTTCAATCCTAGGTAGAGGCAGATATTTCTCTCTCTGGGCACAGTGAGAATAGATCTGCTGAACAAAACTCCGTGTTGGCAACATGAAGGGCATCTGGCCATTAAAACACTTTGCTAGCACCATTCAGTTGCCCAGACTCCACCCCTCAAGGGATTATGGGGCTGTTAAAAGAGGATGATGATGATTGGGCCTTTTAGGGGCATTTAAGGAGTGTGATGGCTCCGCAATTAAAGACGTAGAAAGATGACAGTCCGCCCAGGTTCAAGACCCAAGCCTTGTGTGATGGGGTGAGTTCTTGTTCCTAGCTCCAGCTCCTGCCCTTTTTTCAGTGCTGTTGTAACTTCAGTCACTAAACAAATGGTTGTAAGTCAAGGACTGCCTGCATTTTTTCCCCTAAAGAGAGTCTTCTGCTCTCTCACTTTAATCACATCTCTTTGGCTTCCACGGAAGTCTTTAAATCGGGAGATTAAGCTTTTATTTTGCTCAAAACGCGGGAATCCAGATTGGATTATCTGCATGGTCTGTCATGGTAGTATCCATTTCAACTGCACTGACTGTTCCTTCCTTTTCTGCGGGTGTTTTTTCCTTTCATTGCTCTCTCCGGGGACTGCCGTGCAGGATTTCCCCGGATTAGGGGACGACGGCTATGGGACAAAGACTCTGAGTAAGTTCCCAGGAATGGTCACTTATAACCCTTTCTTTGGAAATAACTTTTTCATTTCATTTCTTTTTTTCCCCCCTTACTTTTAAAGTTTGGCTCCCCCCCCCCTCCCTAAAGAACCTTCTCCTCCTCCTTCTAAGCATGCATAAGATTAGATTTTACTTTTGGTCCCCAGCTTTGAATGCACCTGCTGGGATAAAAGAGGGTTTTTCATCGTATTTTATGTTCTGCATGACAACATTAATAGCACACAGTCTATGCAATGGGTATGTCGATCTCTGATGATAACTACATTGTTTCCAGTATAATTTATATTGATCCTTTTGTGAACATGGATTTCTTTAAAAAAAGAAGATCGGTGCTTTTTTTTAAGAACAAGCTTAGAATTCTTGAAAAGTTGAAAAACAGATCCCCAGTCAAAAATTGATCATGATGATGAAGAAGAAGCTGCCCAAAAGGTGACTTATCCAAGATGGACAATAGGGAGTAAGGTTGTTGATGAAGAAACTGCCCAAAAGATGATTGATCTAAAATGGACAGTAGAGATTAATTTGATGTTGAAGAAGCTGACCCAAAGATGATTGATTCAAGATGGACAGTAGGGTGTAAGGTTGATATTGAAGAAGCTGCTCAAAAGATGACTTATCCAACATGGACAATAACGAGTAAGGTTGATGTTGAAGAAGCTTCCCAAAGGACGATTTATATCTAAGATGGACAGTAGAGAGTAAGGTTCATGATGAAGAAGCTGCCCAAAAGGTGACTTATATCAAAGATGGACAGCATGGAATAAGGTTCATGATGAAGAAGCTGCCTAAAATATGACATCCAAAATAGACAGTAGAGATTAATTTGATGTTGAAGAAGTTTCCCCCAAGATGATTGATCCAAGATGGACAGTAGGGTGTAAGGTTGATATTGAAGAAGCTGCCCAAAAGATGACATATCTGATACTAGAGTGTAAGGTTGATGATGAAGAAACTGCCCAAAAGATGAGTTATCTAAAATGGACAGTAGAGATTAATTTGATGTTGAAGAAGTTTCCCCCAAGATGATTGATCCAAGATGGACAGTAGGGTGTAAGGTTGATATTGGAGAAGCTGCCCAAAAGATGACATATCTGATACTAGAGTGTAAGGTTGATGATGAAGAAACTGCCCAAAAGATGAGTTATCTAAAATGGACAGTAGAGATTAATTTGATGTTGAAGAAGTTTCCCCCAAGATGATTGATCCAAGATGGACAGTAGGGTGTAAGGTTGATATTGGAGAAGCTGCCCAAAAGATGACATATCTGATACTAGAGTGTAAGGTTGATGAAGAAGAAACTACCCAAAGGATGAGTTATCCAAGATGGATGGTAGGGTGTAAAGTAAACATTCTGCCTTTTTAATATTTCCTGAAATATTTTATTCTTCTAGGAGAGGGGTGGGTGATAACTTTCTAAATACCACAGTTACAGTTCTTTTAAAAAATCTTTAGATAAATCAGTTCAGAAACACATTATTAGTTCTTGGCAAGCAATCTTTGCTTCTAGAGTACTGATTTTTCAAACTCTGCCATAGTTCCAAACGAATTCAGGCAAACAAGCTCTCTCTTGTCAGTAGCAACTTCACGTTGTTGCAAAGGGCAACCAGGGATAAACATGGATCATATTTAAAGGAAGCTTCTCAAAGCGGCTCCCTTGCAAATGTCCTAGAACCCAACGGGTGTCATTCCCATCCATCACAGCATCGCTGGAGGTGCAGGATAAGAGCTGCAACCTTTACACAGCTGAAAGGTATCGCATCCAGCATGACAGTTTCATTCAACATCCGCTCAAAATTCTGAAGAAACAATGCCCTCGAGAGCAGGGGTCTCCAACCTTGGCAACTTTAAGACTTGTGGGCTTCCAACTCCCAGAGTTCCCAGAAACATGGACGCTGATTGGAAATATGGTTTATTGATGGAGAGGACCACATGGCTTTGAGGTCCTAGTGCAGCTGAACACATGGAGTAGAGAGTGAGAGGTATTTATACCGTCTCTTGGGCTTTGAACTTGAGATTCCTGTTCCCTGTGGCAAGGGCATGTATTCTATTAGTTGCTGTCAGACTCCCATGGGGCTATGCAGGTGTCATAACTGGTTTTCTCTGGGAGTTGACTTCCACAGTCTTAAAATTGCCAAGGTTGGAGACCCCTGCTCTAGAACCTACCTCTGGTTCTAGAGGGCAGCATAGAGTATCTTCTGCAGACACAGGGAGGTTTCAAGAGAACCTCCAAAACAAGCATTAACTTCAATACACTTTCATGCTAGTTCAGTGATATGTGGAGAAAGCACCAATGGAAAAATTTGCACAGATACATTTAAGAGAATCCATATTTTGGTCTGTTTCAGGGGTGTCAAACTCGATTTTATTGAGGGCCACCTCAGGGTTGTGTTTGACCTTGGGGGGGAGCAGCGTGAGTGTGGCCACAGTAGGCATGGCCAGCTCGACTTCACTTGTGACGGAGGGCCCTATGGTGGCCCAAGCACTCTGACAGCAAAAACGGGCTCCCAAATTCTGTTTCGGTTGCGACAGCCTCCTGCAACCCTCTGCCAGCAAAAGTGAAGTTCAGGAGAGCCACGACTGGCCTTCCCAAACTCCATTTTCGCTGGCAGAGGCACTGCGGGCTGCTTCTTTGCTGTTTCCAGGGCGACCCTGTGGGCCAGATCTCCCGCGGGCCAATTCCCGCCCACGGGCCTTGAGTTTAACACCCCTGGTCTATTTCATAGAGTATGGAAGAGACCTTAGAAGTCTTCTAGTTCTGCGCAGAGCAGAGATCTTCAAAACATTCCACACAAATTGTGCTCAGGGCCTCCAATGATGGAGCGTTCATTCCAGGGGGCAGACTGCTTCACTACTTCATGGATCTCACCATCAAGAAGTTCCTCCTTGTTTTCCGTTTGAATCTCTGTCGACATTCCCCCTCTTGGGTTTTCTCCTACCATTAAGCACGATAGAGAATAAATTCACAACTTTTCTCCATGATGACAGTCCTTCAAGTAGAACGTAGAACATGGAATAATACCATGGTTGGAAGTGGGCTTGGAGATCTTCTAGTCCAAACCCCCTCCCCTGCTCAAGCCTTATAATATCCCAGACAAAGGGTTGTCCCAATCTTTTCTTGAAAACCTCTAGTGATGGAGGTTTTTCCATGGATTAATTCGTCTCACTGTCAGGAAATTTCTGCATAGTTCTAGGTTGTATCTCTCTTGAATGATCTTCCACCCGTTACTTCTTCTCCTGCCCTCGAGTGCTTTGGAGAATAGGTTGACCCCCTCTTCTTTGTAGTAGCCCCACAAGTACTGGAAAAGTGCTCTCACATCAGCCCCTAGTCCTTCTTTTGTTAGACTAGACCAGGGGTCGGCAACCTTAAACACTCAAAGAGCCACAGAGGTCTTAACCAGAAGCCCCCATTCAATGCTGGAGCCAACCGGAAGTCCGGTTCCCTCATCATAGATTCTCCTCCTAGCGCAGCGCCCTTTTTCCTCTACCTGTCCTAACCGAAAGCCCTATAAATTGTAGAGCCGACTGGCGACAGGGACAGCAGAGGGATGAAAGAGCCACAAAAGAGCCACATGTGGCTCCAGAGCTGCAAATTGTTGACCCATGGACTAGACATACTTAGGTCCCTCAGTCATTCATTATACACTTTAGCCTCTAGTCTAGGGCCTTCATCGTCTCTTTTTTGTGTCATGGTGGCCAAAACTGGATGCAGCATTCCAAGCGTGGATCTCGCCACACTTGACAAAATTGGTGCTATCACTTCACAAAGTCTTGAAACTATTAGTCTGCCCTTGTGAGTCTCCTTAACCTTCTTTTCTTTAGGCTTCTGTATCCTTCTATATTAGTGAGTTTCCCTTACACTCAAACAAATCTGCAATAGAAGAGTCCCCCTGAATGTTACAGTGACAGTAAAAGAGTTGGAAGGGACCTTGGAGGTCTTCTAGTCCAACCCCCTTGCTCATACAGGAGACCTATACTATTGCTAACAAATGATTCTCCAGACTCTTCTTAAAAGCCCCCAGTGATGAGGCGCCCACAACTTCCAAAGGCAATTTGTTCTACTGGTTGATTGTTCTCACGGTTTGGAATTTTCTCCTTAGTTCAAAGTTGCTTCTCTCCTTGATTAGTTTCCACCCATTGCTTCTTGCCTGGCCTTCAGGTGCCTTGGAGAATAGGCCGACCCCCTCTTCCTTGTGGCAGCCCTTCAAGTATTAGAATATTCCTATCCTGTCTGTCACGATGTTAAAAAGTTTGCTAGGCCTGAACTGCCTGAATTGACACTCAAGAGTTAAACTAAGAAAGCTTTATTGCGCAGGTCATAAAACAAAATGTTATCTGAAAGTGATTTATTGCGCACGCGTTACACATTCCAAAATTCCTCTCTTCTTTGTTCGGCAGCCAACTTTGGTAGACGGAGCTTTCATTATCAAAATGTAACAATTAGTTATTTTCTGTTTCATTTACTTTTATTATTTTATTATTAAAGTTTGTTTATTAATTAGAATATTTTAAAAGACTTTTATTTTTTCTCAATATCTCAAAAGATATGCGGAAGGGAATCAGCCACGGTCCATTGATCTCAGATATCAGGCGTTTTTCCCCTGACACTGTCACCCTTCTTTTCATTGACTAGACATACCCAATTCCTGCAATCGTTCTTCTAGGCCAGGGGTGTCCAAACTTGAGAACTTTTAAGACTTGTGGACTTCAACTCCCAGAATTCCCCAGCCAGCCATGAGATTTCCAAAATCTCAACCTCTTTTTCGTAGTGGGGTGACCAAAACTGGACGCAGCGTTCTAAGTGTGGTCTCATTAAGGCTTTACAGAGCGGTGCTAGAACTTCGTGTGATCTTCATTTTATCCTTCCCTTAACGCAACCTAGTATTGCATTAGTTGTTGTTGTTTTGTTTATTTTGGTTTTGGTTTTGAGTGGTGCGGTGGCCTAGAGGTAGAGCTCTCGCCTCACAATCTGGAGGCTGTGAGTTCAAGCCTAGGTAGATGCAGATATTTCTCTCTCTCTGGGCGCGATGAGAATACCGTATTTTTCGGACTATAAGACGCACCTGAGTATAAGACGCACCATGATCTTGAAGAGGTAATTTTTTAAAAAAACGTTTTTGCACTCTGCAGGCCTCCCAAACCCTCTGCACGCCTTGTTTTTTTTTTTTTTTTTTTTTGCAAAAAAAGGGGGTGCATGCAGAGCTTTGGGAGACTCTCAGAGTGCTCCTGGGGGCTGGAGGGCCAAAAATGAGCAAAAAACAGCCAGTTTTTCACAAAAATGGGTCATTTTTTTGCAAACAAAAAGGGCATACAGTGGGTTTGGGAGGCTTGTAGAGTGCTCCTAAGAGCTGGGGGGGGGGGCGCAAGCAAAAACGGTCTGTTTTTTGCTCATTTTTGCCCTTCCCAGCCCCCAGGAGCACTTTGTAAGCCTCCCAAACCCCCTGCATGTCCATTTTTGCAAAAAGGGCGGGGTATCAGTAGCCAAAAATGCTGTATTCAGTTTATAAGATGCACCCAGATTTTCACCCTCTTTTTTGGGAAGAAAAAGATGCGTCTTATACTCTAAAAAGTACGGTATATCTGCTGAACAAAACTCTGCATTGGCAACAGGAAGGGCATCCAGCCAGTAAATACTCAGCTCCATTCATTTGCCCAGTCTCCTCCCCGCAAGGAATCACGGGGTCATTAAAAGAAGATGAGGAGGAGGATTGCCTTGGCTTTTTTGGCTGTTCACCCAGTCAACCAATCAGCCATTTCCCATCAGCCAGTCAACCACGACCTGTGTCTGCTATTCTACTACATTTCTTCTACTAGAAAACATTTTGTGATTTTGGCAATAAGCCTGTTCAGTCATCACTGGGCTGCTTTAATCATCCTTTCCCCCTAGAGTTCCTTCCCATTAAAGATTTGACAAATTTCCAGCAGCTTTGGCACTTCAAGCTTTCCCTTTTCGCAAGGAATAGTATTTCAGCTGTAAGCATTGGCACGCACCCTAAGCCATGATAGTTTCCCATCCAAGAATAGATGCAAACCAACCCAAGTAGAGCAACATAGAAAGAAGCAACTGTTGCAGCTAATCGAAAATTGTACATAAATACAGGATTCTTTTTTGATATTGATCTCAATATTCTAATATAAGTCAGTGCCTTGAGACTGTCATTGTTTTTCAAGAGCCATAACAGATGGGTCTGTGATGGCAAACCTACGGCACGCGTGCCACAGGTGGCATGCAGAGCCATATTTGCTGGTACGGCAGCCTTCAGCCCCGGCATGCACGAGCGTGCTGGCCAGCTGATTTTCAGCCTTCCGGAGGGCCAGGGGAAGCTATTTTCGCCCTTCAGGAAAGCCTCCGGAGCCTAGAGAGGGTGTTCCCGAACTTCCGGTTGGGCCTTTGGGTCTGTTTTCCGCCCTCTTTAGGCTCTGGAGGCTTTCCTGAAGCCTGGGGAGGGTGAAAAACGGCATAATGGGGAAACCAGAAGTTCATTCCTGAACTTCCGGTTGGGCTGTTTTTTGCCCTCCCAAGGCTTCAGAAAAGCCTCCGGAGCCTAGAGAGGGTGTTCCCGAACTTCCGATTGGGCCTTTGGGTCTGTTTTCCGCCCTCTTTAGGCTCCGGAGGCTTTCCTGAAGCCTGGGGAGGGTGAAAAACGGCATAATGGGGAAACCAGAAGTTCATTCCTGAACTTCCGGTTGGGCTGTTTTTTGCCCTCCCAAGGCTTCAGAAAAGCCTCCGGAGCCTAGAGAGGGTGTTCCCGAACTTCCGATTGGGCCTTTGGGTCTGTTTTCCGCCCTCTTTAGGCTCCGGAGGCTTTCCTGAAGCCCAGGGAGGGTGAAAAACGGCATAATGGGGAAACCGGAAGTTCATTCCTGAACTTCCGGTTGGGCTGTTTTTTGCCCTCCCAAGGCTTCAGGAAAGCCTCCGGAGCCTAGAGAGGGTGTTCCCGAACTTCCGATTGGGCCTTTGGGTCTGTTTTCCGCCCTCTTTAGGCTCCGGAGGCTTTCCTGAAGCCCAGGGAGGGTGAAAAACGGCATAATGGGGAAACCGGAAGTTCATTCCTGAACTTCCAGTTGGGCTGTTGTTTGCCCTCCCAAGGCTTCAGGAAAGCCTCCGGAGCCTAGAGTGGGCGAAAAAGCAGGCCCAAAGGCCCAACTGGAAGTTCATTCCCTAACTTCCGGTTGGCCCATTGGGCCTGTTTTTCACCCTTCCCAGGCTCCCAAGGCTTTCCTGAAGCCTGGGGAGGGCTGGGGGAGGCCATTTTTGCCTTCCCCAGGCTTCAGGAAAGCCTCCGGAGCCCGTGGAAGGTGAAAATTCCCCTCCCAACCACGGGGGGGGGGGCGCTCGCACATGTGCGGTGGGGGATCACTTGTGTATGCGCAGGTGGGATGGGTCTTGCGCATGGGCAGGTGGGGGTCTCTCGCGCATGCACAGGGGGGTCTCTCACACATGCGCAGTGGGGGGGTCTCTTGCGCATGCGCAGATAGCTGTGCATTCTAAGGCATCACCTTAGAAAAAGGTGAGCCATCACTGAAATAGGTAAGAACAATGTCAGGTAGTCCTTGACTTACAATGATTCATTTAGTGACTGTTGGAAGTTACAATGGCACTGAAAAAAGTGCTTATGACCATTTTTCACTGTTGACCATCCCCACGGGCACGTGGTCAAAATTCAGGCCCTTGGCACCTGACTCGTATTTATGACGGTTGCTGCGTCCCGGGGTCACATGATCCCCTTTTGCAACCTTCTGTTGAGCGAAGTGAATGGGGAAGCCAGAATCACTTAGCAACCCTGTTACTAGCTTAACAACGGCAGTGATTCACTTAACAACGGTGGCGGGAAAGGTCATAAAACGGGGCAAAACTCACTTAACAAATGTTTCAAAGGGGAATGTTGGGCTCAATTGTGATAGCAGATCAAGAACTACCTGTCTAGACAGCAACACAAACTTGCAAGAAAGGGGGGAAATTGGCGCTTAGCAGCAATTTTGAGCGCGATTGTGGTCGTAAATGCAGGACTACCTGGGAAGCCTACAGGACTAAATGAACAATTATCAGAACAAGAAAAATCCCTTGTACTTTCCAATTTAAACCTCAGTGGGAGATTGCCAGAGCTAAACCTGCTTCCACACACCAGGTTTTTATCTGGCCACATACCACGGAATTTAAGTCTGTTGGAATGGAAATGTGAGAATAATTTCCATATGTAATTTCCATGAGTCTGTAAAATAGAACATTTTGCCTCTTGATTGTTAATAGTCACCCTGGAAAATGCAATCTAGTATAAGATCCCTACCAGGGAAGGGGTTCAAAAATTTTAGCAACCAGTTCTCTGCCCGTTGCTGGATGGGTGTGGCCTGCTCAGCCTCCCGCATCATCAGGGGGGACGTTTTCACCCTCCCCATGCTCCCGGGGCTTTCCTCGAGCCTCTAGGAGGGTGAAAACGGCCTCCCCCAGGCTCCAGAGGCAGGAAACGGGCTCGTTTCCGGACTTCCAGAACTTCTGGGAGACCTGTTTTTTGCCCTCCCGGAGCCTCCGCACGGGCCCTGTACTTACCTGCCATCCGAATCGGGCCACGTGGAGACTCCTGGGAGGGGAGTGGCCAGCCAGTCCTTGCAACTACTGTTTCAGGGAACCAGATATAAAATTAGCATCCAGTTCGTCTGAACCAACTGAATCCCACCCCTGATTCCTACTTGATTTAATAGAACACAGTCTGTGATTCACCATGAAATATAACCAGTTTTAAGATTCCCACGAGCTTTTTCTGAACAAAGTGGGGAAGCTAAAGAAAAAATGGTCCAACCCTTGCAATCTCGCTCTTTGTGTGAAACTTTTGTACACAGGTAGTCCTTGACATCCGACTACAATGGAGCCCAACATTTCTGTTGCTAAGCAAGACAGCTGTTAAGTGAGTTATGCCCCGTTTTTTAAGTCCTTTCGTGCCAAAGTCGTTAAGTGAATCACTGGGCTGTTAAGCTAGTAACAGAGTTGTCGAGTGAGCTTGGGTTCCCCGCTGACTTGGCTCATCAGAAGGTTGCCAAAGGGGGATCACGTGATCATTGGACACTACGACCGTCATAAATATGAGCCAGTTGCCGAGCATCGGAGTGACCATGGAGATGCTGAAACGGTCGTTAAGTGTGAAAAGTCACTCTTTTCAGTGCTGTTGTAACTTTGAAATCACAAACCGAAAGGTTGCAATTTGAGGACTCCCTCTATATTGTATAATATCAAAGACCTACCTAGATAACAATAGGACTTTGACCACTCTTGCTACTTATAATAATAACAACAACAGTATTGCCACGATACCTGGAGACAGCAAAATAGAAAAGAAAGAACTGGAGGAGACCACAACATATAAAGACCTGCAAATAGAAATAGAATGACTGTGGTAGAAGCAAGCCAAGGTAGACCAATAATCATAGGTGCCTTGGATCCAATCCCAAAGATCTGGAGCACCACCTGAATACCATCGGTATTGACAGATTTGCCATCCGGTCAATTCCAAAAGGCGGCTTTACTCGGAACAGCTTCCATCCTGTGACGACATCAGCATGACAATCAAACCTCCACATCTGCCTATCCCAAGTCCTTGGAAAGGACTCAGTGAGTAGCCAAAAACATCTGGAGCACCACTTGAACACTGTAGGCATTGACAAATTTGCCCTCAGTCAATTGCAGAAGGCAGCTTTACTCGGAACAGCTTATATCCTGCGACAATATCTGTAACACCGTCAAACAGCCAGATGTAACCCATCCCAGTTCCTTGGTAAGGAGTCAATGGGTAGACCAAAATGCTAAATCCAGTTTGAACATCTGGATGGCTGTGCAATCATCATCAACAACATCATAGCTGTCGATGTGACAGTGCCTGGAGACAGCAGAAGAGAAGAGAAGGAACTGGAGAAGATCACAAAATACAAAGACATAGAAATAGAATGACTGTGGCAAAGGCAAGCAAGGGTAGTACCAATAGTCATAGGCGCCTTGGGTGCAGTCCCAAAACAACTGGAGCACCACTTGAACACTGTGGGCATTGGCAAATTTGCAAGTCAATTGCAGAAGTCAATTGCAGAAGGCGGCTTTACTTGGAACGGCTTCCATCCTGCGATGATATCTGTAACCTCATCAAACATCCCAATCTGCCTATCCCAGGTCCTTAGTCAGGACTCGATAGGTACACCAAAATGCCAAACCCAGTCTGAACATCTGGCTGACTGTGCGAGGAACAAGAATGAAAACAGCAGCCACAGTGGTTAAACACATTTTAGAAGGTAACAAATGAAAGAAGAATAGTGGTGGGTCAGGAAGAGTTCATTGACCCCCTCTACATTGCTCCTCCTGAGTCACCCCCTTCTCACACTTCTTTCCCCAAGGGTAATTGTGCACGTACCTTCACAAAAGAGGTAGATAGCCCCATACATCGCTAGCAAGTCCATGTACATCTCATATATGAGTCATGTCACATGGCTGACGTCCCTCTTTGGTTTCTCATCGCCCTTCGAAAACATTTGAGAAATGTTTGCGAAACAAAGTCTTTGCAAAGACATCTCTAACGCTTTCTTTGGCGGCTGTATACTTGAGGTACATCACTGGCAGTACTGCCCTTCTCGGCGTATGCACCAATGAAAATGTATTTTCAAGTTTCTTGGAAACTCTTTGGCTGACTTACCGCACCGTCGCTTCCGATTCTTCCTTTGCATGCCAATTGCATGATGGGGGTGATTGCTTGACATTCTGCTGCTTGATTATCTCTCCTTTTAATTTGCTGTCCTGTTCTTGCAGAGCATCTCTCTTCTAATGCCAGCGATAGCGAAAGTAGCTACAGTAAGTTATGGCATTTCTTGGGTTCTCTTTTACTTTGGCTCGCCTCTGAAGGCTTGGTTTCTTTTTTCCTTTCTTTCCCCCCTCCCCTTCTGGGTTTTTCTTCTTTCATTTTTGCTTTTCAGATTTTGAAAAGACTTTGGGAAAGCATGAAGAGGTGGGTTTATAACAGGCTGCAAATACTTGTCACTTCTTGACGCGCCACTGAGATGGACCTGGTCTCCTTTGTTCAAGGCATTGCCAAAAAAAATTGATGTTAGTTTTATAATTTGGGTCCAGGAGGTCACCATCCAAATGTTTTTTTTTTCAAGAAAATGGAGCAGACGCTTTCAATCCAGCGCATGATTTGCAATGTTACTAGCAGGGAGTGAACTGAGATTGTTGGAAGAGAAAGTTAGGTATGCCTTAATACATTGGAGAACCCCCAAAAGTGTAGGAGGCAGCCTTCAAAATCACCTTCTTTGAGATGCTGAACATCATAGATCAGGGGTGTCCAAACTTGGGAACTTTAAGACTTGTGGACTTCAACTTCCAGAATTCCCCAGCCAGCCATGCTGGCTGGGGAATTCTGGGAGTAGTTGAAGTCCACAAGTCTTAAAGTTCCCAAGTTTGGACACCCCTGTCATAGATGGTTAAGGCATTTGATTGAATAGAATTGAACCCAAGTAAGCAAACGTATGGAAAGTTATTGGTATCCTGCCTTTATTATCGTTGCAAATAACTCAAGGTAGCAAACATATCATAACACTAGGCTGTTGGTTTGAGCTCCAAGCTTGGCAATTTGGTTGCAAACATTTCGTCACTGTTCGAGGAGACATCATCAGTGCATTTTGAGTTGTGCTCGTCTGTCAGAACACAGGTCTTTAAATACTGTTTCATGAGACGCAAATTAGCCTGACTATTGTTTTTTTCCCCGATATTTCTGAGTCATTGGTACAAACGAGCACAACTCAACATGCACCTGTTAAGTAATTAAGCTCCCTGTTAGGAGAGCGAGTGTGCAGAGAAGCGTAATGAGAGTGGTATGGAAGAACACACACAAACCAGTATACAGGGACACTGAATAGTATAAAATATAGTAGTTTACTATGTGGAAATATAGTGGTATTCAGAGTCCGGTTAACAGTCCAAGTCATACACGGTTCAGTCATTCAGTTATCAAATAGTCAGTCTAGCACACAAAAACAGCTAACAGTAGCAAACCACAGTACCTCACAATACACCGATCAGCGTCTAACAAACAGAGAGCTAACAGTCATTCTGGCTCCCTTTTATGGCTGCTTGAAGTAACAAACCAATTACATCTCTTTAGCATTTAAAGTAACAGATACATTTGTTACAATCATAGCTTATATACATTGCCAAGCCAAGCCTAGGGTTACATCCCTAACAGCACTGACGATGTCTCCTTGAATGTTGACAAAATGTTTGCAGTCAAATTGCCAAGCTCGAAGCTCAAACCAACAGCCTAAAACTACCAACCTGAGCTACTAATATTCAAACACATTTCATAGCCTAACACTTTCCTCCTTCTATTTTCCCCACACACAACAACTCCGTGAGGTAAGTTGGGAAGAGAGAGTCACTAGCCCAAGATCACTGAACTGGCTTTCATGCCTAAGGCAGGACTAGAACTCAGGGTCTCCTGCTTGCTAGACTATTGCTTGAACCACTCGACCAAACTGGACCTATGGAATCTGACTTCCCCATTAATTTGGCATGTTTGAACCAGTGGGATAGAGTCTATACCAGGGGTCAGCAGCCTTAAACACTCAAAGAGCCACAAAGGTCCTAACCGGAAGTTCAATTCTGGAGCCTAGCAGAAGTCCTCTTCCCCCAGCATAGAGTTTCCTCCTAGCACAGCATCCTTTTTCCTCTACCTGTCCTAACCGAAAGCCCTATCAATTGTGGAGCTGACCGCTGACAGGGAGCTGCAGCAGAGGGATAAAAGAGCCACATGCGGCTCCAGAGCCGCAGTTGCTGATCTCTGCTCTGTACAATCATTAAAATGTATTTCTGATAGGTAGAACAAGGTTGGGCACACATGCTCAGCTAAATGCCTTACCCAATATGCCAATTACTTTTTTTTTTAAAGGCCAAGCCATTTCCCGAGTGGAAGCAAACACATTATTTTGCTATTTAAAAAAAGCAACGAATCTCCCAACACTTTAAAAAGGAGGCAATTGGATGTATCAGCCCTCCTTTTGGAATGAACAAGAGTTGCCCAACCTATTAACAGCATGCAAAAAAGAAAAAAAGGGACAGAGCTTGCTCTAATTCCAGGTCTTCTCTGTCGCTTGGTCTATTTCAGGGATGTCCAAACTTGGGAACTTTAAGACTCGTGGACTTCAACTCCCAGAATTCCCCAGCCAGCCATGCTGGCTGGGGAATTCTGGGAGTTGAAGTCCACGAGTCTTAAAGTTCCCAAGTTTGGACACCCCTGGTCTATTTGCATTGAATGATACGCATAATACAGTTAACACATCCATTGTTAGTCGGTTCCTGCCTTGGCTTTGCGTCATTGGTCACAATGGCGAAAACCCACTAAATAGCGCACACAGACACAGCCATAAGAAATGTGGTGGGAGGCGCATGGTTCTGCCTTTCAGAGGAAAACAACCCACATTCCTTAGCATGGTTTTTGAAATGCTGGGTTTTTTTTTTCTGCAGCTGATCTCACCAATTTCATAAGCTTTGGCTGGAATAGAACTTCCTTGGTTGCATATTTCGCCTACCGGTTGCATTTGATCCAATATTAGCCCACTATATTAGCTGTTTAGATTTCATTTTAAGTCTGGCTCTGGGTCCTTTTATGGTGCCTTCAGACAGCAGCGTTCTCCTGATATATTTTTTTAAGGGCTAGCTGATAATCGGATGTTGCCCGGGTATTTATTTATATAGATATAATGGTAATTTCTAATGTTGGATTTCCCTCCTTACCAGAGGGAGCCCCCTTGTGGAGTACTGTGAAGCCGTTACCATGGCAACTCCACTGCGCTGCACAGTAGAATCCATTTTACGGCACAACAGGCTGTATCTTAACAGAACACACACCCCAAGGGGTGTTAGGGGTGTCTTACCCCCACAGTCTTTGTTTCCAGAGAGTAAGCCATCTGTGTACCAAGTTTGGTTGAAATTGCTTGAGGCGTTCCAGAGTTATGCTGGAACACACACACACACACACACACACACACACACACAGATGAAAATATTTGTAGCTCTGAGTTAAGATGAGGGATCCTTGTTGCTCTCTGAGCTTGATTTATTTGTTTGTTTGTTTTGCAGAGGTTTCATTACCCAAACTTGGTGAGCTCTAGCACTGATCATGAATTGGTAATAAAATGTCACACACACACACAGCCTATATATATATAAAATGAAACACCCCCACAACATGAATAAACGTGACGATACCTCCCACCTACCAGACATCTGGAAACTAGCCCTAGTCAATAAACAAGTCCCAGCCACAAAAAACGACACACGACCCACATCAACACAGGACAGCATCACCAATCACCCTCATCAAACATCAATTCCATCAACCAATCAAGATGTGACAACACAGCCAACCAATCCCTTTAAAGCAACAAAGCCAACATTCCACACACCCCAACCTATATTTATAGAAAGACGGCAGCTCCGATCACGCTTTGCTCGCACAAGCACGAAGCCAAAGGCACCAGCCTGAACATGACGAGTAGGACCTCGTCGAAACGTTGCCAAGATACTGTCAATCTTACACAGGAAAAGACCCGAATACGCCAAGACCTGCATATATGTATATGTGTATGTGTATGTATATATTTATATATATATATATATATATATATATATATATATATATATATATATATATATATATATATATATATATATATATATATATATATATATATATATATATATATATATATATATGATACACACACACACACACACACACACACACACACACACACACACACACACACACACATATATATATATATATATATATATATATATATATATATATATATATATATGTATATATATATATATGTATATATGTGTATATATATATATATATATATATGCTGGTTTTGTTGTATTCGGGTCTTTTCCCGTGTAAGGTTGTAAGGTATACCTACACCCGTGAAAATCTACGAAAACAAATATATATATATATATATATATATATATATATATATATATATATATATATATATATATATATATATATATATATGCTGGTTTTGTTGTATTCGGGTCTTTTCCCGTGTAAGGTTGAGATTGTCTTTGCAACGTTTCGGCAGGATCACACCTGCCATCTTCAAGCTGTGGGCTTAAAATGGGAACGGAGCTGCCGTCTTTCTGTAAGTCTTGGTGGGAGGGGATGGGGTGGTGGCTTATATATATATATATATATATAAGATTCAGTCACACCAATGAGGACAGGACATGGAAAAGGCATCCTTCTCAATGCAGATTCATCCACTCAGTCAGTATTTCTCAACCTTCACGTCTTCAAGATGTGTGGACTTCAACTCCCAGAATTCCCCAGCCATCATGCTGGCAGGTGAAGTCCACGCAACTTAAAAGTCATCAAGGTTGGGGAAAAAAACACTGCTTTAGGTCATTTCTGAGGCCTGGGTATCTGCCTTGTTGGCAATGATAAATCACAGGCTAACTTAAAGCCGAGTTAGATTGCTTGAAAGCCTTTAGGAGTAACTTGTACATTAGCTTACTCAAGGAAGTAAATGTGACGTTGGGGGGCATTTTGGAAGCAAATGCTGATTTTTCTCTCTGTTTTTCTTCTTTCATCAGGAGGACAGGAGGACTGCATTCTCTCCTATGAACCTGTTACACGGCAGGAAAGTAAGCAAGCTTTGGTATCTGTGGCGCGGTAGCTCAGTGGTTAGAGAGCAGTACTGCTGGCTACTTCTGCTGACTGCCATCTGCCAGCAGTTTGGCAGATCGAATCTCACCAGGGTCAAGGTTGACTCAGCCTTCCATCCTTCCGAGCAGGGGTGGATTCCTACTGGTTTGGACTGGTTTGGACGAACCAGTAGTAGCTTGGCGGCCTAGAACTGGCAGTGACCCAGGCATGCCATTCCCCCAAACCAGTTCTCCTGTTTTTGGCTTCTGCCCATGCGCAGAGCAATTTTAGTTGTCCTCTGCATGCGCGCATAGCACGCATCAAGTGCTGGCGCATAGCATCTAGCAGTATATCATATCAGAAACAAACAGCAAATATTGGTTTAATCAGTAACAATTATATAGCAGCATAAGCAATTCGTAATAAAAGCAAATAGCCAATATTGATTCATATACTCCTTCAACGGAGACTAATTTTTAAAACGATGTCCTTCCTACCTAAACACTCCCTCACTAAGTCTACCACGGCAGAATGAACGGGTCTAGCTCATTTCAGTTTTGCTGAGGTATTTCTCACTAAATTGTTTGGGTTTCTAAAGTGAGTGATAATGTTTTGTTTTTGGCAGTGGTTTGCTCTCCAACCTTACCTCACTTTAGTTTCTGAACATTTCGTTACCAGACTAAGTAACATCAGCAGTAGGAATAGAATAGAATAACAGAGTTGGAAGGGACCTTGGAGGTCTTCTAGTCCAAACCCTCTGCTTAGGCAGGAAACCCTACACCGCTTCAGACAAATGGTTATCCAACGTCTTCTTCAAAACGTCCAGCGTTGGAGCATTCACAACTTCTGGAGGCAAGTTGTTCCACTGGATAATTGTTATAACAATCAGGAAATTCCTCCTTAGTTCTAGTCTGCTTCTCTCCTTGATTAGTCTCCACCCATTGCTTCTTGTCCTGCCTTTAGGTGCTTTGGAGAATAGCTTGACTCCCTCTTCTTTGTGGCATCCCCTGAAATAATGCAATTTCTTGTCCTATTCTCCTTAGCTTATAAATATCTTGTGTGCCAGTGTGGTCAGTTGGCCATTTGATTGGTTGTTCATTTGGAGCCATACGTTGAAACCAGGGATGGGTTCCTGCCAGTTCTGACCTCTTCTATAGAAGAGGTTCCACAAATCTACAGTGCCGTTTAGAACCGGTTCCAGCACCCTCCCCCCGCCCCTCCGCACATCATCAAGATGAAGAGCGAGAGGAGGAATTCTGGGAGTTGAAGTCCACAAGTCTTAAAGCTGTCAAGTTTGAACACCCCTGGGGTTCTTTTTTCTAAAGGGTTAGGGGAACAAGGGTCTTGTAACTTGACAGCTTTAAGACTTGTGTGCTTCAAATGCCAGAGTTTCTGGGTTGCTAAGCAAGAGCGTTGTTAAGTGAGTTTCACCACATTTTACAAGTTGGCCACGCACACCCACTCACATGGCTGGCAAGCCACTCCCACCCAGTCACATGGCTGGCAAGCCACTCCCACAAAGCAGGCCACACCTACAGAAGAGGTTCTAAAAACATTTGAAACCCACCACTGGTAGAAACCAATATAAACCAACAATCAATCAAACGACCAATTAGTCACACAAGACATAAGCGAAGGAGAACAGGGCAAGAAAATCCTGCTGATGACTTTACCTATTGTGGCAACGAAACGTTCCGAAACTAAATTGTGACAAGCTTAAATTGCAGAGCAAACCGCTGCCAAAATCTAAAACCCAAGCTACAAATATTTTCTATTATTTCAAAAGATAGTATTTTGTATTGTAGTGTAGGAAGTTACCCCCCTCCTAAAAAAAATGAAATATCCTGGGAAATATTGAAAAGGCAGAATACTATATTTCCCTGGATGTGAAAAGGGAGAAACATGTTTTTAAAGACAAAGTAGCTCCCTGCAACCTCCTGGCCCCCCTCCTTTGTCAATGATCCATTAAAGCCTGGGTTAGTCTACTCTACATAGCAAAGATCCCCCTTCAGTTCCAGGGTGATGGGATTAAGGCGTGATAGTATTAGCCCTTTGCCCATCTCACCACAGGGCACCTGGGAAGAAGCAAGGCTCAACCAAACTTGGACTCAAAACACAGCCTAGAGAGTTGCCCCTGCATGGCCCCATGGGAGTCAGACAACCAATCAGAATACAAGATCAAGATCAAAGCCCAGAGAGGGCATAAAACCCAGGGACTTTCAGCATCTCAGTCTCTTTTTTCTTCTTCACCCAACATCTGGAAGCATCTGATGATCCCCCTTTTCTGTTCAGGAGCTCAAGCCACGTGGTCCTGCCCACCATTAAACCATCTTTCCAAGCAGCCTCCTTGTTTCCAGTGTCTTTTCCCCCACTTGGAACTGAACCCAGGTGGGCATTTCTGCCAACAGTAGATTACAGAGGCTACCTTTATGAAATATTTCCTCCCCGCCTCAAACACTCACAGCCTTATCAGGGCAGAACGAGTGACTCTAGATCATTTGGGTTTGCTCTGCTTCTGCTTGCATTTTTATTTCACTCACTTCCTGCAAGCAAAGGCCTGTCCTTTGCCAAAATCCATGCATGAATAAAAAAAAGCAATTGATATCTCTCCAAGATTAAATTTTAGCAATAGCACATAGACTTATATACAACTCCATCGTGCTTTACGGCACTCTCTGAGTGGGTTACACAGTCAGCTTATTGCCTCCAACTATCTGGGTCCTCATTTTACCTACCTCGGAAGGCTGAGTCAACCTTGAGCCGGTCAGGATCGAACTGCTGGCAGTGGGAAGAATTAGCCTGCAATACTGCATTCTAACCATTGCATCACCACGGCTCCTTCCTTCTTTTCCTTCCTTCCTTCCTTCCTTCCTTCCTTCCTTCCTTCCTTCCTTCCTTCCTTCCTTCCTTCCTTCCTTCCTTCCTCCCTCCCTTCCTTCCCTCCCTCTCTATAACACCTAGACTTATATACCGCTTCACAGTCCTCTCTAAGCGGTTTACAGAGTCAGCCTATTGCCCCCCAACAATCTGGGTCTTCATTTTACCGACCTCGGAAGAATGGAAGGCTGAGTCAACCTTGAGCCGGTCAGGATCGAACTGCTGGCAGTGGGAAGAATTAGCCTGCAATACTGCATTCTAACCATTGCATCACCACGGCTCCTTCCTTCTTTTCCTTCCTTCCTTCGTTCCTTCCTTCCTTCCTTCCTTCCTCCCTCCCTTCCTTCCCTCCCTCTCTATAACACCTAGACTTATATACCGCTTCACAGTCCTCTCTAAGCGGTTTACAGAGTCAGCCTATTGCCCCCCAACAATCTGGGTCTTCATTTTACCGACCTCGGAAGAATGGAAGGCTGAGTCAACCTTGAGCCGGTCAGGATCGAACTGCTGGCAGTGGGAAGAATTAGCCTGCAATACTGCATTCTAACCATTGCATCACCACGGCTCCTTCCTTCTTTTCCTTCCTTCCTTCCTTCCTTCCTTCCTTCCTTCCTTCCTTCCTCCCTCCCTTCCTTCCCTCCCTCCCTATAACACCTAGACTTATATACCGCTTCACAGTCCTCTCTAAGCGGTTTACAGAGTCAGCCTATTGCCCCCCAACAATCTGGGTCTTCATTTTACCGACCTCGGAAGAATGGAAGGCTGAGTCCACCTTGAGCCGGTCCCTATCGAACTGCAGGCAGTGGGCAGAATCAGCCTGCAATACTGCATTCTAACCACTGCGCCACCACGGTTCATTTTAGAGAACATCAACCCATGGCCAGTGTTTGTTACAAAGCTACTTCAGCCATCTTCTTTTCTTTCTGCATTTCAGTTAATTACACCAGGCCGGTTATTATCCTCGGCCCAATGAAAGATCGGATAAATGATGATTTAATATCTGAGTTCCCTGACAAATTCGGCTCCTGCGTCCCACGTAAGTATTGTATATCAGGAAGCATCACTGTGAATATTTCCTGGCTAGAATCAGGTGTAGTATGCTAACTGGTTGTGATCTGTGGTGGAATGTGGCCTGGATTTCCAGCAGGGAGGGGTTGCATTCCAGAGGGCAAAGTTGCGATAGTTTGGTTGGGGTGGGGAAAGGTCGCAGTAGCTCCTCCCTAGAACTTCTCAAAATACAAACAGTCCTTGACTTATAAACAGTGGTGGGAGAATTGGTAGTTAACTTTCTGGGCAGTTTGGTGAATTGGTTATTGTAAGAAATCATTAGGGCAGAGAACCGGTTGTTAAATTATTTGAATCCCACCCCTGCTTACAACCACAACTGAGCTCATAAATTCCTGTTGCTTAACAAGACAGCGAAGTGAGATTTATTCCACTTTACGACCTGTCTTGCCACCGCTGCTAAGTGAATCACTGCCATTGCTAGATTAGTAACATGGCTGTTAAGTGAATCTGGCTCTTCCCCATTGACTTGGCAAAAGTCAGAAGTTGCAAAAAGTGATCACATGACCTCATAACGACAACCGTCATAAATCCATGCCCGTAATCATAAAACTAGATTTTGATCACATGACCAGGGGAATGTTGCAATGGTCATAAGTGTCATAAGGAATATTGCATCCAGGTTTGGTCGTCACAATATAAATAAGATGTTGAGACTCTAGAAAGAGTGCGGAGATGAGCAACAAAGATAATTAGGGGCAATGGGGAATATTCTTTTTTTTTACTACCGGTTCTGTGGGCGTGGCTTGGTGGGCGTGTGTGGTGGATGTGGCTTGGTGGGCGTGGCAGGGAAAGGATACTGCAAAATCTCCATTCCCACCCCACTCTGGGGCCAGCCAGAGATGACATTTGCCGCTTCTCTGAACTACTCAAAATTTCCGCTACCGGTTCTCCAGAGCCTGTCAGAACCTACTGGATTTCACCCTGATTAGAGGGCTGGAGGCTAAAACACACGAAGAACGGTTGCAGCAACTGGTCTAGTTTAATGAAAAGAAGGACTAGGGGAGACATGATAGCAGTGTTCCAACATTTGAGGGGCTGCCTCATAGGAGAGGGAGATCAACCTGTTCCCCAAAGCACCTGAGGGTAGAACAAAAAGCAATGGGTGGGAACTAATCAAGGAGAGAAGCAACCTAGAACAAAGGAGAAATTTCCGGACAGTTAGAACAATTAATCAGTGGAACAACTTGCCTCAAAAAAATTGTGGATGCTCCATTTCTGGATGTTTTTAAGAAGAGATTAAAGAACCATTTATCTGAAGTGGTATAGGGTCTCCTGCTTGAGCAGGGGGTTGGACTGGAAGACCTCTAAGGCAGTGGTGAAATTCAAAAATTTTTACCACGGGTTCTGTGGGCATGGCTTGGTGGACATGGCAGGGGAAGGATACTGCAAAATCCATTTCCACCCCACTTTGGGGCCAGTCAGAGGTGTTAGTTGCCGGTTCTCTGAACTACTCAAAATTTCCGCTACGGTTCTCCAGAACCTGTTGAATTTCATCTCTGCTCTAAGGTCCTTTCCAGCTTGGTAACTCTGTAGGTCTGTACTTCAGAGAAAGTAAATATAAAGGGTCTTGGTTCGCTTAGCAAAACCGCTTTCATTTTTTTTTCTTTGTTTACTCCCAAGATACCACTCGACCGAAGCGCGATTATGAAGTGGACGGGAGAGATTACCACTTCGTCATCTCCAGAGAACAAATGGAAAAGGACATTCAAGAGCACAAATTCATCGAAGCTGGCCAGTATAACGATAATCTGTATGGAACGAGTGTGCAGTCCGTGCGATTTGTAGCCGAAAGGGTAAATGAGCCAGATGGTACAAATACAAAATGTACTATATATCATCTTGAATTATATTAAATGCAGTTGTAGATCTGTGTGGCTTTGATTTGAGGGAAGGCGCGAACCAGCTTACATAGAAAAGCATATGATTTTTGTCTATATAATTCCTAATAAGAAGAAGGCACGGTGGTTAGAATGCAGTACTGCAGGCTACTTCTGCTGACTGCCAGCTGCCAGCAGTTTGGCAGTTCGAATCTCACCAGGCTCCAGGTTGACTCGCCCTTCCCTCCTTCTGAGGTGGATAAAATGAGGACCCATGTTGTTGGGGGAGATAGGATGGCTCTGTAAAACTGCTTAGAGAGGATTGTCAAGCACTGTGAAGAGGTATATGTCTAGGTGTAGGTAGGTAGGTAGGTAGGTAGGTAGGTAGGAAGGAAGGAAGGAAGGAAGGAAGGAAGGAAGGAAGGAAGGAAGGAAGGAAGGAAGGAAGGAAGGAGCCGTGAGGTGCAGTGGTTAGAATGCAGTATTGCAAACTAATTCTGCCGACTGCCAGAAGTTCGATCCTGACCGGCTGAAAGTTGACTCGTCCTTCCCTCCTTCTGAGGTGGATAAAATGAGGACCCATGTTGTTGGGGGAGATAGGATGGCTCTGTAAAACTGCTTAGAGAGGATTGTCAAGCACTGTGAAGAGGTATATGTCTAGGTGTAGGTAGGTAGGTAGGTAGGTAGGTAGGTAGGAAGGAAGGAAGGAAGGAAGGAAGGAAGGAAGGAAGGAAGGAAGGAAGGAAGGAAGGAAGGAAGGAAGGAAGGAGCCGTGAGGTGCAGTGGTTAGAATGCAGTATTGCAAACTAATTCTGCCGACTGCCAGAAGTTCGATCCTGACCGGCTGAAAGTTGACTCGTCCTTCCCTCCTTCTGAGGTGGATAAAATGAGGACCCATGTTGTTGGGGGAGATAGGATGGCTCTGTAAAACTGCTTAGAGAGGATTGTCAAGCACTGTGAAGAGGTATATGTCTAGGTGTAGGTAGGTAGGTAGGTAGGTAGGTAGGTAGGTAGGTAGGTAGGTAGGTAGGAAGGAAGGAAGGAAGGAAGGAAGGAAGGAAGGAAGGAAGGAAGGAAGGAAGGAAGGAAGGAAGGAAGGAAGGAGCCGTGAGGTGCAGTGGTTAGAATGCAGTATTGCAAACTAATTCTGCCGACTGCCAGAAGTTCGATCCTGACCGGCTGAAAGTTGACTCGTCCTTCCCTCCTTCTGAGGTGGATAAAATGAGGACCCAGATTGTTGGGGGAGATAGGGTGGCTCTGTAAAACTGCTTAGAGAGGATTGTCAAGCACTGTGAAGAGGCATATAAGTCTAGGTGGAGGGAGGGAGGGAGGGAGGGAGGGAGGAAGGAAGGAAGGAAGGAAGGAAGGAAGGAAATAAGGAAATAAGGAGCCGTGATGGTGCAGTGGTTAGAATGCAGTATTGCAAAATAATTCTGCCGACTGTCAGAAGTTCGATCCTGACCGGCTCAGAGTTGACTCAGCCTTCCATCCTTCTGAGGCTAGTAAAATGTGGACCTAGATTGTTTGGGGGCAATGGGCTAACTCTGTAAACCGCTTAGAGAGGGCTGTAAAGCACTGTGAAGTGGTATATAACTCTAAGTGCTATTGCCATTGCTAAAATAATGATGAATGGTCATAATTACATTTTGTAATTATAAGATGAATTCCATTTAGAGGTAGATCTCGACTTATGATTACAACTGGAATCGGAATTTTTTGTTGCTAAGCACGGGGGTTGCGAAATGCCCGGTTTTACAACTTTTTGGCCATGGCTGTTCAGTGAATCACTCTAGTTGTTAAGTGAATCACACGTGCTGTTATACGAATCTCGCTTCTCCTGTTAATTTTGGAGGTTTTTAAGAAAAGATAGGACAGCCATTTGATCAGAATGGTATCAGGTCTCCTGCCTTGAGCAGGGATTGGACCTCCAAATAGTGTAACATCCTTATACAGCAGCTGCTATTTTATTGCTTTATATTGTATTGCTATAGCTTGCTAAGGGACGCGGTGGCTCAATGCCTAAGACGCTTAGCTTGTTGATCAGAAAGGTCAGCAGTTCGGCGGTTCGAATCCCTAGCACCGCTTAATGGAGTGAGCTCCTGTTACTTGTCCCAGCTTCTGCCAACCTAGCAGTTCGAAAGCACGTAAAAAATGCAAGTAGAAAAACAGCGTTCCATGCGCCTTCGGCATTTAGCCACATGACCACGGAGACGTCTTCGGACAGCGCTGGCTCTTTGGCTTTGAAACGGAGAAGAGCGCCGCCCCCTAGAGTCGGGAACGACTAGCACATATGTGCAAGGGGAACCTTTACCTTTATAGCTTGCTAATTTTGAAATTGATCCACTCTTGTGAGTTTTATTTTATTTTATTTTTCCTTTAAATGCCACCTCAAAAGTAAACCTTTCCTCGTTTCCTGTGACTACAGGGCAAGCACTGTATTCTGGATGTATCGGGAAACGCAATTAAACGACTTCAAGTTGCACAACTGTACCCTATTGCCATCTTCATTAAGCCTAGATCGTGGGAGCCTTTAATGTGAGTACTGTCTTTTCCAGCCTTCGTTTTGGATCATGGGGTGAATTGGGATAATATTTTGGGGGGCTCCAATTCGATTGTGCAAGAAGAATAAAAATGAAATGCAGTCGGGAAAGGAGAAATATTTAGCCCCAAAAGGAAACCGATTTGCCCGGGAGGGGGGGGGCAGCTACAGAGAAAATGGGGTGTGGAGGGAGATTTGTTTATAGGGAGCTTGTCCTGGGTGTGGAAGTGTGTGCCTGGTGAGTCTAGTCCAGAGGTTGGCAACCTTAAACACTCAAAGAGCCACAAAGGTCCTAACCGGAAGTCCCCCGTTCAATTCTGAAGCCGAGCAGACATCCGGTTCCAACCCCCTGCTTAACCCTCTACACCATTTCTCTTTTTTTAATACATTTTATTTATAAATATATATGTATTTGTGTTACAACCCCTGGTATGCCCAAATAGACTCCTGCCTAATATGTAATACAGCCCAGGTTCAAATCCCAGTAAGGGTATGGCTAGCTGATGAGAGCTAAATAGCTTGAAATAGATCTATACTAGTCTCCCTTTATTGCGGCGCCGAGGGGCAGGGCCTTCTCTGTGATGGGCCCAGCCCTCTGGAATGACCTCCCCCCCGACATCAGGACAACAACCGATCTCCGCTCCTTCCGCATGAAACTCAAGACCCACCTGTTCCAACTAGCCGGCCTGGCTTGAATTATAGCTATTCTAATCCCTCTGGATACAATTTTAAATTAGGTTTGACTCTGGGTGTTTTAATTGTTTTTAATTGCCTTTTGCTGTTTTTAATTAATTGATTATTTATTTATTGTGTGTGTATAATGCTTTTTGTATATCTCCTCCTTGTCATTCATTTGTTATGTAGTAAATTGTACGCCGCCCCGAGTCCCTTGGTGGAGAGGGTGCGGCATATAAAAATGATAAATAAATAAATAAATAAATAAATTTATTTATCAGCACAAATACAACACACACACATACACACACACACACACACACACACATATATATATATATGTTTTCGTAGATTTTCACGGGTGTAGATATGCTGGTTTTTTTGTATTCGGGTCTTTTCCCGTGTAAGGTTGAGATTGTCTTTGCAACGTTTCGGCAAGATCTCACCTGCCATCTTCAAGCTGTGGGCTTAAAATGTGATCGGAGCTGCCGTCTTTCTGTAAGTCTTGGTGGGAGGGGGTGTATATATATAAAATGTTTATATATATATAAACATTTCCCCCCCTAATAAACAAAACTTAACTTAGTTCTTTTTTATTAACCTTTATATATAAAACCCAAAAAAATCTAATCTTCCTTTCATAGGTACCATTCAATATTCATATCCAATTATTACTTATCATAGCAATACATATGTATACATTATTATCATTATCAATTATTTATTTAACTATATTTATTGTCACTAAATTTCACTAAGTTTAACTAGTTTTAGATTATACCCTTTCATCTATCAACCTGTATCTTTCCAGTAGCAAAACAGTCTCATGTCTTCTGCCATTTGTGGTATCAGTCCTCTAATCATCTCTTTAATCAAATTTGTATGGATTTGTATGTATTGTATAAACATCTCCAACTTCTTCATCATATTTTACTGTTAGATGTTCTAGATTTTCCAACTTCTTCTCAGTCCTCTCAAATGTGTTTGATAATTTCTGAATTTCTAACAATATCTTTTGCAAACTTAAAGTTTCTTTCTGCTGATTGTGCCATTATCTCCAGATGACAAACACTGCTGCTCTGGCTTAGGAGGTTTTTACAAGATTAAGCATAAATTCACAATAAGGTCTTATTTTCACTTTTCTCTGGTTAAAGGTATACTTCAAAGGAACAACTGTATGCTTTTCTTCTTATCACTCTCTATAGACAAAACAGTGAGACCTTGAAGTGCCAAGCCAGAATCATCAGTGAGGAAAGTAAAAGTGTTTTGTTTCCAATACACAAACCTCTAGCCTCCGAGTAGCAGTGTCATCTTCCCCTCTGTGTTACAACGTTCTTTGTTGCTTTTTGTATCTTTTTTTATTCCAAGTTTTAAAAAAAGTCAAATTCTTGAGTGAAATAGAGAAGAAAAAGGGGAAAAACATACACAGTAATGAAGGAGAATTTTAGTCCATAGGTTGCAAAAAATAATGATAAAAAAAGAAGAAGAAAACTAATCCATTCGGTTTGAAAGGCTTGCATAAATTCCATCCATGAAAATAACATTTAAAAAGTAAGGTAACCCACTGTCCAAAACCATTCAAAGCCTAATTCCGCTGCTTATTTCTTCTGTTCTCAAATTTAAATTAACTTTAAGTTTTTTATAGGCAGTCTCTTTTAAAACCGTAAAAAATCCTCACCAGCTGGAGACACTTTCTCTTTCTGTATCCTTCTGTTTTGGAGCCGCCGCAACTTCACCAGCCTAATGGCTGGACTTTTTGTCGCCAGCTTGAAGAACTTCTCTTGGATCGATCAGGGATTTTGCGATATCCCTGAGATCAGCAAGACGTATTCTTCCTGTTCACCGTCTCTGCAGGACAGTTTAGGTCCGATTGGACCACCCAGCAGCAAAAGTATCGGCTGCAGTCTTGGAGCATCGAGACCGCACGTCCGTATCGTCGCGACGTTGGCTCCTCCTCCCCCCCTACACCATTTCTGACAGATGGCTATCCAGTCTCTTCTTCATCCATTGATGAAGCTATCACAACTTCTGAAATGAAGCTGTTTCATGGATTGATTGTTCTCACTGTCAGAAAATGTCTCCTTATTTCTAGGTTGAATCTCTCCTGGATGAGGTTCCATCCGTTGTTCCTTGTTTGGCCTTCAAGTGCTTTGGAAAATAGCTTGAGCCCCTCTTCCTCTCTGTGGCAGCCCCTCAAATATTGGAAGGCTGCTGTCATGTCTCCCCTGGTCCTTCTCTTCCCTAGACTAGCCACGTCCAGTTCCTGCAACCATTCATTGTATGTTTTAGCTTCCAATCCCCTCATCATCTTGGTTGCTCTTCTCTGCACTCTTTCTGGAGTCTCAACATCTTTTTTATAGTGTGGTGACCAAAACTGGATGCAGTACTCTAGGTGTGGCCTTACTAAGGCTTTATAGAGCTGTATTAGTACCTCACGTGATCTTGATTGAATCCCTCTGTTAATGCAACACGATCGCAGGGGTGATGCAACAGTCATAACTTCAAAAATACATCGTAATTGATTGTTTCTGAGGCCATTGTAACTTTGAAAACTATCGCTAAACGAACAGTCATAACTCAAGGACTACCAAGCGACTGTGGATCTGCTTCCTTCTATGACAAAGCCAGAGGTTGTTGTTTTTTTTAATTTTGGTAAAATGTTTCTGTCTGGTTTATTTACATTGATTTTCTAAAATTAACCAAAGCCTGAAGGGGAGGCCATGTCCTATGACCCAGAAGCCAGCCAGAGTAATTTCAGTTGATGGTTAAGAGGCAATTATTCTCACAGAAGCACACACAGCTCAGCTACAGAAAAACACAGATTTTTCTTAATGTTCCTGGGCTGAATGTATTTATTCACTGGAAATAGATTGTAGAAAACAGCCTGGGACAAATTTATTTATTATTATTTATTTTATTGAACTTATTAGTCGCCCCCTCTCCCCACAGGGACTCGGGGCGACGTACAGAGCAATAATCAAGATAGCACCATAAAATCGTGCAGAGGAGGTAAAAATAAGTCCATAAATGAATGAAGCTCTGATGTTCTAATTTTAGGAATATTATTTTAAAAATATTTTTTATTATGTGTTTTCCTTTATTCTACATCATATTTCCAGTTTTGCAACAACCGGGTACTGGCTGTATCAAATCCTTTTTAAATATACATAGTATTACACACCCTGATCACAACCATTATTCTCATGGTCATACGGTATGATTGCTTTTAAATACATGATATTTTACATCATGGTTATATCCCTTATTTTCATAGTTGTACGATGACACTCTATATATTTCACATTCTATACATTTTAATCCATAGTCAGGTACCATAGTCTAATATTAACATTGTTCGCATTATATATTCTACTGTATATCCATATAGCTGTCTTTATTTCTAGTTTGTTGATCTTCTTTCATTATTAAGTTTCTAATCTCTTTTATTCACTGGAAATAGATTGTAGAAAACAGCCTTGGTCAAATGAAAACAAGACTATTTTTGACTGTGCACTGTGAGGAAAAGGAAGGTTGGGGAGAAATATAAAAATATTTGTAAAACGTATAGAATGTAGATTTAGGATGTTACTCCCACATACCATCACTCTGCTAAATAACTAATTCCCACAACAACACGGTCAAACTGTTTACTAACACTGTATTACTATTACTCTTCTCATCCTTCCTATTACCTATCTCCTTCTACTTATGACTATAAACTCGTTGCTTGTATCTTTATGATTTATTATTGTTTTATTCCGTTTCCTAGTATGGTTTTGATTGCTTATTTAGTATCCTATGATACAATACAATAGCAGAGTTGGAAGGGACCTTGGAGGTCTTCTAGTCCAACCCCCTGCCTAGGCAGGAAACCTTATACAGTTTCAGACAAATGGCTATCCAACATCTTCTTAAAGACTTCCAGTGTTGGGGCATTCACAACTTCTGGAGGCAAGCTGTTCCACTGATTAATTGTTCTAACTGTCAGGAAATTTCTCCTCAGTTCTAAGTTGCTTCTCTCCTTGATTAGTTTCCACCCATTGCTTCTTGTTCTGCCCTCAAGTGCTTTGTAGAATAGCTTGACTCCCTCTTCTTTGTGGCACCCCCTGAGATATTGGAACACTGCTATCATGTCTCCCCTAGTCCTTCTTTTCATTAAACTACGCATACCCAGTTCCTGCCTAAGTGTTGCATCTTATGATTCTTGATGAATGTATCTTTTATTTACACTGAGAGCTTATGCACCAAAGACAAATTCCTTGTGTGTCCAATCACATTTGGCCAATAAAGAATTCTGCTCTGCTCTTATTCTATTCTGTTCTGTTCTATTCTATTCTTTATATTCTATTCTATTCCATTCCATGCCTTATTCTGTTCTGTTCTATTCTATTCTATTGACATAGAATAGGCATAATACTCCTTCTATTTTTTTGCCTCCTGCACAACCTCCTTGTGAGGTAGATCAAGCCGTAAGAGTGTCACTGGTCCAGTCACACAGTGAGCTTCCATGTCTTAAATTAGGGTTCTTTTTGTCTGAATCCCAGAACAACCTTGCAAGGTAGGCCTGTCTGACTGGCCCAAAGGCGAACCATTGAATTTCCATGACCATGGCTGGATTAGAACGTGGCTCTTTCCTATTATTAATCTGGCAATTTAACCATTCAACAGTACAGGCAGGAAATGTGTGCACAATGTTTTCCACTTGCCAATAATTATAATTTCCAGAGGCCCCAGTAGAATAAACCGTATTTTCTCCCCAGATGTCTCTGCTGAATTATCTGAAGCATTATTTTTTTCGCTATGGCCCTTTGGGGCTGAAATTTATTGCTTTATTCTTATTTCCGCCAAGGGCGAATGAAATGTGGCTTGAATATATATTTATTTATTTTATTTATTTGTTTCGATTTATCAGTCGCCCCCTCTCCGCAAAGGGACTCGGGGCGACATACAATTAAATCAAAATACAAGTGTGGCATGGAGGAGGTGACATCAATATTTAACAGTCAAATACAAATGGAAGCCACTAGGTTCAAATAAATAACAATAAATTAAAACAATTAAAATAGTTAAAAACCCCAAAATTTACGATTAAAATATTAAAATATTAAAATTGCCAGGGAGGTTAGAAGGTTATAGTTAAGCCAGGCCGGCTAGTTGGAACAGGTGGGTCTTGAGTTTCGTGCAGAAGGAGCGGAGATCGGTCGTTTTCCTGATATCTGGGGGGAGGTCATTCCAGAGGGCTGGGCCCATCACAGAGAAGGCCCTATTCCTGGGTGCCGCCCTCTGACACTGCCTGGTGGACGGCACCCGGAGGAGTCCCTCTCTGTGAGAGCGAATTGGTCGTAGGGATGTATGGGGCAGAATGCGATCCCGCAGATAGCTAGGTCCCTATATATTCCCTTTTCTTTACTGAAGCTTTCAAACTGTTTCAGGGAAATGAATAAACGTCTCACGGAGGAACAGGCTAAGAAAACGTATGATCGTGCCATGAAATTAGAACAAGAATTTGGAGAATATTTTACAGGTGCGTTTGACAAGGCTTCCTTTCTTTCCATGAAGGAAGGGGAAGTGGGTTGTTATTATTATTATTATTTTTCCTGGTGGGACTTTGGGGATAATGAGAAACTGAATTATACAGGGGGTCCTCGTTTACTGACCATAGTTGGGACCAGCAATTCCATCACTAAGTAATGGCGATGACCTGTGACTTCCTGCGGCCCTCCCCATGGACCGAGAAGATGGCTGGGAAAGTCGCAAAAGTCGAAAGTCCCAGGATCCCAGGGGCATTGTAATTGTTGTAACTTCAAGGCCCGTTCTAAGTCTCCTTTTTCAGTGCCATTGTAAGTTCAGTCAATGAACAAGTGGCCGGTAAGCGAAGACTAGCTGTAGTACAAATTGCCATGTACAAATTGCCCTCGGAAGAAGATAGCAATCAGCTTAGCTTCGTATATTTGTTTTGAATGTTCCCAACTCTCTAAACATTCAAGCAACTATTCACTCTGTCTTCAGTCAAACTGGATAATTAATAAATCGATCTATATAAAAAAGGCGGTGTGTGTGTGTGTGTGTGTGTGTGTTTGTGTGTGTGTGTGTGTTCCAACATAACTCTGGAGCGCCTCGAGCAATTTCAACCAAACTTGGTACACAGATGACTTACCCTCTGGAAACAAATATTAGGGGGGGGGATATACCCCTGGTGTGTGGGTGTGTCTGTGGGTATGTGTTCCAGCATAACTCTGGAATGCCTGGCCCGCTAAGGAGAGCAAGTGTGGCATCCTAGAGCAGCAATTGCCTGTGATGTCATGGGAGGGAGAAGGGAGAGCCTGGGCTGTTAAGGCAAGCAAGTGCGGCGTCCTAGAGCGGCAATTGTTTGTGAGGTCAGTTCCTTCGCAGCTTCCTCTGGAAAGCCAGCCGTGATGTTCACCCTCCAGTGGACCAATGGGAAAGCACCTGATGGATTTGGGGCAAAGTGCCAGGATCTTAAGGGCAGGAAAGAAGAGCACATGGGAGGGGGAAGGGAGAGGGCAGGGATGATGGGCTGCTCCATTGCAATATTTTCAAGGAAGGCTTATTATCTGGGGAGGTCTTATTTTCAGGGAAACAGGGTAGATACTAAAAAACTGGCCAAATTTATTTCTGAAAAGGGATTGAAATTTGTTTTCCTTCCTCCAGCAATTGTCCAAGGAGATACCCTAGAAGATATATATAACCAAACCAAACTTGTGATCGAAGAACAATCGGATTCCTTCATATGGATTCCTTCCAAGGAAAAACTATAAAGTCACCGACCCACCTCTGATCGCAACGGAGAAGTATTTAGAAGAAAAAATTAATCCTAACTTATTTGGAAGCTTCGGGGAGGGCTGGGGGGGAGGGAGGGGGGAAGTTACTTTCACATTTCTTGCTGTCAATGTGATTACTATTATTCTTATTTTCTGAACGTACAACGCAAACTCTCGGAAGCCATGAAGGACACTTGATTTGGTCATAAAAGGGGAAGAAAAAGAAAGAAAGAACATTTTTTTAAAAAAAACAACAAGGAAAAAAAAAACAAGTCCACCATATTAAATCTCTCTCTCACACACACACATGCGTGTACACACACACACACACACACAAACTGTACAAACTGTTCAGTGTGCTCACCACACAGCTTTGTAAGGATGGAACCCGGAGGCAGAAATGACCAGATTGCTGCCTCCTTTCCAGCCTGTAATGGCTCAGCTCAGTGGGTTTCTTGGCAGTTAAAAACCCAACAATCTCCTGGGTGTCTTAATCCTACAGGATGTATCCTTTGAGTAAAACGGATGTGAAGACAAGTCCTACCTAACACACCTCCGGAGGAAGAGCTGAACAACCTGTAGCTTTGCATCCATAAGCCACCGGACTCTGCTGAGACCTTGAATGTTTTTATTATGATTAATTTTCCCAGATGTTGGATTGGAGGCTTCCTTGGATCATCGTACATCTGCATTTGCAGCACCTCGATTTTCATATAACTATGCATATCTCTCCTTCCTGCCCCTCCTCCCTGTCCCAATCCAATCTGGGGGCAAAATTTCTCCCCCTCTCAATTCCAAGCCCCCCCACCATTGCCTCTGGATCTTACTCATTCTATGACATTTGATGGGAAGGAAAGCTTTCATATTGAAGTGCGTTCACACATGAACACGCGACATTCAGGGTACTTAAAACTTGACCAAGAAGAAGGGTACAATTGTGGGGGAGGGAGGGGGAAAGCTTGACATGTTATTTTAATTATATCTATATTATCATTTATATGAAGATAGAAGGCACTTAAGAGATGGGATAATTTATTAAAGAATCTATATTGATGTATAGGCGCTAATTTCTATAGGTAACGAAATATTTTGTGAGACGTTTTGTAAAGATTAAGTCGTCGAAAGGTGAATTACGTTGCACCTGGGCGGGCAGGAGAATGCAAAAGGTGAATTTTCAATTTGCACTATTTCATTCTTTCTTTTTTCCCCAGTAGATTTCTTAAGAATTTTAACTTCTATATGTTCGTCCTCCTTTGTTTGAATTTAGGTCTCATGTTTTCCTATTTTATTTTAGATAAGAAAAAATTACTTTGCATAATACACCTAAAATGCACTTAGTACAATATATATATATATATATATATTCCCACCTCACCCTCATTTCCCTCACTCCCATAAATAAACTATTGGGGCGGTTTGAATGTACTTTTTGGGGTTTTTTTTTCTAATTAAGCAGCTGCCATTATAAAACCTCTTACCAGCTTTTCCATAATGGTTTTATGGAGAATTTGCCAGTAGGAATGGTTGCTAAAATGCCAGTAATTGGTCCAAAGTAGTTGGTAAAGTTCTAAACAAAATATTACACTTCAGAAGCAGATTTTTGAAGTCAACCAAAATAATTCATTGGAAGACCACTATGCATTTTATATTTTTAAAACATTAAAAAGTTCAACTTTGTAGCAATCATCTAGAAATTCTGCTAATTTGGGATGGGACTTGAATAACTTAACAACTGGTTCTCTGGCTGGGTAGGCGTGGCCAGTTGGTCATGTGACTGGGTGGGTGATATCACTCATCACACCCAGCCCTGCCTCCCAGCCACTTGCCTCAAAGGCAGAGTAGGATTCAGCCAGTTGGGGGTAATTCCACCACTGGCTGGCCCCGCCCCTGCCTGGTTTTTTGGCCATTTTCAGGCCATTTTGGGGGCCGTTTTTCAGGCCTTCAGGCCGTTTTGAAAATATCCCAAAAAATGGCCTAGAAAACAGGCCAAAAAACAAGCAGGGGTGGGGCCAGCCAGTGGTGGGATTTGCCAGTTCATCGAACTGCGCAGAATATTAACTACCAGTTTGCCTGAACTGGTGTGAATCAGCAGCAGACCATCTCTGGCATAAAGACTCCCTTCAAAAAACAATTCAGTTGATTCCCTGGAATAATCCACTTCGCAGAACAACTCACTTTCTTCATAGAACAACTCAATTTGCAGAACAACTAAGCAGTTCCAAACGACCAATAAACTAAAACCTGGCCAGTAACGGTTTCTGCTCTTTCCAAGTTTCTTTTTTTCTCCCTATAAATATATTATATTTCAACTAATCCTCTCTGCCTCCCTTTGTGAGGTCATGGTGGAGAGCTGGGAAGGGTTTGGATCCATGGAGCTGTCTCCCTTGACTCCATCAAAGGACCAGTTCTAATTCTGCTCTGTTTTGGAGTTTTCAATACGATACTTTCCTAATGTTAGAGTAAAACAAGGCCCTAAGGCTCAGAAATGGAGAACTGAGGTCAGATTTTACTTTCTGAGATCACAACTCAGGAAAAAAAAATTGAAAAATCTTAAACGTCTCTTATCCAGAATGTTGTTCTTGTGGTCCTTCATGGCTGCAGCCTTAATATGTTAATGCAACACCCTTAGAAGTCTTTCTCCAGCCTGAATTTCTATATTTCCAAATTCTCTTGACTCTGTTAAGCCATTGTTTGAATGGTTGATCATTGCGTGAAAAGACAGAAATACAACTTCTGTCTCAGATATCTCCGTCTTTCAAAACTGGATGATCTCAAATTGGTCTTAATTGTTCAATGGTTTTGTTTTTTTTCCAGAGAAGAGAAAATTAATTCTGCCATAATCTCTTTCTACACCTTCGGAAGTATCAAACAAGAGGGTGGTTTTAATCGGGAAGAATATTTTAAGAGCAAATATTTAATTTCTCGCATGGGCTCCACAAAAAGAAAGTGTTTTCAATACTGTGTTTTGTTTTGTTTTCCTGAGTTGAAACTTAACTCCTGTGAATAGTAGAAATTCCAAACTTTGTTGGAACGGAATGAAAATCTGTATATGTCCTGGAAAAGAGCTGAATAAATATATTAGTGAGAATTAAAAAGAGCTACTAGATAGTCCTTGACTTATGGCTGCTGTTGGGACCAGAATTTCAATCCCTACGCGATGCAGATCATTAAATGAGTCGTCACATCACCAGATCCAATTTTGCAGCTGTTTCTACTGGGGTCTTTAAGGTGAATCCAGTTTTCCCAGTTGATTCTGCTTGTTGGAAACCAGTTGGAGATCGCCAATTGTGATCATGTGACCTCAAGATGCTGCAAATGCCAGCGGGTTGCCGAGCCAACTAAATTGCAAATGACATGACTGCAGAGGCGATGTGACTGCCATAACTTGGAAGGATGGATTGCACGTTACTTTTTCCGAGATTGCCATAACTTCGAACTGGCATTAAACAAATGGTCGTAAGTCAAGGACTACATATGAATAAGAAAGCTCTTGGGCTGAGTGCACTTCTAGTGAGAATTTGAACTTTCATGTAGCACTTTTTCAAAGTGCAAGGTGTCTATAACCATACGCTTGCCCTCGAAACAACCTCCCAAAACTGAATTATTCCCATTTTCAAAAAGAGAGAATAAGTCAAAGGTAATTGTCCAAAATTCCTTGCTGGCTGGATTTATGGAACATGTGAGATTAGATTAAAATGAGTCTTTGGGGAGACAACTTTCCTCATTTCGTGGCAGTCTATTGCCTTGGCATGTTGTATAATCATGTTACACGATAATATGGTTTACTGGTTTGTCAGGACTGACCGTGTTATGCAAAACCCAGCAATTGTGTTTTGTTAAATCAGATTTAGGGTTTTGCGTGCTGTGGAAATGATGCCACTGAGAGGCGTGAAAATCCTTTTTTTTTTCAATTATTATTATTATCCCATTTAAGTAAGTGTGGGAAAATCCTAAATACAATTTTGTTTCAGCAGGCTGAACACAGAGGAAAGAAAGAAGGAAGGAAGGAAGGAAGGAAGGAAGGAAGGAAGAAGGGAGGGAGGGAGGGAGGGAGGGAAAGAAAGAAAGAAAGAAAGAAAGGAAGGAAGGAAGAAAAAAGGAGAGCAAGAGAGAAAAAGAAAGAAGGGAAGAAAGAAAAAAGAGAAAGAGAAAATAATCTGGGTGATTTCATTGAATTACTGTATATACCAGATTAAAAGGGCTAGAAACTTTTTTTCTTACAAAAAAATGGAAATCAATCAGTATTGAAGTTTTGGAATTGTTTCTGCAGAAATCTGCAGGAAAAAAATCCAGCGCTTTGGGAACAATGGCTTACTTTCACATCAGCATAAAAGTCTTGTTTTCAGGACCAGGGCTCAGCACATTTCCTCACTGTCCTGAAGCAAAAAAAAAAAAGCCACACAAAAAAAAACCTTGTGCGGTTTTTCGTTTAGCTGTTTTCTAGCCTTCACACCCGTTGTTTTGTTCTGCTCCAGTTTCGTTTCTCTCTTAAGCATGCCTATCTCTTAGGAGAACCAACCTAAGTTGGTAATTGTACTATTTTGTCTTGTGCCATGCTTTCCATCCTGGCAGTAACACTTTGCTTTGGCCCAACCAGTTTGTCCCTAGGTCCTCGGCTACTTCAGTAACATTTTTTCCCCCTTTCAGTAGGCCTTGTGTTTCATGTTTAGATTGGAAGGGAGGGAGGGAGAAAGAAAAGAAAGAAAGAAATAAAATATACTAGAAAAATATACAGGACGGAAGGAATGAGGAAAGAAAGAAAGAAGGAAGAAAAGAAAGAAGAAAGGAAAGAAAGAAAGAAAGAAAGAAAGAAAGAAAGAAAGAAAGAAAGAAAGAAAGAAAGAAAGAAGAAAGAATTTATACTAGAAAAATATACAGGAAGGAAGGAGGAAGGAAAGAAAGAAAGAAAAAGGAAGAAAGAGGAAGGAAGGAAGAAAAATTTATACTAGAAAAATATACAGAAAGGAAGGAAGAGAGAAAGAAAGAAAAGAAAGAAAGAAAATTTTATACTAGGAAAATATACAGGAAGGAAGGAATGAGGAAAGGAAGGAAGGAAAGAAAGAAGAAAGAGAGAAAGAGAAAAAGAAAGAAAGAATTTATACTAGAAAAATATATAGGGAGGAAGGAATGAGAGACAGAAAGAAAGAAAAAAGAAAGAGAAAGAAAAAGAAAAATATACAAGAAAGAGGGAAGGAGGGAAGACTTTGAATGAAAGAAAGCTATAGTAAGGAGTCCTGTTCTCCTTACAATTTGCATTCCCATTTGTTTCATATCAAGATACTGATGAATTTTGTCCTCCTTGACAGTTTCAAGAGGTCTCAAATGGTAGCTTGGTCCTTCTCAAGTATTCCCTGACTCCACCTGATAAAGGTCGATGGAGAGACATAGGAACAGGTAGGGATTCATGCCAAAGAGTAAATGCCCTACTGCCAAGGTCATCTGTCCCACAGACGTTATTGAGATTGCAAAGACCTGTTTTTTATAATCTACTAGCCAATAACCCGGCGTTGCCCGGAAATTTATTTATAGGGCGGAAATGTCCGGACCAAACATAATTTCTAATGTTGGATTTTCCCCCTTACCAGAGGGAGCCCCCTTGTGGAGTACTGTGAAGCCATTACCATGGCAACTCCATTGCGCTGCACAGTAGAAGCCATTTTACAGCAGTACAGTAGAAGCCATTTTAAGTCACAACAGGCTATATCTTAACATACACCCCCCAAGGGCTATTAGGTTTGATTACCCCCACAGTATTTGTTTTTCTGATTTTTCTTTGAAGGTGTTTCACTTCTCATACAAGAACCTTCTTCAGCTTTGACTGGATTCCGTTCCCCTCCATCCTGTCAGAGCAGAAGAAGCTTCTTGGATGAGAAGCAAAACGTCCACAGAGAAAAAAACCAGAAAGTCCAGTTGCCTCTTGAAAAAGCATCTTTTTGAGACAACCATGACCTGGATGACTAAGAATCTCCGTAGATACCTTCCTTTGTCCATTCATCCAAATCTCTGCCTTACATCTCTGGATGTTGAGTGGAAAAGGAGTCCATGTTTAAGTGGAATTGAATACAGGTAGTCCTTGATTTACGACCACAAATGGGTCTAAAATTGAGGTTTGCTAAATAAGAAATTTGTTAAGTTCTGTGCCTTGTTACGACCTTTCTTGCCACACCTCGCTGCAGTCGTTAAATGAGTCACACGGTTGTTAAGTGAGTCTGACTTCCCCGCTTGGCTTTGCTTGTCAGAAGGTTGCAAAAGGAGACCACGTGACCCCAGGGGGTTGCAACTGTCATACATGTGAATCAGTTTCCAAGCATCCGAATGTAAGTCACATGGCTGCAGCGGTCGTAAGGGTGAAAAGTGGTCGTAAGTCACTTTTTCCTGTGCCGTTGTAACTCGGGTCACGAAATGAACTGTTGTAAGTCGAGGACTACCTGTGTACATATCTCCTCAAATTCTACTAATAAGAGATATAAAATCTAGCCCTTAGAAAAGTAAAATTATCGAATGCTCCTGGAAGGCTAAAAAAAATCCCACATTTTCTTTTCCATTTTATCTTTCAGGGAACCTTTCAATTTCCTTTAACTGCGGGATTTTTCTTCAAAGGCGAAAAGAACCGGCTCCATAGATTTTAAAGGTTGCAACATTTCATACTTTCGGGAACATAAAAATCCATTAAAGGCTGACATTGTCAGCTTGACCCCTGAAAAAGAAAAATCTAAAATCCATAATGTAATCTCTCCGTTAGGGGCAATCAAAATAGAACAGGGGGAAAAAATGTTCAGCCTTTGAAAATTGGTACCTGCTTTTCTCTTGGATTTGATGGCTCTGGGTTGAAAAAAAAAATATTACAGCATCCGAAGGTACTCCTCGACTTACGACCACCAATGAGCCCAAAGTTTCCACTACTAAGCAAGACAGTTGTTCAGAGAGTTTTGCCTCATTTTGCAACCTTTCGTGCCGCAGTTCTTAAGTGAATCGCTGCTGTTGTTAAGTTAGTAAACATGGCTATTAAGTGAAACTGGCTTTCCCCATTGACTTTGCTTGTCAGAAGGTCGCAAAATGGGATCATGTGACCCCATGGGACACTGCGACTGTCATAAACACATGTCAGTTGCCAAGCGCCCAAATTTTAATCACGTAACCATGTTGCAACGGACGTAAGCATGAAAAGTGGTCCCAGGTTGCTTTCTTCAGTGCCGTTGTAACATTGAACGGTCGCTAAATGAAAGCTAGTAAATCAAAAACTGCCTGTATATCTTTAATAATGCCAGTAATTGCTTTAGTTTGGCAAGAGTCTGCCTACAAGTGAAAAACAATCAAATCATAAGTCACGTGTCCAGTGCCGTTGTAACTTCACAAACGGTCACTGAATGAAATATTGTAAGTCAAGGACTACCTGTAATTATAATTTACGTCTCCCCTAAAGTATTGGTAAGCAGAGGTGGACGGTACATGAATTAACAACCGGTTCGGCAAACACCAAAAACATGAACGCGGGTGCATGCTCCCTTCGCTCACACATGCACCCGGCCTTCCACGCAGGTGCTTTGCTTGCGCGCGCACATTGCACACATACATGTGGTATCAAAAACAAGGCTAAATAGGATAGCTTAGCGCCGGGGCAGGTGGGTGGCCCACCTGCAAGTCGTAACTACCGGATCGCCCGTACCGGTCCGAACCGGCAGCAGCCCATCACTGTTGGTAAGGCTCTTTGAAAAGTAAATCAAACTCTTTTTAATCCTTCAGTTCAGATACAATTTTTGTAGGACTATGTTATACCGTCGAAAACCTAAAAAATAAGCATTGTTAGGTCAATGGTTTTCCCAAAAGTTTTCCACTATTTGTGTGGTGGAATGACACACACACACACACACACACACACACACGCCTTCCTTGGTGGATATGTGGCAACTCCAGGTAGCATCGATTTTTTTTTCCAAAGCTATAAGTGAGCTCACAATTACCTTTTGTAAGCAGATAGCAACAGGGGTGGGTTCCGCTTCTTTTACTGCCGGTTCGGTGAGGGACACGCTTTGGGCTACGCACACATGCACAGTAGTCAAAAAATTGCTTCTGCGCATGCACAGAATAAAAACAAGATGGTGGCGCCTACTGTGCCGCCAAGAGAACTGGTTCCGGTGCACGGGCGGCTGAGTTACTACCTACTCGCCGAACCGAACCGATAGGAACCCACCTCTGGATAGCAATCATCATCAGAAGATATCCTGGTTACTATTGGTGCTAAAACTCAGAGCAATCCAGATGTTAATTGTTCCGCTGAGAATCATTTCCAAGGCTGGAGTACATGACTGAGTGGGATGCAGACTCTAAATGCTTTAGAGAAATACCTTAGAACAGTGTTTCTCAATCTTCACTACTCTAAGATGCATGGACTTCAAGTCCCAGAATTCCTCAGCCAGCTGGCTGGGGAATTCTGGGAGTTGAAGTCCGGACATCTTAGAGTTGTGAAGGTTGAGAAGCATTGCTCTTGGAGCACATCCCAGGTGCTATTTTTTTTAAAAAACAATCTTTAACACAATATTGTTACCATCCGTCATAGGGCATACACAAACAGCAAAAATAAAAAATAACCCTGGCTTTACAACCAGTGTGAAACCGTCTTGCTGTACATATGCAGACAAATACTCTGTTTACAAGCCATGTTTACACGCCTAACATCTCCGAACTGCACTTTTTTGTGTCGCTTTATTCTTCTATTTTCCCTCTTCTTCTTTTTTTAGAAGGGAAATGATGCAGTTGAGGGGGGGGGACTTAGTTAATTGCCCCACAGCAAGGAGTGGGCTGCTGGGGGTTTGCAGGGATTCGGGAGAGCCTCTACCTAAGATTCTGTGCAGTTCGGAGAACTCCCAAATCCCACTACTGGCTGGCCCCGCCCAGCCCGCCCCTCCCAGGAATCCCCGCGCGGCCCATTTTGGACGCAGGTAAGTGCAGGGCATGCTCGGAGGCTCAGGGAGGGTGGAAAATGTGCCTACCAGAGCCTGGGGAGGCCATTTCTGCCCTCCCAGAGGCTCAAAGAAAGTCTCCGGAGCCCGGGAAGGGCAAAAATGCCCCCCTCCTGTGGTGCAGGAGGCCGACTAGGCCACCCCCCAACATGGCCGCACCCACCCAAGAACCAGGCAGAGAACCCCTTGCTAAAAACTTTGAAGCCCACGCCTGCCACAGCTCTCTAATAAATCCTTTTCCAAACCCCCCACATGCAAAAAATTAAGCTTTACTCAGAATTAAATCCGTGTAGGGAAAAAGGACTCTCTGGGTGCTTATGATTATGCCAAAATTCTCCCAAGTATTAACTGTCAATTTCCAAGATTTTTCCGATGTTTAAAAGTATTATTAAAAAAAATATGAACAAACACAATACATGTAGTCCTCAACTACCGGAGGATGGGGAGGGTGAAAAACAGCTCCAATGGGCCAACCGGACGTTTGAGAACCAACTTCCGGTTGGGCCGTTGGGGCCGTTTTTCGTTCTCCCCAGCCTCCGGAAGCTTGAAACCTGGGAAGGGCAAAAACTACCTCCACTGGGCTCCCAAAAGGGCAAAAAATCAGCTGGCGCCGGAACTGACAGCTGACATGCCACCAAATATGGCTCTGCATGCCACCGGTTTGCCAAGATGGCCCTCCACCATTTCTGACAGAGAGAATTCCAGTCTCTTCTTGAAAGCTTCCAGGGATGAAGCTCCCACAACTTCCAAAGGCAACTTCTGTTCCATGGGTTGATTGTTCTCCCTGTCAGAAAATTCCTCCTTATTTCCAGGTTGAATCTCTCCTGGATCAGTTTCCATCCATTATTCCTTGTCTGGACTTCAGGTGCTTAGGAGAATAGCTTGACCCCCTCCTCTCTGTGGCAGCCCCTCAAATATTGGAAGACTGCTATCATGTCTCCTCTGGTCTTTCTCTTCACTAGACTAGCCATGCCCACTTTCTGTAACCGTTCTTCATATGTTTTAGTCTCCAGTCCCCTAATCCTCTTGGTTGCTCTTCTCTGCACTCTTTCTAGAGTCTCAACATCTTACAAAGTAACAAAGGTGGGATAAACATCTCATACATAAATAGTTGAAACGAGAATTAGCACATTCAATTAAATCTTCCAACATTTTTTCATGTAAAGAGAAAAGGTAAAGCAACGAGGAAAGTTTCCAGCCTGCTGTAGGATAAAAACAGTTAAATAATTATAAAGTTCCCATGAGCCTTTAAAGAAAATAGGATATTTTCGCAGGAAGGTTTTAAAAAAAAACCTTGCTAACTATCCGACGATCGAACAGCTTTAAAAAAGTAAGTTTTAGCCATTCAAGAACTAAAAGTCATCTTCTATTCATTTGGACTTGCTTTTCAAGTTAGATGGAAACTCCACTCCAACTCTAATGATAAAAAATCACAAGCTGGTTGCAAATATTAGACTTGCTTTTGACCTAGGAGAATGAGTGAAATCCCAAAACATGCTTATTTGTGTAGGACGGGGGTTGACAACACTCAAGGAGCCACAAAAAGCCCTAATCAGAAGCCCACGTTCAATTCTGCAGCCAATCAATTCCCCCCACCATAGAGTCTCCTAGTGCAGCGTTCTTTTTTCTCTACCTGTCCTAACCAAAAACCCTATCAATTTTGGAACTGATCAGTGACAGGGAGCCGCAGAAGAGGGATAAAAGAGCCACATGTGGCTCCAGAGCCACAGATTGCTGTCCCCTGGTGTAGGACATAGAGGGTTGCCAAGCTAGGCGGACAAAAAAAATAGCATTTTCTATTCATAAAAATCAGGGCTTTTAACTTTCAAGGGACCTCATTTTTATTTTTATTTTTGAAACAAATGGCAATGTAGAATCTTGGCAAATCCAGTCTTTCTTAATTATGTTTCAAATGCAGGGTTCTTGTTTTTATTTTTTCTGTTGTTGAAATTGGGCTCTTCCATACATTAGCGAGTAAATGACGTTTCTGTACGTTTCCTCCTTTTCGCTTGCTTTGATCGGATGTTTCTTCACTCAGATGTTCTGGGTTGGGCTTAATCTGAATAGAAAGTGGAGTTTACAAATACACTAGACAGCTTTCACTCCTGTTAAGTGTAAATACTCGACGCATCCATTCCATTTGTGTAAAAAAATATATATATAAAAAAATAAAGCACACACAATTTAAAAAAAAAAGAAAGAAAGTTAAGATGTATGTTTCATACCATCTCTGTCTCCGTGTGTTTATTGAGCGTCACGCTTATTTGAATTTGCGGCCCTGTTTTTCTAGAAATGCAATCGATAGGTTCAAGGAATGGAGGATTAACATGGTGGCAGAATGGATCCGATCTTTTTATGCAACATGCGAGGTGTCAGTGGATCATTCCCATTTATTTATTTATTTATTTATTTTATTGGAATTTTTCAAACAAAAAACGAGAAGAAAAAGAGAATTAAAATGCAATGACAGGGACGATAGCAGTGGTGGGATTCAAATAATTTAACAACCAGTTCTCTGCTCTAATGACCAGCTGGGTAGATGGGGCTCGGTGGTCATGTGACTAGGTGGGTGTGGCCAACTCAACATCACTCACGTCAATGGGCGCTTCGCCTTAGTTGTTACAATGCAATCAGGGTTAACCGGAGAGGCAGTTTCTGTAAGCGGGGCAATAAAGATTAGGCTAGAAACAACACCAGAATGCTTCCTTCCTGCCTTCCTTACAGGATTTGCCCTGTAAAGTAGAAAAAAACAAAAGGAGATTTCTTCTAATAACCGGTTCTCCAAACTGCTTAGAAAGTTAACAACTGGTTTTCCCGAATAGGTGCGAACTGGCTGAATCCCACCACTGACGATAGGTACATTAGCGCACTTATGCACGCCCCCTCTACTAACCACTTAAGTATGAAGTAAGGTCCACGGAAGTCCACAAGCGACGCAGTTCTAAGTTATCCAAACTTAGAATTTCGAGCCTGGTAGCATAAGGAATTCTATTCTGCACAGAAGAGTGCAAGACTTTTCTCGTGATGAAGACTTTTCATTTGATGAAGCAGATTTTAGACGATGTTTGAAGAAACATGTTAGTCTTTAAATTGCTGCAAAAACTAGGGATACAATCAGAGTTTGCTCATTGCTAAGGTAGTCCTTCACTTGTGGCCACAACCGAGCTCAAAATTTCCGTTGCTAAGGGAGAGATTTGTTAAGTGAGCTGTGCCCCATTTTGCAACCTTTCTTGCCACAGTTTTTAAGCCAATCCAGGCAGTTGTAAGTCAGTAACACAGTTGTTAAGGGAAAATGGCTTCCCCATTGCCTTTGCTTGTCAAAAGGTTGCAAAAGGGGATCACGTGACCCCGGGACATTGCAACCGTCATAAGTACAAGCCAGTTGCCAAGCATCTGAAGTTTGATCACGTGACTATGGGGATGCTGCCGTAGTTGTAAGTGTGAAAAATAGTCATAAGCCACTTTTTACAGTGATGTTGTAAATTCGAAATGTTACTAACCGAATGGTTGTACGTCAAGGACTACCATATTTTTCAGACTATAAGACGCTCCGAAGTATAAGACACACCTAGCTTTTGGGGAGGAAAACAAGGGGAAAATATCTGCCTCTGCCTCCCAGCAATTTGCCTCCTTGCAACAAACAGCAAACAGTACAGACAATATACACTGTTTGTAGTGTTACATTTCTGACTATACTTGTACAGATGCTGTTAAAATTGATGTGGCTTTCCGGAAGTATAGTTATTCTCTGCTATCTAAAAGAAGCTACAATAGCACTGGGCCTCTTCAGATCAAGCATTTATTTTAAAAAGCTTCTTCATTTTGTTAAGCTGTCTAGAACAATAATAAAGCAGTCTTTAAAAAAATAAGTCTAATAATCTGAACATTCTATAGGCATTTATAGTTATTGACTTAACCTCCTTGCAGAAAACAGCAAACAGCCTGATTAGCACAAGAAAAAAATCTGCCTCCCAGAAATTTGGTGATGGAGCAAACAGCAAGTTTCACTTTCAATTTCAGCAGGGGCCTCCCGATCATCAGCTGTTTCAGGCTGCAGGGATTGCTATAGCCTATTGCAGCCTCCGCAAGCCCCATTTTCCCAGTTTGCTGCAAGGCGGTAAATTGCTGGGAGGCAGAGGCCAAAGGGTTGGGGTCAGTGGGTGGGTTGGGTTACATTCGATGTATAAGATGCACCCAAATTTTCACCCTCTTTTGGGGGGGGAAGGTGCGTCTTATACTCCGAAAAATAGGGTAATTTGGGTCACCTCGGAGATGTTGTGATAAATGAGGTAAATTCCTGTTGTCAGCCACGTCAAACTTTCAAGAAGGAGGATGGCCTATTAAGGCAATACAGGGAGTCCTCTACTTATCACAGCTCGTTTAGTGACCATTCAAGGTTACAACAGCACTGGAAAAAGTGACTTATGATTGTTTTTCACACTTACAACCATTGCAGCCTCCCCACGGTCACGTGGCTGGAAATTCAGATGCTTGCCAGCTGACTCATAGTTATGATGGTTGCAGTGCCTCCGGGGTTACGTGATGCCCTTTTGCAACCTCCCGAAAAGCAAAGTCAATGGGGAAGCCAGATTCACTCAACAGCTGGGTTACTCACTTAATAACTGCGATCAGTGATTCACTTAATAACTGGGCTAAGAAAGGTTATACATTGGGACAAAATTCACTTAACAAATGTCTTGCTTAGCAACTAAAATCTCGGGCTCAATTGAGGTTGTATGTTAAAGGCTACCTGTAAACCGATCCTGACTAAAGTATTTTAGCCAACTTCAGAAAAGGTTGTTTCCTAATTGCCATGAAGATGTCCAGTGGTGGTATTCAGCCGATTTGGACCGGTCCGGACCAGTTCGGGTGAACCAGTAGTGGCGACCTGCAGATGGGCCGGCCCACACGCCCTGGTGCTATGCTGTCCTATTTATCCATGTTTTTTAAGCTGCCTGCATGTATGCAAGCCACATGTGCAAGTAACGATTTTTAGTGTGCGGCAAACCGGTGGTAAAATTATGTAAAACCCACCTCTAAGCATGTCCCCTTGTGTCTTCCCATCCGTACTTAAATTCAACCCAAAGGGAAGATTTTTTTTCCAATAACTTTTTAATTTATTTTTAATTTTCAAAACAAACCTAAAAATCCTCCTCCTTTACATCCTGTAGAAAGTGCATTAGTTGATTACAAAAGGTTTTTGTGCATCTCTTCTACCAAGTATAATTCATATTAACTCTAGTATCTTAACTCAAGTGTTTATACATATTACCATCATAAAATATAGCAAAATTTAGTACATAACCACATACTGGCATTTCATTTACTTATTTATAAAATCCTCCATTAACATTAAATCCTTATATCCTATTCTAGCTAAACATCCATAATATTTAATAACAAAGTTTTCTAATCCTCCTTTCCAAATCGCTGTTTACAATTTACATCCAATTTTCTTATATTATACCCATACATATATAGAGATTATTATCATTATCCTTTCTTTATTTGGCTATATCCTATATCATAACATTTCCCCCCAATGATCAAAACTTAACTGTGTCTAGTTTAGTTCTTTTTTTTTAAATTGTTATTATTATTATTGATCTTTATATATAATCCAAAAGGATTTCTAGCCTAGGGAAGTGGTTTTTTTTTACTCTTCTCTCTCCCTCCCACATGGACAAATTCATACAGTGGGATTGGTCCAGAGATGGTATTCAGCCGGTTCGGATCACTTCGGATGAACTGGTAGCGCTGATGATCAGTTGCCCCCCCCCCGCCTCTGCCCTATCCTGTCCTTTATTTTCTTGCTTTCTAGCTCAACTCAATCACGCGGCACAGCTGATTCCCCCCCCCCCCGCTATTCTACTTATTGTTGCTGACTTGGAAGGTAAGCAGCTGAGCTTCTAAATGCTCCATTTTCAGTGCTGTGCGCAAGCGCTCACCGAACCGGTTATTAAACCAGCAGCATCCCGCCACTGGGTTGGTGCGATGTTCACACATTCCATCTCTGCAAAAACTCCTTTAATTCTGGATGAGTAGGTTCCAGCTATCCAACTGTTAAACGAACATTAAATTCAATTTTCCTCTGTTATAAAGTAATGTCATGTCACTGAGGAGTAATGGATGTCAATCTGTTCTATTCAAAGCACCCTGGAGATGCGAAGATGGAGACAAAATCAATTTTGCCTGTAACAGCTCACACAACAGAACAACACAGACAACAGAAGAACAGAACTGAGAGGGATCTTGGAGGTCTTCTAGTCCAACTTCTGCAGGAGACCCAATACCATTTCAGACCAACGGCTGTCCAATCTTTTCTGAAAAGCCCCCAGGGGTGGAGGACCCACAACTTCTGAAGTCAAGTTATTTCCACAGATGAATTGTTCTCACTGTCAGGAAATTTCTCCTTAGTTTGGGTTGGTTTGCTCCTTGATTAGTTTCTATCCATAAATTGGGAATAGCCAGGAGCTCGTTCCAAATGCAATAAAGCATCTATACTCATAGAAAGAATGTGCTTTTAAGGATAGGAAGCACAAGCTTGTGTGTCTCAGACTTTCTGCTGTAAAGGCAGAGATGGGTCTCAAAACTCAAGAGAACCTGACTTTGGCTCCAGATTCAGATCTCTTGTGGACCCCCAGGAAGCTGTGAGAGAGATAAGAAAGTGAAGGTAAGTTAAAATGCGGAAAGTCCATTCCTATAGATGAAAATAGCTCTGGGTTGAACTTTGGAATTCTTGATGCTTTCTGAGCTTGGTTGTTTCCTTGGAGACATTTCATCACCAACTGCTCTGACCCAGGCTTCCTTAGAAAGCAAGAAGCAAAGTCTTGGCAACAGTCTTTCAGAGGAATACTTATCAACACGAACCTTATCTCGTTTGGAGAGCTGCCAAATAACTAGTTTCCAAACTCAGGACAAGGCAAAACTTGACACAGACTCTCTTATAGTCACAAACAGAACTTTCCACTCTTGAAATGACCGAATGAACAAATTGTTTCCTGCAAAAGCCCACTCCCCGTTCGCTCCTCTTTTGTTTCCTATGGGAGGGGCCAATCACCTCCAAGGTGTGGCTTTACTCCTAAGTCGACCCTGCTTTCTTAGTTGTTCTTGTCTTCTGGCAGCTCTGCGCATGCACACACTGGGAACAAGCTCCAGCTGTTCCTCTGCCTCACTGATGTCTATCTCCTTTTCTGCCTCCAACGCAGAGCCCTCGTCTGAGCTTTCCTCAACCCCTAGGACTGGCCCATGTTCTTCCCCAACCTCCCCACTGGCTACTGATGGGCCACAACACCCACTAGGTAACATCATCAGTGCTAGACGGAGTGGGGTTTTCAGAGGAGGCCAAAGTCAGGTTCTCTTGAGCTTTGACTGCGCCTCGACTTAAAGACTCAGTAAGAGCTACTTTGCAGAGTGAAATGGCTAACATGTAAATGTAATAAATAAATAAGTGACATTAGCAAATGAGTTCTCCATCTATATTATGGGGATCACCATCAACTATGTAGATTCTGGAAGTCCTCCGTGCAATCCTGGAGAAAAATGGAGCTTGTGTGAAATTTGATGAAAACATGGGGTCATAGACTCCATTTCCTGGTACCAATTCCATTCAGCAGTTGTGCAATAAGGAACAAGGTTTTGCTAGAAAAGACAGCAATGGCTTTGTGAAAAGGAATCCTGTGGAATTTCAGCGAAGCCCTCTGCCCATTCCAAACATTTACGGGGGCATCTCGATGATGTTCCCTAGTTGGGTTATGAAACATCTGGAATAAAACAACCAAGCTCAGAGAGCATAGGATTCCTTTTCACAAAGCCATTGCTGTCTTTTCTAGCAAAACCTTGTTCCTTATTGCACAACTGCTGAATGGAATTGGTACCAGGAAATGGAGTCTATGACCCCATGTTTTCATCAAATTTCACACAAGCTCCATTTTTCTCCAGGATTGCACTGAGGACTTCCAGAATCTACATAGTTGATGGTGATCCCCATAATATAGATGGAGAACTCATTTGCTAATGTCACTTATTTATTTATTACATTTACATGTTAGCCATTTCACTCTGCAAAGTAGCTCTTACTGAGTCTTTACGTCGAGGCGCTGTCACTGGGGTGGAACATTATTGGAGTCCTATAGCTTTATAGATTAGATTAACAGAGTTGGAAGGGACCTTGTACGTCATCTAGTCCAAGCAGGAGACTCTACACCATTTCTAATAGATGGCAGTCCAGTCTCTTCTTGAAAGCTTCCAGTGATGAAACTCCCACAACTTCTGAAGGCAACCTCTGTTCCATTGGCTGATTGAGCAATATCGCTGTCAGAAAATTTCTCCTTATTTCCAGGTTGAATCTCTCCTTGACCAGTTTCCATCGTTATTCCTTGTCTGGCCTTCAGGTGCTTTGGAAAATAGCTTGACCCCCTCCTCTCTATGGCAGCCCCAAATATTGGAAGACTGCTATCATGTCTCCCCTGGTCCTTCTTTTCATTCAACTAGACATACCCAGTTCCTGCAACCGTTCTTCATATGTTTTAGTCTCCAGTCCCCTAATCATCTTTGTTGCTCTTCTCTGCACTTTTTCTAGACATCTTTTTAATAGCGTAATGACCAAAACTGGATGCAGAACTCTAGGTGTGGTCTTACTATGGGTTTATAGAGTGGTATTAGTGCCTCCCTTGATCTTGATTGCATCCCTGTGTTAATGCAATTTAGGATTGCTAGGAATATCCAAAAGATGCTTCATGTTTCAGAAACATGAAGATTTATGTTAAATATCTTGGCATTGTGGAAATTAAGCTCTTAACAAACCAGACTTTTGTTTAGATATTTTTTATCCCGCCTTTATTTATTTTTTAAAAAAATTATAAATAACCCAAGGTGAACAGGGTCAGAAAGCCAATTATGCTTTGGCAAAGTAAGTTGCTGCTTACTTTGCTGCTAACGTTTGCAAACAATATCTTGCTGGCTCTCAAACGTGATCACAATCAATCTGTCCAAGTTCAGCTCAGATGGATTAAGGAGCAAAACATTTCTGACAGATTATTCATCTTCAGCCATTATTTATTTATTTGATGTTTATCCTGCCTTCATTATTTTAAAAGTAATTTAAGGCAACGAAGATGCGTAACGTTCCTTCTTCCTCCTCTTCTTCACCACAATAACAACCCTGGGAAATGGGAAGAGAGAGAGGGACTGGTGCAGTTACCCAGCTAACTTTTGTGCCCAAGGTAGGACTAGAACTCGCAGTCTCCTGGTGATTGGTCCAAAGTCATCCAGCTGGCTTTCATAACTAAGGTAGGATTAGAATTTAGAATCTCCTGGTGATTGGTCCAAAGTCACCCAACCGGCTTTCATGCCTAAAGTGGAATTAGAACTCAGAGTCTCCTCCTTTCTACACTAGCACTTTAACCGCTACACCAAGTGACTCTTATTAGACAAGGCATTAACTTTGGATTATGATCTGCTTGCTTTCTTATTAGCTCTAATTAATAGAGAATATTAGGGATTTTTTTTAAAAAAGCTGGTATTTCTTTTGTAATATTGAACAAACCTAGAAGTATTATAATTTTTTTAGCTAATTGTGACACAGAGATTGGGGTTGCTGCTGGAAATGTGGGATTCAGGCCAGAGGTAGGTTCCTACCGGTTTCGCCCGGTTCAACCGAACCAGTAGTGGAATGCCGGCCTGGATCTCAGAACCAGCAGCAATCCAGGCTGGCCATGCCCCTGAACCAGTTCCCCAGTCAGCGCCGGTGCTGCCACCAACTTTTCCCCCCAATTTCCATTGAACTGGGGTAGGGTGGAAAGAAAGAAAGAGGAAGGAAGGAAGGAAGGAAGGAAGGAAGGAAGGAAGGAAGGAAGGAAGAAGAGGGAAGGAAGGAAGGAAGGAAGGAAAGAAAGAAAGAAAGAAAGAAAGAAAGAAAGAAAGAAAGAAAGAAAGAACGAAGGAAAGAGAAAGAAAGAAAGAGGGAGGGAAGGAAAGAAAGAAAGAAAGAAAGAAAGAAAGAAAGAAAGAAAGAAAGAAAGAAAGAAAGAAAGAAAGAAAGAAAGAAGAGGGAGGGAAGGAAGGAACGAAAGAAGGAAGGAAGGAAGAAAAAGAAAGAAAGAAAGAAAGAAAGAAAGAAAGAAAGAAAGAAAGAAAGAAAGAAAGAAAGGAAAGGGAGGAAGGACCACAAACCTGGCACTAGATGCAACTTTGGAAGATACCTTGAAAGAGCACAGCAATCCAGGGCTGGAAGAGACCTGGAGGTCATCTAGTCCAACCCCCTGCTCCAGCAGGACATTGTTAAAGTGAGTTTCTGTTTTTTGCCCCCCCGTCACATGACTACATAGCCACGCCCACCCAGTCACATGACCCACACCACCACCAAGCCACGCCCACAGAACTGGTAGGAAAAAATTTTAGATTTCACCACTGGAACAAACTCCACACTCATTAGCAATGACGGTGTTACTTACGAAACATCCACAAGCAAACCAAGATCAGACCACATCAAGATCCCAAGGTTATTATTATTATTATTATTATTATTATTTATTTGTGCTTCTAGACCGCCCCCTCTCCCAGAAGGGACTCGGGGCGGTGTACAGTCCATAGAGAATATCACAAAAATACAATAAAAAATTAAATATTAAATATGTACAGTTTGGAGGAGGTTATATAAGGAACGACTGCAAAATAGCAGGCAATGTTTTCATGGAAAAAAAATATATAAACTACTAATCCGAAGGCAGAAGGGATAATAATTCAAACCTCACTTTCTCACCCTCTGTTCTCGGAGTAATAATTGACATGGTGCATTTAACTGATTCTCTATGAAGCATTGGGACCTGCAAAGTGGCATGTTTCTAATAGCTCAATTGTAAGCACTCTAGACAAAGTCGTGCTGAAATTACCCTTGATGATTTCTCGGTAAGCACAGATACACATACAGTTAAAAAAACAACAACAACTGCAAATCAGGTCTGCCAAAACAATGGCAAAGGAACGGAAATAATAGCATGTGACAGGCTGACAGGGGCCCCATATGGCAGCAGCATAAATGTTCACAGTTTCAGACAAACAAACTTGAGTGAAAGGAATTTGGCTCCCTTGATGCTCTTCTGACATTCTTCGGCGATGGGAAATTAATCCTGGCCTCTCCGTGGTCCATGAATCTGCATCCTTATCGTGGGACGATTGAGCAAAACGTGATAAAACCTCGGCGCAGATGGCGCATATGCTTCCCAACGAATGCCCACAAGGTCCTTCTCTGACAAAACTGGAAACAAAGCCCAGAGAAACAGCAGGCGTCCCTTCCGGACACGGTAGACAGAATGCAAACTGTGTTTTTTGGCATTTCGCAGCAGATGGGGTTGGCAAACATTTGCAAACTGTTGAGAGGCTTCCAAGGGATCGGTCTTCATTGAGAAGTACTTGGGAGCCAAGTCAGGAGATCGATGGCTTTAAGGAGTACACATAGTTTTATTTATTTATTTCATTTGTCAAACATGTACAAGATAGCAGGCATAAGTATGAACATGGACATGAACGAAAGAAATGAATACAAATAGATGGGGACAGTAGGACAGGGACGGTAGGCACGCTGGTGCGCTTATGCACGCCCCTTTACAGACCTCTTAGGAAAGGGAGGAGGTGCACCCTGGACAATTTAAGGTTAAAGTTATGGGGGTTTGAGGATGTAACAGCAGAGTCAGGTAGTGTATTCAGGCGTTGACCACTCTGTTGCTGAAATTGTATTTTCTGCAATCGAGTTTGGAGAAGTTTACCTTGAGTTTGTATCGATTGTTTGCCCGTGTATTATTGCGGTTGACGCTGAAGTAGTCGTTGACAGGTAGGATGTTGTAGCAGACAATTTTGTGTACTAAGCTTAGGTCGGACCATAGATGGCATAGTTCCAGGTTGTCTAAGCCCAAAATTTCAAGCCTGGTGGCATAAGGGATTCTGTTGTGAGCAGAGGAGTGGAGGACTCTTCTTGTGAAATACCTCTGGACTCACTCGATTGTATTAATGCCCGATATACAGTGTGGATTCCAGGCAGACGAGTTGTATTTGAGAACTGGTCTGGCAAAGGTTTTGTATGCCCTAGTTTGCAGTACAACATTACAATGTTAGTACAACGTTACTACAACATTACAAATTACAAATTAGTACAAAGTTAGTACAATGTCAGTGAGAGCAGAAACCTCACTGAGGGAAACGGACTCATTAAAAGATTTTACTTTTTTAAAAAATGCATGTATTTGATTTATATGCCTCCCATTTCCCTGCGGAAGCAACTCTGGGTGACTTACAGAAGTGATAAAAAAATTAAAATTCGGAGAGATTGTAGGGTCCCTGGTGCTCTACAGACTTGGTTGTTTTCTTGCAGACATTTCATAACCCAACTAGGTAGTATTATCAGTGCAGACGAGACTGGGGTTTACCCAGCCACCAATAGGCACATCGTAATAAACAACTTCTACATACTATTTAAAGGGCTAAAAAGGACACAAAAGACCAAAATACCTCCTCAACAGCTTTCCTGCAAAAGCTTACAATGTGTGTACAAAACACAACTTTTTCCCCTTTGAACCTATTTGAGATACATGAAGAGGAAAGAGAGCAAGTGATCCACAATTACTCCAAGGAAATGCAAGGCTCTGAACCACCGATCCTCAAACTGCGGCCCGTGGCCCTGATACGGCCCCTCCAATGCAAAGTATCCAGCCCGCAAAGTGGTGGGATTCAGGCCCACCCCTCACTGTTGGCCTTATTATCCAGCGAGTATCCACTCCAGCTGCACTTCTGGTTAGTTATTTCATCCATTGAGCTGCACTTCTGATCACACTGCTGCTGCTGAAGGTAAAGCCAAAGGGTGCAGGGGAGGACCAGCTGAGGACCAAAGATGATTAGGGGACTGGAGACTAAAACATATGAAGAACGGTTGCAGGAACTGGGTATGTCTAGCTTAAGAGAAAGAAGGACTAGGGGAGACATGATAGCAGTCTTCCAATATCTCAGGGGTTGCCACAAAGAAGAGGGAGTCAAACTATTCTCCAAGGCATCTGAGGGTAGAACAAGAAGCAATGGGTGGAAACTAATCAAGGAGAGAAGCAACTTAGAACTGAGGAGAAATTTCCTGACAGTTAGAACAATTAATCAGTGGAACAGCTTGCCTCCAGAAGTTGTGAATGCCCCAACACTGGAAGTTTTTAAGAAGATGTTGGATAGCTATTTGTCTGAAACGGTATAGGGTTTCCTGCCTAGGCAGGACTAGAAGACCTCCAAGGTCCCTTCCAACTCTGCTATTGTATTGTATTGTATTGTATTGAGTGAGGGGTGATCTCGCCAGTGTAGCCACGTGATCCTGGGCCAGTGGGTGAGTAGGGGAGGGGCTGCTGCTGGATTGGAAAGCAACTCTGCTTCCAGCTTATAAAGTCGTGCTTTAAAAGTCTTTGAAAACGCTTTTAAAACAGTCTTTCAGGATGTTTTTCACAGCCATATCAGAGGTGGGTTCCTACCGGTTCAGACCGGTGAAGCTGAGTAGGTAGTAACTCAGCCGGACACGGCCCCAAACTGGTTCTGGTTCATGACGCCATCATCTCGTTTTTTGCTTCTGCTTCTCGCAGAAGCATTTTTTTTGTACTATTGCACATGCGCATGTAGCGACCGCAGCACGCCTCTGAGCAAACTGGCAGTAACAAAAGTAACCCACCCCTGAGCCATTGGGTGAGTAGGGGAGGGGCAAGTACAGCAAGAACAAAGCAAAATGGCCTGCTAAATTAGCCACCCCCACCCAGTCACATGACCACCTAGCCACGCCCACCCAATCATATGACCACCTAGCCACGCCCACCCAGTCACATGACCACCTAGCCACGCCCACCCATCCGGTCCTGTCACAGTCTGAGGGACCATGAATCGGCCCCCTGTTTAAAAAGTTTGAGGACCCCCTGAGTCGGAACAGAAGGAATGGTGATTCTCCTCATCTTTGGATTCATTTGAATTAACACCTGTTCGGTTTTGAGATTTCAATCTCCACAGTTTTGATTTTGGCATGAAGGAAGCAAGTCACCGGTTCATCAATGCGTTTTCCTCCGACGTTCGGTGTTCTTGCTGATATATCACGTCTGATTCTGTGCAGCACATGCAACACAATGTGACCGTAGCAAGATGACAACGTGTGTAGGATGACATCGCCTCAAAAAGGCTGCCAGAGCCACGTGTATAAATCAGTCCTGGCAGGTTTAGCAAATCAGTAACACCTGGCAAAACTTCTAAAGAAGGAAGAGAGGGAGGGGGAAGGAAGGAAGGAAGGAAGGAAGGAAGGAAGGAAGGAAGGAAGGAAGGAAGGAAGGAAGGAAGGAAGGAAAGAAAAAGAAAGAAAGAAAGAAAGAAAGAAAGAAAGAAAGAAAGAAAGAAAGAAAGAAAGAAAGAAAAAAAGGAGGAGGGAGGGAGGGCAGAAGGAAGAGAGGGAGGGAAGGGGGAGGTGGGAGGAAAGAAAGAGAGAGGGAGGAAAGAAGGAAGAGAGGGTGGAAAGGAGGGAAGTGGGAGGAAAGAAAGAAAAGAAGGGAAGGAGGAAATAAGGGTGTTAGGGAGGATGGAGGGGAAAGAAAGAAAGAAAGAAAGAAAGAAAGAAAGAAAGAAAGAAAGAAAGAAAGAAAGAAAGAAAGAAAGAAAGAAAGAAAGAAAGAAAGAAAGAAAGAAAAGAAAGAGGGAGGGAAGGAGGGAGGGAGGGAGGGAAGAAGGAAGAGAGGAAAGGGTGGGTGGAAGGGGGAGGGGGAGGAAAGAAAGAAAGAGGGAGGGAAGAAGGAAGAGAGGGAGGGTGGGTGGGAGGGAAGGGGGGAAGAAAGGAAGAAAGAGGGAGGGAAGGAAGGAGGGAGGGAGGGAGGAAATAAGGAAGAGAGGGAAGAGGGAGGGAGGAAAGATGGGTAGGGGAGGAAAGAAAGAAAGAAGGAGGGAGGGAGGGGGAAAAAGGAAGGAGGGAGGAAGGGGGAGAAAAGAAAGAAAGAAAAAAGGAAAAAGAAAAAAGAGGGAGGGAGGGTGGGGAGAGGGGAGGAAAGAAAGAGGGAGGGAGGGAAGAAGGAAGAGAGGGAGGGTGGGTGGGAAGGGGGAGGAGGGAGGAAAGAAAAAGGGAGGGGAGGGGAGGGAGGAAATAAGGAAGAGAGGGAAGAGGGAGGGAGGGAAGATGGGGGAAGGAAAGAAAGAAGGAAGGAGGGAGGGAGAAAAGAAGAAAGGAGGGAGGGGGAGAAAAGAAAGAAAGAAAAAAGGAAAAGAGAAAAGAGAAAGAAAAAAGGAAGGGAGGGAGGAAAGGAGAAAGGATTTCAGGGCTAAGAAGAAACTGGGCAATGCGCAGTCGTTTTCTTAAAATCTCAACAGGAGAAGATTTTTTAAGAGACATCAAAAAAAAGAATCCTTCTTCTGCAACTGTTTTCATTGCCAAAATCTGGACGTCCTCAAAGACAGGTATGAAAGCTACATTCCGGCTTCCCAGAGGACACCTGTACCTGTTTTCTTCAAAGCTAAAACTGAGCATCACTCATACAAACAGCCACACAAGGGAGGGGAAAAGGGCGCATGTTGCTAAAGGCAAACCAATACAGTAGCTGACATTTTCATTTTGCTATTCCTCCGGGAACTTTCTTCGATATTCTCTGGCTTTTGAAAGGATGTTTTTCCCCAACCTAAACAAGGACAGGTAAAGGGAATGTCACGTATATATAGGTAGTCTTCAACTTACGACCACAATAGAGCCCAAAATTTATGTTGCGAAGTGAGAAATTTATTAAGTGAGCGTTGCCCCATTTTACGACTTTCCTTGCCGCAGTTGTTAAGTGAAGCCCTGCAGTTGTTAAATTAGTCACACGATTGTTAAGTGAATGTCTTCTCCCCTCCTTCCTGGGAATCCAGACTGCATTCCACCACACGGCATTTGAGAATCCTTTGTTGTTGTCGTTCAGACAGTAAGTTGTGTCTGACTCTTCTTGGCTCCATGGACCATAGCCAGGGGAGATTCTGCACGGTTTGGCAAATCCCCAAATCCCACTCCTGGCTGGCCCTGCCCACCCTGCCCCTCCTCTCCCAGGAGTCTGCACGCCACCCATTTTGGATGCCAGGTAAGCACAGACGTAAGTGCGGCCTGCACAGAGGCTCGGGAAGGGTAAAAAATTGGCCTCCCGGAAGCTCCAGAAGGCCAGAAATGGGCCCATTTCCAGCTTCCAGGAAGCCTCCAGAGCCCAAGGGTGGCTGTTTTCGCCTTCCCGGAGGCTTGAGAAAAACATCTGGAGCCCAGGGAGGGTGAAAACGCCCCTCCTGCCCCCAGAGGTGGGTTGCTCCTGGTTTAGCCTGGATCGGGTGAACCGGAAGTAATGGCAGAGGGAGGCTCTGCCCACCCACCCAGATGCTTCTGCTCAATGGTGAAAAAAGTAAGGTTCTACATTTAGGCAACAAAAATGGAATGCACAGGTACAGTATAGGTGGTACCTTGCTCAATAGTAGTAACTGTGAGAGGGATCTTGGAGTCCTAGTGGACAACCATTTAAATAGGAGCCAGCCGTGTGCAGCAGCTGCCAAAAAAGCCAACACAGTTGTAGGCTGCATCAACAGAGGGACAGAATCAAGATCACATCAAGTGTTAATACCACTTTATAATGCCTTGGTAAGGCCACAATACTGCATTCAGTTCTGGTCACCACGATGTAAAAAGATGTTGAGACTCTAGAAAGAGTGCAGAGAAGAGCAACAAAGAGGATTAGGGGACTGGAGACTAAAACATATGAAGAACGGTTGCAGGAACTGGGTGTGTCTAGCTTAAGAGAAAGAAGGACTAGGGGAGACATGATATCAGTGTTCCAATATCTCAGGGGTTGCCACAAAGAAGAGGGAGTCAAACTGTTCTCCAAGGCACCTGAGGGCAGAACAAGAAGCAATGGGTGGAAACTAATCAAGGAGAGAAGCAACCTAGAACTGAGGAGAAATTTCCTGACAATTAATCAGTGGAACAGCTTGCCTCCAGAAGTTGTGAATGCCCCAACACTGGAAGTCTTTAAGAAGATGTTGGATAGCCATTTGTCTGAAACAGTATAGGGTTTCCTGCCTAGGCAGGGGGTTGGACTAGAAGACCTCCAAGGTCCCTTCCAACTCTACTATTGTATTATTGTATTATTGTATTGTATTATGCGCGCAAGTGAACCAGTAGTAAAAAAAATGGAAAACCACACCTGCCCCCCGCCATGATGCAGGAGGCCAACTAGGCCATGCCCACCATGGTCACGGCCACCCAGCAACTGGGCAGAGAACCCGTTGCTAAAATTTTTGAAACCCACCTCTGACCATAGCACACCAGCCCTCTTCTCCACTGCCTTACAGGGTTTGCCCAAATTCATGTTCATTGCCTCCATGACACCATCTAGCCATCCCATCCACTGCCATCCCTTTCTTCTTCTGCCTTCCCTCTTTCCCAACCTCGGGGTCTTTTCCAATGCATCCTCTCTTCCAGTGGTGGGTTCCTCCCGGATCGCACCGGATCGCGCGCGCTCCCTTTCAGCGCTCCACCTGGCTTGCGCGCTCCCTTTCAGCGCTCCACCTGGCTTGCGCGCTCCCTTTCAGCGCTCCACCTGGCTTGCGCGCTCCCTTCCGGCGCTGAAACCGGAAGTACAGTTTTGCCCGGCCCTGGCGAAGCAACGACGCCTGCCTGCGCTCCACCAGCTCGGCTGGGAACGGAGATGTTTCCTCAGCGGAGCGGAGCGCCTGAAAAGTCTTTTCAGGCGCTCCGCTCCGCTGAGGAAACATCTCCGTTCCCAGCTGAGCTGGTGGAGCGCAGGCAGCGTCGTTGCTTCGCCAGGGGCGGGGCAAGACTGTACTTCCGGTTTCAGCGCCGGAAGGGAGCGCGAGAGCCAGGTGGAGCGCTGAAAGGGAGCGCGCAAGCCAGGTGGAGCGCTGAAAGGGAGCGCGCAAGCCAGGTGGAGCGCTGAAAGGGAGCGCGCAAGCCAGGTGGAGCGCTGAAAGGGAGCGCGCGCGATCCGGTGCGATCCAGCAGGAACCCACCACTGCTCTCTTCTCACTTGGTGGCCAATCTAGTTGAGCTTCAGCTTCCGTATCTGTCCTTCCAAAGGACCATCTGAAACAACGGCCACCAGATCTGGACACCCAACAATTCAGAAGTCCAGTTAGAGAGTAGCAAAAAGTTCTGAAAAATCTGGGTGACCCATTAAATGGTCTCTCCTGCTACCTTGGAGTTTCCTGGATTGTTGACAGCCAGATTTGGTAGCGGTAACTGTTAGGTAAGCTCCCCGAGGAGCGAGTGTGCAGAGAAGCGTAATGAGAGTGGTTGCTGTTACCTCAAGCAGCCATAAGAGGGAGCCAGAATGACTGTTAGCTCTCTGTTTGTTAGATGCTGATCGGTGGATACTGCTTGTGAGTTACTGTGAGTTTTGCTACTATTAGCGACTTTGTGTGCTGAACTGATTATATGATACTGGACTCTGACCGATGGATAGCTGACCAACTGAACCGTGTGTAAATTGGACTTTGAATACCTCTATTTTCCACAAAAGTAAAGACCTATTTAAACTGCAGTGTCTCTGTATGCTGGTTTGTGTGTTCTTCCACACCACTCTCATTACGCTTCTCTGCACACTCGCTCTTCTAATGGGGAGCTTAACAGTAACAAAAGATGGCTGTCTCACAAGGTCCTCTGTGTGTGTTTTTGTGTGTTTTGGGGAGAGTTCTCTTTCCCTCCTCTCCCCAAACATCGGGCCTTTGCTTGCTTGTAAAACAACTGCCTAAGTTTTGTAATGTCCTTATTCTATAAAAATTGGGGAAAGTATACCTTTAATCCAGTGGTGGGTTGCAGGCGGTACGCCCCGGTATGGACGTCCCAGTGCCTGCCGGAAGCACCAGGTACCATTCCAGTATGGTGCTCCGGAGGGCCCGCCCGGCCACCCTCGTTCCTTGCCTGTATTTGAAGGAAACGGGCCCTCTGAGCACGAGCGCGCAGCTTACGGTGCCTGCAAGAGAATCGCGGAGGCGTCGCAGAGCATCGCAGGAGGTAAGGACGTAACGGTTGGAACAGGATCCGGAACCCACCACTGCTTTAATCCTCTCCGTCCTCTGATTTTTTTCCCCTCTACATAAATAGAGCACTTCCTCTCTAGTAGAATCTTACCATGAAATTCTCCAGATCCATTTCCATATTTTCAATCCTTTAAGCCTTCAATCCTGTTTTCATGCTTAAGAATGAAGACTAAACTTCTCGGAAGTGGTCAATTGTTTGATTGACCACGGAATTCTGGTTCTTCCCTGACATTGAGTGTCCATGAGTGAATAAACTGTACCTTGGAGGTTAAAAAAAACCAAAACCTTTTGACATTCCCACCTCACCTTACCCAGTTTTCTTTCTTTCTCCTGCCTTGCTTAGACAAGTGTCCAGACTAAGATCTCTTAACATATAGTTGCCTACATATGATAAGAACCTTTTTTAAAAAAAAATGTTATTCTTTACATATAAATATACGATGTAGCACGATGTAGAAAAGATGTGGAGACTCTAGAAAGACTGCAGAGAAGAGCAACAAAGAGGATTAGCGGACTGGAGGCTAAAACATATGAAGAACGGTTGCAGGAACTGGGTATGTCAACTTTAATGAAAAGAAGGACTAGGGGAGACATGATAGCAGTCTTCCAATATCTCAGGGGCTGCCACAAAGAAGAGGGGGTCAAACTATTCTCCAAAGCCCCTGAGGGCAGAACAAGAAGCAATGGGTGGAAACTAATCAAGGAGAGAAGCAACTTAGAACTGAGGAGAAATTTCCTGACAGTGAGAACAATTAATCAGTGGAACAGAAGTTGCCTCCAGGAGTTGTGAATGCCCCAACACTGGAAGTCTTTAAGAAGATGTTGGATAACCATTTGTTGAAATGATATAGGGTTTCCTGCCTAGGCAGGGGGTTGGACTAGAAGACCTCCAAGGTCCCCTCCAACTCTGCTATTGTATTTATTTGTATATGTTGAATACAGTGTAATTGTCCTGGTGCTCCACTTGCCATAAAACAAAGGTTTAAAACAAAATAACATATATACTATTTTAAACAGAGCTAGTGTTGTACAGTAATTTCTGACCATCATATTCTAGAATAACGATGGCTAACCTTTTTGTCATCGTGTGACAAAAGCGGGGGGAGCACTGGGGGTCATGCGTGCATGTGCCCACACCCATAATTCTATGCGCCCTCCCCCATGCATGTGCACGCAACCACCCCCGCACTCCTCCCACTTTTGGCACATGATGGCATGGTGGACCCATTTTTCACCCTCCCCAGGCTCCAGACTCTTTCTACGAGTCCGGGGAGGGCAAAAAAGGCCTCCCACCTCCCCCGAAGGCCGAAAGCGGCCCATTTGCCAACTTCCGGCCAGGCTGGAATTCCCATTTTTTGCTGTCCCCAGGCTCCAGAGGCTTTCTAGGAGCCTGGGGAGGGTTAAAAACGGCATTGCCCCTCCCCCCCGGAGGGCCCATTTTCTGCCTTCAGGGTTGCCCATTGGGCCGTTTTTCTCCCTCCGGAGGCTTCAGGAGGCTTCCCTGAAGCCACTGGAGGGCGAAAAACGGCCCAAGGCGAAAACCGGAAGTTCGGGAATGGACTTCCGGAGACTTCAGGGAAGCCTCCTAAAACCTGGTCCCAGTGACCGACCCAGATTGGATCTTGCAATGAGAAGACCAGATGCTGGTAGTGTGGTGCTGGAGTGTCCTCAGAAGAGTTCAGATAAGGAAGTCTTCATACACAAACTTTGTTTCTCTTTATGGATGTTTTAAACATTTTAAAGATATGGGATAATTGGTTTCCACGAACAAACATCTGCAGCTGGAATCTCTCCTTCTTTCCTTCCTTCCTTCCTTCTCCCTCTTTCTTTTCATTTCTTCCTTCATTCCTCATTCCTTTTTTCTTTAATTCCTTCTTTAATTCCTTTCCTTCTTTCCTCCCTTCCCTTCCTCCCTCCTTCCCTCTTTCCTTCTCCCTCTTCTCCCTCTTTTCCTTCCCTTCTTTCCTTCCTTCGACATTTCAAGACAATTGATATCAAGAGCTTGGTCCTCTAGGGCTTTTAAAGGCCTCTGCCTGCTCTTTGGCATTTGCAGATTTTTGAGCTCTGTCTGAAAAGGTTATCTTCATAGCAACTACAGCTCTCCTCCTGGAGTGATTTTAACTTTCTGCAGTGAACCTCTTTAAACAGGGGGGGGGGGGAAAGTGCCATGAATTCTCAGTGGCTCATTTGACATTCTGACTAGAAAGGAGTCAGACAGGAGCCCTTGACAAGGATGGCGAATAACTATCACTGGAAGAAAATACATTAATCTTTTCTGGGCATCTTCCTTACATTTAGGAAGAATAAAATGGTTGATTGGCTTTTAATTTTGTACCGTCGGCCCACAGATCCTTCTCAACACCACAGGCACCTCCAGATACTGGTCCCAGTTTACAGTCCACTCTGGTCATAGTGATGGTGGTTTGTTCCAGTGGCGCGATTCAAAAATATTTACTACCGGTTCTGTGGGCGTGGCTTTGTGGGCGTGGCAGGAGAAGGATACTGCAAAATCCCCATTCCCTCCCCACCCCACTAACCTATTTTCCAGCTCTGTTCTCCTGTTCAGGGCAACAAAAGAAGATCAGCTGGGTGAAGTAGGGGCGGGGCCAGCCTATTTGCTGGTTCTCCAAACTACTCAAAATTTCTGCTACCGGTTCTCCAGAACCTGTCAGAACTGGCTGAATCCTACCTCTGGTTTGTTCCCCGGACTTGTTGTTTACAGAATAACAGAATGATAAAGTCGGAAAGGACCTTAGAAGTCTTCTAGTCCAATCCCCTGCTCAAGCAAGAAACCCTACAAGATTTCAAATATATGGTTATCCAATCTCCTCTTAATAACCTCCAGTGATGGACCACACCTTCTGAGGGAAAGCTGTTCCACTGATTAATTGTTCTGTTGGGAAATCTCTCCTTATTTCTAGATTGGTTCTCTCCTTGATTAGTTTTCATCCATTGCTTCTTGTCCTCTTCAGGGACTTTGGAAAATAATTGGACCCCCTTTTTTATGGCAATCCCTCAAATATTGGAACAGTGCTATAGTATCACCTCTACTCCTTTTCATTAAACTAAGGTAAAATTTCCCCTTGCACATAAGTGCTAGTCGTTCCCAACTCTAGGGGGCGGTGCTCATCTCCGTTTCAAAGCCGAAGAGCCAGCGCCTGTCCAAAGACGTCTCCGTGGTCATGTGGCCGGCATGACTAAACACCGAAGGCGCACGGAACACTGTTCCCTTCCCACCAAAGGTGGTTCCTATTTTTCTACTTGCATTTTTGCATGCTTTCGAACTACTAGGTTGGCAGAAGCTGGGACAAATAACGGGAGCTCACTCTCATTAAGTGGCACTAGGGATTCGAACCGCCGAACTGCTGGTCTTTCTGATCGACAAGCTCAGCATCTTATCCACTGAGCCAACCTGTCATTAAACAAGACATACCCAAATTCCTGCAACCGAACAACACATCTTCAGGACACTAGGTGACATCCTCACCTCTGGATCTGGATCTGTTCTAATTTCATGGCGTCTACTGTGCTGGGAATTAAGTCAGCTCATTACTAAATCATCTGCAGAACATCTGAATTCACACCACACATATGCCTTTGCTTGAAGCAATGCAATGAACCAGCTCTATTCAGTTTGAAGGCAGTCCATTCTCCCACTGGCAGGAATTCATCACTCTGACTGTTTTCGTCTCTTCCCATCAAAGTTCAGTTGCCATAATGCTGTTTTCAGTTTTTCATCCTTATTGGGTCAGAAAACACTCAAGGCTCACCTTGATGCTACTGTGGAGAAGAAGACATGGTGAGGTTGACACAGAAATGCTCTCAGTACCAAAGTGAAATTACTGTCTTTTTTGGGAGTATAAGGAGCACCGGAGTATAAGACGCACGAAGATTTTGAAGACGTAAATTTTTTTAAAAAGTCTTTGCACTTTACAGATCTCCCAAACCCTCTGCACACCTCATTTTGTGTGAAAAATGGGGCATGCAGAGAGTTTGAAAGGCCTGCAAAGTGCTCCTGGCGGCTGGGGGGGGGGCAAAAATGAACAAAAAAAGCCTATATTTTGCAGAAACTGGACCGTTTTTTGCCCCGAAAAGGACATGCATAGTCTTTAGGAGCCTTGGGTGCTCCTGGGGGCTGGGAGGGGCAAAAATGAGCAACAAATAGCCCATTTTTCACTCGTTTTTGCCCTACCCACCCCCCAGGAGCATTTTGCAGGCCTCCCAAACCCTCTGCACATCCATTTTTGCGAAGGGGGTGGGGTTTCGGGAGTCCAACAATGCTGTATTCAGTGTATAAGACGCACTCAGATTTTCACCCTCTTTTGGGGGGGGAAAGGTGCGCCTTATACTCTGAAAAATATGGTATCCTTCAAGGATATTTTCAAGTTTCATATTGGCTGTGATTTTTTAAATGCTATAATTGATTGATTTGTCGTTGTGGACCACAGTATCGTTCCTCTTCTGTATTTGGCCAGTAGAGGTTGAGGTTTCTTTAGGATCTCTTATAATATTTATAAATCACCCAGACCCTTCAAAGCTGAGGGAAATAAAAATAAAATATAAAAAAGTACTCCACTCCTCTGCTCACAATAGAATCCCTTATGCCACCAGGCAATTAATTTTGGGCTTGGACAATCTGGAACTGCACCGCCTACGGTCTGACCTAAGCGTAGTACACAAAATTGTTTGCTACAACGTCCTACCTGTCAATGACTACTTCAGCTTCAACTGCAATAATACTCGGGCAAATAATCGATGCAAACTCAAGGTAAATTGCTCCAAACTCGATTGCAGAAAATACGACTTCAGCCACAGAGTGGTCAACGCCTGGAATGCTCTACCCGACTCTGTTGTTACATCCTCAAACCCCCCCACAGCTTCAACCTCAAACTGTCTACCGTGGACCTCACCCCATTCCTAAGGGGTCCGTAAAGGGGGCGTGCGTATGCGCACCAGCGTGTCTACAGTCCCTGTCCTACTGTCCCCATTTATTTGTATTCCTTTCTTTTATTCATGTTCATGTTCATACTTATATCTGTTATCTCGTACATGTTTGACAAACTAATAAATAAATAAATAAATCTTCAATTTTTTTTTCCACACACACACACAAAAAAAACCCCACCAAAAGCCATTAAACACTGCATCTTGGAATACGGCATCCAGTTTTGGTCACCACGATGAAGAAAAGATGTGGAGACTCTAGAAAGAGTGCAGAGAAGAGCAACAAAGAGGATTAGGGGACTGGAGATTAAAACATACGAGGAACGGTTGCAGGAACTGGGTATGCTTAGCTTAAGAGAAAGAAGGACTAGGGGAGACACAATAGCAGTCTTTCAATATCTTAGGAGTTGCCACAAAGAAGAGGGAGTCAAACTATTCTCCAAGGCACCTGAGGGTAGAACAAGAAGCAATGGGTGGAAACTAATCAGGGAGAGAAGCAACTTAGAACTAAGAAGAAATATTCTGACAGTTACAACAAATAATCAGTGAAACAACTTGCCTCCAGAAGTTGTGAATGCTCCAACACTGGAGGTTTTTAAGAAGATGTTGGATATCCATTTGTCTGAAGTGGTGTAGGGTTTCCTACCTAAGCAGAGGGTTGGACTAGAAGACTTCCAAGGTCCCTTCCAACTCTGTTATTCTATTCTAAAACTGCAATTTCCCCCCTCCCCCCAAAAAAGACACCAAAAGTGTTAATAATGACAGGAAGCCATTCAATATTCTTGAAGTGACATTTTTAAAATGCACATGTGTTTACTTTTAAGGGAAGTGCCAGATTTCCTTGGCTCATTTGACTGACAATTGAAACACTTGTCAGAAATGTTTCGCACATCCTGGTTGATGGGACGGGTGTTCAGAAGATGTTTTTGCTACATGAAAACACCGGAGTCGCTTGGAATTACAAAACCCGATCAGATTTTCCAGCCTAGTAATTCTCCCTGTGGGGATTTGAACCTGTTTTGCTTGCTTTTTTGTTGTTTCATTGGAGTTTTTTTTAAAAAAAAAAATATTTTCATACCCCTGGACCATTTTAGCACCATTGCAAATTGTGTGGTTTCCCATCTGTCATTCTTTGATAGTTCTCAATTTTATATCCAGTGGCAAACATAACTGGGTCAAGACGAACTTTCCACATAATATCGCCCTGGCCGTTTCTTTTTTTTTTTCCTTCTTGGTTTATTAGACCGAGCTGATAGCAAATTTGAAACTGTAGGAAGTTAGCACCCACCCCTCTCCCAGGAAAACGAGATCTTTTAGGAAATATTAAAAGGGCAGAATGTTTCCCTCTAAAACGGAGGCAGAAACTCATATTCTCCTCCCCCCTTTGTTAATGGGCCATTAAGGCCTGGGCCAGTCTATTCTACATAACAAAGATCTACCTTCTTCAGGCAAAGCCATAATAGGAATTGCCCAAAGCCCTTTCATTACATCATCACCCAGCACGAGTCAACCAAGCTTGGGACTCAGGACAGCCTACAGAGTTGCCCTTGCAGGGCCACATGGGAGTCTGACAACCAATCAGAATACAAGCTCAAATTCAAAGCCCAACAGAGGGTATAAATCTATCTCTATCTCTCACCCATGTGCTTTTTTGCCCAGGACTTCAAATCATGTGGTCCTGTCCACCATTAAAACAATCTTTCAAAACAGCTTCCCTGATTCCAGTGTCTTTCGCCCCACTTGGAACTGAGCCCAGATGGACCTTTCTTCCAACAAAATTTAAGATAACTTTTTTTTGAAGAACTTTGTTATCAAGCACTGTTTAATTCTAGATATATTTGATATTTGGATTTTTTAAAGAAAAAAACCATCTTTTTTTTTCCTTTTGGTTAGTATTGGATGTTTGTTCATCTGTTTTTCTTTCTTCTTTGCCTTTGTTTTGTATTTTATTTTGGCTGATAAAAGAATAAATAAATATGTTATTTTTTTAAAAAAAGAAAAGAAATCCAGACCTTCCTTCTTTTTTTTTCTGGTGATGCATGGATCACGCTTGGTTTTTCAACATGTCAAATGGTAAAGGCCAAAGTTTTGCCTAGTTTGTCAACTGTGTGAAAATTAAAACGAAGTAAGCATAGTAACTTTAACAAACCAATCAATCAATATGATTGCTAATGTTACCCATTTTTTTTCCACCCCTGTTAAATTCAGTGGCATTATTCAATAAGCCTCCGGGGAGATATTGAAGGAAAGCATATGGTCCCAGAGACTTAGATAAATGTATTCTTAGACAAAAAATCAAAAAAGAAAAATGTGAAAACAAGAAACCATCAACAATTGCTGAATTTGTTTCAAGTGGGTGAAAATCTGGTCAATTTGTCTTATTTTTATGTTTTTTTTTTAATATCTTCCTTTAGCGACCCCGTAATCCCTTGCAGGGTGGAGTCTAGGCAACTGAATGGAACTGAGTTTTTATTGGCCAGAGGCCCTTCCTGTCGCCAATGTGGAGTTTTGTTCAGCAGATATATTCCCATTGTGCCCAGAGACAGAAACATCTGCCTCTACCTAGCATTGAACTCACAGCCTCGTGATTGTGAGGTGAGAGTTCCACCTTTCGGCCACCACACCACACACGCACATACACACACACACAGATATGGAAGGCTCCTGAAGTGGGGCTGAAAGGCAAAAGGGAAGCAGTATGCTCCCTCCCATATTTGGGCATACCAAGGTGCTTTGACAAAAGAAAAAACACTTAATCATTCCCCTGGCCCATCTGATAAGGGAGGAGAGCTTGTGGCTTAGAGGTTAATATAACTGCCTAAGATGTAAAAACAGCCCAAGTTCAAATCCCAGCAAGGTTATGGCTAGCTGATGAGAGCTAAATAGTTTGAAATAGATCTATCTATCTATCTATCTATCTATCTATCTATCTATCTATCTATCTATCTATCTATCTATCTATCTATCTATCTAATTTTATTCAAGACAACGTTAAAACACAAAATATAACACTCCAAAGAAAAACTCCTCAAAAAAGAAAATACAAGACGAAAGAAAACACAAAACAAAACATTAAAAAATACATCCAAAAACAACAGCAGAGATACATTTTTTCTTCACTTGCAGGCGTCTTTCATTGTGTAAAATCATGTCATAATTCTGGTTTTAAAAATTGTACATCATATAGCAGATTGGGGAAAAAATTATTAGGCTGGGCCCCAGACTACTAGAGGCTCTAATGAAGATTTTAGAAAGGACAGAAAAATACATTTGCTGATGATAGAAGGAAGCAAAACATGAAGAACCAGGATGAAAAGAACCGTATATTTTTAGAATCTCCATTGGGAAAGATTTTAGAGCCTATTCTAATTCATTCTGCTCAGCCTTCCAGATGATGATTTGACCATGCAGACTATTTCTGAGGCAGAACAACTAGATTCTGTAAAAACTGTGTACCATAGAGTAATCACCTTGTTAACTCCAAAGACTCCTTTTTTGTGGAGGCTAAAACATATGAAGAACGGTCGCAGGAATTGGGTATATCTAGCCTAGTGAAAAGAAAGACCAGGGTGAAATACACCAGACTTTCAATATTCCAGCGGTTGCCACAAAGAAGAGGGAGTCAAGCTATTCTCCAAGGCACCTGAGGGTAGGACAAGAAGCAATGGGTGGAAACTAATCAAGGAGAGAAGCAACCTAGAACTGAGGAGGAATTTCCTGACAGTTAGAACAATTAATCAGTGGAACAGCTTGCCTCCAGAAGTTGTGAATGCTCCAACACTACAAGTCTTTAAGAAGATGTTGGATAGCCATTTGTCTGAAATGGCATTAGAAGAGTTTCAAGGTCCCTTCCAACTGTTTTTATGTATTCAAAATGGATTGTGATCGATGATAGATAGATAGATAGAGATGATAGATGATAGTAGGTAGGTAGGTAGGTAGGTAGGTAGGTAGGTAGGTAGGTAGGTAGGTAGGTAGGTAGGTAGGTAGATGATAGATATAGATAGATGATAGATAGATAGATAGATAGATAGATAGATAGATAGATAGATAGATAGATAGATAGATAGATAGATAGATAGATGATAGATAGATAGATAGTAAGTAGGTAGTAGATAGATAAACAGACAGATATAATAGATGATAGGTGGGTAGGTAGGTAGGTAGATAGATGATAGAGAGAGAGAATTAGAGAGATAGAGATGAGAGAGATGATAGATAGATAGATAGATAGATAGATAGATAGATAGATAGATAGATAGATAGATAGATAGATAGATAGATACATACATATGCAGGCAGGCAGGCAGGCAGGCAGGCAGGCAGGCAGGCAGGCAGGCAGGCAGGCAGGCAGGCAGGCAGGCAGGCAGACGATAGATAGATAGACAGACATATACATATACACCGCTGCTACTACCAGTTTGGCCGAACTGGGAGCATATGTATATGTAGACGTACACGTACACATACATACACACACACACATATATATACATACATATACTGTATGTATGTGTTTCTGGTGTCATTTTCATTTGGTGTTTTTTTTTTTATAACATGGCACTTTTGGCTGCTGCTGCTATTCCGTTATGATGGTTATCCTTGAGGTGGGGGCATTGTTTGTGTGGGTGGTATGTACAGAAAAATGACCATTAAAGTTTATCCTATTTGGGGAACTGGAAACCATCGAACTGGAGAGCCTGAAGTTGGGGACAGATGACCTAGTCTCACTCTCCCATTTGATGGGGGAGAAAACCGCTAAAGCATGCCCGGCAGATGGCTCTCCAGCTGTTGTTTAGATATCTCCAAAGGGCCCTTCAAGTCAAGATGTTCCACTTTCGAAAAAGGGATAAGCACATCTGTTCTGAAAGCAGCCCAGTTTTTTACCTCCTGCATGTCGGCCTTCATGCAAGTGTTCATAAAAGTTTTGGTAGTTGTCTTCATTATCAGGGTCAGTGGTGAAATTCATTTTTTTTTTACTACCGGTTCTGTGGGCGTGGCCAAGCCATGGCCACCAAGCCACGCCCACGGTAGTAGAAAAAATTGAATTTCACCACTGGCCACCGCAGTGCCTCTACCAGCTAAAATGGAGCTCGGGAGGCCATGCGTACTACTCCCAAGCTCCGTTTTTGCTGTCAGAGAGCTAGCAAAACAAACAAAACCAATGGAGAAATGTTTCCGCTTTTGCACTTGAGCATGCATGAAGGGACAAGAAAGGTGAAAGGGAAAGAGGAAAGAAAAAGAAGGGAGGATGGGAAGAGAGCAAGGAAGGAAAAATAAGGAAAGAGGGGGAAGGAAGGAGAAAGGAGAAGGAAGAGGGAAGGGAAAAAAAGAAAAGGGAGGAAGGGAGGGAGGAAGGAACGAGATTATGAGAATGAAGGAAGGTCTGAGGGAAGTCCTCTCTTAGGTAGGTAGGTAGGTAGGTAGGTAGGTAGGTAGGTAGGTAGGTAGATGATAGATAGATGATAGATAGATAGATAGATAGATAGATAGATAGATAGATAGATAGTTGATAGATAGATAGATAGATAGATAGATAGATAGATAGATAGATAGATAGACAGATGATAGATAGATAGATGATAGATAGATAGATTAGATAGATAGATAGATAGATAGATAGATAGATAGATGATAGATAGATAGATAGATAGATAGATAGATAGATAGATAGATAGATAGATAGATAGGAGGAAGGTCTGAGGGAAGTCCTCTCTTAGGTAGGTAGGTAGGTAGATGATAGATAGATAGATGATAGATAGATAGATAGATAGATAGATAGATAGATAGATAGATAGATAGATAGATAGATAGATAGATAGATAGATGATAGATAGGAGGAATGTCTGAGCTAAGTCCTCTCTTAGGTAGGTAGGTATGTAGATGATAGATAGAAGTCCTCTCTTAGCACTTGGCCACCACAGGTGCCCCCAACGCAAGTGACATCGCGCTGGCCATGCCCACTCTGGCCACGCCCATACCCACACCTAACCCCCCCCCCAGGTCAAACACAATCCTGATGCAGGCCTCAATGAAATTGAGTTTGACACCCCTGCAGAAGGATGTCTGAAGACTTTAGCTGTGGCTCTTCCTCCTGTCCTGCAAGGCCATTCCCACATACCACTACAAAAACACCTCCAACTCGTTAATTTAAAAAAACATGTTTGCAGCCCTAGCTATGTTAGTATAATACATTTAGTATAAGAGCTGTGGTGGCTCAATGGTTAGAGTGCAGTACTGTAGGCTACTTCTGCTGACTGCCAGCAGTTTGACAGTTCAAATCCCACCAGGCTGAAGGTGGACTCAGCCTTCCATTCTTCTGAGATGGGTAAAATGAGGACCCAGATTGTTGGGGGCAAGAGGCTGACTCTGTAAACCGCTTAGAGAGGGCTGTAAAGCACTGTGAAGCGGTATATAAATCTCAGTGCTAAGTGCTATACATATAGTCAACAACGTATGATCCCAATTGAGACCCCCGTCGCTAAAGGAGACAGATATAGTCATCCATCTCTCCCAACTTTTTGCCACTGTATATTATTTTTCAGATTTTTAGCACACACAAAAAATGCGCTCATTCCTGAGGTGAGCTGCTCGATAGGTTTCTCTTTACTAATTAAAAAGAATGTTGTGTTCCCACAAAGATTCACAAAGTCACACACACACAAAAAAAGGAAATTAGATAAGAGATCGCTTTTAAGACCATTCACCGGGCAGGTGGCCACGAATATTTCCAAAGGAAAGATAAAACACGTGCGAACAACAAGAAGTGGGTGTTAAAACTTCAGTCTATCCACAACTAAAATACACAGAATAAAAATTTTGGCAGGAAAAATAAAGTAAGATTTACAACAGCTTCCCCCAATCTGCTGCTTATCAAACGTGCTACAATTCCTCGAGTTCTTTGAATTATTTCAATAGAATTAGATAGTACAACTTTCCGGCAGGAATGACTGAGATACGCGAATGATGTAATTTTAAAAAATGAAATATTTTAGGAAATATTAAAAAGGGCAGAATATTTCCCCTAAAAGGGGGGCAGAAATTCACCCCCACACACACACCTTTGTCAATGGACCATTAAGGCCTGAGCCAGTCTATTCTACATAACAAAGATCTACCTCCTTCAGGCAGAGCCATAGTAGGAATTACCCAAAGCCATTTCATTACATCATTACCCAGTACGAATCAACCAAGCTTGGGATTCAGGACAGCCTCCAGAGTTGCCCCTGCATGGCCCCATGGCAGTCTGACAACCAATCAGAATACAAGCTCAAATTCAAAGCCCAACAGCGTTCCTCCCCAGCCTTCTCGCTGTCTGAGTCTCCCACCAGCTCCACTGGCGGGCCACAACACAGGTAGCCATTTTCTGGCGGATTGTGGCTGACTCTTTTTTAAAGTGTTAGCATTTTACTACATAAGGTTCATAAAAGTTTTGGCGGTGAGGCAGTGGTGTTATTAAAACGGCTGGGTCCAAATTTACAGACTTTTTCTTTTTTAAAGTAATTTTTGGATAAGAGGAGTTCAGAAAAAAGCTATTTTCTCATTTATCAGCTGCTTTCCTGCTGGCTGGTTTTCGTCAAGTGACAAACAAATCTCACTTTCATAACTCAACAGTTACGAGAAAGAAAGAAAAAGTAGAATTAGTTCATTTGGGAATAACTCTTGTCGCAAAGCTGGCATGAAACTTACAAGTCTGGAAGAATATTTCTCCCCCTTCGGCCTCCAGACTGCAAGATATTAGGGAGGGTCCTTTTGGAGATGTTTGCCAGATGTTATTCCTCCTTCTGGCTAAGCTGCCTTTTTTTTCTGTCTGCTGCTCTTTCCTCATTTCCCAAAATTACCCCCATGTCCAATTATGTTTGTAGACTCTAATCTGTTTCAAACCCTACTCAGAAAGATTTTTAACCTGCCACCATCATCATCGTTATTATTATTATTGTCACTGCGTTAATTGGTTTGTCAACTTGTGCTTATATTCTGAGTTAATACAGCAGACTGAATTGTTTCTTATCTGACAATGATTAATGTGCATGTCTCATAATACGTCACACATTCTTGTACTTTCCTTCTGATCTTCCGTTCGCCTGCCGAAGGAGGTGGGCAACATAGCTCTTGCCAGAATGTAAGACTTAGATAGTAAGACTTGTATTTTATTTTATTCTATATTAAAGGTTTTTATTAGAATATGTTTTTGGGTTTTATTTTCTGCTTATTCGGAAATATGCTGCTTGGAAAGCCGACGGTCCACACCTCATTAGTTCAGGGTGAAACTTCCTCTGACAATTATTTCTTTTATTCATTAAATATGAAACTCAAGTCAACTGAACATTCAAAAATGCATCACAAATATCATTAACTGGTACTGATGGTTGATACAGGTTGCTGCTAGCGTCCTAGGTATCAACCAAGTACCTTCTTAAAATATAAGATGCTCCAAGTAGCTCAGTTTTTTTGCAGTTCTGCTGGTGTTATTGCAGGAAACTACAATTTGTTGATGTATCTTATAAAAATTTTGGACATGATACCAAGTGCCCTGATGACAATGGGTATTTCTTTTCTAGTTCTTTTTCTTTGACTCTGGCATCTCTTGGTACAGCAATATCAATAAACTGTACACTTCGGCCCTCTACAACTGTGATATCTGGTATGTTGTGTTCCAAATGACGATCTGTCTGTTTTCAAAAGTCCCACAAGATCTTCACCTTCTCATTTTCGATTTATTATTATTATTGCTGCTGTTGCTGTTGTTATATATCTTTATATAAATGGCTGTGTGTGTTTGTGTGTTCCAGCATAACTCTGGAACGCCTCGAGCAATGTAAACCAAACTTGGCACACAGATGACTTACTCTCTGAAAACAAATACTGGGGGGGGGGGGTAAGACACCCCTAACACCTCAGAGGTGTGTGTGTCTGTGTCTGTGTCTGTGTGTGTGTGTGCCAGCATAACTCCGGAATGCCTGGACTGCTAAAATGAGAAGGACCGAATTATATCTATAGTGTTAAATCACAGTACTTTTGACAGTGATCGTGTGCATTTTGGATTCATGTTCTGTTAAGATACAGCCTGTTGTGCCTTAAAATGGCTTCTATTGTACAGCATCGTGTAGTTGCCAAGGTAATGGCTACACAGTACTCCACAAGGGGGCTCCCTCTAATATAGGATTGGGATAAATACATATCCATTATCCGGGCTACGTCGGGTTATCAGCTAGTTTTTTAAATAAATTACTCAAGGTGGCGAACATACCTAATACTCCTTCCTTTTCCTATTTTCCCCACAACAACCACCCTGTGAGGTGGGTTGGGCTGAGAATGTGATTGGTCCAAAGTCACCCAGCTGGCTTTCTTGCCTGAGGTGAAACTAGAACTCACCGTCTCCTGGTGATTGACCCAAAGTCACCAAGGCAATTTTCACGACTAAAGAGGAACTAGAACTTACAGACTCCTGGTTATCTTAATATTGGTAGAGATATTTTTAAATAGACTATACAGGTTGATTACTTTTTATTGGGGGTGGGGGTTGTTTTGCTGTTATTGTACTTCTTAGTTCATTTTTTCTTGGCTTCTGCCAACCAAAAAGCTACAACAGCAGTCTTGGAAGTGGGAAGGGCTTGGTGTCAGATTGCATTTTCTACTTGCATTCACATTTCTGCTTTCGGACTGCTGGTTTTATAGCTTCTGTGAATTTCTTTTTTTCCCCCCAGCAGAGATTTGCAAGTTGCACAAACAGAGAACAAAACTTGCTATGACCTCTTGTCCTCTTTCTTTACTTCTTTGTAAGAACTTGCAGAAAAAGGCCAGTTTTTTAAAAAAAAACAAACAAACAGCCCACAGAAGACCTTGACAGTTGATATTGAGTTTGTCATGATATAAAAAAAAAAAAAACATGTTGAGACCCTGGAAAGAATGCAGGAAGGAAGAACAAAGATGATTAGGGGATTGGAGGCTAAAACATATGAAGAACGGTTTCAGGAACTGGGTATGTCTAGTTTAATGAAAAGAAGGACCAGGGGAGACATGATAGCAGTCTTCCAATATCTCAGGGGTTGCCACAAAGAAGAGGGAGTCAAGCTATTCTCCAAAGCACCTGAGGGCTGAACAACAATGGATAGAAACTAATGAAGGAGAGACGCAACCTAGAACTAAGGAGAAAATTCCAGACAGTAAGAACAATTAATCAGTTGATTGATTTAACAGATTACAAAGTTGGAAGGGACCTTGTAGGTCATCTAGTCCAACCCCCCCCGCCCCGCTCAAGCAGGAGACCCTACACTTTTTCTGGCAAATGGCAGTCCAGTCTCTTCTTGAAAGTCTCAAGTGCTGAAGCTCCCATATTTTCTGAAGGCAACTTCTGTTCCACGGCTTGATTGTTCTCAATGTCAGAAAGTTCCTCTTTATTTCTAGGTTGAATCTCTCCTTTGTCAGTTTCCATCCATTATTCCTTGTCTGGCCTTCAGGTGCTTTGGAAAATAGCTTGGCCTCCTCCTCTCTATGGTAGCCCCTCAAATATTGGAAGACTGCTCTCATATCTCCCCTGGTCCTTCTCTTCACTAGATTAGCCATGCCCAGTTCCTGCAATCGTTTGTTGTATGTTTTAGCCTCCAGTCCCCTAATCATCCTGGTTGCTCTTCTCTGCACTCTTTCTAGAGTCTCCACATCTTTTTTATGGTGTGGTGACCAAAACTGGATGCAGTACTCTAGGTGTGGCCTTACTTAGATTTGCCTCCATAAGTTGTGGATGCTCCAACAATGAAGGTTTTTAAAATGGGCTTGGACAATCATTTGTCTGAAATGATATAGAGTTTCTTGCCTGAGCAGGGGGTTGGACTAGAAGACCTCCAAGGTCCCTTCCAACTCTGTCATTCTGTTATTCCCCAAATGAAAGCTTGGGAAAAAAACCCTCTCCGAGAGTCAAAGAAACAGTTCTTGGTTTTCAACATGACTACATTCTCATTCATATTCTTAATTCTTCCATGAAGTCAACAGGATTATGAAAAGGCCTTGTTGTAATTTGGATAGCATTCACTGCTGCATTCCTCTTTAAAACAGAATTCTAGTTTCAAAATGGTGTGCACAAAATTGGACTTGTGAAGCAGGAGAGATCATGGACAGCTACGTTTCTCTAATCTCATAGGTCTACACCTTAAAAGCTATGGAAAGGTTTTGGGGGGAGGAGCCAACGTCACGACGATACGGGCGTGCGGTCTCGATGCTCTGAGACCGCAGCCGATACTTTTGCTGCTGGGTGGTCCAATCGGACCTAAACCGTCCCGCAGAGATGGTGAACGAAGAATACGTCTTCCTGATCTCAGGGACATCGCAAAATCCCTGATCGATCCAAGATAAGTTCTTCAAGCCGGCAACAAAAAATCCACCCATTAGGCTGATGAAGTCAGGGCGGCTCCAAAACGGAAGGATACAGAAAGAGAAAGTGTTTCCAGCTGGTGAGTCTGCCTATAAAAACCTTAAAATTAATTTAAATTGGAGAACAGAAGAAATAAGCGGTGGAATTAAGTTTGGAATGGTTTTGGACAGTGGGTTATCTTACTTTTTAAATGCTATCATCATGGATGGAATTTATGCAATCCTTTTAAAACGAATGGATTAAGTTTTCTTCTTCTATTTTTTTTTCTTTTATTATTCTTTGTAACCTATGGACTAAAATTCTCCTCTTTCATTACTGTGGGTGTTCTTCTAACTCATTCAAGAATCGGACTTTTTTTTTAACTTGAAATACAAAAAAGATACAAAAAAGCAAAGAAAATTGCAACAATAACACTGCTACTCAGAGGCTAGAGGTTTGTGTATTGGAAACGAAACACTCTTACTTTTCTCACTGATTATCCTGGCTTGGCACTCCAAGGCCTCACTGCTTGTTTATAGAGAGTGATATGAAGAAAAGCATACAGATGTCCCTTTGAAGTATATCTTTAACCAGAGAAAAGTGAAAATAAAATGTTATTGTGAATCTATGCTTAATCTTGTTAAAACCTTCCAAGCTAGAGCAGCAGTGTTTGTTAGCTGGAGATAATGGCACAATTTCAACAGCAGAAAGAAACTTTAAGTCTGCAAAAGATATTCTTAGAAATACAGAAATTATCAAACACATATGAGAGGATAGAGAAAAAGTTGGAAGACTTAGAGCATCTAACAGTAAAATATGATGAAGAAGTTGGAGATGTTTATCAAGTGGAAAAAGTGGTTAAAATCCTAAAAATCGAAGAGGAAAATGAATATAAAGAAATTAAATTTGCTGATATTTATGGTGATTGGTTTGTCTTTGAAAATAGAAAGAGTGGAATACTGAAAGAGAAATTAAATGGAGGAGAAATCTACCCCAGATGGCAAGATACAGAAGAAGAAAAAACAAAAGAATTTATGGATTTAAAGAGAGAAATTTTATTAGCAATATCATTGATAACACTACCAACAATCAAAGATAAGCTGATTAAGGAAACTGAAGAAGGGCATAGAAATTACATGAGAGACTTTATAAGCAAGGAGTTGCTAAGAGGAGTCCATACAAAGTTGATTAAGGAGATGATTAGAGGACTGACACCACAAATGGCAGAAGACATGAGACTGTTTTGCTACTGGAAAGATACAGGTTGATAGATGGAAGAGTATAATTTAAAACTAGTTAAATTTAGTGAAATTTAGTGACATTAGATATAGTTAAATAAATAAATAATTGATAATGATAATAATGTATACAATGTGTAGTGTTATGATAAGTAATAATTGGATATGAATATTGAACGGTACCCATGAAAGGAAGATTAGAAATCCTTTTGGATTATATATAAAGGTTAGTAAAAAAGAACTAAGTTAGATACAGTTAAATCTTGATTATTAGGGGGAAAATATTATGATGCAGGATATGATTAAATAAAGGAGGGATAATGATAACAACATATATAAAAGTTTGGGTACAACATAAATATTATGGATGTTTAGCTAGAATAGGACATAAGGATTCAGTGTCATTGGAGGATTTTAGAAATAGTGAATGAAATGCCAGTACGTGGTTATATATTAAATCTTGGCATATTTTATGATGAAGGACGTTTAAACAATTGTAGTCAAATGAAAAGGGAGGTATGATGATGGTAATATGTATAAATATCTGAGTTAAAATACTTGTGTTAATATGAATTACGTTTGTTGACTGGAAGAGATGCACGAAAGCCTTTTTGTAACCAACTGTTACGCTTTCTACAGTGTGTAAAGAAGGATGCGTTGTGTTTGTTTTAACAATTAAAAATAAAAAAATATTTAAAAAAAAAGCTACGGAAACGTTAGGAATATATTGTTTGTTCTGCTGGTTGTGAGGTCAACAGAAGTTAACCGTTAACAGGATAAGCTGAGTTGGAAGGGACCTTGGAGGTCTTCCAGCCCAACCCAGTGCTCAAGGAAACCCTATACCCATGATGGTGAACCTCTGACACAGGTACCACAGGTGGCACATGGAGCCTTCTCTACGGGCACATGAGCCATCACCCCAGCTCAGGAGCACCACGCATGCATGTGCACCTCCCGCTGGCCAGCTGATTTTCAGGTCTTTGCCATGCATGCGGTGGGGGGGTTATGCTGGAAATGCATGCACATGCACGCAGGGCAGAGGGGTCACGTGCACATGTGGGGGGCCGGGGGGGGTTCAGTGCTCCCATCTGCAGCCTGTTTTTGCTCCCAGGAGGCTTTAGGGAGGCTGCTACACCCAAAACAGGCCAGGGGGTGCAGCAGTCCACCCCGTGCCCCATTTCTGCTCCGAGGAGGCTGCAGGGAGGACTGCTAGGCGCAAAATGGGGGGGGCGTGGGGGATCATGCGTGCACATGTGGGGGAAAGCACAGAGGGAAAGCACTTGTGCGTATGTGCAAGGGGGGGGCACAGGCAGGTGTCTTGGGTGCATTGCATTATGGATGTGGTCACACGCTTTTGGCACGCGACGACAAAAAATTTAGCCATCACTGCCCTCCAGCATCCTAGACAGATGGTTTCTTCCTAAAAAGCCTCCAGTGACAACTTTTGAAGGCAAACTTTCAAGGTCAGTTGGGAGAGACAGGCCATTTATAAATGAATAATGTTTATGGGATAAAAGAGTGAATTTTTCAGACCAACAGGTGACTTCATTTAAAAAAACAAAGAATGCCTAAAAAACTCTGTATTTAAGAACATCCACTGAAAGAACCAGGCAGCCTTTAGCCACAGGCATATTTGAGAGCTGGGTGACTCATCTTCTTAAACCGAGGATTTGTTCTGCAAGTTTATGTAATTCACAAGAGAAACAGGAGTGCACGAAGCTTACAGTAAATCTCAGTTTAGTATTCTTTGACTTTCTCGAGCACCGTCAAGGATCTAAGAATTTCAATGACCCCAATGACTAACCAACATGAGATTTATCTTCAGAGAAAACGTGGCCTTCCACCCAGACTTAGCAACATTGAGAGTGGACCTCGTTTAAAACAGAAGACTTTAAACTTTGCCATCGGTTATCTTAGATAGATAGATGATTGATAGATAGATAGATAGATAGATAGATAGATAGATAGATAGATAGATAGATAGATAGATGGATGGATGGATAGATGGGTAGATAGATGGATGAGTGGGTGGATGGATGGATGGATGGGTGGGTGGGTAGGGAGAGAGAGAGAGAGAGAGAATGAGAGAGAGAGAGAGAGAGAGAGAGAGAGAGAATGAGAGAGAGAGAGAGAGAGAGAGAGAGAATGAGAGAGAGAGAGAGAGAGAGAGAATGAGAGAGAGAGAGAGAGAGAGAGAGAGAGAGAGAGAGAGGGAGAGAGGGAGAGAGGGAGAGAGGGAGAGAGAGAGATATGATAGCCTGTAGGAAGCCATCCCGGGCAAAAATGGGGCCCATGGAAGCTGCATTTTGTCCTCCCGACCTCCATTTTCACTGGCAGAGGGCTGCACAAGGCTGTTGTGGCTGGCCACACACACACCCCTGGCCCCCCAAGGTCAAATGGAATTCTAATGCATCCCTCAATGAAATTGAGTTTGATAAGGAAAAGGTTCCCCTCGCACATATGTGCTAGTCGTTCCGGACTCTAGGGGGCGGTGCTCATCTCCATTTCAAAGCCGAAGAGCCAACGCTGTCCGAAGACGTCTCCATGATCATGTGGCCAGCATGGCTCAACACCAAAGGCACACGGAACGCTGTTTTACCCTTGAGTTTGCATTTGATGCCCCTGCTCTAGAGTAGGCAGCTTCTCCAGAACGATTGTTCTTCTCCCCTTCTTTCAGCAAATGGGTCCATTCCGGAAGACCCGAAGTTTAAGTTGTTATTTCACAAGGACTTTTCAAAGTATCGAAACACTGGAGGTGCCTCCCTCTTCTACCGGGGTTGAATTTAGTACAGTCCTGTCTTACCTGATTTTTAAAAAAAAGAGCTTAGGAAAATAAGTGTCACTGTTTTTTCCTCCTCAGCATGCAATTATTCAAGAGCTGTCTTTGCAATTTAGGTTAGCAAATTAATGTTTGCGGCTCTCGGTGGGTTTCAGAGCATTAGCTTGTTCTCAGTAAATCAAAAGAGGACTCATTATGGCCCTGTAGGGTTTTTTTCTTTTTCTTTTTTAATGGAGAAGATTAATGTTAGGTTTGAAAGACCAAGTTCCACATGTGAAGGTCCAATTAAACTGATTTATTGCTAAACAGCCTATGGACAGGAATCTTCTCAACTAATGGTCAGCTTGGAATGAGATAAAGGTTAAACCTTTAGGACAGGGGTGTCCAAACTTGGCAACTTTAAGACTTGTGGACTTCAACTCCCAGAATTCCCCAGCCAGCTCTGCAGAGCTGGCTGGGGAATTCTGGGAGTTGAAGTCCACAAGTCTTAAAGTTGCCAAGTTTGGACACCCCTGCTTTAGGACAACCAAGACTTGGATGATGGAGAATCTCTATAGACTTTTAGCTATACAATCTGGGATGAAGACCCTTGGAATGGGTGCGGGAGTAGGAATGGATTTCCAGAGGGAGAAAATGGCAAACTACAGGAACCATTTGCACCAATCAGGTGACCCTAAGGACACAGATAAACCTCCAAGTAGCCTCAACGACCCTCTAAAACAGGGGTCACCAACCTATCGGAACTCAGGGACCACTAAATTCACAATTTTAAATCCCGCAGACCACTAATATGATTTGTTTTTTAAAAAAATAAATAAATAGTCTTTAGTGCAATATAAAAAATGCAAATCATTTTTTTTTGCAGACCACTAACAATTTCTCAGGGACCACCAGTTGGTGGCCACTGCTCTAAAGGATGCAAATGGTCAGCTGTCTGCAAGGAGTATCCGTCTTCTCATTCCCCCACTGTCCTGTCGGAGCTGAAAAAGCTTCTTGGGTGAGAAGCAAAACGTCTTCAAAAGAAAAAATGAGAAAGTTCAGTTGCCTCCTGAAAAAAGAACCTTTGGGACTACCATGACCTGGATGGCTGAGAATCTCTACAGGCGTTGAGCTATGCAATTTGGGATGGACACCCTTGGAGTGGCGTGGGAGTAGGAATGGATTTCCAGAGACAAAAACTGCAGACTGCAGGAACCATTTGCACCACTCAAGTGACACAGATAAACCTCCAAGTGGCCTCAACAACCCTCTCAAAGGATGCAAATGACCAGCTGTCTGCAAGGAGTATAAATCCTTCCATTCCCCATTCTGTCCTGTCAGAGCTGAAGAAGCTTCTCGGGTGAGAAGCAAAAACGTCTTCAAAAGAAAAAACGAGAAAGTCCAGTCACCTCCTGAAAAAAAGCACCTTTGGGGCAATCAAGACCTGGGTGACTATGAGTCTCTACAGACCTTAAAGGTCAATGGAATTCAAGGCAGGTTGGACTTAGCTGCTTGTGACTACGCGGGGGATTCTGGACTGATCCCTCTTTTAACTCTGCCTCCAGATTCTGCTACTCTTTCTCTTATAGCAAATGTGTGGACTTAGTCAACATGTCCCGGCTGATCTCAGCCATCCCCATTTACTGAGTTTCCCCCAAAATAAGACTCAACTGGAAAATAAGCCCTAGCATGATTTTTTTTTTTTTTGAGGATGCTCGTAACCAGTGGTGGGTTGCAGGTGGTACGCCCCAGTTCGGGCATACTGGAGCCTGCCCGGAGCACTGCGTACTGTTCCAGTACGGTGCTCCAGAGGGATCACCCGCCCACCCAAGGACCTTACCTGGAACCCACCACTGCTCATAACACACTGTATTTTTGGACTATAAGACGCATCATGATTTTGAAGGTAAATTTTTAAAAAAGGTTTTGCACTCTGCAGGACTCCCAAACCCTCTGCATGCCTTGTTTTTTGCAAAAAAAGGGGGGGGCATGCAGAGCTTTAGGAGTCTTGTAGAGTGCTCCTTGGGGCTGGGGGGCCACAAACGGCCCATTTTTGCCCTCCCCAGCCCCCAGGAGCACTCTGGAAGCCTCCCAAAACCTTTGCACATCCATTTTTGCAAAGGGGGCGGGTTTTCAGTAGGCCAAAAATGCTGTATTCAGTGTATAAGACACACCCAGATTTTCACCCTCTTCTTTGGGGGGAAAAGGTGTGTGCGTCTTATACTCTGAAAAATACGGTAAGCCCTGTTCCAAAAATAAGCCCCAGTTAAGATCATCAGCCAGATGGATGCAGTTTCTCCACCCCCAAAATAAGACCCAACTGGAAAATAAGCCCTAATGCATCTTTTGGATCAAAAATTAATATAAGACCCAGTCTTATTTTCGGGGAAATACGGGTAGCTCCTATGTCTCTCAGTCAAATTTGACAAATAAACAAGCATCTTAATTAATTCTGGCTAAGTAGGAATTTGAATCTTGCTAGCCTTAAGATTAATCCTATATTAACCATTGCAGCACACAGATAGACTTCAACTTACAACCATTCGTTTAGGTACCGTTCAAAGTTATGGCCATGGAAAAACGTGACTTGCAACCAGTCCTCGCAGATATGACCATCGCAGCATCCGCATGGTCACATGATCAAAATTCAGGCACTTGGCAACTCACATGTATTATATTTTTCACAGTATAAGACGTACCTTTTCCCCCAAAAAAGGAGGCTGAAAATCTGGGTGAATTTTGTACACGGAATACAGCATTTTTTGCCTCCTTAAATTCCACCCCTGTGCATCCCGTTTTTTGCAAAAATGGATGCGAGAGGGTTTGGGAAACCTGCAAAGTACTCCTGGGGACTGGGGAAGGCAAAAATGAGAGAAAAACAGACTGTTTTTTTTGCTCCTTTCCCCCCCCCCCCCCCCCCCGGCCCTTAGGTTGGCATGAGCTTAAATGGACTCCAGAGGATGGTAGAAGACAGGAAGGCCTGGAGGAACATTGTCCATGGGGTTGCGATGGGTGGGACATGACTACCAGTGGTGGGTTTCAAAAATTTGTAGAACCTATTCTGTAGGTGTGGCCTGTTTTATAATAATAATAATAATAAATTTGAATTTATTAGCCGCTCCCTTTCCAGGCAGGACTCGGGGCGGCGTACAATGGGCATATAGAACATAGAAACATGTGTACAAACACATAAACATACAAAAATACAGAGACACACATGCACGGAGGAGGTAACCAATTATAACATTTAGACAGTTAAAATCCCCATTAAAATACCCCAATTGTAAAAGACCCAATGTACAATTAAAATTTAAAATTTAAAAAGACAGTCAGGAGGAGTGAGAAAAATTACGGTTGAGCCAGGCCAGATAATTGAAAGAGGTGGGTCTTCAGCTGTACACGGAAGGAGCGGAGGTCGGAAGTAATCCTGATGTCACGGGGGAGGCCATTCCACAGGGCTGGGCCCATCACAGAGAAGGCTCTGCTCCTGGGTGTCGCCCCCCGACACTGTTTGGCGGACGGCACCCGGAGAAGTCCCTCTCTGTGTGAGCGAATTGGTCGCAGGGATGTGTGGGGCAGGATGCGATCCTGCATGTAACTAGGCCCTGTGCCATGAAGCGCTTTAAAGATCATAATCAAAACCTTGAAACGCACTCGGTAGACCACAGGAAGCCAGTGCAGCTCGTGCAGGAGAGGTGTTACAGGGGAGTATCTAGTCCTCCCCATAATCACCCGCGCGGCCGCGTTCTGGACCAACTGCAGTCTCCAAGTGCATCTCAAGGGAAGCCCCATGTAGAGAGCATTGCAGTAGTCCAGGCGAGACGTCACTAGCGCATGGGTGACTGTGCGTAGGGCATCCCGGTCCAATAAGGGGCGCAATTGGCGCATCAGGCGGACCTGATGGAACGCCCCCCTTGCCACGGCTGTTACATGGTCATCCATGGACAGCCGGGCATCTAGGAGGACGCCCAAATTGCGCACCTGTTCCATGGGGGCTAGTTGCACGCCCCCGATGGCCAGAGATGGAAGCACCTGGTTGAACCGGGAGGCCGGAAGCCACAGCCACTCCGTCTTGGAAGGGTTGAGTTTTAGTCGGTTGCCATCCATCCAGACCCGTACGGCCTCCAAACACCGGGACATCATTTCGACGGCCTCATTGGGGTGGTTCGGGGTGGAAATGTATAGCTGAGTATCATCAGCATACAGATGATATCCCACCCCAAAACCACGGATGATCTCGCCCAGCGGTTTCATGTATGTGTTGAACAGGAGAGGCGAGAGCACCGATCCCTGTGGCACTCCACATGTGAGTGGCCTCCGGGTCGATCTCTGTTCCCCTGCCAACACACGTTGCGTCCGGTCAGAGAGGTAGGAGCCAAACCACCGTAAAACGGTGCCCCTGACTCCCAACCCCTCTAGCCGGTGCAACAGGATACCATGGTCGATGGTATCGAACGCCGCCGAGAGATCTAATAGGACCAGGATAGAGGAACAACCCCTATCTCTGGCCCTCCAGAGATCATCAACCAATGCGACCAAGGCCGTCTCGGTGCTGTGCCCAGGACGGAAGCCGGACTGGCGCGGGTCTAGATAATCATTTTCCTCCAGGTGACGTGGGAACTGCTGTACCACCACACTCTCTACAACCTTCGCTAAGAAAGGAAGGTTGGAGACTGGACGATAATTGACTAGGTCCATTGGGTCCAGGGAAGGCTTCTTGAGCAGGGGCCTCACCACCGCCTCTTTCAAGGCGGCCGGTAGAGACCCCTCACCCAACGAGGCGTTCACTAGGCCCAGGAGCCAGTCGCGCGTAACCTCCCAGGATGCCAGTACAAGCCAGGAGGGACACGGGTCCAATAAACATGTGGTGGGTCGCAGACGTCCACGCAACCTGTCCAAATCCTCGATGGTAACCGAGTCAAACTCCTCCCAAAGCGGTCCCTCAAGACTCGCCACGGGCGTCTCTACTGAACTACTGAAAGGGGCCCATCCCATCCGGATTTGAGCGACTTTGTCCTGTAGATATTTCCCAAACTCCTCTGCTCTGCCCTGTAAAGGGGCTTCCCGCGGTCTCTCAAACAAGAGGGAGCGAGTCACCCGAAACAGGGCGGCAGGGCGGTTATCTGCGGACGCAATAAGAGCGGCGCAATGTTGACGTTTGGCCGCTCTTAATGCCACGAGGTACGTCCTCAAATAGGCTCGTGCCTGTGCTCGGTCGAATTCGGAACGGGAGGATCTCCAACGACTCTCTAGGCGTCTCTTGTGGCGTTTCATCACCCTTAGCTCCTCGGTGAACCAAGGGGCCAGGGTGGTTTGTCGCCGCGAGAGAGGCCGCAAAGGCGCCACCCGGTCTAGGGCCCCGGTAGTCGCACTATTCCATGCGTCTACCAGGTCCTCCACTCGGGGGCGGGTCAGGTCCACAGGAGGTGGCCCAAGCTCCGTCTGGAACCTATCTGGTTCCATCAGGCGCTTGGGGCGGAACCATCTAATACCTTCCAGTTCCGCCTCCTCGCGGCGGGGGGTAGCACCAGGGAAGTCCAGCCGGAGAAGTGAGTGATCCGACCATGACAGGGGAATAATGGTAGGATCCCCTATTCCCAGATCACTCATCCACTGGCCAGAGACAAAGACAAGGTCCAGCGTGTGGCCTCCCTCGTGAGTAGGGCCCTGAATTAACTGGGTCAGGTCCATGGCTGTCATGGAAGCCATGAACTCCCGAACCCCCTCAGACGCTTCTCCCAACGACGGCAGATTAAAATCCCCCATCACTAAAAGTTTGGGGGTCTCAACCGCCACCGATGAGATCAGCTCGAGGAGTTCAGGCAGGGCCGCTGACGTATAGCGAGGAGCCAGGTATACTATCAGCAGGCCCAACTGCCTCCCTGGGCCCCATCTCACGACAAGGGACTCACACCCGGATGTCTGTGGCACGGTGAACTCTCTCGGCTCTAAGTCTTCCCGGATAATCACTGCTACCCCGCCGCCCCTTCCCTGGGCCCGAGGCTGGTGAAATGCTCGATAACCTGGCGGGCACATTTCCACGAGGGGTAGACCTCCCTCGTGGCCCAACCAGGTCTCGGTTATTCCTGCGAGGTCCGGCTCCCCCTCCAAAATTAGATCGTGGATGAGGGGGGCCTTATTGACAACGGACCTCGCGTTGCATAACAGCAGTCTCAGGCCTTGGGTCTGTAGATCCTGACCACCTAGTATGCAGGGGTTGGTACAAACGACCGGGAATGACCAAAATGTTCTCTGTTTGTGCAACTTGCAAATCTCTGCTGTGGCTTGGCAGTCATGTGACTGGGGGGAGTGGCTTGGATGTCATGTGATCGGGTGGGTGTGGCCAACTTGGAAAATGTGGTGAAACTCACTTAACAACGCTCTTGCTTAGCAACCAAACTTTTGGGCTCAATTGTAGTCATAGGTTCCCCTTCTTCCTTCTCTTTGAGAAGAGCTCCGTTTTCAAGCTGCTTGTGAAAGAGGAGGAAGGGGGCAGAGGGAGGCTTTTCAGGAGCCCAGAGCAGCGCTGAAGCCAGGGGAGGGAGCGTTCTGGTACTGGGCCTCCGGAAGAACGGGTACTAGGAGGCAGGCTAAATTTCACCAACCAGTACGCCTGAACCAGTGCATACCGGCTGAAACCCACCCCTGAACACAACTAACAACAACATGGAGAATGGAGAATAAAGCATGTTTTTTCTTCTCCTCTGTCCACAAAGGCAGCTGGCGCAAATAATGCTTGAAGATTTTACAAGTAGGGAGAAGCATAAAGCAAGCTTTTCAGGACCTAGTCAGGCCATTCCACCAAACACCGGGTCAAGCATGCACACCTACAAACACAGACACAATGAAGGGACCTAATCACCAGTCTAATTTTGCCCTGAGATACATTTGAGTTCAATAACTTTGTTTACAAGCCTCGGGAATTGATTTTATCAGGAAACTGGTAAGTGTCAGGCTGCTTACTATAATGCCGTCCCATTAAAAGGTTGCATAACACAGGGAGCCATTGTGCAATACTTAAAAATGAAAACAAACCACATCCACACAGCTTCCGCCATCTGCGAAGGATTTTTTAAGCTGTAGGAAGAATCGAATGGATGTATAGCACAAGGGACTTGACTTATGAAACACAAATCCACCACCTCTTTCTTCCTTGGTTCAAGCAGTTTTGGGGTTCTATGCATTATTCAAGTTTATTAAGAAAGTTTCCGCTTCGGATGGCAGTGGGTTTATTAAAGGGGTCTCCATGGGGCTGCCATTGAAAATGAAAGGTAGTTCTTAACTTATGACCACAAATGAGATCAACATTTATGTTGTGAAGTGAGAAATTTGTTCAGGGAGTTTTGCTCCACTTTACGACTTTTCTCACCTCGTTTGTTAAGTGAATCTCTGCGGTGCTTAAATTTGTTAAGTGAATCTGGTTTCCCCATTGGTTAGAAGGTCGAAGGAGGGAGGGAGGGTTGGAGGGAGGAAGGGAGAAGGAAAGAAGGGAGGGAGGGAGGGAGGGGGGAAGGGAGGGAGGAGTAAGGAAAGAAGGGAGGAAGGAAAGAAGGGAGGGAGGGAGGAAGAGAGAAAGGAAAGAAAGAAAGGGGGGAGGGAGAAGGAATGGAGGGAGGAGTAAGGAAAGAAGGAAAAAGGGAGGAAGGGAGGGAGAAGTGAGAAAGGAAGGGGAAGAGGGAGGAAGGAAAGAAGGGAGGGAGGAAGAGGAAAGGAAAGAAAAGAGGGAGGGGGAAGGAAAGAAGGGAAGAAGGAAAGAAGGGAGGGAGAGTAGAAGGGAGGGGGAAGGAAGGAATGGAGGGAGGAGGAAGGAAAGAAGGGAGGAAGGAAAGAAGGGAGAGAGGGAGGAAGGGAGGGAGGGAGGAATAAGGAAAGAAGGGAGGGAGGAAGAGAGGAAGAAAAGAAAGGAGAGAGGGGGAAGGAAGGAATGGAGGGAGGAGTAAGGAAAGAAGGGAGAAAGGGAGGAAGGAAAAAGGGAGGGATGGAGGAGAAGGGGAAAGGAAGGGGAGGGAATGGGGGGGAAGATGAGAGGAAAAGGAGAAGAGGGAAGAGGGAAGGAGGGAGGGAGAAGTGAGAAAGGAAGGGAGAGAGGGAGGAGGAGAAGAAGGGACAGAGGGAGCGAGAGAGGAAGGACGGAAGAAGGGAGGGAGAGATGGGAAGGGTAAAAGGGAAAGGGAGGGAGGGAGGAAGGAAAGAGTAAGGGAAGAAGGAAGGAAGATGAGAGGGAGGGAGGGAAAAAGGAAAAGGAAGAGAAGGAGGGAAGGAGGGAAGAAAAGAGAGGAAGGAAGGAAGGAAGGAAGGAAGGAAGGAAGGAAGGAAGGAAGGAAGGAAGATTACCTCCTCCTACACAGTCTGTCCAGCAGTCTGAGGACCTCAGAGGAACATCAACTCAGCTATTTCTCTGGTGGTTCCACATTAGAGAAGAAATTGCATTGACATTGAAATAGGTCCCTTACTGTATTTTAAGGTTGAGCTCAAAAGGTATGTATTTTCCCAAGACGTTTTATGCCACCTACTGATCACCAGTCTATGACTTATCAGCTTCCCCGGAAAACTTCTGAACATCCCATGACAGTCATCAGAAGTTCAACCAATCATTAGAGGTCTACGTATCATGGGTTGTTGGGTGTTTTTTTTTTACTAGTGATAGGATAAAAGGGCAGCCTCCCTGCATCACTCAGAGGAGTACATTTTTAGATCAAATAGAAAAACCAGGAGGAAGAAAATATCCAGTAAAGCCAGTAAACACATCGGAAAAGGTCAAATTCATCAAAAGAGGTTCACCAAGTCCATATGTATTTCGGACCGTAAGTGGGGGAAAAAACCCTGTTGGCCTTTTAAAAAAACAGCACAAATAGGTCAAGTTGGAATTTCTTCTCAAGGTCCACGATAACACTCGACCTTATGCGATGAGCTTCCCAAAAATGAAACGGAGTTCAAAGTCCTAGAGCACTGCAGCCGCCCAAAACGCTCTTTAAAAGGAATCAGAATGGATAGCGGGAAAATGTCAATAGAATAGAATAGAATAGAATAGAATAGAATAGAATAGAATAGAATTAGGAATAGAATATGGAAAGCAAGTGAAGTGAAGGGAGGGGGAGGGAAGAGAAGAGAAGAGGAGAATATGGAAAGGAAGAGAATAGAATAGAATGGAATGGAATGGAATTAGAATAGAATGATGGAAAGAATAGAATAAGAAATAGGAATAGAACAGAATGGAATGGAATGGAATTAGAATAGAATAAGAAATAGGAGTAGACTAGAACAGAACACAATAGGAAATAATAGAAAATAATAGAATAGGAAATAATAGAATAGAATGGAATGGAATTAGAATAGAATGATAGAATTAGAATAGAATAAGAAATAGGAATAGAATAGAATGGAATGGAATGGAATGGAATGGAACAAAATAATGGAATTAGAATAAAATAAGAAATAGGAATAGAATGGAATAGAACAGAACAGAACAGAACAGAATAGGAAATAATAGGAAATAATAGAATGGAATAGAATGGAATGGAATTAGAATAGAATTAGAATAGAATTAGAATAGAAAGAATAGAATTAGAATAGAATGATGGAATTAGAATAGAATAAAAAATAGGAATAGAATAGAATGGAATGGAATAAAATAGTGGAATTAGAATAGAATGAGAAATAGGAAGAAAATGGAATGGAACAGAACAGAACAGGAAATAATAAAAAATAATAGAATAGGAAATAATAGAATAGAATAGAATGGAATGGAATGGAACAATGGAACTCCCATTTGCCTAAACATATTGGCTCAGAATGATGGGGTCTGTCATCCGGGCCTGCCGTAGGAGAGAGTCGGAATAGATGTTCTGTTCTTCTGATCCAAACTGATTCTACAAGTAAGTTCATTGAATTGGTTGACGGAAAAGTAGCTTGTCAATATTTGATTGAAGCAAAAGAAGCAATTTGGAATAGAAAGAGATTCTTGTGGGTTATTTTTAGTTGATTATTAGATTAGATTTACATGCCCATCGTGTCTGGAGGCCACAACCCATTTTAGATATGCTTCGTCTCATTTACTTCATGTTCTGTTGAGTTTGTTGTTGTTAGTTGCAAAGTTGTGTCCGACCCATCACGACTCCATGGACAACGTTCCTCCAGGTCTTCTGGTCCTCTACCATCCCCCTGAGTCCATTTAAGCTCACGCCGACTGCTTCGGTGACTCCATCCAGCCACCTCATTCTCTGTCGTCCCCTTTTTCTTTCGCCTTTGTTGAGTTAGTAGTATTAAAAATCAAGCACTTGGATCGCTTATTGCTAGGGGTTATTATATCTGATCTGACAAAGGGAGACATGATAGCAGACTTCCAATGTTTGAGGGGCTGCCACAGAGATAAGGGGATGGTCAAACTATTTTCCAAAGCACCCGAAGGCCAAGCAAGGAATAATGGATGGAAACTGACCAAGGAGAGATTCAACCTAGAAATAAGGAGGAACTTTCTGACAAAGAGAAAAATCAACCCATGGAATATAAATTGTCTTTGGAAGTTGTGGGAGCTTCATCCCTGGAAGCTTTCAAGAAGAGACTGGACTGCCAACTGTCAGAAATGGTATAGCGCCCCCTGCTTGAGCTGGGGGTTGGACTAGATGACCTACAAGGTCCCTTCCAACACTTGTTAATCTGCAAAAGCGGGGAGGAAGGGAAGGGAAGAGAATGTGTTGGCTCTTGACTGACATCTAGTGGTCGGGATTTTCGCACCTAACGCCGCAGTCCGCTCGGCATACATTTCCCATCGTGCTTTGAGGCCCAGAATGAGGGAGATGACAAGAACGCCGGTTCGATTAAAAACAAACTACATTTCCCAGAGAGCCACGGGGTTCCAGACCGGAAGTCGCTTTTCCTAGACTTGCTTTGGGGGTAAATTCTGAGCTTCCAGCAAGAAGCCGGTGGGAAGATGCTGCCCGTGGGTCCAAGGGTTGTGAGACTCTTGCTGCGGGACACCCAGAGCTTGGCTGCACGGTTCAGAGGTGAGACAACGTGTAGCTTCTTCATCAAGTCGCTTGAAAACCGAGACATCACGTGTCTTTCGCCTGGGCTTCTTCCCAAGCGGTGTTGCTCTTTGGCTTGATCATTTCTCCGGATTATATCTGAGAAATATTCCGAAGTATTGCATCTGATGTTAACCCAATCTATTGAAAGAAAATCAACCCCTGGGTTGGAAACTACTTTTAAAACTCAGTTGAGATAGATATTAGTTTGCATTTAGTTCGTGCTTCGTTGCTCTCTCTCCAACTCTAGATAAAGAGAGAGAGAGAGAGAGAGAGAAATGGATGGATGGATAGATAGAGATAGAAAGAGAGATAGATAGATAAAGAGAGAGAGAAATAGATAGAGATAGAAATATAGATAAAGAGAGAGAGAAATAGATAGAGAAAGAGATGGATAAAGAGAGAGAAAGAGAAATGGATGGATGGATACAGATGATAGAGTGATAGAGAGATAGAGAGAACTAGATAGAAAGATAGATAAAGAGAGAGAGAACTAGAGATAGAAAGATATAGAGAGAAATAGAAAGATATATAGAGAGAGAAATATATAGAGATAGATAGAGAAATAAATAGAGAGAGAGAGAGAGATAAATAGATTTAAAGAGATTAATAGAGATAGACATAGAAAGAGAGAGAGGGAGAGAAATATATAGATAGAGATAGATAGATAGAAATATAGATAGATAGATGATAGATGGATAGATAGATAGATGATAGATAGATAGATAGATGATAGATAGATAGATAGATAGATAGATAGATAGATAGATAGATAGATAGATAGATAGATAGATAGATGAAGAAGAAGAATATATATCCTTCTCCATGAGGATCGGTCACCAACGTGATCCCTTAGCTCTTCCAATGGTGCTTTGATCACTGCTGAAATTGAATTCCTCCTTCTCCTTCCCTTCTCCTTCCTCAAGTCAACAAACCCCACTCTCTAGCAGCACTAATGAGATTATCTAGTTGGGTAATAAGAGGTCTTCAAGAAAACCACCAAGCTCAGAGAACACGAAGGACCCCACAGTTCAAACCCAAACTACAAATATTCTCCATCATAGAATTCTTCTTCTTCTTCTTCCATATTGGTCATTGGACGTTGGTGATCATGTTTTTATCAACAGCTGCACGAAAAAGTGCTGCTGAGTTTTGTCCAAACCTTAGATTTTGAAGCCATGATGATGTTCTTCCTCTGCCTGGACCACATTTACCTTCAATCTTTCCTTGGAGGATTAAGTGAAATATGGCTTATTTTTCCGGGTGTCGCATCACAATATTAGAATATCCAAAATATTCTAATTTTTGCTTTTACACACACACACACACACACACACACACACAATACACACACACACACACACACACACACACACACACACACACACACACACACATATATATATATATATATATATATATATATATATATATATATCCCTATCAATATTTATCTATCTATCATCCATCTACCTTTACAATATATAGAATATATATAAATATCTATAGAAATCTTTATCTCTCCCTCTCTATATCTATCATCTATATCTCTACAATATGTCTGTCTCTATGTATTTCTAGCATCTCTGTCTCCCTATCAATATCTATCTATCTATCTATCTATCTATCTATCTATCTATTTATCTATCTAATCTAAATGATATAGGATCTCCTGCTCGAACAGGGGGCTGGAATAGAAAACCTCCAAGGTCCCTTCTACCTCGATTCTGATTCTGATTATTCTGATCTATCTATCATCTATATCTAGCTATCATCTATGCTATCTAGCTATCTGTCTACAGCAGGGGTGTCAAACCTGCGTCGTCACGGCTTATTGGGTTTTTTCTAAACCGGGCAGGGCCAGCATGTGACTCATCCAGCCCACGGGCCACAAGTTTGACACCCCTGATCTACCGTATCTATCTATTGAAAGGCAACAAATATATATAAATGCTATCTGTATGTATATGTGTGTATATAAATGCAAGAAGAGACAGAGGTGTGTTGGTCATAGAAGCTCCACTGTGGAGGCACTGGCTGGGGAATTCTGGGAGTTGAAGTCCACACAGCTTAAAAGTGGCTGAGGTTGGGAAACCTGGCCTTAGAAGATGATCAAATCTTTTTTTAGAAAACAAAGGGTTTTTTTTTATTACATATTTTGACTTCTTATAAATTGCCCGAGTTTTCCCCCTTAACATCTTCTCAAATGCATAGTTCATTTCACATCCTGTTTCCATTTCCCATTTCAGCCATATTATTTTCTTTCCATATTTTCCAACTCAACTTTGATTTCTTCTTAATAGATAAACAATATCATTCTTGCCTCTCCAAGTTAAATCAAACGTAGCCTTTCATTTCCATCTCTTATTCTATTTTACTACAGGTAACGTATATTCTCAAATTTTAATTTTGTGTCATAAACCTTTCACTTAATTATCCACAATGAATAGTATTAATCTATTTCCCTCACATCGTATTAATTCTATGCCATTGACACTATTAACATATTTCATTTTATTCTACTAGTAGATCCCCTTCCTTCTTTCCTTCTTTCCTAACCATTTCCTCTTGGTCTCTCTGAAACTTTCACTTCTCTTATATTCTCTTCTTTCCATCCATTCGCCTAGTTTTTTTCTTTTTCTTGTTTTTGTAGTTTCTATATTTTTTTCTTCCCAATCTTTTTTCTCCCTTTTGATTCTATTGTTTTGGTAATCTTCCCCAGGTTTTTTTCCCAGCCTTTCCCCACTATTCCCACCTTTATTGTTTAATTTTCCCTTTTGGGGGGCCATTTTCCCCTTGTCTCCTTTTAATGTGTCACCGTAAATCACAGTACAATCATGAAGATGATGAGATCTTATTGGCCATAAGCAGACAATTCCACCGTGCTATCCTTCTCAGGTTTTGCTGCGTCAGCCTCAGCGCAGTCGTACGATATGAGAAGGGTCGAAATCACGCCGCTGGAACAACGAAAACTCACTTTCGACACCCATCGTCTGGTGCGAGATCTGGAAGCCCACGGTGAGCAAACATCTCCCGCGAAAAGTGTCTGAGAAAGTTTTCCTCCAGGCAATAGCAATAGCTCTTAGACTTACACGAGTGGTCCTCGGCTTACAACCACAACAATTGAGTGCAAAATGTCTACGGTTAACCAAGACATCTGTTGAGTTTTGCCTCATTTTATGACCTTTCTTGCTACGTTTGTTAAGGGAATCACGGCAGGGACCAAACTCAAGGATGTGGTTGGATCTGATCCGCAGGGCCCAATCAAGGATGTGGTTGGATCCAGGCTTCAGGGCCATCCTCAAAAATGTAAGGGGTCAGCCCGCGTCCCTTCGGCCCATGTACCCAATGCGAAGAGGAAACATGCCAGCAGTTTGGGGAGTGCCCACCTGGCCGCCAAGATCAACCACAGCCCCGACGCGGCCCTCAATGAAGTTGAGTTTGACACTTCTGCACTAGATTATGGTGTACTTTATATACTCAACAGGGTTTGCCAAAGAACAGGCTGAAACGGTGGTCTCGGCGTTGATGAGTTTGACAGCTGTCAGCCTGGATACCGTCTACAAGGATATGGTAACGCAAGCCCAACAGGTAAATGGTTATTCCTTGGATGCATCACTTTTTATGGCCACTCGTACAGGTAATCCTCGGCCTACAACCACCATTGGAACCACAATTTATGTCGTTAAACAAGGCGGTGGTTCAATGGGTCGCCCTTGATTTTACCACTATCCTAACTATGGTTGTTAACACGAATCGCCACTGTTTGTTGAATGAATCACGTGGCTGTTAAGCGAATCTGGCTTCCTTCACTGACTTTGCTTGGTGGGAGTCCAGCAGGGAAGGTTGGGAATGATGGGATCACGTGACACCCCCTCCCCAGGACGCCGCATCCATTGTGATAGTGGGGAGGCTGCAACAGTTGTAAAGGGCGAGGATCTGCACTAAGTCTCTCTCTTCAGAGATTGTTGTGTTTTCAAATGGCCACTAAACGAATTATGGTTAAGTCAAGGACTACGTGTAATCTTGACGTAATCTTCCCCATGGTCTTCACAATTCTGTTCTGACCTAGACTTTACCAAATCACGAAGCAGAATCCTTATCCCGAAAAAAAACCACCCCTTTTTATTTGTCTAATGTGAATTCCTCTCATTTACACCCTGCAAAGTCCCGTCAAACAGTCTTTCGAGGGTGAATTTACAACCACAGACCTTATCAGGCTTGGAGAGCTGCCAGGCCGATATCTTCCCAACCCTGTACAGGAAAATAATTGGCAAGGAATCTCTGAGAGTCAGGGACAAATCTTCACACTAATTAAATGAACAAATTGTCTCCTGGAAACTCCACTCCCCTTTCGCTCCTCTTTTATTTCCTCTGGGAGGGGCCATTCACCGTCCACCTGTGCCTTTACTCCTGAGTCGACCCTTGTTCCTTAGCTGTTCCCTTCTCCTGGCAGCTCTGCACATGTGCACACTGGGAACAGGCTCCAGCTGTTCTTCTGCCCCACTGATCTCCGACTCCGAAGGCAGCTGATAACTATTGGATGGCCCTGGCCCCATCTGCCTCCGACTCAAAGCCCTCATCAGAGCCTTCCCCAGAGATTCCAGGCCTGGCCCATGCTCCTCCCCAACCTCCTCACTGTCTGAGTCTACCACCAGCTCCGCTGGCCACTGGAGGGCCACAACAAATTCTTTAGGCAATGCATATCTTAAGCACAGCCTTGTTAGAAACCAGTTGCATGTTGCAGGGATATTTGGAACTTTTAGATTTTCTGCTCTTTTACCAGGAATTTAGGGTTGATAATATGGGGGTCACCTTTTTCCTATAAAAATGTATCAACTAAGAGAAAGTAAAGATAAAAGTTTTCCCTGTTGAGCTATGTCTGCCTCTAGAGGGCGCTGCTCATCTCTGTTTCTTGGCCGAGGGAGCCAGCATTGTTGGAAGACACTTCTGTGGTCATATGGCCAGCATGACTGTATACCAAGACGCACAGAACATATTGAAAGGGTACCTATTTATCTACTTACATTTCAGGCCCACTGAAATGGTACTTGTTTATCTACTTACATCTGCATTCTTTCAAACTGCTAGGAAGGCAGGAGCTGGAGCAAGGAACGGGAGCTCACCCCGTTGTGCAGTGCTCGGGTGTCAAATTTGGGCTGTCAGTTAGCTCAAAGCGGACTTGAACCTTGGTCTTTCCATTCCAACCAGAACAGCTGAATTGTTACACTTTTGGCAGTGGGATGGCCTTGTAAAATTATTGCCCGCAAGGAAACCGTTGGAAGTGTACAAAACATTTTGAGATCTAATTGTCCTGACATTAAACATTGTGCCTTAAAAAGAGTGTGCATGCACATATGTGTGTATATAATGTACAAATACAGTGTATGAAATTTGCCGCTGCTTCTCCAAAATGTTCAATCTAATGTGTTGTCATTACACCGAACATTTTTCGGACATGTTCCCATCTCATAGATTAAACGTCCTGCCAGAAAACAGCGAATATTTAAGATGCCTTGCAACATTTTGTGTGTATATATGTATATTTTATCTTTTATGTTTTAGGAAATAACTTTGCAACAGATAATGTTTCATCTGGATTCCATTCGCAAGGATATGGTCATTCTGGAGAAGAGCGAATTTGCCAATTTGAGAGCAGAAAACGAGGTATTATCCATGTCAGAGCCTGCACAGTGTGACTACTATTTTGAGAGAGAGAGAGAGGGAGGGAGGGAGGGGGGGAGAGAGAGAGAGAGATTGCCCACACATGGCCTCCCTTATATAGACAGCTTCTTAAAGTGACAGTAGCCCTGCTGACTCATTCTCATTTCATCATCTCAATTTACAGCCTTACAGCAGCTGGTCAGCTATTAAATCATCATTACTTTAACACCCCCACTCCCACCCCAAAAATGCCCTGAGCCGTATCTGTTTAGCTTGTGAAGTTTTTTCTGCAAAATGGACAATTTCAGATTTTATATCTTTGGTGCAGGGTTTCAAATTCAGTCCCAAACAGGAGCTTGTAGGGCTTGCGTGAATGGGAGACGGCTGGTTGCAGCCCTTTAAAGCAGCTGCATCGTGGCTCAGATACATCAATGAAGGTTACAGGTTGTGAAAGTTAACATGGCTATTTCGCTGTTGCAGCTCCTTTATGTCGTCCGCTGTTTCTTTGCTTTCTTCCTCTCTTCCTTAGAAAATGAAAATTGAATTGGATCAAGTTAAACAGCAACTAATGGTAAGTCGACCAGGGATAGCCAAGCCGTTCAGTTTTAGGACAGAGTTAAACCTTTTAAAAATAAGTAGCCGATAACCTGGCATTGCCCAGGCATTTATTTATAGGGGGAAAATGTCTGGACCAAATGTAATTTTTAATGTTGGGTTTTCCCCCTTACCAGAGGGAGCCCCCTTGTGGAATACTGTGAAGCTGTTACCATGGCAACTCCAGTGCACTGCACAGTAGAAGCCATTTTACAGCAGTACAGTAGAAGCCATTTGAAGGCACAACAGGCTGTAACTTAACAGAACACACATCCCGAGGGATGTTAGGGTGTCTTACCCCCATAGTATTTTTCTCCACACTGCACTGCATAGTAGAAGCCATTTTACAGCAGTACAGTAGAAGCCATTTTAAGGCACAACAGATTGTAACTTAACAGAACACACATCCCGAGGGATGTTAGAGGTGTCTTACCCCCACAGTATTTTACTCCAGAGAGTAAGTCATCTGTGTACCAAGATGGTTGAAATTGCTCAATGCGTTCCAGAGTTATGCTGGAATGAACACACACATACACACAGATGTTTTTATATAGAGACAATGTGGATGATTTTTTCAATGAGGTATCTTTGTTACTCTCTGAGCTTGGGTTTTTTTTTCTTTCTTTCTCGCAGATGTTTCCTTACCCAAACTAGGTAACATCATTACTAGCATTGCTGATGTTACCTAGTTTGGCTAATGAAACATCTGCAAAAAAGAAAGACAAAACACCAAGTTCTGAGAGTAACACGTACCTCTCGTTTCAACCCAGAGCTACAAATATTCTCCTTTATTTGGGAACTTTTCAATTCCAGAAAACCTGAGGTCAACTTCTAAAGCGTTGCCATGACTATTATCAGGCTGGCATGGAAGGGGAAATTCCATGCATGCCTTCGGCCGGAGTCGAATCTCATGTCTACAGCCTAGTTGGAGAATATGAGTTATGACGCAGGACAGAAGGGAGAGGGGATACAGGGGTAAAGTTCAAACGCAATTAAGCGAAAGCAGTTTTGGCTCCACGGGAGTTCGCACCAGAATGTCGATCCTAATAAATGATTGGATTTCTTTTGAACTTTGTCTCGAGGCTCGTGGTTTGCCCCTCTACCACCGTTCCAAGTGTTTGATATTGACTCTTTGGGGGAAATTCTGTAGAGATTCTCAGTCTTATCCAGGTCACGATTGTCCCAAAGATGCTTTTTCAGGAAGCAGCTGGACTTTCTTTCTTTTTTTCTTTCTTTTGATGACGTTTCTCTTCTCATCCAAGAAGCTTCTTCAGCTCTGACAGGATAGCGGGGAACTGAAGGATTTATATTCCTTGCAAACAGCTGGCCATTTGCATCCTTTTAGAGCAGGGGTGTCCAAACTTGAGAACTTTAAGACTTGTGGACTTCAACTCCCAGAATTCCCCAGCCAGCTGGCTGGGGAATTCTGGGAGTTGAAGTCCACAAGTCTTAAAGTTCCCAAGTTTGGACACCCCTGTTTTAGAGGGTCCTTGAAGCACTTGGAGGTTTTTCTATGTCTTCAGGGTCACCAGAGTAGTGCCACTGGTTCCTGTAGTCAGCGGAAAATAGCATGTCACACCAGCTGCTGAAATCAGGTTTCGAACAGCACGAGCTCCAAAGAGAAAGCAGAATTTTCACACAAGCTTGAAAATTCAGGGGAAAAAAGAACATTCCGTTTTCTCCTTCCTAAAATTGAGAGGGGGTGTGCTTTTCTTTAAAGAATGAAACTAACCAGATCAGAGCTGAAAACAAGCTGGACATCAACTTGGAGAGAAGCAGAGTGACCGATATGGTGAGTAGATCTGTGTTGGGTTTTTTTTTTCTTACCTAAAAGAAGTCCTTGTCTTACAACCAGAATGGAACCCCACATTTCTGTTATTGAACAAGGCAACTGTTAAGTGAGCTTTGTCTCCATTTCGCTATCTATTTTTTTTTTGCCACAGTTGTTAAGTGAATCGTTTGGTCACTAAGTGACTCACATGGTCATTAAGCGAATCTGGTTCACCCCATGGACTTCGCTTGTCAGAAACCACCTGGGAAAGCTTTTCAGTGCCATTGTATCTTCGAACAGTCATTAAATCAACAGTTGTAAATTCAAGGAGGACCTGTTATTTTTTTTTGAGCTGATTATGTATTCCTGGTTTTTAATTTTTTATTTTTTTTGTGTTTTTTTTCTAATTCTCCAGTTCACAGATCAAGAAAGAAAGCTGATGGAAGCCTCCACAGAATTTCATAAAAAAGTAAGTGTTTGAATCATTTTTATTCTAGGCCTAGCCCAGTGGTGGGTTTCAAATTTTTTTTAGAACCTCTTCTGTAGGTATGGCCTGCTTTGTGGGAGTGGCTTGCCGGCCATGTGACTGGGTGGGAGTGGCTTGCCAGCCATGTGACTGGGTGGGAGTGGCTTGCCAACCATGTGACTGGGTGGGCATGGCCAACTTGTAAAATGTGGTGAAACTCACTTAACAACGCTCTTGCTTAGCAACCAAAATGTTGGCTCAGAAACTCTGGCATTTGAAGCGTGCAAGTCTTACAGCTGTCAAGTTACAAGACCCTTGCACCCCCTAATCCTTTAGAAAAAAGGTCCCCAAGGGTGTTCAAACTTGACAGCTTTAAGACTTTAAGGTTTAGATAGGACTCTTAGAGGCGGGCGGGGCGATTGGTGAGCCAGTCAATGAGTGGCGGGTGGGACAAGCATGGTGCAGACGGGTGGGGGGAGGGCACTGAAACCGATTCTAAACGGCACAATAGATTTGTGGAACCTCTTCTATAGAAGAGATTAGAACTGGCAGAAACCTACCCCTAGCCTAGCCAGTAACCTGGCATTGCCCAGGTATTTATTTATAGAGCGGAAATGTCTGAACTAAATGTCATTTCTAATGTTGGATTTTACCCCTTACCAGAGGGAGTCCCCTTGTGCAGTACTGTGAAGCCGTTACCACGGCAACTCCACTGCGCTGTACAGTGGAAGCCATTTTACGGCAGTACAGTAGAAGCCATTTTAAGGCACAACAGGAGGTATCTTAACAGAACACCACCATCCCGAGGGGTGTTAGGGGTGTCTTACCCCCCAGAGTATTTGTTTCCAGAGAGTAAGTCATCTGTGTACCAAGTTCGGTTGAAATTGCTCGAGGCGTTCCAGAGTTATGCTGGAACAAATACACACACAGCAAATTTTATTTTTATTCCAGAATCTAGATTCTAGATCAGTGTTTCTCAACCTTGGCAACTTGAAGATACGTGGACTTCAAATTCCCAGAATTCCCCAGCCAGCCACGCTTGGCAACTGACATATAAAGGTTGCAGCATCCCAGGGTCACTTAATGGCCATTGTATCCTTGCCAGCTGGCTTCCAACAAGCAAAGTCAATGGGGGAAATCGGATTCGCTTAATAACCTCATGAGTCCCTTAACAACTGTAGTGATTCTCTTAAAACCCTGGCAAAAAAAAATGCTTGCAAAATTGGGCATGACTCACTTAACAACCGCCTTGCTTAGCAATGGGAATTCTGTTCCCAATTTTGGTCGTAAGTCGAGGACTAATTGAAAATTTGTAACAGGCAGCAACATGATGGAAGGAAGTGCATACATTTTAAATAACCCGACAGAACAGAAATCACCTTTTCCTGGGTGTCCAAAGTTAGTTAATTCTTGGTTCATTCATTCATTCATTCATTTATTAGATTTATAAACCGCCCCCTCTCCCCGAGGGGACTCGGGGCGGTGTACAGACAGAAATAAAATGCACTATAATCAACAGAAATACAAAACCCCAAAAAACAAATTAAACAAAAAGTCTGTACAATGATCATAAAATTAGCTAATAATTAAAACCAATTAAAATACCCCAAAATTTAAAATTTAAAATACCGGCCAGGAGGGACGGAGATTAGATTATGATTGGGCCAGGCCAGCTAATTTGAACAAGTGGGTCTTGAGTTTCTTACGGAAGGAGCGGAGATCAGCAGTAATTCTAATATCGGGGGGGAGGTCGTTCCAGAGGGTTGGGCCCATCACAGAGAAGGCTCTACTCCTGGGCACCGCCCGCCCGCAGTGCTTAGCGGATGGTACCCGGAGGAGTCCCTCTCTGTGATGTGTGGGGATGTGTGGGGTAGGATGCGATCCCGCAGATAACTAGGTCCTGAGCCATGGAGCTCTTTAAAGGTGATAATCAACACCTTGAAACGCACCCGAAAAGCCACAGGTAGCCAGTGCAGCTCGCGCAGGAGCAGTGTTATATGGGAGTACCTAGTACTCCCCATAATTGCCCGCGCGGCCGCATTCTGGACCAGTTAGTTGATTCCTCATAAGGGGCTGCCACAAAGAAGAGGGGGCCCACTTACTTTGCAAAGCACCCGAAGGCAAGAAAAAGAAGCAGTGGATGGAAACTAATCAAAGAGAAAAGCAAGCTAGAACAAAGGAGAAAATTCCTGGCAGAACAATTAATTAGTGGAACAACTTACATCATCATCATCATTTAACGACCTTATAATCCCTTCCGGGGTGGAGTCGGGGCAACTGAATGGAGCCAGCAGAGTGTTTAATGGCCGGATGCCTTTCCTGTTGCCAATGCAGAGTTTTATTCAGCAGATATATTCTCATTATGCCCAGAGAGAGAAATATCTGCCTCTACCTAGGATTGAACTCACGGCCTCCTGATTGTGAGGCCAGAGCTCCACCTCTAGGCCACTCAGACAACTTACCTCCATCACTGGAGGTTTTTAAGAAGAGGCTGAACAAGGCTTTGTCCAGATGAGTTTCCTGCTTGAGAGCAGGGAGGGTTGGACTAGAAGACCTCCAAGGCCCCTTCCAACTCTTGTTACTGTTACAAAGGATGTTGATGCCACACTCAACCACAGGGAGAAAATTGCCTGTCTCTGCTAACTGCCCTGCTCGTTTTGGGCACCCAATGATGTTCTGTATGTCCTTATAGGATTCCAGCACCAGCAGCTCTCTGACAGAAGTCAACAATAAAATTGATGCCGAGATTGCAGCTCTCAAAACGCTCATGGAGTCGAATAAGCTAGAAACCATCCGGTATTTGGCAGGTATGTGCACAGCACATTAAAAGCCAGCCTTCAAAAGTGGAATGCTTAGCAATTGAAACAAACCGATAGCGTAGTTGCTGAATGATAAGAGACATGGTGGAGCAATGGTTAGAACAGGGGTGTCCAAAGTTGGGAACTTTAAGACTTGTGGACTTCAACTCCCAGAATTCCCCAGCCAGCATGGCTGGCTGGGGAATTCTGGAAGTTGAAGTCCACAAGTCTTAAAGTTCCCAACTTTGGACACCCCTGGGTTAGAATGTGGTTGTCCAAATAGCATCCAAATCAGAATCCAAGGCAAAAGTATTGCTCAAATTCCCATTTATGAAGAGAGCTGTGTTGGCACATCTGGGAAAACCTGAATCTGAAAGCTTCCCGGTTTTCCCCGCCTAGTTGAAAGTTCAAGATCTTTCCCCCACACCCACAAGTCCATCACATGGTCCAATCTCCCACTGCCAGCCCATCCAGTTCCCGTCAGCTGCAGAGGTGCAAAGACAAAGGATGACCTTGGCTTTCTAGAAAGAATGTTGTTATGGCTACATAGCATCTCACTCCACGCAATCCCCCCTCCCGTTTTCCCACAACAGAAAAAGCATAGCAGAATAATAGAAAGAGTGCCAGGTCAAAGATCCAAGAGGAATATGGCTGCAGGCCTGACAGCGGTGTTGCAGGCTAACTCTGCCGACTGTTAGCAGTTCGGTCCTAAATGGGACTCAAGGTTGAGTCGGCCTTCTGTCCTTCCGAGGTTGGTGAAATGAGGACCCAGATTGTTGGGGGCAAGAGGCTGACTCTGTAAATCGTTTAGAGAGGGCTGCAAAGCACTGCGAAGCGGTATATAAGTCTTAAGTGCTACTACTATGTCGGTTATTTGCTCTCATTTCATACTATTCCTCACTCGTTTATTGTTTTGCTTAAATAATTTAATGAAAGGTGGCAAAGGGTCTGGAGGCTAAAGCATATCATGATTGAGGGAACTAGGTATGTCTAGTCTAGTAGAGAGAAGGATTCGGGGTGAGATGTTAGGTTAACTAGAGTTAATTTTCCTTCTCCCACAAGTCTATGGAGATTCTCAGTCATCCAGATCATAGTTGCCTCAAAGGTGCTTTTTTCAAAAGGGAACTGGACCGTATTTTTCCTTGAGGAAGAAGAAGGCATTTCGCTTCTCATTCAAGAAGCTTCATCCGTTCTGACTGGAGGGTGGGAGATGGAAGGATTTAGTTCTGACCAGTCAAAAGGGATGAAGCTTCTGGGATGAGAAGTAAAACTACTACTACTACTACTACTACTACTACTACTACTACTACTACTACTACTACTACTTTTCCTCCTTCTCCTCCTCCTTTTTCTCCCCCTCGTTGTTGTTCTTCTTACTACTACTACTTTTTCTCCTCTTTCCTCTTCTTCCTTTTCTTATTTTCCTCCCTCCTCTTCTTCTTCTTCTCTTCTTCCTCCTCCTCCTCCTCTTCTTCTTCTTGTCCTTGTCCTCTTCCATCAACTCCTTCCGTTTCTTCTTCTTCCTCCTTCTCCTCCTTCTTTTCTCCTTCTTTTTTCCTCCTCCTCCTCCTCTACTACTACTACTTCTTCAACACAACAGTCCAGCTGCCTTTTAAAAAAGCACCTTTGAGATCATCTCACACGTGTTTTTCTGGACTGAGCTCCTGTGCTGCTAATAGGCTCTGTGGAACTTCTCCTAAGGCACTTATATGGTCCTCGGCACACAGTGGGGTTCTCCTTGGTGGGGCTTTTCAAGGGCAGTTAGTTGAACAATTTTTGGGAGCAGCTTAGTGGATACTTGCCCCGATCAAGAGTTAAGACTAGAAGACCCTTATGGTCTTTTCCAATTTGTACATTTTAATGCAGCATCCTCTAAACATCTCTAAGATGACCACCTAGCCGCTGTTTGAAGGCCTCTTGTGAAGATCTTCAGTTGGAATCAAAGGGTGATATCCTGGTTGCTCTTCTCTGCACTTTTTCTAAAGATGTTGAGACTCTAGAAAGAGTGCAGAGAAGAGCAACATGGATGATTAGGGGACTTGAGGCTAAAACATACGAAGAATGGTTGCAGGAACTGGGCATGGCTAGTCTAGTGAAGAGAAGGACCAGGGGAGACATGAGAGCAGTCTTCCAATATTTGAGGAGCTGCCACAGAGAGGAAGAGGTCAAGCTACTTTCCAAGGCACCTGAAGGCCAGACAAGGAAGAATGGATGGAAACTGATCAAGGAGAGATTCAACCTAGAAATAAGGAGAAATTTTCAGACAGGGAGAACAATCAACCAATGGAACAGAAGTTGCCTTCAGAAGTTGTGGGAGATTCATCCCTGGAGGTTTTCAAGAAGAGATCGGACTGCCCATCTGTCAGAAATGGTGTAGTGTCTCCTGCTTGGGTGGGTGGGGGGTTGGACTAGATGACCTACAAGGTCCCTTCCAACTCTGTTAATCTGTTAAAATGGTGAAGGCAAATTGCATGAAACATTTTTAACCCAAAAAGCTTCACTTATTTTTTTTCTTCTTCTATTTTTAATTTCAGCTTCTGTTTTCACTTGCCTTGCCATTGCTTTGGGATTTTATCGATTTTGGAAATAAGAAAGTCACCGATGGGGAGCAAAAAAGAGGACAGAGCAAAAAAAAAAAAAAACCTAATTGAAAACCTTCAACATATCTGAGATAACATCTTCTGGCTGATCTTTTCAGCGTTTTTTCATCAGCCGTGATCTTTGTGTCCAGTTGAAAGAGTTGTAAAAGGTGATCTACTGGTGCCCAAGAGATCTCTGGAGCTTGAAAACTTAGAAAAGGGAGGTAAAAATGATGTCTGACTCCGAAGGCAGCTGATAACTGTCAGATGGCTCTGGCCCCATCTCTGCCTCCAACACAGAGCCCTCATCGGAGCCTTCCCCAGACACCAGGACTGGCCCAGGTTCCTCCCCAACCTCCTCACTGTCCAAATCTGCTGCCAGCTCCGTTGGCCACTGGCAGGTCACAACAATCAGATGTTCCACTGCCCTCATATATAACATCATTAGAGATCGTGTCTCACTTGGCACCAACCAACGGACAATGTTCAAAAAGTGCTTTGTTTTCATTTAAGGTGACTGAATGTATTGCGATTTTTTTCCCCTGAGGAATACATACCACTACTTATATTCTATTCTAGATTGGAATCTAGGCCCTTTCTAGGTCGGTAGTCTCAGGATCGCATAGCAGCCACTCTACCACCACTCCCACGTTCCCTCATTCCCGTAACCTGGGCCGCTTCCAAATGCATGGACTTCAACTCCCAGAATTCTCTTCACCACCTTGACTTTTGCTGAGAATGCTGGGAAGGGAGAGAAGCATCTGAAGAGACTATAAGGGAGAGAAGCATCTGAAGAGACTATAAGGGGAAATACCATATTTTTCAGAGTATAAGATGCGTCAAGATTTTGAAGAGACAAATTAAAAAAAAAAGATTTTGCACTCTGCAGATCTCCCCAAAAGAGCCAGTTTTTCTTCAAAAAAAAAAGGGCATGCATAGCCTTTAGGAGGCTTGTAGAGTGCTCCTGGGGGCTGGGGAGGCAAAATTGAGCATAAAACAGCCTGCTTTCTGCTCATTTCTGCCCTCCCCAGCCCCCAGGATCACTCTGGAAGCCTCCTAAAGGCTACGTAAGGCCATTTTGGTGAAGGTGGCAGGATTTTGGGAGGCCAAAAATGCTGTATTCAGTGTATAAGACACACCCAGATTTTCAGCCTCTTATTGAGGGAAAACGGTGCGTCTTATACTCCGAAAAATACGGTAGGTGACAGAAAAATTAAATGTGTAATAGTTTCAAAAAAGGTTGCGAGATCTGGGATGCTGTTTCACAGCCTTAACCACTTTAAGATGAATGGACTACAACTCCCAGATTTCCCCAGCCAGCATTCTGGGAGTTGAAGTCCACTCATCTTAAACCGGCTAAGGCTGAGAAACGGTGATCTAAGATATCCTTCAGTTCTGTTCTCTGGGACTTTTTGAGGTGCTATATCACTAAATTTTGGGCTTTTTTCAGGTAAGCAAAAAATAAAACAAGGTGCCTTTTAAAACTTAGCTTAGCACTGTTTGTAAGGAAGAAGGAATGCCAGAGCAATTTTAGACTGTCACATTCTTTGAATTCTCTTTTGTGGTAATCCGGTAGAAGTTACTACTATTTGTTAATCTGCGATGCTTCTTGCTCGATTACTCTTCTTCCCTTATCGAAGATTGGATTCACCTTCACCCATTGGCTGTTTCAGAGAAGTCAAAACACCTGCCAGTAAATCCACATGACTCGCTCACAAACATGGCATTCAGGCTTGTTAGCCATATCTTATCGAATGAGTCTTGAGCGCAGTGGTTAGAATGCGGTATTGCAGGCTAATTCTGCCCACAGCCAGTTCGATTCTCACTGGCACAAGGTTGATTCAGCCTTCCATCCTTCCGAGGTCGGTAAAATGAGGACCCAGATTGTTGGGGGCCGTGGTGGCGCAGTGGTTAGAATGTGGTATTACAGGCTAATTCTGCCCACTGCCAGTTCGATTCTCACTGGCTGATTCAGCCTTCCATCCTTCCGAGGTCGATAAAATGAGGACCCAGGTTGTTGGGGGGCGTAGTGGCACAGTGGTTAGAATGCGGTATTGCAGGCTAATTCTGCCCACTGCCAGTTCAACTTCGGCTGATTTTCAGTATACAGAGGGCAACGTATCCATCACCCATTAATTAAGAGGTTGGTGAGTATTTGGACTCTCAGTATGGAGCCTTAATGGGGATACTATGTTTTATACACCTTGTCTCTGATCTAATCTGCTCTAGATTTTTGAGACGTTCACCCATTAGTTTATCCAAAATATTGAGATAGGGACGCGGTAGCTCAGCGGCTAAGACTGAGTTTGTCGATCTCAAAGGTCGGCAGTTTGGCGGTTTGAATCCCTAGCACTGAGTAACGGAGTGAGCTCCCGTTACTTGTCCCAGCTTCTGCCAACCTAGCAGTTCGAAAGCATGTAAAAATGCAAGTAGAAAAATAGGAACCACCTTTAGGTAACAGCGTTCTGTGCACCTTCGGCATTTAGTCATGCCGGCCACATGACCACGGAGACGTCTTCGGACAGGGCTGGCTCTTCGTCTTTGAAACAGAGATGAGCACTGCCCCCTAGAGTCAGGAACGACTAGCACATATGTGCGAGGGGAACCTTTACCTTTACCTAATATTGAGATACCACATTGAAAAGATGTGGGTTGAGAGGAAGGAAGGATTTTTAAATTATTATTAAAGATGTCCTTTAAAATGCCACATTAATTCACCTGACTTCAACTGCCTTTCCAGAGCTGAATTTTCTGCATTTTATCTTGCATTGTCCCCCCCAAAAAATGCACAAACCACAGGGTGCTTAAAGATGCCAGATGTTTTTTTTCCTTTGCGAAGGGAAGATTTAAGTACACAACGCCAGTTGGTTTATTCCCCAATTCCCTTGAATACGTGCATCAGACAGAACATTGTGGGGTTTTTATTTTTGAAATTGCAGTATTGTGTTTTGTAGTTCTATCAAACGGTCTTGTCTTCTTCACCACTGTACTTTCCAGATGTTGGAGAAATAATTGATTTTTTTTTTTTACTTTGACATGGTGAAGGGAGGTGGGTTGGGACAGCAGCCCCAAAGCACAAGGGAGCTTTGATTTCTTCAGAAATAATTCTGGTTGCTTTGAATTTTATAAACTGAAATTCTTGGAAGTGAATGTCTCTGTTTTAATATTAGGCATCTACTGCCCCCTAGGGTTCACCTCTGGATTTTCTACTTGGCTGCAAATTTCCAGAATTGCTTAACTGTTCAGTCCCTTCTTACACTTTGTAAATGTTCTGACCCAGCTCCCAAACACAAGAAACCCTTTGTAGTTAAATAAGCGTTCCCTTTATAAGGAGTGCCAGCAGCCCCAGCAAAAAGTCTCCCTCTCTCTCTCTCTCTCCCTTCTCTCTCTCTCAACGCAGGCTGATAAGTCTGTCCGGCTGGGAGATGAATAGTTGTCTGCCAGATCTATTCATCTCCGCCTCCTGTCTTTTATCCCCAGAGTTAGGGTGTGGCTTTGCTAGCAGCGGTGGCTCTTCTGTCCCAAGGACCGACCCATAGATTTCCACTGCTCTCCTCTCCTCTGCCACATCTATTCATCTCTCCCCCTGCCTTTTATCCCTAGAGTTAGGGTGGGGCTTTGCTAGCAGTGGTGACTCTTCTGTCCCAAGGACCGGCCCATAGATTTCTACTGCTCTGCTCTGCCACATCTATTCATCTCCGCCCCCTGCCTTTTATCCCCAGAGCTAGAGAGGGGCTTCTCTAGAAGCGGTGGCTCTTCCGCCCCAAGGACCAGCCCATAGATTTCCACTGCTCTCCTCTCTTCTGCCTTCTGCGCATCCGCGCATCAGACTCTGGACTCAGCTGTTCCTTATCAGCCACCTCCAGACCTGGGGGCTGTTGACTCTCCATCTGATGGCTGACGGACGGCCCAGGCTCCACCTCTGTCTCTCTCTCTGCAAGCCCTCTTCTCCCTCGGAGCTCTCAGATTGCCTTGATGCTGGCCCTGACTCCCAAGCCGCCTCATCTCATTTGGCTGCTGGAGGGACCGGCAGCCGACAGACCACAACAGTAAAACCAACAGATCTCATTTCATCAAAGATGGCCTTCAACAATTTCTTTGAATTCCTGTCGGTCCGTGTTGGCGAACTTATAACACGCGTGCCGGAAGTGGCACACAGAGCCATCTCTCCAGGCACGCCAGCTGTCGCCCGTTGCTCTTACAGGTTCTGGCGCACACATGCATGCCATCCAGCTGGTCTTCGTGCACCTGGGAGTGTCAGAAACTGGGAGAAACTGGCGCGTGCTGGGCAACTGAGCTTCCAGTTTTGGCTTCGTGCAGGCAGACATGCCAGAAACCGGAAAACTAAGTGACTGGATGCATGCATGCGCTGGAAACCAGAAGCTCAGCTTCCCAGCATGCGCAAGTGCGCCAGGGAACTGCTTTTCCGGTTTCTAGGGCTCCTGTTTCGGCACCAGGTGTTGAAAAGGTTCACTAACACTGCTGTAGGCCCCTTTCCCCCCCACCCCACCCTTTTGTTTCCAAAGAAGTTTCACCCTGTAGAAGAAAAACAAATCTTGTATTTTTGACCACCCTCTGCTGGAGTTCTTGGACTTACTGAGGTAAAATACAACAGATCCATCACTCGTATTAAAGTGTTCGGTTTATTAGCGTCCACATCATAAAGCAGAAAATTCAGTGAGCCTTGGCCTAAAGGGCAACATATGCATCAGAGATTTATTTTTTTTAAAAAGAAATTGTTAGTCTTTAATAACAAGCCAGTGTGTCGTAATGAGGGATGCATTTCAAAACCCTTATCTGTAATGGCAAGGCAGTTGGGAGGCAGCCATTCCAAATTTCCGGAACCTCAAAACGGGTTAAATCCACTATACCCCCAATTGCTTAAATTTCCTTCGGAGGGTTAGGGTTAGCTCCCCGTGAACTCTCCTGTGTGAGCTGCACTGGCTACCTGTGGTTTTTCGGGTGCGTTTCAAGGTGTTGACTATCATCTTTAAAGCGCTCCATGGCACAGGACCTAGTTACTTGCGGGATCGCATCCTACCCCATACATCCCTACGACCAATTCGCTCTCACAGAGAGGGATTCCTCCGGGTGCCGTCCACCAGGCAATGCCGGCGGGCAGCACCCAGGAGTAGGTCCTTCTCTGTGATGGGCCCGACCCTATGGAATGACCTCCCCTCCGATATTAGAATCACCACTGACCTCCGCTCCTTCCGCAAGAAACTCAAGACCCACCTGTTCCAATTAGCTGGCCTGGCCCAATCATAGTCTTAATCTTCAATCCTCCTGGCTGGTATTTTAAATTCCTGGGGTAGATTTTTAAGTTGTTTTAATTTTTATTATTATTGTACAGATTTTTATTTAATTTGTTTTACGGGGTTCTGATGTCTTTTTATGTACCGTGTTTCCCCGAAAATACGCCAGGGGCTTATTTTCTTTTGCCCCACGAAATATGCCCTTGGGTTTATTATCAGGGAGGGCTTATTGTTTTGGGGCTGCCGGGCGGCTGCTCCCTTGTGAAGTGGCTCCCGAAGTGCCGGGCACAGCCTCAGGGGCAAAGCAGCCATGAGGTAACCATGCTCACGAGCTGCCGCCCGGCAAATCCCCTCTCCAGCCGGGAAGAGCGCCATTCACTGACCTAGGGGGTAATCCCCAAAGTGCCAAGCCATGTGGCGCTCTGCCCGCTCCCCAGCTCCTGCGGCTTGGCACATTCGGGATACCCCCTAGGTCAGTGCATGGAGCTCTGCCCGGCTGGAGAAGGGGGTTGCGCGAGCGCCTGTTCCGCTCGCAGCTTCACCAAGCCCTTGCCAGGCTCTCCCAGGCCACCGCCGCTGGCTGCTGCTGCTGCCCCCCGCCGCTGCCGCCGCCGCCGCCCCGCTGCTGCTGCCCGCCGCCGCCGCCGCCCCGCTCCGCTCCGCGCAACTTCAAAACTCGGGCCGAGTCTTTCAGCATCGGCCGCTCTAGGAGTGCTCTCTATGGTGGGCCGGCTGCTGGAAAACTCCCTGTCCGGCAGCCAGCCCACCATAGAGAGCACTCCTGGAGCGGCCGATGCTGAAAGACTCGGCCCGAGTTTTGAAGCTGCGCGGAGCGGGGCGGCGGCGGCGGGCAGCAGCAGCGGGGCGGCGGCGGCGGGCAGCAGCAGCAGCCAGCGGCGGTGGCCTGGGAGAGCCTGGCAAGGGCTGCTTTGCCCCTGAGGCTGTGCCCGGCTCTTCGGGAGCCAGTTCACAAGGGAGCAGCCGCCGGGCAACTCTCCCTTTCGGCCAGGCAGAACGCCACTCCCCAACCTAGCGGTATCCCGAAGGCAGCAAGCAACGTGAGCGCTCCCCCCCTCCTGCGACTTGGCGCTTTCGGAATAACGCTAGGTCAGTGAGCGGTGCTCTGCCTGGCCGGAGGGGGGGTTTATTTTCGGGGGTGGGCTTATATTTTTGCCCACGCGAAAAATGTGGCATGGGTTTAGTTTCGGGACAGGTTGTATTTTCGGGGAAACACGGTATATGGTATTTTAACCTTTGTCTGTACACCGCCCCGAGTCCCTTCGGGGAGAGGGAGCGGTTTATAAATTTAAATAAATAAAATAAATACAGCAAAATGGACATCGCCAACAGATTCGGAGCGCGTCAATATGCTTAGGAGGGCGCTGACTTTTCCTGCCTGCCTTATCCACGTTTCCTGGGAAAATCCCACTGGGGGGGGAAGACCCACTTAGGGTTAGCTCCCCATGAACTCGTACAGGAAAATGGACATCGCCAATGGATTCAAAGCGCGATGGTATGCTTAAGAGGGCGCTGACTTTTTCCTACCTGCCTTATCCACGTTTCCTGGTAAAATACATGGGAAAATCCCATTGGGGGGGAAAACCCACTTAAGGTTAGGGTTAGTTCCCTATGAACTCACACAGCAAAATGACATGTTTAAAAGGTTGTACGGAAAACTGATGTTCGACAAGTTGGAGTGAATTTGGATTTGAAGGAGAAAGGAGATTGCGGCTGCGGAGTCCATAAAGTGCCTCCTTAAATCAAAACCCATACAAACTTAGATGTCCTGTGAAGACAGACAGGTTATACGTTTTCCCCTTCAAATTCAGATTCTGGCAAGGCAATAGATTTATGGTGTCACAAACAGGTGTGCTTTGACTAGTTAAAGAGGTGACATTGTCAGTTAACTTACTTTTCTGCTTAGGATTGTACAGGAAGGTGACTGGACTTAATTCTCCTTTGAGTCAAATGCTTACTTTTGTTTATTCCTTACTTCTCTTAGAATCTTTTTACAATCACACCCCCAGGGCCGAAGGGAGGCCTTCTCTTCATTTTCTTCTCTTTCTTGGTGTCAAAACTCACTTTAGGCAAATCGGAGATGGCTGCGTCTGAGTCAGGCTCTTCTTTCGGGAAATCCAGTGACTCCTGCAAGCGACGTTAAAAATTAATCCAAGATCCAGATGGACCTTGACAGACTTGAACATTGGGCCCTAACTAACAAAATGAAATGCAGTGTAGAGAAAAGTAAAGTCCTACGCTTAGGTAAGAAAAACCAAAAGGATACGTACAAACTGGGTGAAACCAGTCCAAATAGCAGTCACTGCGAGAGTCTTAGTGGGCAACCAGTTAAATGTGGAGACTCTAGAAAGAGTGCAGAGAAGAGCAACAAAGAGGATTAGGGGACTGGAGACTAAAACATATGAAGAACGGTTGCAGGAACTGGGTAGGTTTAGCTTAAGAGAAAGAAGGACTAGGGGAGACATGATAGCAGTCTTCCAATATCTCAAGGGTTGCCACAAAGAAGAGGGCGTCAAACTATTCTCCAAGGCACCTGAGGGTAGAACAAGAAGCAATGGGTGGAAACTAATCAAGGAGAGAAGCAACTTAGAACTGAGGAGAAATTTCCTGACAGTTAGAACAATTAATCGGTGGAACAGAAGTTGCCTCCAGAAGTTGTGAATGCCCCAACACTGGAAGTCTTTAAGAAGATGTTGGATAGCCATCTGTCTGAAACGGTATAGGGTTTCCTGCCTAGGCAGGGGGTTGGACTAGAAGACCTCCAAGGTCCCTTCCAATTATATTATTGTATTGTATTGTAAATGTGAGCCAGTAGTGTACAGCGGCAGCCAAAAATGCCAATGCAATCCTAAGTGGCATTAACAGAGGGATACAATCAAGATCAAGTGAGGTACAAATACCCCTCTTTAAAGCCTTAGTAAGACCACACCTACAATGCTGCATCCAGTTTTGGTCACCGTCAGACCTGCAATTACATTCCTTTTAGGAGTTTTATGCCTGCCACACTCTCTATTATTTTCCTATGCTGTTTCATTAGTGTAGTAATTGGGAGGGGGAATAGTAAGGAGTAGAATTGTAGAATGTGTTGTTGTCATTCCTTTCTAGAAATCAAGGTCAACTTTTGTCTCCGCAACCTCTGCACCTGACCGGAATTAGATGGGTGGAAATGCCAGCGTGGCCGAAGAAGATTGGACCATGTGATGGATTGATGGGTGTGGGGATAAGATCATGAACTTTCAACTGGGTGGAATCCCAGGAAGCTTTTAGATTTGGGATTCCACAGTTTGTTGCCAACATGTCTGTCTTATTAAATTGGAACTTTAAGGATAGCCCTGCCTTGGACTCTGATTTAATTCTGCAATGCTGACAACCACACTATAAAAAAGATGTTGAGACTCTAGAAAAAGGTCAGAGGAGAGGAACCAAGAGGACTGGAGGCTAAAACATATGAAGAACGGTTGCAGGAACTGGGCATGGCTGGTCTAGGGAAGAGAAGGATCAGGGGAGACAGGAGAGCAGTCTTCCAATATTTGAGGGGCTGCCACAGAGAGGAGGGGGTCAAGCTATTTTCCAAAGCCTCCGAAGGCCAGACAAGGAATAATGGATGGAAACTGACCGAGGAGTGATTCAACCTGGAAATAGGAAGAAATTTTCTGACAGGGAGAGCAATCAACCAACAGAACAGAAGTTGCCTTCAGAGGTTCATGCCTGCGGACTTTCAAGAAGAAATTGGGCTGCCATTTGTCAGAAATGGAGTAGGGTCCTCTGCTTGAGCGGAGGGCTGGACTAGATGATCTAGAGGAACTCTTGCTGGAGATTCTTCCAGCCCCTGTTGGTGCTGGATGTGCCTCGGGCGTTTGGGGAGACACGCAACCTGCTCTGCGCCCTGAGATACAGGCCCACCCCAGCCGTGACCAACACCGGATGACAGAAAGGGAGACAGGCCTGCAGCGCCCGTGGGAGTGAGTGGCGCCAAGTTGGCCACACCCACTCAAGTATTGTGCCTCCCGGTGTTTTCTGTAGGAAATGGGTCCAAGTGGCCCTTTGGGTGTTTAAGATTGTATAGCTCTGATTCTAAAACAAAAACGATACTCACCACAGGGAGCTTACGGGTTGAAGGCATCTCGTTTTTTTCTTGTAGCTCTTTGAGTTTTCCTAATTCTGCTCGGGCTTCGTCCAGTTGAGCTTCCAACGTCTCCCGTCGCATCTGCTCATATTCCAGCTGCATACTCAGCTCAGAGATGGTCCTTTAGAAAGCCAGACCGAAACCAGCTTCAGAAGATGCTATGGAGCCCAAAATCTCTGTTGCTTACCAAGACGGTTGTGAAGTGAGTTTTGCCATTTTACAACCTTTCTCCGACCTTCAGCGAGTCACTACAGCTGCGCGGTTAGTAACCGGGTTGGTAAAACGAATCTGGCTTCCCTAGTCACTTTGCTTGTCAGAAGGTCTCAAAAGGGGATCACCCGATCCTCCAGACACTGCAATAAATCTTCAATCACCATTTGAAAATGGGTCTCCCGCTGGGTGCTGGGTGCTGGGCACTGATACAGACGTTTGCAGTAGTGGTTAAGGTGCTGGCCTAGAAACCCAGAAGATTGGGAGTTCTAGTCCTGCCTTAGGCATGAAAGTCAGTTGGGTGACCCTGGGCCAAGCACCAGGTGACTGTGAGTTCTAGTCCTGCCTTAGGCATGGAAGTCAGTTGGGTGACTCTGGACCAAGCACCAGACGACTGTGAGTTCTAGTCCTCCCCTAGGCATGAAAGTCAGTTGAGTGGCTCTGGGCTACATACCAGGCAACTGTGAGTTCTAGTCCCACCTTAGGCATGAAAGTCAGTTGAGTGACTCTGGGCTAAGCACCAGGCGACTGTGAGTTCTAGTCCTGCCTTAGGCATGAAAGCCATTTGAGTATAACCCTAGGCCAAGCACCAGGTGACTGTGAGTTCTAGTCCTGCCTTAGGCATGAAAGTCAGTTGAGTGTCTCTGGGCCAAGCACCAGGCGACTGTGAGTTCTAGTCCTGCCTTAGGCATGAAAGCCATTTGAGTAACCCTAGGCCAGTGGTCGGCAAGCCGCGGCTCGCGAGCCACATGCGGCTCTTTACACACTTTAATGCGGCTCTTCTGTGTGCCAGGCGCCCGCTCCCCTCCCTCCTCTCGGGCACTTCAAAACAAGTGCCCCTTTCCCTTTTTTCTTTTCGACCCACAATGATTAGGGAGGATCCTGAAGTCGGGCGGGGACGAGAAGTGAGGAGGCAGAAAAAGAAACGGAGGCTAAGGAGCTTCCCCCCCCCCCCCGGCCCGGCTTAATTTGCTACTGCCCACGCGGCGTGATCAGCTAATTTGCTACTGCCCGCCCGGCTCCCTGGTTAGATTTTTGCTGGGAGGGGGCGGGGGGGGAAGCTCCTTAGCCTCCGTTTCTTTTTCTGCCTCCTCGCTTCTCAGCCCCGCCCGACTTCAGGATCCTCCCTAATCATTGTGGGTCGAAAAGAAAAAAGGGAAAGGGGCGCTTAAAGTTTCAAAATATTGGAGCAAAATATCGCTTCAGAGGCAACAGTTCTCATGGGGAATTAGCCCTGGAGTTTCACTGCCCCACCCGGTCAAACCTCGCTTTCCGCGCATGCCGCGTGATCAGCTAATTTGCTACTGCCCGCTGGCTCCCTGATAAGATTTTTGCGGGGGAGGGGGAGAAGCTCCTTGGCCTCCGTCTCTTTTTCTCCCTCCTCGCTTCTTGGGGCTCCACCATTGGGGGAGCAAGGCCTGCCCAGCGCCAGGCTTTGGGCTAACACAGAGGTCTGCAAAGTTGGCTGTTTTAAGACTGGTGGACTTCAACTCTCAGAATTCTGGGAGTTGAAGTCCACCAGTCTTAAGAGCCAATTTTGCAGATCCCTGGGCTAATATGATTGATGCCCTTGGTGGACTTCAATTCTCAGAATTCTGGGAGTTGAAGTCCACAAGTCTTCAAGCTGTCAGGTTTGAAGACCCTGGATTTTTTTTTCTAAAGGGTTAGGGGTGCAAGGGTCTTGCAACTTGACAGCTTTAAGACTTGCATGCTTCAATGCCAGAGTTCCTGAGCCAACATGACTGGAGGAGGAATTCTGGGAGTTGAAGTCCACAAGTCTTAAAGCTGTCAGGTTTGAAGACCCCTTGGGGTTTTTTTCCTAAAGGGTTAGGGATGCAAGGATCTTGTAACTTGACAGCTTTAAGACTTGCGTGCTTCAATGCCAGAGTTTATTAAAACTAAAAACAGTGTACCATCCTATGTATTTTCGGTTTTAAAAATGTGGCTCTCAAAATAAATTTCAATCGTGGTTTTGGCGAGATTTGGCTCAGTTGAAAAAAAAGGTTGCCCACCACTGCCCTAGGCCAAGCACCAGGTGACTGTGAGTTCTAGTCCTGCCTTAGGCATGAAAGTCAGTTGAGTGACTCTGGGCTAAGCGTCAGGTGACTGTGAGTTCTAGCCCTGCTTAGGCATGGAAGCTCTGAAGATGATGTTGGGAAAACTATGTAAAGACGACGGTTACAGAAACAATAGTACGCTTTAAGCCCTGGAATCAGAGAAAGAAATTTGGATTGGCTCTATACCCTAATTCATAATAATAAGGAGAGAAGGGAAAACACAGTCAGGTTTTCAAGACCAATATTAGCCCCTTGGGGTAGGCCAAATGAAAGCATAGACTCCACAGGTTTGTCTGCAATTCTACTTTATTGATATGTGGAGTCGATAGTAACAGAATCTTTCACGTTTAACTCAGTTTAATGGGTGTGTGTGTGTGATTGCTCTCTGTTTTAGTCAACCAGCAGAGGGCAGCAGAGTAATAATTTTTCAGAAGTGAATTATTTCTATTATGAAGGAAGAGTAATCATTCTGATATTGATAACCATCCAAAAAACTATTAACTTTAATTCACCTGTAAGGGGGATTTTGAAATTCAAGGGATGTGATGGAGTCGTGGCTGTATTAGATTTTTACCCAGCTTTTATTGCTTTATAAATAACTCAAAATAGAGAACCAACATAATATTCTTTCTTCCTCCTGTTTTTCCTCACAACGACCCTCTCAGGTTGGGCTGAGAGAGAAGGACTAGCCCAAAGCCACCCAGCTGACTTCCATGTCTAAGGTGGAACTAGAACTCACCACCTCCTGGAGATTGGCCCGAAGTCACCCAGCTGGCTTTCATGCTTAGGCCAGGACTAGAACTCACCGTCTCCTGACGATTTGCTCAAAATAACCCAAACAACTTTCATACCTAGGGAAGGACTAGAACTCACCGTCTCCTGGTGATTTGCTCAAAACGACACATGTCAAGGGCAGGACTAGAACTCACTGTCTCCTGACGATTTGCTCAAAATAACACAACCAGCTTGCATGTCTAGGGCAGGATTAGAACTCACCGTCTCCTGGTGATTTGCTCAAAATGACACATGTCAAGGGCAGGACTAGAACTCACCGTCTCCTGATGATTTGCTCAAAATAACACATGTCAAGGGCAGGACTAGAACTCACTGTCTCCTGGTGATTGGCCCCAAATCAGCCAGCCGGCTCTCATGTCTAAGATGGAAGTAGAACTCACGATCTCCTGGGGACTCAAAATCACCCAACTAGCTTTCACTCACCATCTACCGGTTCCTAGGCGGGCACCTTAACCACTACACCAGATCGGCTCTCATGGATGCAAAGCATCGTGAATACAACGCCAGTGAACTTCTCAGCCGCTTGCAAAAAATACTTACCTTTCGAACCTTTTCTCATCGAGTTTGGTCTGCCTTTCCTGGGGAGTGATGCCTCCAAGTTGCTTGAAGTTGCTGAGGGCCACTTCTAGGAGACGTTGCAACTCTTCCACTTTTTGGTAGGCTCTTCCTGCAAGAAAAGGTTTTATTTTATTTATTTAACTAAATCTCAGAGCCTTTTTATGAACCTGCTTCAAACCAGAGCCCTAATTTTGCAAAGCTTCTTCCCTAGTAACACGGTACTGCAAACTAGGGCATACAAAACCTTTGCCAGACCAATCCTCGAATACAGCTCGTCTGCCTGGGATCCGCACTATATATCGGACATTAATACGATTGAGCGAGTCCAGAGGTATTTCACGAGAAGAGTCCTCCACTCCTCTGCTCACAACAGAATCCTTTATGCCACCAGGCGTGAAATTTTGGGCTTGGATAACCTAGAACTACATCGCTACGTCTTACCTAAGCGTAGTACACAAAATTGTCTGCTACAACGTCCTACCTGTCAATGACTATTTCAGCTTCAACCGCAATAATACACTGGCGAACAATTGATACAAACTCAAGGTAAACCACTCCAAACTCGATTGCAGAAAATACGACTTCAGGCACAGAGTGGTCAACGCCTGGAATGCTCTACGCGACTCTGTTGTTACATCCTCAAACCCCCCACAACTTCAACCTCAAACTGTCTACCGTGGACCTCACCCCATTCCTAAGAGGTCCGTAAAGGGAGCCTGCATAAGTGCACTATTGTCCCTGTCCTACTGTCCCCATTTATTTGTACCCATTTCATGTGCTCATGTCCATGTTCATACTTATACCTGTTATCTTGTACATGTTTGACAAACTAAATAAAATAAATAAACATACAAACAAATAAGAAGCCCAACCATTTAAGCAAAAGTCTCAGAAAGCAAATAAGAATCACAGCATTTGGTGAAGCCTCGCTCGCAATGGCTGATTTGGCTGATCCCTGAATTCTTTTAGGACACCGTACAGGTAGTCCTCAACTTACGACCACACTTGAGCCCCAAGTTTATTATGTTGCTAAGCGAGACGGTTGTTCAATGTTTTGCGGCTTTTCCTGCCGCGTCTGTTAAGGGAATCACTGCAGCTGTTAAATTAGCCCCATGGTCGTTAAGCGAATCCGGCTTTCCCAAGGACTTGGCTTGTCAAAAGGTCACGAAAGAGGATCGCGTGTCTCCGGGGATGCTGAGTCCGTCATAAATAGGAGCCGGTTGCCACGCATCTGAATTTTGATCACATGACCACGGGGTTGCAGCGACGGTCATAAGTGTGAGAAGGAGTCGTAAGTCACATGCCCTTGTCACTAAACGAACTGTTGTAAGTCAAAGACTACCTGTCCCGAAGTGATTTTTACCGATACTTAAGATGACTTGAATCAACTTAACATGTCAAGTCTTGGAGAGTTATGTTTTTCTTATTCTTTTTCTTTTGTTTGCTTTCATAATATAGTAGTACTCGTCTTACAACCGACAGGAAGCCTATCCATTACGGCTAGAAAGCATGACGGTCATAAAGCATGACACCCACAGGACTCACCTACCAGGAGTGGGTTTCAAAAAAAAATTTGCTACTGGTTCGGTGGGTGTGGCTAGATGAGGGGGCGTGTGGCTGAGTGGGCGTGGCTAACATGACGTTGCTCACACACACTCAGTCACATGACCCCCCACACCAAGCCATGCCTACTGAAACGGCGGCATAACGTTTTGACAAGCGGGGAGGGGGCCCCCTCCAGCCTCGCCGGAGCTAAGCACCTGCAAACTACTCAGTAAGAAAGAAAAAGGTTTTGCCTTCCCCCAGCCCCCAACAGCACTCTGCAGGCTTCAGTAGGGCTGGGGGAAGGGGAAAACACCCCTGTTTTTGCAAAAAAAAAACGACCAGTTTTTTGCAAAAACTGCGTTTTCCCCTTCTCCCAAACTTGCTGAAGCCTTCAGAGTGCTTCTGGGGGCTGGAGGAAGGCAAAAACACCTCCGTTTGGGAAAGAAGAAAGAGGTAAGGAGAGGAGGATGGAAGAGAGAGAAAGAGAAGGAGAGAGGGGAGCGTGGGGAAGAGGAAGCAGTAGGAGAAAGGTAAGAAGAAAGAAAGGAGAAGGAGAGGAGGAAGGAAGGAAGTAGAGAAGGGAGGGAGGGAGAAAAGAAAGGGAAAATAAGTTGGTGTTACAAAAGGAGGAAGGGATGGCGAATAAAGCAAACCCAACTGTACATTATAACCTATTAAATGGAATAATAAATGTATAAGAATGACAAATGTAAAGAAGAGCGACAATTATGCGAATGTATACTTAAAATGCTATGTAAGAGAATAAAACAATAAAAAATTATTGGGGGGCGGGAAACGCCTCCGTTTGTGAGAAAAATGGCACATCTCTTGGACTGGCATGGACACACCATTAAAAATGGGGGGGGGGGGAATTACATTTTTTCAATGAAGATCATTCTGCGCATGTACAGAACAGAAAATAAAGATAGCGGTACCCAGGATAAAACCAGTACCATTACGTGTCCGGCTAAGTTACTACCTATTCGGCCGAACTGGTCTGAACTACTACCTACCCCAGGGGTGTCCAAAGTTGGCAACTTTAAGACTTGTGGACTTCAACTCCCAGAATTCCCCAGCCAGCTCTGCTGGCTGGGGAATTCTGGGAGTTGAAGTCCACAAGTCTTAAAGTTGCCAACTTTGGACACCCCTGACCTACCCAATGTTACAGTCATCTACGGAGATTCTCAGTCATCCAGGTCATATTTGTCCCAAAACTGCTTTTTCAAAAGGCAACTGGACTTTCGTCTTCTTTTCTTTTCTTTTCTTTTCGTTGAAGACGTTTTGCTTCGCATCCAAGAAGCTTCTTCAGTTCTGATTGTCGCAAGGAGGGGTTCAATTCTGACCGTTAAGTCGAGGACTGGAATTTTATTTCATTCTCTAGCGGTGACTTCCCAGCTCTCGAGTGGAAAATGTAAAAAATAAAATAAAAAATAAAACCTTTACCAAGAAAGTCCTTGGACTTACCCCGAGCGTCGATTTTCTCTTGCTTGCTTTCCTTGACGTCTCCCTGGTTGTCCGTGCTCCCTTCCACACCGTGATGCTCAAAGAAAGATGGATCTTTGATGTCGATTTCCAAATCGGAATCATTTCCCATCTTGTTTTTCAAGTACGCCACGGCAGCTAGCTGGGCAAATCTGCACAATCCACACACCAATTTTAGTGACTAGAAAATGACAACCCGCAGACAATTCCCATGCCGATTCTAAATGCCTGCTCTTAAAAGCCGGAGGTAGCTTCATGGATGGAAGCCCTCCTGTTAAAATTGCCTATTTCAGGGGTGTCAAACTTGATTTCATGGAGGACCCAGTGGTGAAATTCAATTTTTTTCACTACCGGTTCTGTGAGCATGGCTTGGTGGGCGTGGCAGGGGAAGGATACTGCAAAATCTTCATTCCCACCTCACTCTGGAGTCAGCCAGAGGTGGTATTTGCCGGTTCTCAGAACTACTCAAAATGTCCACTACCGGTTCTCCAGAACCTGCTGAATTTCACTCCTGGGAGGACCGCATCAGGGTTGTGCTTGGCCCCTAGGTCTTGAGTTTGACACCCCTGCACGCGCAGTCTCTCTCTTTCCCCTCCCCCCTCCCCCCCGTGTGTGTGTGTCCCCAATCACTTTGGCTAATAAAGAATTCTATTCTATTCTATTCTATTCTAAATGTACATATATTGTAATGTCCTATAGATTCTATTCTATTCTATTCTATTTTCTATTCTATTCTATTCTATTCTAAATGTACATGTATTATGCCCTATAGATTCTATTCTATTTTATTCTAATTCCATTATTCTATTCTATTCTATTTTCTATTCTATTTTATTCTAAATGTACATGTATTATGCCCTATAGATTCTATTCTATTTTATTCTAATTCCATTATTCTATTCTATTCTATTCTATTCTTTTTTCTTTTCTATTCTATTCTAAATGTACATGTATTATGCCCTATAGATTCTATTCTACTTTATTCTAATTCCATTATTCTATTCTATTCTATTTTCTATTCTATTCTATTCTAAATGTACATGTATTATGCCCTATAGATTCTATTCTATTTTATTCTAATTCCATTATTCTATTCTATTCTATTTTCTATTCTATTCTATTCTAAATGTACATGTATTATGCCCTATAGATTCTATTCTATTCATATTCTCTTCTCTTCTTTCTTTCCATATTCTATTCTATTCTATTCTGTTTTGTTCTATTCTATTCTATTCTATTCTATTCTATTCCATTCCATTCCATTCCATTCTATTCAATGGATTGAATTCGTGGAGGCACTTCACATTGCCTGAACAATCCCGCATATGCACGCATGCACAGCTGAACCTATTATGGGGTTCTTGCCGGACTTCCCCATCATTACAAATGCCTCTGGTTCGTGCCGTCTTGGGAGAGGGCCAGGAGGCAGAAGCAGCCACTGCCTGTTAAAAAAAAAAAGCAGGCCATTGCCTGGTCTCAGGTAACCCAGGCTTAGCTTTTGCTCATTCATTGCCCCCGTGCTGACGACCCATTTAAGTGCTGTCTGTCGGCTGAACATGCAGGAAAACCGCTCCACACTCGCTCCATGCTTGAGCTGCGGTCACCTCTTTGCAACGTCCTTGGGTGTTTCCCCGGCATCATTGGCAATATTGCAGTCAGCTTCCCTGTTAATCAGCCATTCTAAGACGTGTAAGTGACCTTGTCCGGCCGCTGGCGAGAGACAAAAGGAAACATCAGATGCAAAAACGAAACTTAAAGCAATGTATCAAGGCAAACTCTACCTAAAACGCAGGGGTGAAATCCAGCAGTTTCTGACAGTTTCCGGAGAACCAGTAGCGCAAATTTTGAGTAGTTTGGAGAACTGGTAAATGCCACCTCTGGCTGGCCCCACCCCCATCTATTCTCTGTCTCCTGAGTCCCAGCTGATCGGGAGGGGATGGGGATTTTGCAGTATCCTTCCCCTGGAGTGGGGAGGGAATGGAGATTTTACAGTATGCTTCCCCTGGAGTGGGGAGGGAATGGGGATTTTGCAGTATCCTTCCCCTGGAGTCGGGAGGGGATGGGGATTTTACAGTATCCTTCCCCTGGAGTGGGGAGGGAATGGGGATTTTGCAGTATCCTTCCCCTGGAGTGGGGAGGGAATGGAGATTTTACAGTATGCTTCCCCTGGAGTGGGGAGGGAATGGGGATTTTGCAGTATCCTTCCCCTGGAGTGGGGAGGGAATGGGGATTTTGCAGTATCCTTCCCCTGTAGTGGGGAGGGAATGGAGATTTTACAGTACCCTTCCCCTGGAGCGGAGAGGGAATGGAGATTTTACAGTATCCTTCCCCTGGAGTGGGGAGGGGATGGGGATTTTGCAGTATCCTTCCCCTGGAGGGGGGGGGAATGGGGATTTTGCAGTATCCTTCCCCTGGAGCAGAGAGGGAATGGAGATTTTACAGTATCCTTCCCCTGGAGCGGGGTGGGAATGGGGATTTTGCAGTATCCTTCCCCTGGAGTGGGGAGGGAATGGGGATTTTGCAGTATCCTTCCCCTGGAGTGGGGAGGGAATGGAGAGTTTACAGTACCCTTCCCCTGGAGCGGAGAGGGAATGGAGATTTTACAGTATCCTTCCCCTGGAGTGGGGTGGGAATGGGGATTTTGCAGTATCCTTCCCCTGGAGCGAAGAGGGAATGGGGATTTTGCAGTATCCTTCCCCTGGAGCGAAGAGGGAATGGGGATTTTGCAATATCTTTCCCTGAAGAGGGGAGGAAATGGGGATTTTGCACTTTCCTTCCCCTGGAGTGGGGAGGAAATGGAGATGTTGCACTTTCCTTCCCCTAGAGTGGGGAAGGAATGGAGATTTTGCACTTTCCTTCCCCTGGAGTGGGGAGGGAATGGAGATTTTACAGTATCCTTCCCCTGCACGCCCACCAAGCCACGCCCACATAACTGGTAGTAAAAAAATCGAATTTCACCACTGGTAAAACGGCTGTTCTCCTGACCTTTGTGGAGGAGCGTTGATCCTCGATCGTCTCGTTCGTTAGCGTTGATGATTTTATTTTCTAGTAGCATCCTTAAGGTGTCCAGATCCCCTCTGAAGGCAGCATCATGTCCTGGAAAGCTTAAATCTTTGCAAAGAAGGAGGGGAAAAAAAGAAATCAATGAATTTGGATCACGATGGTCCACCTAGGACAGAGATGGCTAACCTTTTTTGGTGCCGAGTGCCGAAAGCGCCTCCTCAAACACCCATAATTCAATGCTCGCATTCCCCCCCTTGAGCTCCACACACATGCACGCATGACCCCCTGTGTGCACTCTACCCCCACATATGAGTGTGCAACTCCACACAAGCGTGTGTGCCCCTCTGTGTGCTCAACTTCTGTGCATGCAAGTGCACCACCCCGTGCATCCCACTCCCTGCGCATACACGCATGACCCCCCCATGCACACTGCCCCCGTGCAGGTATGGCAGAGACCCGAAAATCAGCTGGCCAGCAGGAGACTTTGCTGGATGTGAATGAGAGGAATTCACATGAGCTTAATAAAAAGGGGTTTTGTTGAGAAAAGGAGTCTTCTTCATGGTTTTGTGAAGCCTCGGTCAGAACATGGAGCTCGAAAGCTCATTTTCGCTGGCCGAGTGATAGGGCCACCACAGGCACCCCCGACACGAGTGGCATCGAGCTGGCCACACGCACCCCCGCCACCCAAAGTCAAATGCAACCCTGATGCGACCCTCAATGAAATCAAGTTTGACACCCTTGGTCTAGCTAATGGGAGAGAGCATTTGTAACAGGTTTGAACCGTGGATGCAGATATATTGCAGGTGTGACCTTACTAAGACCTACTTCTTTGCACTCTTTTCTTTACCGTATTTTTCAGAGTATAAGACGCACCAAGATTTTGAAGAGGCAAATTAAAAAACAAGTCTTTGCACTCTGCAGACCTCCCCAAAATGGCCCGTTTTTCACAGCAATGTGCCCATTTTTTGCAAAAAAAAAAAGGCATGCATAGCCTTTAGGAGGCTTGTAGAGTGCTCCTGAGGGCTGGGGGGGGGCAAAAAACACCCTTTTTCTCTCTCATTTCTGCCTTCCCCAGCCCCCAAGAGCACTCTGGAAGCCTCCTACCTGGCCATTTTGGTGAAGGGGCAGAGTTTCAGAAGGCCAAAAATGCTATATTCAGTGTATAAGATTTTCAGCCTCTTTTTTGAGTGAAAAAGGTGCGTCCTATACTCTGAAAAATACGGTAATTAAACAAAACCTGCATTCTGTGTATTGCAGGTTCTAGTAAAGGTGAGGAAAGCTGCATCTGAGAAGAGCAAAATAATATCCTCACAATTTCTGTCCCTTCTAAGATTTTGATCATTGTCACGTACTTTCTTCCTCATCCGATGACTCTTCTTCCGCCTCCATACTGTCCATGTAAGCCAGGATGTTTTCCTTGTAGAACCTCTGGGCCAGATCCCGTGGGGTCTCACCGTGGTCATTCCGGGCTTTCAAGGAGTGGACCAACGTGGGCATTTTGCTCACCAAATATTTAAAGCAGTGCAGGTGGCCTTCCATGGCGGCCAGGTGAACTGGGACACAATAAAAAAAGATGAGTCCAACATTTGAGCTACTCTGACAGTGACAGATTAAGAGAGTTGGAAGGGACCTTGTAAGTTACCTAGTGCAAACCCCTATTATATCATCATGATATAAAAATAAGATTTTGAGCCTCTAGAAAGAGTGCAGAGAAGAGCAACCAAGAGGATTAGGGGACTGGAGGCTAAAACATATGAAGAACGGTTGCAGGAACTGGGTATGTCTATTTTAATGAAAAGAAGGACTATAGATGACATGATATCCCCAATATCTCAGGGGTTGCCACAAAGAAGAGGCAGTCTAGCAATTTTCAAAAGCACCTGAGGACAGGACAAGAAACAACGGATGGAAACGAATGAAGGAGAGAAGCAACCTAGAACTAAGGAGAACATTCCAGACAGTGAGCACAATTAATCATTGGATTGATTTAACAGATTAACAAAGTTGGGAGGGACCTTGTAGGTCATCTAGTCCACCCCCATGTCTAAGAAGGAGACCCTACACCATTTCTGACAGATGGCAGTCCAGGCTCTTCTTGAAAGCTTCCAGAGATGGCGCTCCAGCAACTTCTGTTCCATGGCTTGATTGTTCTCATTGTCAGAAAGTTCCTCCTTATTTCTAGGTTGAATCTCTCCTTTGTCAGTTTCCATCCATATCTGGCCTTCAGGTGCCTTGGAAAATAGCTATTCTCCCTCTTCTCTGTGGCAGCCCCTTAAATATTGGAAGGCTGCTATCCTGTCTCCCCTGGGCCTTCTCTTCACTAGACTAGCCATGCCCAGTTCCTGCAACCGTTCTTCTAATGTTTTAGCCTCCAGGCCCCTCACCAAAACTGGATGCAGTATTCTAGGTGTGAACCTAGAACCTAATCTGGACCAATCCTTCCCCAACCTTCTAAGCATGTTGGGTGAACAGCACAATCCCCCAATGAAGGAAATTACATTGAAATGGTGTTTAAAGGCATGGGACTCAATGGAGCTTCAATCATTTCCATCAAAATTTTAGATTGTGCAGAGATGAACAGGTTAACTTTGAAAATAAAGGATAAAGAGGAATGGGTGTACTTCAAGGTATGGGAAAGAAGAAAGAAATAGAGAAAGAAATCTAGAAAAGAAAGTAAGGGAGAGAGACGGAATCCAGACAACACACTATTAAATGGAATAGGGGGGGGGGGAGTGGGAAAACAGAAAAGAAAGTACTAATATACAAGTATATGTCCAAGAGTGAGATATAAAGAAAAAATAGTTAGGATATGTTAGCAAAGGAAAGGGAATAAGAAATGATAAGCATCAAACTATCATTGGGTATACCATCCCAAAAATACCATCCCCTGAGAATGGAAAAGAGATAACCACAACAACAGAAAAGGAAAGGAAGAGAGGAGGAAAGGAGAAGAGAAGAGAGGAAAGGGGAGGGAAGGAAGAAAGGGGAGGGAAGGAAGGGGAGGGAAGGAAAGGAAGAGAGGAGGAGAGGAAAAGAGAGGGAAGGGGAGGGAAGGAAGAAAGAGGAAAGGAAAAAAAGGCTGGAAAGGATAGAAACAGAAGGCGAGAGGGTAGGAAGGGGAAGAGGAAGAGAGGAATAGGGAAGGGAAGAAGGAAAGGGAAAGGAGAGGAGAGGAAAGGAAGGAAGTAGAGAAGGGAGGGAGGGAGAAAAGAAAGGGAAAATAATATAACACAAAATAGGTGTATGGAATGGTAAGCAAAGCAACCCAGAATGTATATTTTAACTTTTTATATGGAATAATAAATGCGTAGGAATGATAAATGTAAAGAAGAACAATAACTATGTGTGTGTATACCTATAATTGTATGTAAAAGAATACAAAAATTAAAACTTTTACAAAAATCATTTCCATCTTTCTTATTTTTACAAACAAAGCAGCAAGCCTAGATAGCAGGCCTTTCTCATTCTATTTTCCCCACAACAGCAAATCTGGGAGATGAGTTAGATTGAGGAGTTAGGTGGATAGAGAAAGAATGGCCCAAAGTCACCCAGCCAGCTTTCCTCAGTCTATCTTTTTTTTAAAACAAAAAAACAAAAAACTAGAAATTGCACTTGGAGAAAAATCCAAACCTAGAACAGGCCACCAATTCATTTTTCCCCTCTACCGTAATAACTTCACGCTCTTCCTCTGTCCCCTGGTTCATGAGGGTGACTGGGAAGTTTCTCCCATCATACCTGGAAGGTTTCCATCTTTATCCGCATCATCTAAAGCAGCTCCCCATCGGACAAGAAGCTGGAGGCAGCCTAGCCGGCCGTAGAAAGCAGCGTTGTGAAGAGGCTTCCAGTCGTTCTTATCGGAAGCGTTGACATCCTGGTTTGTTCAAATGGAAGGAAGCCAACATTTCAGAGGGAGTCGTGGGCAGTAGGTGAAAAGAGTAAACGCGGGAGAATTAAAAGTCGTGTGTTCCTTGGATTATATGGATTAGCTGTTTCTTCCTCCTTGGCTTGAGGCACAAAAAAAATTGGCAGTACAGAAGATTTATTGCTCAAGCCAACCTACAAGAATCTATGTCAACTAAAGTTTAATAGGTGCCAGATAAGGGTCAGAGAAATTCAAGAGGGGTTGGGCTTAGAGCACGAGAAAATTTTGGTGGTCCGCAGAAAAATTATTTGCATTTTTTATATTGCACTAACTTAGGGGTCCTCAAACTACAGCCCCTGAGCTGGTTATGTGCAATGAACGCTTTTTTTAAATAAAGAATTTTTTATTTTTATTTTTGAATAAACACAAACAGACAAAACACACACACACAAACACAAAACATATCTTCCATTACAAATTGTAGAAAGCGTGTCGATTGGTTACAAAAACTTCTGTGCATCCCTTCCACAGTCATCACCTACAATTCATATCAAATCATATGTTTTAAATCAAGTATATTTACCTATATTATTATCATCATACCTCAACCTTCATTTGACTATAATTGTTCGCCAATCTCTTCTCAATTTTCTCTGTTACTTCTAATAATTTTTGACTTTCAAACATAATCTTTTGCAATGTTAAGGTTTCTTTTTCAGGTTGCACCATTCTTCCAACTTGTAAACACTGCTACTCTGGCATTCAAAACTTTTTATTAAATTTAAAGCAAGTTCATTTATAATCTTTCAAGACAAGGCTTTGTTTTCACTCCACTCCAGCTGTCAATGAAGCTCCCAAAAAGCACCTGTATAAACAACCCATGCTCTTCTCACTATCAATCTCTGTAAACAAGATGAGGAACCTTGAAATGCAAAGTCAAATGATCAAAGAGAAAAAAGAATAGAAAATATTTCCAAGCGTTCCAAGCCTCCAAGTGGCAGTGTTACTTCCTTTCCCTCTGTTATTACAGCCCTCTTTGTATTCCCTTTATATTTTTTTTATATTCCAGGCTTAAAGAAAACAAAATTCTTAAATGGAGCAAAAAAAAACCATCCAATCCAGCATTATAAAAATAAGGAAAAAGATTTTAATCCATAGGTATAAAAAAAAGAATATAAAAAGTAGTAGAAGAAAAACTAATCCATTCAACTTAAAGAATAGGAAACATTTGCAAAAGTTCCATCCGTAAAAGAAAATTTAAAAAAAAGGATAATACATTGTCTAATGTAACTTAATTTCGCTGCTTGTTCTCTTCAGTTTTCAAATTTAATTTAGCTTTAATTTTTTTGGGGGGGTAGTCTCTTTTATAATAATAAGATTTCCTCACCAGATGAACACACTTTCTCTTTTCATTTTCCTCCCGTTCCAGAGCTGTCCCAACTTCAGCAGCTTCAATGGCTGCACTTCTGTTGCCGGGAAAAAGAGATTCTCCTGGATCAATCAGGGACTTTGCGGTGTCCCTGAGATCAGCAGGACGTACTCTTCCCTGTCACTGTCTCTTCAGGACAGTTTAGGTCCAAAAGAACCATCCAGTGGCAAAAGTATCGACTGCGATCTTGGAGCTCCAAGATCGCACGTTGTGTCATTGGGACGTCAGCTTCTCCTCCACATGCAATGAACGTTTGTGTTGCTGCAGAGAGTCTCCCTGTTCAGGGTCTTTTTGTGCAAGTCGGAAGGGGCCAGAAATTCTGACTTAAGGTCTGCTTCAGCCTCCTGGTGCGGGGCTTTGGGGGAAGGCTAGAGGGAGTTGCCGCTCGTGGCAAAGAGCCGGAGGGCCTCATTCCAGTGGGACTGCATCATGGCCTGGAACTGGCTGACCATTCCAGCCCGCTGAGCCTCCAGGCGTTGGTACCTGGCCTTGCACTCCTGCAGATCTTCCCTCTGCTTGGAAAGCCTATGCTCGTAGTCCTCAGTGAGGTGCTTCTGCTGAGCCTCCTTCTCGGTCAGATCCAATTTGAACGGAGCCAGCTGTTTTGCCAAATCTTTCTTGTGGTGGCTGCTTAGCTCCAGCAACTGCTTCCTGTTGGGGCTCAAAGAAGCTCGGGTGGGCAGGCAAGGGGTGGCAAGTAGAGGCTGGCAAGGTGCCCCTTGACATGAGTGACATTGAGTTGGTCACACCCACCTAGTCACATGACCACCTTGCCATGCCCACCCAGCCTGTCATTAAGCAGATCATATTAGTGGTCCGCGGGATTTAAAATTATGAATTTAGTGGTCCCTGAGATACCGAAAGGTTGGTGACCTCTGACCTAGACCATTGGTGACAATGTAATGACTCTAGGCCGATGACTTGCTTAACTCCGTCCCTCAGTTCTGCCTGCTCTTCTCCTACATCTAGCAATATTATCTTCCCCCTTTTTTGCGTAGCTTTTTGGTGACTTCTCTGTGGATTCAAATGAGCATCCATTCAAATTTGAATTCCATACCTTGATGGATGAGGAGGGGAGTTGATACTGCCTAGGGAAAAATCTAGATAAGGAGAAGGGAAGCCCACAGCTGAATAATGGACAGAGAAAAATAGAAACTATTCGCCTTAACTTATCAGGCAGTATGAGACGGCGGGAGATTTCTACTTTCAGGTTTCCAAGATATTGTTAAAATAGCCTTACAATAAAGTAGGGACTTTGCCGTGTTTCTTGCCAGATCTGACAGGTAAAGGTTCTCCTTGCGCATATGTGCTAGTTGTTCCTGACTCTAGGGGGCAGTGCTCATCTCCGTTTCAAAGCCAAAGAGCCAGCACTGTCCAAAGACATCTCTGTGGTCATGTGGTTAGCATGACTAAATGCCAAAGGCGCACGGTACGCTGTTCCCTTCCCACCAAAGGTGGTCCCTATTTTTCTACTTGCATTTTTTCGTGCTTTCGAACGGCTGGGTTGGCAGAAGCTTGGACAAGTAACAGGAGCTCCCTCCGTTACGCTGCGCTGGGGATGCGAACCTCTGAACTGGTGACCTTTCTGATCGACAAGTTCAGCATCTTAGCCACTGAGCCACAGCATCCATCGACAACAAAACACAAATTCATGAACCGAACGTGGGAATGTGGGAAAGAAGAGGATGGAATTTGTCTCTAGCTTGACCTTCTTATATCAGAGGTAGGGCTGTCCACTGGGGGGGACAATCAAAAGTCAAAACCACAATCATACAACGTGCAATATAAAGGGCAGACTTCCATTGCATGCTTGTGATGGCCAGCTTGAATTTTTTGACTGCCCCTGAAGACACCCCTGTTGAAGAACACACTGCAAATGTTATGGAAAAACTAGGAGTGAGGTGAATTACACAAATTCCAATTAGGAAAAACACTTTAAAAAGTTACATTTCTTACCACTCCGCTCCGGAGCACGGTTTGCAAGGTGAATGAGTGTCCGTGAGTCGCTGCGAGATGCGCTGGAGTGCACCCGAAGTCATCTGGAACTCCTAGATTCACGGCATTGAGATGAAGGGCCTGGGAAACGCATAAATATATCTCTTAAATATATGAGCTGGCGGGAACATCTAGCAGTCCTTGCTTGTTCTGACCTCGGCTTCCCAAAAGCACAAAGGCAACTCCTCTTCCCGATAAAACCTCTTATTTAGGTTAAAGTGAATCCTCTCCAGCGAAGTCCCGGCCAACAGTCTTTCGTGAGATTTCACAACTACAGACCTTTATCAGGCTTGGAGACTGCCAGGCCGATATCTTCCAAATTCCATGTTGTAGCAGCAATTACTTGGCAAGAAGTCAGGAACAGATCTTCACTCTAAGGAGTTTAACTAATGGTTTCCTGCAAACTCCACTCCCCTTTCGCTCCTCTCTTATTTCCTGTGGGAGGGGCCATTCACCATCCACCTGCGGCTTTACTCCCATATCAACCCTTGTTCCTTAGCTGTTCCTTTCTCCTGGCAGCTCTGCGCATATGCATACTGGGAACAGGCTCCAGCTGTTCTTCTGCCCCACTGATGTCCAACTCTGAAGGCATCTGATAACTGTCGGATGGCCCTGGCCCCATCTCTGCCTCCGACACAGAGCCCTCATCAGAGCCTTCCCCAGACTCCAGGACTGGCCCATGTTCCTCCCCAACCTCCTTACTGTCTGAATCTGCTGCCAGATCCGCTGGCGGGCCACAACATTGGTTAACCTCAGAAAGCTAGAGAGGCTAAAGGTAAAGGCAGAGTTTTCCCCGTCCAATCACGTCCAACTCTAGGGAATAGTGCTCATCTCTGTTTCTAGCTGAGGGAGTCACATGACAATCTGCAACTGTTGTAAATGCATGTTGGTTGCCAAATGCCCGAAAATGGGGTGTGCGGAGGCAGCAATAGGCTATGGCAATCCCTGCAGCCTGAAACAGCTGATGGTTGGGAGGTCAATCCAACCGACAATCAGCTGCTTGTTCTAATAAGGCTATGCTGAAACTGAAACTGAAATGGACTGTTTTCTGTTTGCTGCAAGGAGGCAAGTTGCTGGGAGGCAGAGGCAGATTTTTTTCCTTGTTTTCTTCCCCAAAAGCTAGGTGCGTCTCATACTTCGGAGCGTCTTATACTCTGAAAAATGCAGTAACTTAACATCATCTTCAAATCTTTGACAATTAACTTCCTCCCAAGAAGCTAGTTTATTACAGTATGGCTGTCAATGTTTCTCAACCTTGATGGCTTTAAGATGAGTGGACTTCAACTCCCAGAATCCCTTAGACAGGGTGCTGCCTGGGGCATTCTGGGAGTTGATGTTCACGCATATTAAAGCTATACCAAGATGGAGAAAAATATTGCTCTAGCCCTGAAAAAATTCCTAGATGACAGCTGGGAAATCTACAACCCCTGTCCTAGAAATCGACTTGTCCTTTCCAAATGAATCCTGGTTTCTAATTAAACCAGTTTAACCCTTAATCTGGGTTAAAGGGAGACACTCACCTGCATGCAGGCATCCTGGCCTCGAATTGCGGCCAAATGAGCTGCTGTCCAACCTCTTACAGTCACCGCAGTCTGATCAGCTCCATGCCAGAGAAGCCAGTGAAGAGACTAGCAAATAAGAAGACACACTTTCGTTTTCTATTGTGGGAAGGAAAATCCAGCTGTCTTCAGTTCCAAGCTGGGAGGAAGACACTGTAAACATGGAGGCTGATTGGAAAGATGGTTTATTGATGAAGCAGAACCACATGGGTTTGTGATTCTGGGCAGCCGACAAAATGGACTTGAGAGTGGAGTGGGGAGGGAATTATGCCTTTCCTTGGGCTTTGCACTTGAGCTTCCTGTTCCTGTGCAAGGACATGTCCTTTAATATTCTACTGAGTGTTGTCAGATTCTTGCGGGGGTCATGTAGCAGTCATGGCTGGCTCTATAGGCAAAGGAGGAAATGCAAAACCTATGTTTGTGATGGCAAACCTACAGCATGTGGTACCACAGGTGGCACGCCAGCCATCGCCCAGCCTAGCTCCAGGGTGCATGTGGATGCGCCTCCCACCGGCCAGCAGGTTTTCGCGTCTCTGCCGTGCATGCACGGGGAGCGGGGCACATGTGCGGGGAGTGGGGCATATGCACTCATATTGCATTTTGTGGGTTATGTGTGTGCTCCCCCGTTTTGGGCCTGGAAGGCCTTCTGCATCAACATGGAAGCCGAAACAGGGCACGGGGGCACTGCACAAGGCTCCTCCATGGTCCGTTTTGGGCCTGGAAAGCCTCCTGCACCAACCTGGAAGCCAAGAATGGGCGAAGTGGGGTGGGGCGCATGCATGGGGGGAGACACACGGATGCGAGCGGCGCATGCATGGGGGGCATTTGCATTGCATTTTGGGGTCGCAGGCTTTGGGCACTCAGCACCAAAAAGGTTAGCTTAGTGTTTGTCTGAGCTAATCTTGTCAACCTTTGGCTTGTTGCTTATCTGGAGTTTCTGTCTGACCCAGTCTTTCTGCATGGATTACCACGTCTGCATTTCTAAAAGCTGGCCTCCTTAGTTCCCCAATCCCTGGACCACGGCCCTATTTGCAACCAGGCCACGTGAGAGGTGGGCTGGCACGCAGGTGTCAACTCATTCACTTATCCATCCCTTCTTTTCAATTTGAAAGAATACAGGGCCATTGGATTGTGTCTTACCTCCAAACTTCCGGAATGGGCTGCCCAGTGCAGAGGAGTGAATTTGTAGACTGGATCCACTTCATTAATGCTGACGCCAAAGGTCACCATTTCATCCAGCTGTTTGATGTTCCCAGTTTTGACGGCCTCGTGAATGGTTTTGCACTTTGGCTTTTTGGGCCGTTCTGCAGAAGGGCAAGGGGACAGCAACTCAGAAAAAGAGAATAACAGAGTTGGAAGGGACCTTGGAGGTCTTCTAGTCCAACCTCCTGCTCAAGCAGGAAACTCTGTACTACTTCAGACAAATGCCTGTCCAAGCTCTTTTTAAAAACCTTCAGTTTTGGAGTAGTACCCACACTATCAAGAGGCAAGTTGTTCCATTGATTAATTGTTCTGGCGATCAGGAAATTTCTCCTTAATTCTAGGTTGCTTCTCTCTCTGATTAGTTTCCATCCCTTGTTTCTTTTCCTGCCTTCAGATGACCTTCACTTGACAACAGAGCTGCCGTTTTGGGTTTGCAAACATCAGATGACGATTGATGCCAGCAAAAAGATACAGAAATCCTTAAGGCTTTGTTATCATCCAGTGTAGAGGGTAAGGATTTAATGGAGATATACTGGATTGGTTGTCTAGACGAAAGGGGCTGAGGTATTGTGTTTAACTTGAGAATGAGGCAAATTCAGAAATAAAAACGATTTGTATTAAAGTGTCATTAGAAAGGGGATAGTTCTTAAACATAACAGTGGCATAACAAAAAATTAGAAAGGGGATAAACAGCAGAAGATTATAATTTAATATAAATCTGTGTATTACTATGAGAACTATATAAGTCTGTTAAACACAAGAACTACGATTATTAATATTTTATTTGTAGCAAAAGGAGTGACATTTAGGATATGGAGGTTGGCATAAAAGAAACATATTGAAACGTCGAATAATCAAATAATGAAAGATTATAACCTGCAGCCATTTCTACCGGTTCGGCGGCTGAACATTTTTGTGTGCGTGCGCATTTGGTCTGCGCACATTTAAAAAGGGGGAAAATAGTTTTTTTTCAATGAAGATTGTTCTGCGCATGTGCAGAACAGAAAATCAAGATGGTGTCACCGAGGATAGAACGATCAAATGTCCAGCGGAATTACCGTATTTTTCGGAGTATAAGTTGCACCAGAGTATAAGACGCGCCAAGATTTGGAAGAGGCAAATTAAAAAAAAAATTGCACTCTGTACACCTCCCAAAAATGGCCCGTTTTTCGTGAAAACGGGCCAGTTTTATAATCAAAAAAAGGTCATGCCTAGCCTTTAGGAGGCTTATAGAATGCTCCTAGGGACTGGGGGGGGGTTAAAAACGAGCAAAAAACAACTCATTTTTTGCTCATTTCTGCCTTCCCCAGCCCCCAGGAGCACCCTGGACGCCTCCTAAAGTCTCTACACTGCCATTTTGGTGAAGGAGGTTCGGGAGGCCAAAAATGCTGCATTCAGTGTATAATATGCACCCAGATTTTCACCCTCTTTTTTGAGGGAAAAAAGTGCAGCTTATACTCCAAAAAATATGGTACTACCTATTCGGCCGAACCGTACCATACCAGTAGGAACCCACTTCTGATTATAACTCTGGATGGGAAGTAACAGACTCAAGCTCAACCCGTCCAAGACGGAGTGGCTGTAGCTACCGGCACCCCGGTTCAACCAGTTGCGTCCATCACTGGCCATTGGGGGCGAACAGCTGGCCCCCGTGGATCGGGCACGCAATTTGGGCGTCCTCCTGGATGCCCGGCTGTCAATGGATGACCATGTGACGGCCGTGGCAAGGGGAGCGTTTCACCAGGTTTGCCTGGTGCACCAATTGCGTCCCCTATTGGACCGGAACGCCCTCTGCACAGTCACCCATGCGCTTGTGACGTCCCGACTGGACTACTGCAATGCTCTCTACATGGGGCTCCCCTTGAGATGCACCCGAAGGCTGCAGCTGGTTCAGAATGTGGCCGCGCAGACAATTGTGGGAGTCACTAAATACTCCCACGTAACACCTGTGCTGCGCGGGCTGCACTGGCTGCCTGTGGCTTTTCGAGTGCGTTTCAAGGTGTTGGTTATCATCTTTAAATCACTCCATGGCACAGGACCTAGCTATTTGCGGGATCGTATCCTGCCCCATACATCCCTTCGGCCGATTCGCTCTCACAGAGAGGGACTCCTCCGGGTGCCGTCCACTAGGCAATGCCAGCGGGCGACGCCCAGGAGTAGAGAGTTCTCTGTGATGGGCCTGACCTTCTGGAATGACCTCCCCCCGGACATCAGAACTACCACCGACCTCCGCTCCTTCAGTAAGAAGCTTAAAACCCACCTGTTCAATTTAGCCGGCCTGGCCTAACCCCAAATTTTAGTCCCTCAAGTCTGCATTTTTAAATTTTTAGGGGTACACTTTTTAGCTGATTTTAACTTTTATTATTCTGTACAGCTGAATTTAGGTTTAATTCGTTTTTAAGGGTATTTAAGGGTATTTATTTTTTGTATCTGTTTTTAATGTAAAGCCTGTACACCGCCCCGAGTCCCTTCGGGGAGAGGGGGCGGTCTATAAATTTTGAAAATAAATAAATAAATAAATAAATAAATAAATAAATAAATAAATAAATAAATAACTCAACAAAATATGTGTAACGTTACTAAAACTTGTTAACTGTATTAAATATGACGAATATTTTTCTTATTTGTTTTAAAATGTAAGACACCACACTGTTAACACAACTATATGTTTGTAAAAAAAAATAAAAACATAAAAAACTTGGGGGGAAAAAGAAATAAAAATAAAGGGGAGCTGGCTTTCAACCTTTACTTAATAATACAATAGTAGAGTTGGAAGGGACCTTGGAGGTCTTCTAGTCCAACCTCCTGCCTAGGCAGGAAACCCTATACCGTTTCAGACAAATAGCTATCCAACATCTTCTTAAAGACTTCCAGTGTTGGGGCATTCACAACTTCTGGAGGCAAGCTGTTCCACTGGCTAATTGTTCTAACTGTCAGGAAATTTCTCCTCTTTTCTGCCTCCGTTTTCCCTTTCTATTACAGGTAGTCCTCGACTCACAACAATTAATTCAGTGGCTGTTCGAAGTAACAGTGGCCTGAAAAAAGGGACCTATGACAGGTTTTCACACTTACGGCCATTGCAGCATCCCTGTGATCATGTGATCAAAATTCAGACAAGCAATGGGTGGAAACTAATCAAGGAGAGAAGCAACTTAGAACTGAGGAGAAATTTCCTGACAGTGAGAACAATTAATCAGTGGAACAGCTTGCCTCCAGAAATTGTGAATGCCCCAACACTGGAAGTCTTTAAGAAGATGTTGGATAGCCATTTGTCTGAAATGGTATAGGGTTTCCTGCCTAGGCAGGGGGTTGGACTAGAAGACCTTCAAGGTCCCTTCAAACTCTGCTATTGTATTGTATTGTAATATTTATGACGGTTGCAGTGTCTTGGGCTCATGTGATCTCCTTTTGTGACCTTCTGACAAGCAAAGTTGATGGGAAAACAGATTCACTAAACAATTGTGTTTCTAACTTCACAACTGCAGGGATTCACTTAACAACACTGTCAAGAAAAGTCATAAAATGGGGCGAAATTCTCTTTACAAATTTCTCGCTGGGCAATAGAAATTATAAGATAGGGTGGGATGGGATGGGATGGGATGAGGAGAGGAGAAGAGAAAAAACTTTGTCACTTTTTCTTTGTACACACTGGCACACATTCAAAATTCTGTGCTCACTCTTTTGGGGGGCTCAATTGTGGTCAAGGACTACCAGGATATGATTCCTGCAGATCCACAAAGTTGGGGACAGTTTTGAGCTTACTCTAAAAGTGTTTTAACTCAAATTAGGTAGGCCAGGAAAAAAAAAGGGAATGCACCTCCTGGCCAGAAAGAAAGAAAGAAGGAAGGAAAGAAAGAAAGAAGGAAAGAAGGGAGGGAAGGAGGAAGGAAAGAAGGAAGGAAAGAAGGAAAAAAGGAAAAAGAAAGATAGGAGGGAGGGGGGAAAGAAGGAATGAAAGAAGTAAACAAAGAAGGAAAGAAGGGAGAGAGGGAGGAAAGGAAGGAAGGAAAAAAGGAAAAGAAGGATAGAAGGGAGGGAGGAAGAAAGGAAAGAAGGAAAGAAGGGAGGAAAGAAGGGAGGGAGGAAGGAAAGAAGGAAAGAAAGAAGGAAAGAAGGGAGATAGGGAAGAAGGAAAGGAGGAAGGAAGGAAAGAAGGAAAGAAAAGGAAAAAAAGAAGGATAGAAGGGAGGAAGGAAGGAAGGAAAGAAGGAAAGAAAGAAGGAAAGAAGGGAGGGAGGGGGAAGAAAGGAAAGAAGAAAGAAGGAAAGAAGGGAAGAAGGAAGGAAAGAAGGAAAGAAGAAGAGAAGGAAAGAAAGGAGGGAGGGAGGAAAGAAGGAAAGAAGGGAGGGAGGGATTAAGGAAAGAAAGAAGGAAAGAAGGAAAGAAGGGAGGGAGGAAGGAAGGAAGGAAAGAAGAAAAGGAAAGAAAGGATAGAAGGGAGGGAGGAAAGAAGGAAAGAAAGAAGGAAAGAAGGGAGGGGGATTAAGGAAATAAGGAAGGAATGAATGAAAGGAAAGAAAGAAGGAAGGGAGGGGGGATTAAGGAAAGAAGGAAGGAATGAAAGAAGGAAAGAAGGATAGAAGGGAGGGAGGAAGGAAGGAAGGAAGGAAGAAGGAAAGAAAGGAGGGAGGAAAGAAGGAAAGAAGGAAAGAAAGAAGGAAAGAAAGAAAGAAAGAAAGAAAGAAAGAAAGAAAGAAAGAAAGAAAGAAAGAAAGGGTAGAGGGTAAGGAGAAAGAGGAGACAAAGCAAATCTCACCCTGTTGGGAGGTGACAGCAGCCGGCATGGTCCAGGCTTCTCTGAAATCTCACAGCTCTTCTCTTCTCCTCTCCCTTCCTTTCTTCTTAGTGCTTCTTTGGCTGCCAGGAGGTTGCTATGGGAACCCTGTACACTTCCGGCGATGCTCTGTCGGCCATGTTCTCTCCTGGCAGGTGGACTGGAAGCCTCCAGGCGCAGGAGACCTCAATCCCGAATAAAGCCGCGTGGACTTCAATCCCTGGCCCTGGGCCTTTCTTTCCTTTTTCCTTTGAAAACAGTATCACCTGCACTCAGGGAAACTTGATTTAAATCAGTGTTTCTCAAACTTGGCAACTTTAAGTCCTGTGGACTTCAACTCCCAGAATTCCCCAGCCAGCTATGCTGGCTGGGGGATTCTGGGAGTTGAAGTCCACAGGACTTAAAGTCGCCAAGTTTGAGAAACACTGATTTAAATCATAATAATGAGGATCCCGGGTGAGTCATTGCAGCTAAATTTGCAAAACACAAATTTAGGCAACAGGGATTAAGTTTGGTGTGTTGTGAGAAGGGGATAACTGTACCAGTAGTCCTCCACTTACAACGGTTCATTTAGTTACCATCCGAAGTTACAACCGCACTGGGGAAAAAAATGACTTAGGACTATTTTTCACTTCTGACCGTTGCGGCATTTCCCGTGATCAAAATTCAGAAGCTCGGCAACTGACTCATATTTATGACGGTTGATGTGATCCCCTTTTGCGACCTTCTAACCAGCAAAGTCAATGGGGAAACCCGGGTTCACTTAACAGCCATCCGACTCAGTGAAGAGCTAATTTAATGACTCGCTTAACGAACGTGGCAAGAAAAGTCGTAAAAGGGGGCAAAACCCGCTTCACAAATTTCTTACTTGCGGAGTTCAATTGCGGTCGCAGGTTGAGGACTCCCTTTCATGCGAACTTGATTTACAGGCAAAATAAACCGAAGTTTTATTCAGGACAGACTGCTGTTATTCTGGGGGCTATTCTTTAGAGCCGTGAGGGCAAACCTATGACATGCATGCCCGAAGTGGCACATGGAGCCGTATCGCCTGGCCATTCCTCTTCTGGGGTCCTGGTGCCATGTGCACGCATGCGCAGCAGTAACCGGAAGAATTGCTGGCTGGTGCGCGTGCCAAAAACCAGAAATACATTTTCCAGCGCTCGAATGCTCCCTTGGCAGCTCCTCTTCCTGGTCGCGGCCCGGAAGAGCACACCTGCGCATGAGCTTTTCGGCACTCAGTGGGGTCGTGGTTTCATGTGCTGCTGGCATCCCACGGATGGGGCTTCGCTTGTTAGGGTGGGCCTGTTTCTAGCATGCCACGGCCCAGTGCCAGCCCATGGGAGAGGGTTTGGGGACCTTTGTGTTGGGAAACTAGATATACTTGGCCTAAAGCAGGGGTGTCCAAACTTGGCAACTTTAAGACTTGTGGACTTCAACTCGCAGAATTCCCCAGCCAGCTCTGCTGGCTGGGGAATTCTGGGAGTTGAAGTCCACAAGTCTTAAAGTTGCCAAGTTTGGACACCCCTGGCCTAAAGGATTGGAGGGAACATGTTAGCTGAATTCCACTACTTGAGGGTCTGTCCCAGGGAAGAGAGGGTCAATGTATTCTCCGCATCACCCGAGGCAGGTCAAGAAGCAATAAGAGGCAGATCCAACCTGGAAATAAGGAGGAATTTCCTGACAGTGAGAACAATTCATCTATGGAATAAGGCGAATTAATCCTTAAACTCCTAAGTTGGCTCCATCGGTTAAGAAAGGTATAGTTTTATTTAGGGGCTTAAATTGTGGCAGGCCTGACACCCTGCCTTGGGTGAGGGGGATTGGACTAGACTTCGGAGGTCCCGTCGAGCCCTGATTCTATGAATAACATTCAACCAACATACAAGTGCACCCCCCCCCCCATCCAATTCATTTAACTTCCAAGGCCCCCAAAATTGTAATGCGTATGTGAGTTTTAGCAAGTCAGATGTCCCCAAACCCACCCAAGAAATAAAGACTCCAAACAGGTATATATGCTTCATTCTAATTTATTACACGAAATAAATATTAACATTTCTTGGTAATCTCTTCTACTATTTAGATCCAATAAACCCAACAAAAAAAAAGTTTAACCATGTTGCAAACGAGCAAACTTACATTTGTTCCTCTAAAATGAAAAAAAAGGAAAGAAGGACTAAGCTTTTTGCGTACTGAGAAGTTGAAATTATGAGAATCTAGCTTGGATGTAAGGTGTGGGTAAGTAGCCAAAGGGAACTATGTTATATTTGTTCTGTAAACCTACTTTTCTTTTTAAATGCCTAATGTGAATGCTTAAGAAAAGCCATTCAAGGTTTGCAAAAGAACTTTCTTCAGACAGTAATCTTCTCCTTATCAAATTTTACAAAAGAAATCTTCCTTGTTTACGTCTGCAAGAATCCTAGTTAAGCACAAGCCTTGGGTAGGAGCGTGAGTTCGGTTGCCGTTAAAACACCCCCAAGGTTAAGTGTGGTGTTGTTGTTTAATTGGATGGTGTGCATAAACATTACACTCTGTAGATAGCAAAAATATCTTTTATTTATAATTTACAATTTTCCACAAATGAAAAAAAAATGTACATTTTCCCCCCCTTACATATACAGTCTTATTCCTGTTAAATTTGTACGCCATCTACAGAACTTCCACACGATAGACACCTGACACCGTGCAGGCAATAAGAAATTCAAATACAAAAATGTATTTATTAACCAAGTCAGTAGCTGGGGCCCTGCCCCAGGCCAACATTTTATTCATATAAAAATTATTTGCATTCGAGTCAGTAGGACACAGTAAGCATTTCTCTGTAATTAAAAAAAAAACAAACCACAGTTTAAACCGATTCCACCTTTAGAGGCTCTGTTTTAATTTCAGCAGATTCAGGTATATTCCCCTCCGTGCAATCCGCAGCTTTTTCTTCCGGTTCTTCTTTGACTTTGGGGCTGTCACAGGAGTCCTGTCCCTCTTGTTTGACAATATTCAACATAATATTTAGTGGGTTCTCCACAGGAGTCTTGCTTGGAGATGGGGTGGAATCAAATGATGAAGTCTGCAAGTCAAAATTAACGTCATATTTGGGATGAAGCTTGAAGGTTGTTGTTTTTTTAAGGTGATAAATTTTTTAAAAAGCAAAACAGTGTTTTCACTACCTGGTCAGACTCTTACCTGTTCACGAGCAGAGTAAAAGTTATGTTAGAATACTAGGGATTTCATGCTTTCATGCAGAAAAGGAGACCTAGTCAACCATGGTTCACCAGATGGCAAGGATTTAAAATTCATTCTTAAATCTTTGTGATTTTTAAGAATCATTTCTAAAAACCATCTCCAAAAGGTGGATCAGAGTCTCTGTATTTAGGACTTTCATAATGGAGAGTGCCTACTGTCAACCAGCTGTCTTTATGGTTAATTCAGCACACTTAACATCCAGATATTATTCGTATATTCTTCAATGTCAATCAGCCCTAGATATAATCCTCAACAGCAAGAAATATTTAGTCTGACCTGTAAAATATTGCTGCCTCTTACTGCTGTAGTCAAATACGCTCAGTAAGGATTAGTGATTCAAATAACAGCTTTTGCAGTCTCAACATGTAAGCCTGCAGAAGATCAAAGCGAATGTTTGTTTACCTTTTGATAATCTTCGTAACACGATGGATGGTAGATCTACAAAAGGAAAGGAAGCAGATCTTAGTTTAAAAAGATACAAAATGGCACACAAAGTATATTGTAAAACTATTTCTCTTTCTGCAAGGACATCTCTATCTCTCTGAACTATTTCTATAAAAATAGGAAGTTATCGCTGTTATTCTTCCTTTGCTGATATTTCATTCCATTTGATTCAATTTTCTTTGGACCTGGGGCAAATCTCACTGAAATAGACTGATGGAAGGCAGCCAGAGTATGATTAAAGGGAATATTTTCAGGGATACCAATTCTTCAAATTTATAGAAATGACGATAGCGTATCAAGCCAAAATAAACATTTTAAAGCAGACTGCGTACACGAAGAGATGCAACGTTACCTTTTCCTCTACACGAATTGCATTTTTTAAGTGCCATTCCTCCTCTTCCTCATCCCAATATTGTTCGAACTGCTCCTGGCAGATTTCACAGCTCTGAAAGCCATTAAATATAGTTATACTTGCAAAGCGTCATTTATACTTTCAGATGAGTAGCAGAACAATTTCATTTTCCACCTAGCTAGCTTACTACCGTAACTAGACAACCCCATACCTGTTGAGTCATTGTTTCAGATATATTTCTTTATGTAACTCATAGAGCCCACACACCCCTTTTGACTTTTACCACACCTTCCACACTTGTGCACACCCTTCTAGGGCAATCTGCCACAGCCAGCTTGCCACAAGACTTACTCAAGCAAGCAACCTGCCCTGCTAGTTTCCTGCTTGTAACAATGGAAAGGATTGCAACTGAACTTCTGTCAGGGAGTGCTGGAAATGACAATAAGCACTACAGCTGACAGTGGCAGTGCTAAAGCAGCAGCAGAAACACAGTGGTGCCGAAGCAGCCATAACTTTCCCAAATTTTGTCCCCAGGATGCCAGGAGTAATGCATCCTGGCATTCTGTCAATTAACCCATTTGAAGTATGTTGGTGCAGAAACGGATGCCGTATAATGCACCATGGCACTCAACTGAAGGTTACAAACAGACACCAGCGTTTTAATTTATAGATATACACATCATTTGGGAAATCCATTGTCATTCTCCAAATGCTGATTATAAATTACTGCTACCATAAAGTTCTAAAATATGAAGTCCAAAGGTAAACAGTGAACAAAAGACTTTTATTTTTTTAAAAAAAGATCTTATTGTAAATATTGTAAACATCTTATGAATGTGGTTTTTCATAGTAGGCCTTTTAAAAAATTGTACAAATGTAAATCTATTTTTATATATTCCAAGGGCCAGTAAAATGTTAAGTCCCAAACTAGGGATTGCAGTATAATTAAAGGTAAAAGTTCCCCTCGCACATATGTGTTAGTCGTTCCCGAATCTAAGCGGCGGTGCTCATCTCCGTTTCAAAGCCGAAGAGCCAGCGCTGTGCAAAGATGTCTCCTGTGGTCATGTGGCCGGCATAACTAAACTCTTGGTGGGAAGGAACACTGTTACTTTCCCACCAAGGGTGGTCCCTATTTTTCTACTTGCATTTTTTACGTGCTTTCAAACTGCTGGGTTGGCAGAAGCTGGGACAAGTAAGGGGAACTCACTCCATTACACGGTGCTAGGGATTCGAACCGCTGAACTGCTGACCTTTCTGATTGACAAGCTCAGCGTCTTAGCCACTGAGTCACCGCATCCCTTAATTATATAGTATAATTATGCCAGTTTAAAAACTTCAGTGACATGAAGCCAGTTTTAACACAGCAATGCCTACCTCATCCACTCCAGCTGGGCCTGCAGGGACACTCTGAAACTCCTTCTCCTTAGCAGCCTCTTGAGTTTTTAATACAACTTCTTCATGTACTTTTTCAAAGAACTGGCTCTTTGCACGCTCCTCTAAATCAGCTATTTCTTCAAACTCGATCCAATCCTAAAGAGCAACATTGAAAAATGTTTAACTCATTTTCCAATGGTTTTAAATGGCAGCATGAGTTTATTTCTCTGTTGAATACATCTTTGTCTCTTGTTCCTGAGTGACTAACAAGCTTACTTCATGATCCTATTTCGGCAACAGGATCAAGTCTGTGGAGTCTCTTTATCCTGGAAAAAAACAAACCTCTTAACATGCTGCTCTTCAATCCATCCAGATTCTCCAGCAGTATAGGAAACATGTGTTTGATTCAATGAGCCAAGTGGAACATGTTACACCCAGTGATGTATAGGTAATCCTTGTTTACCAACTGCTCTTCAGTGATCATTCAAAGTTATGGCGACACCGAAAAATAAGTTTTGACTGATCCTCAAAGTTGTGCTCTTGTGTTTTGGCCACTTAGCAACCAGAATACATTTATAACAACCACAACATGTTCACCAGCTACCAACAAGCTAAGTCATTTAAGGAAGCGGATAGAAATGTGCCAGTTGTGGTCATGAATCATCAAGCTTAATGACCACGGGTGAGTTGCTTTATGACACAACCAGAACTGATGTTGTAAGCTGGCACGGCCATATGATGTTTCATTTAATGATTATGTTGCTTATCAACGGAGGTAACAGCCCTAATTTTATGTATTATTATTAAATTTGTTCGCTGCCCATCTCGCTGCAAGGTGACCAAATGCTGTTGGCAAGTGAGTCCTCCACTTACAATAGTTCATTTAGTGACCGTTCAAAGTTAGAACATCACTGAAAAAAATGACACAACCGTTGCAACATCCCCACAGTCACGTGATCAAAATTCAGACTGCTGGCAACTTTCTCACATTTATAACAGTTGCAGTGTCCTGGGGTCATGTGATCCCCTTTTGCGACCTTCTGACAAGCAAAGTTACTGGGGAAGCCAAATTCACTTAACAATTGTGTTACTAACTTAACAACTGTAATGACTCACTTAACAACATACATTTTGGGATCAATTGTGATCGTAAGTTGAGGACTACCTGTAAAGTTTTAATCTTGTGTTTGATTGTCTACGGACATTCGCAGTCATCCAGATCATGGTTATCCCAAAGGTGGTTTTTCAAAAGGAGACTGGACTTTGTTTTTCCTTGAAAACATTTTGCTTCTCATCCAAGAAGCTTCTTCAGTTCTGACTTGAATGGTGGAGAATGGAAGATTTATACTCCTTGCAGTCATCTGGCGATTGTGTAAGAGTGCTAATGACCAGATGACTGCAAGGAAAATATATCTTCCATTCTCCACCATTCAATTCAGAACTGAAGAAGCTTCTTGGATGAGAAGCAAAATGTTTTCAAGGAGAAACAAGGACCGGTCTCCTTTTCAAAAACTACCTTTGGAACTTGTTTTTTGATCCTTCCCTGAATCTTCTGAAAAGGGGCAAGAGGCTAGTGACTTCAAGCCACTCAGCTCTCACCCAACAGGCGCTACCCACGAAAACTCTACCACCAAATATCTGTAAGCAAACATAAGACTAAGGTCCATGTGGGACACAGCAACAAGGAAAAACGCTTAGATCAGGCATGCTTTGACTACCTAATGCCACTAAAACCTCAGCTTTCAACTTCTCAGTTTAGAATTTAACTGCTGCAGCTGCATATTCTTTTCTTCTAAACACAGTGGCAAGGCTATAGGGCATTATGTTTAGAGGCAGAAGCTGTGACCACATGTCACACCAGCAGTGAGTACTTGAATGGTAGTGGTTACAAAGAGAACACACAGTGGCTTATGTGAATCAATCAAAGGGCAAAGTACATATGTTAAGCCTATAAACTGGATTACTATCCAAAGACCTATTAAAACAATAGCAGCAAATGATCTTAAGTGATCCAAGCAAGCATTAAACTGTCACAGAGGTAACACTATTGAGAGGCTAGCGCTAAATATTCGCTCTCCCGAGAAAGTTTAGCAGTCAGAATACTGAATTTAAGACAAATTGGAAGGATTACACAATTTACCCTAATGTTTCCCCTTGGTTTCCAAAGTTATAGCCATGCAATCCATTGGAGAAAACCCAACAAAGCCTTGCATCATTTTAAAAATGATTGCAATAATAGAAATATCCCTCTTCAAACAAAATAAATACAAAATGTTGCTTTGTAAAGTGAGATGGGCAGCATGTAAATTAAAGAAATAAGCTAACATCACATCTCCCTGAAAAACAGCAAACTAAAGTTTTTCAGGTTTAACGGTATTCCTCATGAATTAAACGAGGACAATTATCCGCATTTATCAAATTAGCAATGGAGGAAAATCTATCTCATACTAATTATTTTTTGTTGCTGCCTAGAAGTAATTCTCAAGTAATTTTAACTTTTATGCATGTAGTCCTCAACTAATAGCAGTTCGCTGACCATTCGAAGTCACAACAGCACTGAAAAAAGTGAGTCACAACGTTTTTTTTACACTTACAACCATTGCACAGCATCCCCAAGGTCACATGTTCAAAATTCGAACACTTGATAACTGACTCGTATTAATAATGGTGGCAGTGTCCTGGGGTCATGTGATCATCTTTTGTGACCTTGTAAAGCAAAGTCAATGGGGAAGCAACTTAACAAAACTGTATTACTAACTTAACAAGTGCGGTGATTCCCTTAACAACTGTGGCAAGAAAGGTCATAAAATGGGGCAAAATTCACTTAGCAAGTCTCACTTAGCAACTGAACTTTTGGGCTCAATTCTGGTCATAAGTTGAGGACTAGTGTATTATTACCCCCTTTTCTCTCTCTCTCCTCCCACCCTCCCTCTCTCTCTCTCCCTCTCCTGAGTTGTTTAACTGATGAAATGATCTATGATCCCCAATTAGTGTCTTAATCAGTAAGAGGCTAGAAGATTCCTTTGTGTTATACTGATTTTGATGATACCATTATGACCCTCAGTCCTTTGGAAAAGATGAACCAAGAATACGGAATAAATATTCTCTGTGCCAAACAATGTGAACAGGTGCTTACAGTTAAGCTGTAGTACCATCTTCTGTGTGTGACTTTCCTGCTAACATCCTTTTCTGTACGGTTCTGGCGATAGTGCCAATCCAGATGGTCTGCATACACATCTGTCTGGGAAGTTGTAAACCTCATTCCACAAGAGTAACACTGAATGCCGGTGTAGAGCCTGTTTATAATGCTATCGTAACGTCTGAAAACAAGAGAGAAACATCAAGTTAGAAAATTTAGTGTGGAAGATTTTCTATCATAGAAATATATTAGGTGTAAATTATGGAATTTATAACATGAAAGACATATGGGTTGTGTGTCAAATTAAGATCTGATATTATGACATTACATACTGTTGCTGTTATTATTTGATTGTTTGGCACATACAACTTTGTATTTTAAGTTTTATTATCTTCATTCTATTGTTAAACTAAAACAAGAGCGTATTTTATTACGTCATTGTATCAATCCTGAAAAGAGTTGGAAGTAACCTTATTTATTTATTTTGCTATTTTTTATGTTACTTTTTAAACTTTAAACATCCTTGTTGTTACGCTCCCCCACCTTTGCTCTTTTGTTATGCTTTTTTAAAAATGAGCCTTTTATTTTTGGAAATTTAATTATATCGTTTTTTAAAGAAATAGTTAGAAAACCTATTATCTGATTTCTGGCCACTACCTGAAATGGAAACTTGTGAAATCCAAATACATATTATAGCATGGAAATACAGGCCAATTTTATTTTCAAGGTGGAAGATAGTTAAACTACAGAGGGATTTGTTTGCTAAGTGTGCCTGCATAAGTGATTGGCACAATTCTAATTGAAAACATAGCAAAAATGCCAATGAATTGGCAATGCCAATGAATCAGACTTTAATCGTCTGCAGATCAATCAAAAATATATGAAAAGTAATTTTATTGCATGTTCATTGGAAATTCAAAAGCTTTTAATTATGGTGTGTATTGCCCAAATATGCAGCGATGAACACACTAAGAATGACATATGCTGGAAATAAACCATATAACAGAATAAATGGAAGGTTAATGTTACTAAACAGAGGTTAAAAAACTGATGTATGATATCTGCTTTGAAGATAAATGTATAAGAAATGCTTGTTAAGAGTTGGGTTATTTGGGAATTTCAGTTTATGTATATTTTTGCATGTGTATATTTATGTGTAATTTTCCAAAAATAGAACAGCTAGATACATTTATGCATGAAAGATGTTAAAAGGAATTTGTTCAGTGGCAAGAACATAAACTTTCTTTTTTATCTGTTTTTTGAGTTCACTTTTATAATTTTTGTCATCACTTTTTTGAATTCAAACTGATTATATAAAGACACCATGTTAAAGAAATCCACTGCAAACCTTGGGACCTCTTAATCTAGAATAATTAATGCATAATTGAATAAATGTTGCAGTATTTAAAGTAAATATTGAATTTATACACAGCTACCACAATTTGTTTACCCTCAGGACTCAGGCGCCTGATTTTGTTTTAAAATTTTACAATTCATTTGGAATAATTTATTTAAGCTACACAATTGGATATAATCCCCTCTTAGTCCCATTAAATGCACATACTGTTTTAGTTCTTCTATCACAAAATTAGTTAGGTCTGGAATATCCTCATTCTGATCTTGATCATCCTCTTCTTCCTCTGGAGGTGGTTGAGTTGAAACTTCACTGACTTCTAAATAAATGAGATGTATTTTCAAATACTGGGATATAACCTTTGCTTCCTCAATTGTAAGTGTTAAAAAAATTAAAGTAACTTTATCTGTAAGATCAGCATTGATATCAGGTACAGTATTCAGGGGTAGTGATTATGGTCTATTTCTTTCAATATCTAACTTTTATCTCCTGGTTTAATTTTCTTTATACCTACGTACAAAAAGTATTAGTTGGAAGCACAGTACACATATTTGTGCATTTGGACATATACACACTATTTCCAACTGATAGGCTTAAAAACTAAGTTCTTATACGTGATAGATCCATTTTTAACTGGTCAAGAAAAGAAAACCAAATTAGCCAAATTCTAATGCTTCATATTGAATGGTGGCCATAAACATTCATTACTTGGTACAATAGGTTCAGAATGCCAAGAGTAAGATGATAGTACCTATCATAGATAGATAAGAGATAGATGATAGATAGATAGATAGATAGATAGATAGATAGATAGATAGATAGATAGATAGATAGATAAGATAGATAGATAGATAGATAGATAGATAGATAGATAGATAGATAGATAGATAAGGTAGATAGACAAGATGGACAGACAAGACAGGATATTTATTAGGATACAAAGAATATTCTATAATGACAAAAGGACACTTACGTGATGAAGATGAATCAGGCTGTAAGGATTTAAGGATTCCTGTAGAGAGTAGTTTTGAAAATAACTCATTCACATCAAGTTGTCCAAGGTGATTATCAGGGTAGGAAAGTGGGATGTTCCCTAGAAATTAGTGCAAATGTGAACATTTGTAAGATATTATTCTCAAAACTCAACTTAGAATTAAAGTATCTTAAGTAGTTATTGTCCAAGGTTAAGCAAACAAATCATTATTAATTATCCCTTTCTCCATTTTTTATTTTGGTTCCTCTTAAAAGAACCTGAGGGTCATTTTAACCACCTTCCCATTTCAATTTCTACAACGACTTTGGGTGTATTAATGTAGAAGCAGCATTTGAGAATCTATCTAACAAACCATGCAGAAAGCTGTGATTAAAAAAATGCTGGACTAGTTTCATGTGCTCAAAAACACAGGACTTATTCTTCCAAACAGGAGGTCATCAGGAGATATGGCTTCCTTCTTTTAAAGGGGAACTTGGAAGGCTAGAATTGTATTACGTAACAATTCTAAAAATTAAACATAAAAAAATCAATACGGATGCAAAAAGCTTTATAGTCAGGGATAACAATTATATCTAGTATTATCAAAGAAGACATATAAAATTATCAAAATAGACAAAAACATGATTATATCCCTGGTCGATGTTTTTCATGTGTCTACTGCGATTTTTATAAATATATACTATACTATATTTATATTTTTCAATATATAGTTTAAAATGTAGTTTCCTGAATACCATTTTTATGCAAATTAAATTCCTCTTCTGATGTTCTCAGCTTTGAAATACATCTCCACCACAATATATTTAATCAATTCAGACCTAATAATTAATCCATGGTAACACAAATGTATATTTTTGTTTATTAGCATTGTAAACAAATGTGATTCTGGTCAAACAATAAAAATCTCTTTAAAAAACTATTTTAAAATGTACATTTCGTGTACTAAAATCAAATGTATTAGTTATATTCTCAAGAGCGTGGGAGAAATAAGTTATAATTTTACAAATCATTTTATGGCAGACATTATTTTATTTTTAAAAGGCTTGGTTCTGCTTGGTAAACATTTGAAAATTCAAATCAGATTCTATGCAGCTATTTTTAACGCTTCTCGATTCACTCTGCCAGTTCTTATATTCAAATTTTGCAATCCACTGAAACTTTGAACAGCTAATATGCAGCACGCAAAGGATTCATTACTTCTTCATTTCATGTGCCACTACTTACAAGCATTGCCTATTTATTCCTGCTTTCTTCAATTAAGTTAAAATTCCTTTCGCTATTATAGATCACAATACAACAAACTAGAGCAAGTTACAACTGTTCTCAGTCACTGTTGAATGTATGGGAGAGGGAGATATTACTTTATGTTGAACAATGAAAATTCCAGACTCCAAATGGGTACAGATCATATGCAGTTAGCAACTATAATTTGAACTCTGGATTTCACATTCCTTCTATCTTACGGAGGAAAATATCTGTAGATAAAGATCTCATCTATAAGCAGAACATACATACCAATGTACCTTAATGACCTTATGATACCATGTTGAACACTTCTTTCAGGTTTAATATAGACAAAGTATTCCCACATTAAGTTTAGAATAAAGCAGTATTTCAGTAAAACAACCCCCTCCCCCAAAATAAATAAAGGCTAACCTGGCTGATTTTGAACAAAACCTCCAGGGTTTTGTCCATGGACTGGCAACAGTGGCTGCCCTTGATTGAAAGGCTGGCCAGAAGATACTGGCATAACAGGTACCTGGAAAAGACATAACACTGATCAAAGGGTTTTTTCCCCCCTCTCAAGGACAAAAATAAATGAATCTTTATTTCAGTCGTGTACAGAACATAAAACCATTTTAAAAAATGAAATCAGCAATATTAGCAATAGCAACCTCCAAGTTTCCCGGCTTTGCGGATCGGCCGGGGGGGTGGGTGAGTGGGAGAGGATGGTTCCATGTCAGTGGTGAGTGCAGGTGCACATGCGCAGCTCCATTTGCGCATGCCCACTGCTTCTGCGGCCAGGTTCTGAACAGGTCACGGCCCGGTAGAGGACTATGGGCCAGGGGTTGGGGACCCCTGCTTTACAGCACTCTCTGAACAGTTTACAATGTCAGCATATTGACCCCAACCATGTTATAAATATCAAATCAAATGTTAAACATCAGTCTTAAATTCCTTTTGTGCCATCCATATAAGCTAACCACCAACATGGAAATTTTGCTTCGGTTTTCCCAAAAGAAGACAGATGACCATTATTTTCTTCAACTGATAAAGTCATTATTTATCATCTTTGCTTAGCCAATAATTATCTACAGTATGAAACCAGGGGATTACACTAGTTTTACTGATGTAATTTTGCAGGCATGGAAAGTGCAAAACACAGTTTAGGAATACAAATAAAATATCTTTTTCTGCTGATGAAATCACTTCAGACATTCTGACTATGTCAGAAATTAATATTGAAGATTCAGAACTTTTCATGGCATCAATCAACTTCAATGACAATTTAGGATTCACTTCATTATACTATTTTAAGGCTTTATTGGTGTTAAGTATTTCTTAATCCCTTGCCAGTTTGGTGTACTGATTAAGGCATAAGGCTAGAAACCAGGAAATTCTGAGTTCTAGTCCCAGCTTGGGCGCAAAGCTGGCAGGGTGACTTTGGGCCGGTCACTCCCTCTCAGCCCTAGGAAGGAAACAATGGCAAGACACTTCCAAAATTTTGCCAAGAAAACTGCAAAGATTTGCCCAGGCAATTGCTAGTCAAAGGCATATGCGCCCCACCCGCCCCACAAAAATCAATGTTAATAAAAAATAATTTGCTGCAACTGGAGATACAGACAAGGTTTCTGAAAAAATGTACACAGAAACACTGTTAAGACTCTTACCTGCTGTGGTGCCTGAACGTTTCCAACTGCCAAATTATTAAAATTTCTGAACTGAGGACCCTGAAGATTCTTGTCGTCATAAAAAGGTCCTGGGGCCCTGTTAATTGCATTAGGAAAGTGCTGTGCTCCAGAAACAGGTGGGCCACTGAAGTTTGGTCCTTGGGGGTTATCAAATATTTGGTCAGGTCTCTGGAACTGCAGTCCTTGTGATGCCCCATTATAAGGTGACTGGTTGGGAGCTTCGTTATAAGGGCCAGTTTGTCCATAGGCTGCTGCCTCTAATCTTGAGCCAGGATGGTTAGCTACGTTTTCAATTCTTGGGCCCTGGTGTCCAAGGAGGAGGTCATATCGTGTGGTTGGGTGTTGAGGCTCGTCAAACCGCTGAAGCATTGTGTCAAACCGAGGTTGGACCTGCTGGCCAGGTGGGCCATCGAATCGAGGTGGCGTCTGACCAGGGCCAATTTCAAACCTTGAACCAGGTTGTACGTGCAATCCGTCCAGTCTTTGTAAAATTGATGGCTGGCCAGGCTGACCATCAAATCTTGATGGACAGCCATCAAACCTTGTCTGGTTAATAGGCCCTTCAAATCTAAGTCCACCTCCAGTCTGAACGGAAGGTGCCTCGAACCTGGGAGAAATTCCCAGCTGTCCATGTGGCCCCAGAGGCTGATTGTGAGGCCCCTCAAACCTAGAGCCAAGGGGTTGGCCGTGTGGCCCTACAGGTTGCCCATGAGGGCCCTCAAATCTCAGACCACTCGCAGGCTGCCCGCGTGGACCAATGGGCTGCCCATGTGGCGCGTCAAATGGCATATTACTTCCTGGTTGTCCCAGGGACCCCACCGGTTGCATATGTGGGGCTTCTAATCTTAGGCCAGATCCTTGTTGGCCATGAGGCCCTACTGGCTGTCCATGTGGCCCCTCAAATCTCATTCCACTTCCTGGTGGACCATGAGGTCCTACTGGCCGGTCATGGGGTCCTTCAAATCTTATGGCATTTGAAGGTTGGCCGTGAGGCCCTTCGAACCTCAATCCACCCGAAGGCTGGCCATCAAATCTGATATTATTTGATGGCTGATCATGCATGCCTTCAAACCTCATTCCAGCAGAAGACTGGCTGTGGGGCCCCTCAAACCGAATACCAGCCGTTGCATGACTGTGAGGTCCCTCGAACCTCATTCCTCCCGAGGGCTGGCCATGGGTCCCTTCAAATCTCATTCCACCCACAGGTTGGCCTGAAGGTCCCTCAAATCGTAAACCTCCCCCTGGTTGTCCTATCGGACCCTCAAACCGTATAGCACTTCCTGTACTAACTTGCCCTGAGGGTCCATCAAACCTTAAGGGACCACCCCCAAGCTGTGCTGGTGGCCCATCAAACAGGTGAGAATTTTTTCCTCCAGACTGTCCTTGGGGCCCTTCAAAGAGAGAAGCTGGCTGACCTAGAGAGCCTTCAAACCTTAAATTGGTCTGTGCTGGTGGCCCTTCAATTCGAGGAGCTGCATTAGCTGACCCTTCAAAATGACCCGGTTGTCCATCTCCACTGGCCCTTATGCCAGGATGTCTAGGAGAACCTTCAAAATGAGCTCTCTCCTCAATCAATGAACTGAATCTCTGCTTCCCATCAGAGACCCCAAATCGTGATCCTGGAAGGTCGGTGAACGGCTTCTCTGTATCTTCGTATCTCGCTCGCTTGAAAATCTCATTCATCCTCTGCTCTTCCCGAAGACCTTTAAGGAAAATAAGACTAAAATTACAAAGTTTATTCACCAAAACCATTAGGTAAAGCTCACGCACACCTCTATGGGGAAAAAAAAATGCAAGCATTTGGTTATGTAGCTCAAACACGTATTGATTTTGTTTCGCTAATATAAATGCTTTTATACCTTTCGAGGCACTTGGCTCTTCGTGTCTTCTCCTGGCATCATGTGAAGAGTTATCAGAGTAGGGTCTGCTCCCACCAACAGGAGAATGTCGTCTTGATCTTTCACCAAACTGAGCGCCGCATTTGTTTTTTGTTTGGTCACATTCTATTCCAGAAAGAAATCCATCAGGTAAGTGATAGTCTAATATTTCTTCAGGATCCATCATATTGAGTCTTGGAAACGCATGTTGAACTTGCGTTCTTTTCAGCTTAGCTTTGTGTTCGTGGTATATTAAATCCGATTCAGATAACAAAGGCTTCTTTTTGGAAACCCCCTTTTCGCCTGATGTATTATCCCACTCACACCTATGCTTCCCTTCCTGATACTGGAAAAGTTGGTGAATCTTATGACACAGGACGAGGAATTCGTCCTGTGTTATTTCCCCAGATGTGAGACGTTCGCTTGCCTGTGAGTCGAAAGAAAGAAAAAATAAAGAGTTAATCCTCAATGCTTACAGAAAAAAAGTACATCACCAAGAACAAATTCACATATTACCTTCTTAAGTATCTCCCTCTTGTTTGCCAAGGTCAGTTCTTTGGGTATTTGCAAATTAGCATCTACGCTTAATCGATGTTGTTGTTTCGGGGTGCGGGGTGAAGGAACGCCTTTATTAGTTGCCCAAGTATCCCTGTGCCTCTGATGAGGGGATTTACCAAGTCCTTGGTGCTCTTCAGTAAGTTGAGGGCTGGAAGCAATAGAAACGACATGTTATTTCGCATAAGGTCTTCATCCACAGCGACTAAAAATTATCTTATATCTTTTGTTTTGCAAGGACAATTTATTTCAGCAGTAATTTTAGATTTCACTTCGTGATAATCCATTGCGGCTCATACACATCAACTTACTTTTTATTTTCCTCCCAGCCAGATTTCCACCTTTTGCTCGATTTGGAACCTTGCCAATTCTCCAGATTTTCTTTGGGTTCTGAATTTGACTTGGAAGAATGTTGGTTCATTCCTTCTTGCGGTCGGTCTTCGTGGATTTTCTTCGGCCTCCGGGAATCTCTCGCTTCCTGCTTGATATTTCTCTTGTTCGAGCTTCTGTCATCCCGTGCCCCTGACCCAAAGTCCTCTAGATGGGACTGTTTGGGGCCAGATTGTCGTGCTTTCCCGAGCTTAGATCCAGTTGGAGAGGCGCTTCTAAGCCTTCTTTTAGGGGACCTTCTTTCTCTTCGTTTTGGAGAATGTGCAGACGGTGATCGAGATCTGGGAGACCGTGACCTTTTCCTAGTGCTTGACCTTCCTGGTTTTCCACTCTGTTTCTCTGACTCTTCTGTATTGGGATCTTGCTTTTGTACAATGCCATTAATTACTTTATTTCTACCCCCAACGGATCTATGCTCCTCTTTGTCTTTCCTCTCCAGGCATCTTCTTTTTTCTTTGATGTCATCATCTTTGCCATCTGGTTTCTCTAGGAGATGTTTTTTTAACCTGGGGTCTCTCTTGTTGATTTCAGACACTCTGGGATTCTCACATTCTTGGTTCCTGGTTTCTTTGGGGTGAGGCAGCTTGTTTTGCAACGGAGAGGGCGATTTCAACTTTGCATCCATTTGATCAAACTCTTTCTTCTGCAGTTTCTCGTTCTGTTTTAATTTTTCCGGCTTTGTGGCATTTTGCTTTTCACTTTGTGGAGTTTTGCTAGTCTTCGGGTCAGGCTGACTGACTGCATTCATCAGGAAGTCCTTCCTATGAGTCTGATCTTTCAAATGAGACGAGTGCTGACTCGTTCTGTTAAGACGAGGATCTCTATTGGCTATTTTGGCATCCTGGAGTGGGGACAAATGGTTTTTCTCCGGTGGCAGACAAGCTGGATGGGGAGCTTTAACTGGCATGTGAGGTGGCTGCGGCACATGTTGTTTTAAAGGTCCTTGGCCCAGATTAGATCCACTTTGCTGAACACTGAGGGAAACAGCCTGAAATAAGGAGGAAGAGGGGGGGGGAAGTATTTCAGACACAAGCGCCATTTCATTTCTCATAGCTGTTCAACAATGGGCATGTTTTTGCTTAATGAGCTACCATATTTAACAACACTTCAAAATTATATTAGTGCTGAAAAAGAAATTTTATGAACTGGCTCTTGCATTTTTGACTGCTGCAGTATCCCCATAGCCACGTGATCAAAATTTAGATCTTTCGCAACTGGACGGTGTCTACAGCCATCAGAGTGATCTGTGGTCACACAATCCCTATTTGCACATTTCACTGCTGGCTTCTGACAAAAGCAGAGTCAATGGAGAAGCTAGCAGTAAAATTGCAAGTTGTAGTCACATGTCTCACTTGCCTATCTGGTCATTAGGTGAGGAGTATCTGTAACACAATTTGAGCTGCATAAAGAAATTACTTTCATGTATCAACTAATTCCAGTATTATATTGTAGATACCACAATAAACATAGGTTTTGGGTCAATTTTCTTTTCACACCTGTCAGTATGTTAAAACCTATTAAAATGTTTTCAATATCTAGTGGTGGTAAATGATGTAAGTACAGTTGAAACCAAAACAGTGGTACTCAACTGCTTTTGAAACTCATCAAATTTGAAACTCAATGCATTTTGATACAAAAAATTGTCCTGGTATTCATTTGTTTGGCATTCAACACACAAGCTAAAACTTGTCATTGTCGGCTACCTTGTGACACACTAGATTATTCCTTATGGGTAAAAATCTTGCTTGGTACTCATCACACTTCCCAGAACCAATTAATGATGAGTACTGAGGTACCACTGTATTTGTATTACTTGACGCTTTCTTCAAATTTTAAGCTCTGCAATCCAGTCATTTATGTAGCTTATGATACAAGATGAACATTATTCAAAATCTCAAACCCATCAGCAGCACAGTATAAACCATGTTATACATTTTTTTTAAATTTAGCAAGAAAAATATACCAAGATTCTGCCTTGTGTGTTTTTTTCTAATACAATTTACATTCCTCATAGTCATCATGTTAAACCTGCAGTTCAAAACTACTATTTTCATTGACAAGGTGAACATCGATGATCCCATCTAAAGCACTGGGCTTCAATAATTGTGGAAGATGCTAAAACACTTAAGGGCAATTTACATATCAAGTGCGATATGTACAAGAACACTTTTGCAGTAAGCAGACATTTTATCTGAGTTATAAATTCTAATCTTTGTCCACCTTGTTAACATGTTGGAATGACATAGTTATGATATACAGTATAGCAATGATTGATCAATAGGAAAAAAATACATTTTACTTCAAGTTCTAGTTTAAAGAAAAAGAATAGTTTGCAAGGACCATGAGACTAAACTGACTCTTAGGAACCCCCCCAAAAATCCATTCCTGAAACATCAGCGCTGCCATAATCATCTTACTCACCAGCTGTGCTTTTGTCTGTTCTAATTCAAGTTCTAACTTCTTCTGTTGAAGTTCTAACAACTGTTTTTGTTTTGCCAGCAGCTGTTGTCTTATCAGCTGCTCTTGCGTTAAGTTCTTTTGTATTTCAGGAACAATTGGAGTGGAGGACACAGCAGAACAGGACACAGGAAGAGAACAGACTGTAGAGCTAGGTGCTGCAGGTTCCTCAGGCTACCGAGAAAATGGTAATAAAATACATGATTCTTACTTATGAAGAAGGAAAATAACCGGCCATAATTCATAGTTTTGTAGTTTCGTTTATTTATACAAATAAATCAGAATGTGCATTGGGCATATAATACAATATTAAAAAGGGCACTGTGAAAGTTCTTTGCCTTAACTGTTAAATATTAATTCATGGTGTGCAAAAATCAAGCCATAGTTAAAAACATTAGTTTCAGCAACTTACCGATTTACTTAAAAACTTAGGATTCACGTGGATGCTAGAAGTATTCACATTAGGGGGTAACGGCTTAACAGGCCAAGCAGGGTCAACTGAATTCACCCGAACATCGAGAGCATAGAGAATCTTCAGAGGGAAAATTTCATCCCACGTGGAACGCAATTTAAATAAACTTTTCCTAGTATTTTCATCCACCTAAGAACAATAGAACAATTCTATGGCTTGTTAAGTCCATATAACATGTTATCCATCTTTCTAAAATCCAAGATCACATAAGTGTTGTAGTTATACCCTATTCATTTGTGTATGCAAGTTCCAGTGAAAAGTGGAGAATTCAAGTGGGCACAACTGAAACAAGTACTGCACTCTGCTGATGTGCTAATTTGCAGACAGTACAACCAAGATTTCAGCAGTCAAGTGTCTCTTTCATCTTCCACGTAAGACTTATAGTGGTATAGCAGTTATATCTTATTTTTAGAATGTTTCCACTACCAACTGGAACTAGATAGCTCATGAGTGAGTGCTCAGCATCATTGGATAAAATCCTATTTTTATTATTAAAGTATATTCCAGCAATATAATAAAAAACAAACACAGGCACATTCATCAATTCCTTAGGTTTTTTTTCGGGATGTTGAGGCCCCATTATCCAGAGGCAGCATGTCCACTGCTGAGTTTGCATGAAGGAAATTGTTGTTTGAAGAGCGCCAGGTTGAAGAGGCTGCACCGTTCCATTTAAGCCAAAACTTTTTTGTATGTCAATATGCAAAAAACAAAACAAAAAAACAACAAGCTCTGAAAAGCTCAGTTAAAAAGTGAAATCTTTTCCATTGCCTAAATCTTTATACGGTCACACAGAAATATAACTGCTGTTATTCTGAAAGTCAGCAAAGCAAAATTAAACTGATTGAAGATTAAACTGATTTAATGTTTGAGCAACTCAAAAATGTTAGCCTCTTTCAACCAAACCATACTGAAATGGAAAATGTTGTTTCAATTTCCTTTAACATTCACAGCAATGTACATTTGGAAAGGAAAATTCTGCCTTTGGTAATCTTTAAAATTTATCAAGCAAACTAATCAAAAAATACTGTCCATGATCAATTGTTATAAATTAGGTCAGGGATAAAAAATTAAAATGGCTTGAGATTGGAGAAAAGTTGATCAAAATAAGACTTTACATATAGATCCTGCTAAGCAGGTTCAAAATAAATAAAACCCTAAATTATTGTATAATTAACACAAACAAGAGGATGCATATAGTTGGTTACTCATTCTTGTGAAACTAAAAACCCATAAAAAATCTAATGAGCTGCATTTTACTGTCCCTTCTACTGAGTGATTCACAAAAAGCCTAACAAATGATATGATTGCATTTAGTTGTTCTCTCATGCAAATTTTCTTACAGGATACATCCCTTATGTTCCACCCTTAAAACTGCAAAAAAAAAAAAAAAAAACAAGACTATGTGCCATGTCTTTATTTATGCAACAGCAATTTTAAAGCTTTAGAGAAACACATTTATGTATACCTTTTCAAACACATTAACAAATGTTGAAACTAGGTTTTTAGTAAATGCAGAAAGATATTCTCGTCCAACATTCTTGACAATGGAGTCCATTAGGTACATAACAGGAAGTTTCTCATTAGAAGGAGCCTGGAGTAATAAGAAGAAAACTGAGACGTTTAGTTGTAACAAAACAAAACTAAAATGATATTTTTAAATGAAGGAATTACCAACCCCAAATCACCATACCTCTGGTAGGTAACACATCTGAACAAAAAAAATAGTTTACTAATTTTAGAACTAGCTATTAGAAGAATCAGTAGATACCAGTGCAACTATTATTTGGTAGGTTGGGTTTTCTTTTAAGGGGATTGTGAGTGGCAGAAAGTACTGGCCCATGATGTAAAATTAACTACTGGGGTCTTTATATAAGCCACTTCACATTCTATTAGACTAAACTTTGAGGGAACACACAGTAGTTTCTGTTGGGATCTCTATTAAATGGGACATGGATCAATTAACTAGATCTCATAAAATGAAGGGGAGAATTCTCAGTGGACAGAAAGTTGAATACCAGTGTTGTTAGGTGAGCCACGCTTCACTTGCTGTCATCCAAAGGCAAGTAATACCAATTCTAGACAGTTGAAGGAACGGCAGTCAGACACTCTCAAAATTATATGCAAGCCATATAGCTGGAACCGAAAAAATATAAATCCACAATGGAGTTATGTTGTTGAACTTATAAATAACTGGAACCAAAGACTGGCACAGAAGACAATCTTCAATGTCTGGTCACTCCTCAATGGCCAAGGAGTCAAGATGGATTTTTCCCCCTCTGTACATAAGACACGCCCGGAGTTCATGTAGTACGAACTGTTGTTGAAAATGAATTTCCAAAGAAAGTGGAAGCCTTCCCGTTTCAAAATGAGTATTAATGTCTCATCCACATTAAGGGCCACAAACTTCCAAAAAGAATCAGCATGTATAAACTTGATGAGGGTATTTGCTTCTCACACACATTGACTTTTTACACAGGAATAGTTTAATTCCCATTTAGCACCCATCAATTCTCAAAATTTGCAGGCAGTGTAATATTCCACTGCTCAAATATATTTGGCTGTCCTTGGAGCAAGGGTCTTTTTCTTGTAACTAGTGTCTTTCCCTTTAACATAGTTCAAATTGTGAAGATATTTATAGAAGATGAAAACACATAGGCAGTTTTCAAATTTTGAAAAATCTAAACCACATCTTCTTCACTTTAAAATGTGTAGGGTTTTTTCCCCTCAAAACATGTTATTCAAACCCTTACATCAAAATCTGTTTGAAATCTGCTCAAGAGGGAAGGAGATCAGCAACTCTTTAACCACACAAACACACAGGGCTTTTATAGACAGCATTTAAGGAAACGTTAAATGTAGAGAAAGGAATGCCCAAATAGGTAAGGCATGAATATCAGTACTGGCCAATTATCAATTCCCTAATAGTTGGACTTGAAAATAGTTTATTAGGTGCAATCTGCAAACTGCTAAGGTTGAATTTGGATTGTTACAACAGGGCTTGCAAAGTATTAAGCCTCTTGAACACTTCAGTACTCTGCTCTTAAACCCCATCTGCAGACTGTGAAGGATAGCTGTCAAAAATATAGCTAGCCTTTAAAATCTTATTCCCAAAAAAGTATGTGTGCACTTCCCTTTTAAGCAATAAAAATATTTCAAGGGTTAGAAAAGGTCCTATTGTATTCACAAAGCTGTGAAAACTATGTGTGAAATTATGAAACAAAGAGGCAAATTTGTCCTAGAATCATACTGGAAAGCAATCCCAACTTTAAATGAGTGGAATGCCAAGTTCTGAGAACCAGGATTTACAATTGCAATAGTTAATTCATGAACAGAAATGCATTATGAAATACTTGAGAACCACCCAACCTGAGGGAGACCCCAAGTCAGATTTTCAAGAAGTCGTGGAAGGTGAGAAAGTCAACTCAAAATCACCAAGAAAGTGGAGATAAAATTTTAAAAGCTTATTTTTAGAAAAACCATGTCCAGAGTTCTCAACAGAATGCTTGGTGCACTCCTTCAAACATCAGATGAATTGGGTGTTCAATATATGTGGATCTGTGTTTTTCTTAATATTTTCCTAAAAATTGAATTTTCCTCAAGACTTTTTTCCTGTAAACCACACCACAGAAAAGTTAACACTTTTATAACAGATTCTGCACTACACCCGGTAAATAAAAAGACAAATACATATTTTATATATTTTATTTACATTTTTAATACCACACACATTTCAAAATCATTTATTAAAAAGGTAGGCAAACCACTCTGCATTACACTAAATAGAAATTGTCTCCAGACAATATTTTCTTTCAAAAGTGGTTTTCAGAGAACTCAAATCTCGTTTCATCCTGGTGGCTAAAGACAGCTATGCAAATCCAATTAGAAATACAGGTTTTAGGTATTTTTAAATACACTCAAGGGGATATCTATGTAACCATCCCCCATTACCCCAAAAGCCAAATAACAGAACTGGAATTTATGTGTTATGAACTTCTGGAGAGATCAAAAACATTAAAGGTAAATAGGGAATATTTCTAGAGAGCTGAAACTAACCAATATGCACTGTAAACAATTGCCCTTTATCCTGTGTTTCCATTTTATTATAACTTAATATCCCAGATTAAATTAGCAAAATAAAAACCCAACATATTGGCAGAAGCTGAGGAAAATGGGCAAGGAAGAAGAAACATCAAGAGAACAGAAATGTTTAATTATAATGGTGATGTGCTACCCTTCTGCTACTTAAATGACTAATATACTCCAGGAAAAAGGATACTGCACCATAAGGGTGACTTTTGTCAGAAAATTTCTGAGCTGATATAAACCCTAGACTTTCTTTTTGCATCATGTTTCTCGGGCGCCATGTTGGGATTAAACAGGCTGCTGTGGCTCCTGCAGGCAGGGCTGAACATTTCTTTCCATGCCTTAATGAACGTGCTGCTCTAACAAGGAATGGATCATGCATACACACACCCTTAGCCTGTCATGCATCTGTTACTAAAAACATTCTGGGAGCATAAAGATCCTCCTTCACCTATAATTTATTCTACAGAAAATAATGAAATCCCACTTCTCTTAACCAAATTCCCTTTTCGGGTCTTACGTATTAAGGCTAGTTGTCCCTGAAATGATTTTATCCTTTTAAAAGCATGTAGCCAAGCTAATTAGACATTTGTAGGCTAGGAGACTTAAAACGGCATGTTTCAAGCACAGTAACTGCTGCATAGACTCAGCTAGGCGGCCATGTTGTATATCGAATTTATGAAGGCTTAAAAATCCCTCACAAAATTCGGGGGAGGAAGAATCAGTCCCTTTCCTGAACTGGGCAGATTTACCTCTTCCTTGGAATCATTCCATAGAAAGGAATTAATTCCATGCTCACACCTTAATCTAATTGTAAGTGGGTTTTTTTTTCCTGCCAACTATGGCCTAGTCTCATTTTCCACCTTAACCTTTCCTCATGCTGCCATTCTCCATTTCTTTTCCTCTCCCACAACATTGTTCTGTCAAACATGGTTCCTACCTTTCTGTTTTTAACAAAATAACTTTTAAAAAAAAAATCCATTGCCTTTACCTCGCTTTTATCTAAATTGTATTTCATAGTTATCTGAAAGGAAGCAGTTAGGAGGGGTTTATCTGTCCCTGACACTGCTGCACTGCCATGTGTGAGGGTGGATGGCAGCTCTAGATTCTTCCCCCCAGCTGTTCCCAGATCATCTGCATGCCCCCCACTTATTCTTGACCATCTACGCTTCCCATTACACTCCAGACACCACCACCACTTCTATCCATGTCTGTCTGAAAAATATACTATCTATATGACTTGGGGATCCACTCTTTCTCAATAACTTGGCCTACTTTTGTTTCCAGATATGGCTGGGAAAATGTTTTGCCTACCCTGAGGGCAATTCTGAGCTACAGAGAAATCCAGGGAAAGAAACCCAAGGAAGAAGGTTCAGAGGCTGCCTGCCCGGGTTGTGTGCGCTTCCCAATGTGACATTCCTAACAAAACTATTGATTTCTCCTTTCAATTCCTTAGGGCTTCCTCTTTTCTACCCCTCCTCTGCTTAACAATAGGCCTTAGACTTATATATCGCCTCACAGCCCTCTCTGAGGGGTTCTACCATGTCAGCCTCTCGCCCTCAACAATCATTTTACCCACCTCGGGAGGATAGAATCCTAACTAGGTCCCCTCCTTCCAAAATATAGGTAGTCCTCCAACTTACGACCAACATTCCTGTTGCTAAGCAAGGCATTCATTAAGTGACTTTTTGCCCCATTTCACGACCTTTCTTGCCACAGTCAAGTGAATCGCTGCCCGGTTAAGTCAAAGTGGCTTCCTCCCACTGACACAGGATCTCAGGATGAACCAGTTGGTGTCCCAAATGGTGGCTGCGTGACCACATGGGGATGCTGCAACGGTTGTAAAAAGTGTGACAAAAAGTCGTTTTTTCTCCCCCCCCCCACACACACACACTTGAAGAATCACTAAATGAAGTGCTGTAAGTCGAGGACTACCCGTGCAACTCTCTTTTGGGGGTACCTAGTGGGCTCTATCCTAAGACAGTAGTTCCCAACATGGAAACCACAGGGGGCCAATTTGATTTTTAATGGGGGCAATTTGAACCTTGTTTAAAGTTAATGGCCTTTAGGCTTCCTCTGAATAAGTAGAGTTCACTTTTTGAGTAAAGAAAGAACTATGTTTCATTGGGGGGGGGGGGGAAATCAGGATACTTAAGTGTGGCATGGGCAAAGAAAGGACTAAACGAAGTGTTGTTAAGTCGAGGACTACCTGTACCACTCTCTTTTGGGGCTATCTCAATCCTAAAGCCTCAATCCTGACCTCTGCCTGGCCCTTCCCCCACATACGAGGACCATCCCCCTTCCAGCCTGCTATTTCTTCCCCTTTTTGAAGCGTGACCTTTTCTCTGAATCCCACACTCACACGTAGGCGGGGGCCCGTCTGCCCGTCCCCCCACTAATCCTATGGCTCCAAAAAAACAAACACGCGTGGTTGGGGGAGGATAGAGAAAAGGGGGGTTGAGAGAGAGGAGAAAGACCTGCTGCCCTAGAGATAGGAAGGGAGGAGAGGCTGGGGATTGGGATTTGGGGGGAGTTTAAATAGAGAGAGCGTATTCGGCGTAGAGTATTTATAAAAACCTTGGCGATTTGCGCCTCGATCAGCGAGACGATGTCCTTGGCGAAGGGCACGTTCTCCTCGGCCAGGATGGTCAGCATGTTGATGTGCGGCTTGCTGTTGAACGTCAGGTCTTCCAGCGACGACTGGTAGTCGCGGCAGGCGTCGTCGCTGTTGCCGCCGCCACCGGTGGTGGTGGTGGTGGTGGAGCTGCCGCCGCCGCCGCCAGCGGCCCCTTCGGACGACGACGCCGTCGTCGCGGCGCCGCCGCCGCCGCCTGACATTCTTCCCACACACACTCTCACACACACACAGAGAGAGAAAGGCCTGACAGGCCGCGGGGCACGGCCGACCGATTCCCCTCCCCTGCCGAGGAGGGCAGGCCAAGGCAAGCCTTTTTTTTCCTTTAAATTTCCCTTCGCCGATGAGGAGGTGGTGGTGGTGATAGTGGCCGCCGCCGCTGCTGATCCCACCCGGCTTCTTCTAGCTCATCCTTCGCTGCTCGTTTTTCTCCTCAGGTCGTCGTCGTCGTAACCGCCTCCTCCTTCTTTTTCTCCTCAGCCGCCGCCGCCGTTGGCCTCGATCAACCGCCTTTTTTTTTCCTCCCTCAGAAACGGACGCACAAAATGGCGGCGGCGGCGACGACGACTGCGGCTCGCGAAGGCCTTCTGTCCTCCGGCTTCAACCGCTGCGTCATCCGAAATGGTTCCGAAAAGGGGAGGGGAAGGGGCGGAGCGCTTGGGAAGAGCGCCTTTTGTTCGCTGGCCGCCAAGCCATTGGCTGCACGCGGGAGGGGAGGACAACCTCCGCCGCGCTCTGATAGGGCCACCCCGCCGTTCGTTTACTCCCACCCACCCACGTCCCAACCTCCGCGCGATCTCCTCGGAGCTTTTATTGAACGGCGCCGCTCCTCGAGGCGATTGGCCGGCTCGTCTCGGTAGAACCCGCCTTTCTTTATTTCTTCAGCGTTTGGGGTTGGCTCTTCCCGAAGGAAACTCGGACTCCTTGTTGTCGCGTGACGTGAGCGGGGAGGGGGGAGGGGAGGAGTTGCGGTTGCCTCTCTCTTTTCCCTCCCTCCTCCCTTTTTCCCTTCGCAACGTCTTTTAAAGCATTCGAAGACTGTCCGCGAGACCTCGCTTCCTATTGGCCCCGTTCGTTGGGCTCAACTGTTGCTATGGGAATTACGGGCCTTTTTGAGGCCTACCTAAAAGTCACACGGCCAGTCAGGCGGCGGCCTTGCGTTACATTCCTTTTCACACTTTCGATAGCCGCCGGATTGTAAAAATTGCCAATAAATGCTGTTAATAATCCGTCATGCCCTGCTGTACAGCAAAAGGCTGGCATGTGCCGAGACTTTGCTGGTGCAGCTTGCAAATATATATATATATATATATATATTTCATTATTATATAATATCTATATATCAATTTATCTATCTATAGATAGATATATAGATACACACACATACATACACATACGCAAACATTTAAAAAAGAAATCTCTCAGATTTGGGCTCTTCTCCACTAGAAAGCAGCTGGGGAGTGGCTTCCTTGTGTTGCAGGGATTTCAATTTTTATACTGCAAACAGGCCTAAAATAGGTTTTCCAGAACTCCTGATTAGTCTTTCAGCTCCTTGATGGCAGCTTAATTGGGGAAAAAAGTAATTATGCCACTGATTTATTTACATGGATGCTCTGCTCTAAGCGCCTTCATACTACCACTCTGAGAAATCCCTTGAAAATTCAGAAAATAAGCGTTTTTCTCAGGGATAGCCTTTCTCCCCTATCTTCGTGGCATCTATGTAATAAAACCTTTAGGATTATCTACTGCTAGATGCCTATTTAAAATTAAGTCAAAACAAGCTCTTAATAGCCTTCCAGAAGTCCACAAGGAATTCTATTGAAAATGGTCCATGTGACTGTTATTTACTGAGGTCTAAATGAGGAGATGAATTTCTATTATTATTATTATTATTATTATTATTATTATTATTATTATTATTATTATTATTATTATTATTATACAATTGTATCACAGCGGCCAGTTGTTTTGCTGGATTTGGCATTGATTACTAGTCGGGCCCCACCCAGGGGCCTAGGACATCGTAACGTATTTTCGTAATATGTGTGCAGATCCAAGCAGTGCAGCCTTTTGCATTTGACTGATGGTGATTTAAAAGTTTTAACTGTTTTAAATGTAATTCCAGTGCTTTTGGAAGAGCACCCAGTGTGCCGATTACCACTGGAATTACCACTGCTGGTTTGTGCCATAATCGTTGGATTTCAATTTTTAAGTCCTGGTATTTCGCGACTTTTTCATGTTCCTTCTTGTCGACCCTGCTATCCCCTGGTATTGCGATGTTTATGATTGTAACCTTATTTTTCTCAACCAGTGTGATGTCTGGCGTGTTATGCACCAGTATTTTGTCCGTTTGTATACGAAAATCCCATAGGATCTTGACCATCTGATTTTCGGTAACTTTTTCAGGCTTATGTTCCCACCAGTTTGTTGTTGTTTAAATATTATAATTTTGGCACAAATTCCAGTGGATCATTTGTGCTACTGAATTGTGCCGCAATTTATAATCAGTCTGCGTGATTTTTTTACAGCAGCTGAGTATGTGGTCAACAGTTTCATCAACTTCTTTGCAGAGTCTGCATTTGGCATCATCAGAGGATTTTTCGATTTTGGCCTTAATGGCATTTGTTCGGATAGCTTGTTCTATCTATCTGCGCAGCCAGGATTAGTGACTCTGTTTCTTTCTTTAATGTACCTGTTGTTAACCATAACCAAGTTTTTTCACTGTCCACTTTATCTTTTATTTTTTCCAGAAATTGACCATGCAATGCTTTGTTCTGCCAACTCTCCGTTCTTGATTTTATCACATCTTTTCTGTATTCTTGTTTTGTCTATTGTGCCTTCAGTAGATTTTTGTTCTTTACTTCGATTAATAGATGTTCTTGACTTTCTTTTAAATAATCAGCCAGTGCATGTTTTTCTTCTTCAACTATTTGCTTCACTTGTAATAATCCTCTGCCATCTGATTTTCGGGGCAGGTATAGTCTATCAGTGTCACCGCGTGGATGTAAACTGTAGTGCATTGTCATTAGTTTCCTGGTTTTTCGGTCCAAAATGTCCAAATCAGCTTGTGTCCAGTTAACTATACCAGCTGTGTATCTTATAACTGGTATTGCCCAGGTTTTTATGGGCTTGATTGTATTTCCACCATTTAATTTAGATTTCAAAATTATACTAACTCTGTTGGTGTACTCTCTCCTGACAATAGTTTTTACTTCTCCATGTTTGATGTTATCCAACTGCAGAATGCCTAAATATTTGTAGGCTTCATTTGTTGTTGTTGTTGTTGTTGTTGTTGTTGTTGTTGTTGTTGTTGTTGTAATAAATAATAATATAATAATAAAATAATAATAAAATTAATAATAAAATAATAATAATAATAATAATAATAATAATAATAATAATAATAATAATAATAATAATAATAATAATAATAATAATAATAATAATAATAATAATAATAATAATAATCTCAGCTGCTGTAAAAAAATCGCACAGACTGACTATAAAATGCGGCACAATTCAGTGGAACAAATGATCCATTGGAATTTGTGCAAAAATTATAATATTAAAACAGCAGCAAACTGGTGGGAACATAAGCCTGAAAAAGTCGTCGAGAGTCAGATGGTCAAGATCTTGTGGGATTTTCGCATACAAACGGATAAAATACTGGCGCATAATACACCAGACATCACACTGGTTGAGAAAAATAAGGTTACAATCATAGACATCGCAATACCAGGTGATAGCAGGGTCGCCGAGAAGGAATATGAAAAAATCACGAAATACCAGGACTTAAAAATTGAAATCCAACGATTATGGCACAAACCAGCAGTGGTAATTCCAGTGGTAATCGGCACACTGGGTGCTATTCCAAAAGCACTGGAATTACATTTAAAACAGTTAAAAATTGACAAAATCACCATCAGTCAAATGCAAAAGGCTGCACTGCTTGGATCTGCACACATATTACGAAAATACGTTACGACGTCCTAGGCCCCTGGGTGGGGCCCGACTAGTAATCAATGCCAAATCCGGCGAAACAACTGGCCGCTGTGATACACTTCTGTTGATGTAATAATAATAATAAAGTAATAATAATAATAATAATAATAATAATAATAATAATAATAATAATAATAATAATAATAAAATTTTCTTCGTTATATATAAAATTTCCATATCTACAATGGCAGTGTACTGTCTGGGTACAATCTCTTTTAAGTACAAGTAACAGGCATCATACTTAATAATAACTATAACTATTATTCTTAAAGTCCATTCACCATAATCTTCACTTCTCCTTACTAAACATTTTCCATTATTTAATCAAACACTCTGTTCAGTTTTATCTATAATTGGTTAATGATATCAAACATTATAAACGTATGAACATCACATTTGTAACCATTATCCTCTAATTCTGTTAATCATAATGTTTACTTAACCTGGTTATTCAGTATTCATTATTTAATTACACATTTATTTTATCTTTATTTACATATCCTCCTTTATTCTAAGTTTTTAACTTTTGCTTCTGTTTTCTAACCTCCTGTAGAGGAGATGAATTGCTTAAAGCCCAGGGTTTAAATTAGTAATTTATTTATTCAATTTCTATGCCACCCATCTCACTGTTGGAGCAAGCCTGAGCAGTTTTAAAAAATGATTTCAAACCCAAAAAGTTAAAATTAAGAATTAAATAGTGCAAACCAAAGGAGTGGATGGCATGATTCTTTTGCTATCTTTTTGATTTTTTAACTTGCAAAGGTTTTCAAAAGGAAACTGGACTTTTGTTTTTCCTTAAAGGCATTTTGCTTCTCATCCAAGAAGCTTCTTTGGTTCTTCAGTCAGAACTGAAAAAAAGGGAGATGTTCTCAAAGGAAAACAAAGTCCAGCTGCCTTTTTTCAAAAAGCACCTTTGGGTTGACTCAATTTGGCTTCTGTTGATGGGGAACTCCCTTGAACCTCTCTGCATTGCACTCAAAACTATAGAGCAAACTGATTGTGCACCCAAAATTCCCTTTCCTGGAAGGAAAATTTGCATTTCTAAGCCACAATGCTATATGAATTTGAAAAGAATGAGATTCCTTCAAATGAAGCTCCTGGTGGCTTTGTGGATAGTTCCATGTTATTTTGGGCGGTATTGCTGGGAAAGTCATTTGCAACAGCCTCCTTCAAATTTGCTATTTCAACACCTCAGCTATGGAATTCTAAACTTCATTATTAGCATTTCAATAAAGATGATATTAGCATTTTAGCAAGCCGCCCAGGCCTCCTCCTGAACTTTAGGAAACCACATTTTTGCTTTGAGCCCAAACCATTTCCTTTGATATGCAAAAAACTAGCCCTTTTGGTGACCATCAATCAAATAACAGGGCTGCATTCGAAAGTCTGTGTGTGTTGCAAGTGTTAAAATAAATAAACCTGGACAAGAAAAGTGGAAATGGTATTTGTGAGGGTATTTTTTCTCATATCATTTATTGTTTTATTGTTGCTTTCTCACACATTACCAAATGTATCTTTTGTTTCTATATCCTACACCATCTTGCCTTAATAAAACGTTCTTCGCTTTGCCTGAAGTACTTGTGGTTCATTTTGTTGGAGTATCTTTGAACAGTCATTAAACAAATGATTGTAAGTTGAGGACTATCTGTACTGTCAACAGCTGGACTCAAACACAACCTGGTGAGTAAACTTGGTGTTCTTTGAAATGATGCAACACTTCATGTCCATGCCTTAGCAAATTTCCTAAAATTCAACAGATAGTTCGGACTGCAGGAAAAAAAACACAATTGCACCAGCCTGTAGAAAATATCTACGAACCCCTTACATCCTGGACACAAACTGTTTCAACTCCTCCTCTAAGATTGCCACTATATGGCATTGCATGCCAAAACAACTAGACACAAGGACAATTTTTTTCCTCATGCCATCATCTCTCTGCTAAACACTTAATTCCCACAGCATTGTCTAAGGATATTTACCCATGTAGTTATTATTATCCTTCTCATCTTTCCTATTACCTTTTCTTGTTGGTGTCTTTATCTCTTTGTTTTGTGTACATACACTTCTTATATTTTTGTTGTTTGTACATACATTGACAGCTTATGCACCGAAGACAAATTCCTTGTGTCCAATCACACTTGGCCAATATATAATCTCTTCTCTTCTGTTACAAACTTCCTTAATAATAACTCCAGTTTTCCTGACATCACCGATTTCAGAATTGTCCCAGCTATAAATAATCAACTCCTCAAGTTAGCTATTTCTGGGTTTTAGGATAAAAGCAGAAAAGATTATCAATTTAATGATAAACTCACACTCTACATACACAGTGAATATAAACATGACATCCCATGTTGTCCAGTCCAGGTTTAACAGCTGGACAGTTTTCTCTCTCTCCTTTTGGCAGTTACTTTGAGAAATTGCAGTGCTTTTTAGGATATTTACTGGTAGGTTTTTAATAAGTATTTATTATATGTTTATATGCTTTTATACATTTCCTTTTTTATATGTTTTTGTCTTGATCTGATCTTCCAGGCAGCTGGTATGTTCAAAACAATTCACCCATCAGTTGAAACAGGGAGCAAAACATTGGCTTTTACACCCGGCAAGGATGCTCAAGGCAGAAATTTGTGGGCGTGGTGAGACGGAATTGAAATGTATACCTAATTTCAGTTGAGATTTTCCCCTCGGTGGCGATTCTTGCTTGAACAATAAAAAGAGTGGAGAAAATTGCTGAGTTTTGCTTCTTCTTTTTTTGTCACAATGTTCTTAAATGAGTTCAGAAGGGGCTGCTTTTCAGCTCTCCAGACACACAGCTATAATGATAGCTTTTGTTTGTTTGTGTGTGCACAATGCTCGGTATACGGTTAAATGCTCCACTAAAGACTGTTTTTCAAGAGGCAGATCCATTTGGAGCTCTACCTAAATGCCAGTATAAGCTGTTTGTCCAGTTCTACACACACACACACACACACACACACACACACACACACACACACAAACGTTAATTGTCATGCATTCTGAGATGTTTGCATTTTGCAGTATCATTTCAAACCGGTGACAACTTATTTTATGTATTTATTTTCTTTATAAAATGTAGAGAATGCTTTAGCATGAGAACATGTCAAACACTATGCAAGTAACAATGTTACAAATTATTATGTTTATCCTTTTCATTACTTTTTAAGTAACACAAAGTAGTGTAGGTGTACATAATACTCCTTGCTCCTATTTTGTCACAACAACCCAGTGAGGTGGGTTTGACTGTGAGAGCGATTGGCCCAAAGTTTCATGCCTAAGGCGTGACTAGAACTCCGAGTCTTCTGGTGATTGGCTCAAAGTCACCCAGCCGGCTTTCATGCCTAAGGCGGGACTAGAACTCACAGCCTCTTGGTGATTGGCTCAAAGTCATCCAGGCAGAGTTGAAGCCTAGATGGTCTTAATGGTGGACAGGACCACATGCTTTGAGATTCTGGGGGGAAAGGGGATCACATGCCTTGAAGATCTTGAAGAAAAAGGGCAGAGATGCCAAGAGAGCCTGAGCTTTATACCCCTCTCTTGGGACCTGCCTTGGAGCTTTCTGTTCCTGTGTAAGAAATGTGTTCTGATTGGTGGTCAGACTCCCAGGGGACAGGGATCTTAGCTAACTTTGTAGGCTGTTTGTCTTTTAAGTCCCAAGCTTGGTTGACTCTTGCTGGGTGATGATGTAATGAAAGGGCTTTGGACAATTCCTACCATGGCTCTACCTGAAGAAGGTAAATCTTTGTTATGTAGAATATACTGGCTCAGGCCTTAATGACCCATTGACAAAGGTGGGGGGAGGATGACTTATTCCTCCCTTTTTGGGGGAAATATTCTGCCCTTTCAATATTTCCTAAAATATTTCATTTTTCTAGGACATTCCTACAGAATCAAGGGTGAGCAGCCTTTTTCCTCTTGAGGGCTGCAGTCAATTTGTCAGTGGCTAATTGAAGACTCGGGTATTTTTTGCCTTATCTGTCAATTACTGACACTTTCATAAGCAACAACTTTCCTCCTACTGCAGGAAATGGGGCAAACGGACACCACAACTCTGTTCCAAGCCCTTCTGGCCCTCAGTTTTGGAACACGGAACAAAACCATGTCCTGAAAGAAGACACGTAGTCCTTCACTTTCAACCATTCATTTAGTGACCATTTGAAGCTGAAACGCGACGGGAAACAAACGAATCTGGAGATTCTCTGTCGTCCAGGTCATGGTTGTCCCAAAGATGCTTTTTCAAGACGCAACTGGACTTTCTTGGGTTTTTTTTGAAGACGTTTCGCTTCTCATCCAATAAGCTTCCTCAACTCTGATTTCCATTCCCCACCATCTCATCAGAGCTGAAGAGGCTTCTTGGATGAGAAGCGAAACATCTTCAGAGAAAAACCAGAAAGTCCAGTTGCCTCTTGAAAAAAACACCTTGGGGGCAAATGGCTTTTTAAATTTGCATCCTGCCTTTATTATAACTGGCTGGGTGATTAGGTGTCTGTGAATTCTAGTTCCACTTTGGGCAGGAAAGCTGGCTGGGTGACTTGGGCCAATGACCTAGAGACAGTGAATTCTAGTTCTGCCTTAGGTATAAAAGCCGGGTGGGCGACTTTGGACCAATCACCAGAAGTTGGTGAGTTTTAGTCCCGTCTTAGCCATGAAAACTGGTTGGTGACTTTGGGCCAAACCCTCGCTCTTCGTTCAACCTATCTCACAGGGTTCTTGTCAGGAAAACGGGGAGGAAGGAATATTAGATACGTTTGCCCCAGGGGTGGGTTCCTGCCAGTTCTAACCTCTTCTATAGAAGAGGTTCCACAAATCTACAGTGCCGTTTGGAACCGGTTCCAGCTCCCTCCCCCCGCCCCTCCGCCCCTCATCAAGATGAAGAGCGAGAGGAGGAATTCTGGGAGTTGAAGTCCACAAGTCTTAAAGCTGTCAAGTTTCAACACACCGGGGTTTTTTTTCTAAAGGGTTAGGGGTGCAAGGGTCTTGTAACTTGACAGCTGTAAGACTTGCGTGCTTCAAATGCCAGAGTTCCTGAGCCAACATTTTGGCTGCTAAGCAAGAGCGTTGTTAAGTGAGTTTCACCACATTTTACAAGTTGACCAGGCCCACCTGGTCACATGGCTGGCAAGCCACTCCCATCTGGTCACATGGCCGGCAATCTACTCCCACAAAGCAGGCCACACCTACAGAAGAGGTTCTAAAAATTTTTGAAACCCACCACTGGTTTGCCCCCTTGAATTAGTATAAAGATAATACAAGTGGAATATAAATAAACAAAAACGGATTCTGGTTCTGCTTTGCAAAATCTATAGATGGCTCATTCTGAGAACACTGTCGATTGAGACTTGTGAACAAAAATAAGCAAATAGGGAAACAGGGATAGGAAACTGAAAGCATGTGAGATGGTATAGATAGGTTCTCCTGCTTGAGCAGGGGGCTGGACTAGAAGACCTCCAAGATCCCTTCCAGATTCTATTCTATTCTACTCTACTCTATTCTGCATGCTATTCTATTATACATGCTACTCTATTCTATTCTATCCCATCCCAATCTATTGATTTCTTTTTCTATTCTACATACTATTCTATTCTACATGCCATTCTAGTCTATATGCTATTCTATTCTATTCTTTCCTATTCTATTCTACATGCTATTCTATTCTATTCTACATGCTATTCTATTCCATCCCACCCATTCTGATTTCTTATTCTATTCAATTCTTTCCTATTCTATTCTATTCTATTCTATTCTATTCTATTCTACATGCTATTTTATTCTATATGCTATGCCATGCTATTCCACTCCATTTCTATTCTTCTCCAAGGTGAAAATCTGGATCCATGGATGACCCGTCCCTCCAACCACCTGCCTTCTAATGGCTCGTATCTTCCTGCTGACAGCAAGCAGATCGCCTCTCTTGGCTCACCCTATAATTTTTCTAAACAGGTTTGGCCCGTCAGCCAGCATTCAGACACTCTTTGCAAAATCTCTCTCTTCCACTTGACTCACGGCTGAGAGATCATCTCTTCGGCTGACGAACTTCCTCGCTTCTCATTTAATGCCCGGACAAAAGAGCTGAAGTTTCCGAGCCTCTGGAGACTTTTTTTCCCCTACAGTCCCCCCCTCTTCCCCTGCCCAGCTGTTTTGATGTGAAACCAAGGGTATCACCACAGCAAGAAGGCAGAAGTAGGAACATTTCCCTTTAAAATGGTTCACATTTCTGGTTTTGTCATTAACGGCCTCGGATCTTTAGGGCAGAATAAAGCCCAGTGGTGGTTTCCTGTTTTAAACTTCCTTCCTCTCTCATTTGATGCTGTCAATATAAATATATATAACTAGCTGATAACCCGGTGCTGCCCGGGTATTTCTTTATCCCAACCCTCCTTCCATGAATGTCACCCCAATTTCTAATGTTGGATTTTCCCCCTCCTTATGGAGTACTGTGAAGCCATTACCATGGCAACTCCACAGTCGTTGTACAGTAGAAGCCATTTTAAGACAGTACGGTAGAAGTCATTTCAAGGCTGTTAACAGAGTACACCACCCGACGGGTGTTAGGGGTGTCTTACCCCCACAATATTTGTTTGCAGAGAGTAAATCATCTGTGTACCAAGTTTGGTTGGAATTGCTTGAGGCCCTCCAGAGTTATGCCGGAGCATATATACATACATACAGCCTTTTAAAAAAGTAGATAGATAGATAGATAGATAGATAGATAGATAGATAGATAGATAGATAGATAGATAGGTAGGTAGGTAGGTAGGTAGGTAGGTAGGTAGGTAGGTAGGTAGGTAGGTAGCAGTGACGTGCGGTGAGGTTTATGACTGGTGAGGCTGGTGACGTCATCAAACCGCGTGGTTGCTCCGATTGCACGGGTGCAGCCCAAACGGAGAAGTTTCTCTTCTCAGAAATGTCAGAAAGGGACAGACAGGCTGCTGCAGGTCCACTAAAAAGACATTTCTGAGAAGAGAAACTTCTCCTTTCTCCTCCTTTCCACCCCCCCCTTCTAGCACTGATGATGTTACCTAGGCATTTTTTGCATCGGGCAAGCCCGGGATCCTTGCAAGGGGAATGGGACCACGTGTGCAGGCAGCTCCTCAGCAGTGCACAGCCTCAGATTAGCACAGCCGTGATCCCCTTCCCCTGCACACGTGGTCCCATTCCCCTCCTTCCTAAGCCAACACGAAGGGGACCGCGGCTGCACTGATCTGAGGCTGGCATTGAGGAGCCGCCTGCACACGTGGTCCCATTCCCCTTGCAAGGATCCCGGGCTCGCCCGATGCAAAAAATGGCGAGATCGGCACACTTGGTGCTGCTGCTGAGATGTCCAGGGAGGCTAAACCAAGCCGCGCGCCTCTCCCAGCCACTTTCACGGCTTCCCGGAGTAATTTTTAAAAATTTTCATTATAATTATTATATTTTTTTTTTATTTTCATGATGAGAGCGGTGAGGCTCTGCCTCCCCTGCTTCCCCTGACTGCATGTCACTGGTAGGTAGTTAGGTAGTTAGGTAGGTAGGTAGGTAGATATTGAGGATGGGTAATTTTCTGAGACACTTGATGCCTCTGAGGTTGGTTGTTTCCTTGCAGAAGTTTCATAACCCAGCTAGATAACATCGTCAGTACACCTAGTTCCTTCTTAACTATCTTAGGGACCTTTCAGCCAAACTTCTTGCCTTTTTTTCTACCCTGAACTGATGATGCTACCTAGTTGGGTAATGAAAAGTCTGCAAAAACCCCACCAAGCTCAGAGAGTACCAAAGACCCCCCCTTTTTAACCCTGAGTTACAAATACTAGTTTCTATCAAATCTTTAGAGAGCTGGAGGCTCTGTTGACTTGGGGCAGAGCTAAATACGGAAGCTAGGCTAGGGTACAGGTGGTCCTCAACTTAAGAGCAGTTCATTTAGTGACTGTTCACTAAATGGGGGAGGAGGACTTACGACCTTTTTTTTCATACTTACGACCGTTGCAGCATTCCCCAGGATCACATGGTCAAAATTCAGGCACTTTGGCAACTGACTCATGATCACACGATCCCCTTTTTACGACCCTCTGACCAGCAAAGTCATTGGGGGAAGCCAGACTCACTTAACAACGGTATGATCAATTGAACAACTGCAGCGATTCACTTAACAGCTGTGGCAAGAAAGGTTGTTAGCACGGGGCAAGTCACTTCGCAGCTGTCCCGCTTAGAAACAAAAACGTTGGGCTCAATTGAGGTCGTAAGTTGAGGACGACCCGTATTAATACCCATTTTCTATTGTGTTATCAGGAAGGGAAGAGGAAAGGGGGGGAGGGGAGAGAGGAAAAGTGGATTTTTTTTTTAAAAAATGCCTTTATTTCTTTAAATTGCATGGAAGTGATTTTAGGATTTCCTCTGTTTTAGCAGTTCAAAAGCATGTAGAAAATGCAAGTAGAAAAATAGGAACCATGCGAGGGGAACCTTTACCTTATGGTCATTGAACAAATCTGCCTCCCCCCCCAATTGAACTTGCGCACCGAACTGGCAGTAATGCCAGCAGGAACCTACCCCTGAATAGAATAGAAGTTGGAAGGGACCTTGGAGGTCTTCTAGTCCAACACCCTGCTTAAGCAGGAAACCCTATAGCAGGGGTGTCCAAACTTGGGAACTAAGACTTGTGGACTTCAACTCCCAGAATTCCCCAGCCAGCCATGCTGGCTGGGGAATTCTGGGAGTTGAAGTCCACAAGTCTTAAAGTTCCCAAGTTTGGACACCCCTGCCCTATAGTATTTCAGACAAATGGTTATCCAACATCTTCTTAAAAACTTCCAGTGTTGGATCATTTACATCTGGAGCCAAGCTGTTCCACTGATTAACTGTTCTGTCAGGAAATGTTCTTATCATTGTATTTTTTTTTGTACTGTTGTAATGCTGCCCAGAAGTTGTTCGAAAGCAGAATGAATGGTATATAAATTTAATACCGTAAAGAAATAAAATTTAAGAGTGACTGTGTATCTGTGTGGTGGGTGCTCTCCGAATGCCTCTTTTCCAAATGCTCCTGAATTGGGGGGGCTTTGGGAAAGTAAGCTGCACCGCTACTTCTAGTACCTGGAAGAAAAAACAAACTTTTAATAAAAGTACTGTGGGAAGTACACCCCAAAAGGACAATGCCAGGAATCACCAAAGCAGTGTCAAAAGATTTAAGCCAACCCTTCCCCTTTAAGAAAACCAAGAAGCACCAGCTGAAAGGAAAACTCAGAGCAGCAGTGCTAAGGGCTGTTAAAAAAGTAACAAAGCTGAACACAGAAACACTTAAGTAGAGCCATTAAGATAAGGGGAATCAGGCTAAAAATAAATTCTCCAAGGTAAACCGAAACTCCCTTTTTCCTGTGCCTGACAGGATTAAACCCCAAGGAGGGGAAAAACAAAAGACCTGGGACCAAGATTAACCCAATAAAACAGGGGAAAAAACCCCAGGGCAATCAGAAACACATCAAAACCCACCAAACCTGCAGAAGCTTCAAAGGGGAATGAAGCATAAAAGGCTCAGATTCCCAAGGTGCTTGCAAGCCAGGAATTCTGGAGCTGTGTCACTTTTGGCTTCTTGCCTCCCTACATTAAAAGAATTCCACTTTCTGGCAGCTGGCTTCTGTATCCATTTCTTCTCAGCATCGTCTGTCGTGTGTCCCAGCTGGGAACGAACCGGGAAAATTCCTTCCAACAGTATCAAAGGGAATATTTGCAGGAAAAAAAAACAGAATGGCATGAGAAAATCTAAGCACTCTACACCTGTTTAATCCTGCCTCCAAGTTCTTTTCCCATCTCCCTGTTGGATTTTCAGGAGTCCCACCGTCCTTGTGCTAATGGGAAATCTGTTAATAAAAGAACACCCAGCCAATTACAATTGTTTATATTAGAAGGTCTCCAAACCTGGCAACTTAAGACTTGTGGACTTCAACTCCCAGAATGCCTCAGCCAGCCACTTATTTCTCAGGATGCTCAAGGATGAGAAGAGCAGGTTAGCTAGCTGGCTCGATATAATGTTGCATTTAGAAACACTGCAAAGCCATTTGCTTCACATCTCCAATATTCCCTAACCGAAGACACCAGCTAAATATTAATATTTGCACTTTATTTCTATTCCGTCCACAACCTTTGGGAATCCTGGTTTTTTTTCTCCAATTCCCCGGTGATCTCATTAAATCATCCACAGGGAGACGCAAGTGCTCTCACCTCAAACTTTAGGATTATTTTTGTTCAGAAAGACTTGGAGAAACCCTGGAAAAATTAATGCTATTAGTTATAGGTAATACTTGACTTATGACTACAATGAAGCCCAAAATGTTGGCCACTAAGCGAGACAGGTGTCAAGTGAGTTTTGCCACATTTTACCACCTTTCTTGCCACAAAAATTCACCTACAGTAATGGCCAAAATTGTGGAAACCTTTTGGGAAAAGTGTATTTTTGAGTTTTGATGGCCAGTAACCCCACTTTTTCTGGAGTAGTTTTTGGAGCAGCCCCTGTATGTGCTGTAGTGTCTCAACATTTACTCACGCTTGCAATTATTCATTCTGTGTCAAACACAGGGGACAAAATTTTATAAAATGAAATGGTAATAGTAGAGTAATAAACCTGTAAGTATTAAAAAAAAATGTTAGTCTTGTCCGTCTCATGATGCCATAGAATATAACTTTTGTGGAAAATCGTTCAGCTTTTCAGCATAACACCCTCCGCAAACTACCCATTCTTGTTTGCAGCAAGCACATCTCTACTATTATCATAAGCATTCTTTGCGCATTTATCTTTAAGTATATTCCACCACCAAGGGAACAGCACCCCATCTTATCTTACCCCGGGCTTAATATTAAACCATCTATTAAACATTCAATGTATTCTTTCAAATGCTTTACTCGAAATCACGTTGAACAACTTACCTTCAACCCTATATATATATGGGATATATATATATATATATATATATATATATATATATATATATATATATATATATATATATATATATATATATATATATATATATATATATATATATATATATATATATATATATATATATATATATATATATATATATATATATATATATATATATATATATATATATATATATATATATATATATATATATATATATATATATATATATCCATGCAAAATGCCCCATAATTTAAACCTCTTCCCTTTAGTTTGATGCTTTCTTTAAGTCAAGAAGCATATAATAAAAGTTTGCTTCTCATAGTCCAGGGGTGTCCAAACTTGGGAACTTTAAGACCTGTGGACTTCAACTCCCAGAATTCCCCAGCCAGCCATGCTGGCTGGGGAATTCTGGGAGTTGAAGTCCACAGGTCTTAAAGTTCCCAAGTTTGCTGGCTGGGGAATTCTGGGAGTTGAAGTCCACAAGTCTTAAAGTTTCCAAGTTTGGACACCCCTGTCATAGTCATACATTATTCAGTGACCTGTGGATGAATGAAACGAATAGATTCCCCAAAATGAACAACTAGTCTTTGCATTCGCATTTACCGTTTTTCCTTTTGTATATAACAATAGCAGCATTCTTCCCATCTTAGACACAGGTGGAGGTTTCAGACATGCATTAAACACATTGGACAGTTAATCTGCAAATTAGTGGCCATATATCGAGCCAAAATAAAATGAATTTATTTATGGTTTTAGGGCAATGTGTGAAAAGCCAACCAACCAGGGCTTGCTTCATATCTTATAATTTGTTAAAATATTCATGGCTGGGAGAGACATGGGAACAAGGTCAACCAATGAATAGGCATAGCAACTAAGTCAGCCAATGGCAGCTTAAACAGATCTGAGTCTGTGCAGAGAATGGAAATAGCAAGGTAAGAAGTCTGGGTGTGGCTTAGCTGTCTTAAGCAATCTGCTGCTCTGAGAAGTAACTCAGCAGTCTGTCTGGGCTCGTCTGCTGAAATGAAGCTAGTGGCTTGTTGGTATTGTAAATTTATTCATCTTTTATGTATATAAAAAAGTCAATGAATCCAGCTGCATCAGTTATCTGTGTGTGCTTTCTGGATTTGAATTTATGCAACAAACTCTGACATAATTTACTTCATTGCGTCATTGAATTAACCACAGCTGGCTCTTTGCCATTAGGCCATAAACTATGACCTAGAAATCAGAGTAGGTGGGCTTGGCTTAGCTTACTACAACTAACCAAGTCTGGTTATGGATTAACCCAGTATTGGAAACCCGCCACTGACAGATTTGACATTACTCTCTGCGCAGCGCACAACACGGACCGACATTAGTAGATGTAACATTGCAGCTTGCACACAATCCTATCTGTACCATGGATTGAGCTAGGAATGGGAGGTGGCACTTACCTGTACCGTTTAATGATATAAAATAGCACAGCCTACTCCGCAAGGGTGTTGTGAAGATATGTGCAGGACGTGGCAGTGCCCCGCATGCCGCAATAAGCTCTCGGAAGACAGTTGTTAAGAGAGTTGCATGTCATTTTGCCAATTTTTTTTGCAACCGTTGTTAAGTGAATTACCGCAGCTCTTAAGTGGATCAAGTGCTCCTGAAGACAAAGCTTTGTCAGAAGCTGACTAGGAGGTTGCGAAGGGCGATCACATGATCCCGGGGGGCATTGCAACCCTCTTAAATTCACGCCAGTTTTCAAGTGCCCAAATTTTGATCAGGAATGCTGCGATGGTTGTTTCGTGTAAGGCGCCATTCAGATTGTAAGTTGAGGACTAGCTAATATATTGTTGCAACCCCGGATGGATTCAGCCAAGCTGTGGGTAGATTTTAAGCCACAAACTAGCCACTCGCATTTCAGCTCAGGCAGTCCTCAGCTTATGACCACAACCGAGCCCAACATTTAGGTTGCTAAGTGAGACAGTTAACTGGATTTTGCCCCCTTTTACAATCTTCCCTGCCTCCGTCGTTACGTGAACCGCTGCAGCTAAGTTAGTCCCATGGTTCTTAAGTTGAACCTGGCTTCCCCGTTGACTTCGGTTGTTCAGAAGGTCGCAAAAGGGGATGACATGACATGACATTGCAACCGTCATAAATATGAGTCACTTGCGGAGGGGCTGAATTTCCATCACGTCACCCTAGGGAATGCTGCAACGTTCGTGTGAAAAGCGATCCTGAGCCACATTTTTCCCCCCGAGCCTCATCACATCAAATGCTCATGTTGTAAGACGAGGGCAATTTCTAGTTACCTCCTTCATTGGGTCACAAAAATTCCGGAAATTGAAGTCCACAAACTAGGCCAGCGATGGCGAACCTTTTTCTAAAGGTGTGTCAAAATTGTGCCCCGCCTGCTTGAAGCCTGGGGAAGGTGAAAACGGCCTAGCCCGGCCCTCCGGAAGGCCGAAAATCAGCTGGCTGGTGCGCGCTGGAGCTGACAGCTCACAGGCCAGCAAATATAGCTCAGCATGCCATCTGTGGCACGCGTGCCATAGGTTCCCCATCACAGCCATAGGCAGTCAGTGTGATTCACAAGGGAAGGAAAGCCACATGGTCCTGAATTAATCCTAAATAGCCAAGCCAGCCACAACCTTGGGAGGTTGGAAGTGCTTGCAGTCATCTGCCGACGAACAAATAAAAAAACTTCGTCAGACAGCCAGTACTTACAGCATCTTCCCTCAGGGCTCCATGCTTTTGATGTATCAAAATGCAACCCCAATGAAAATTGAGGTCGTTTCCAGCTCACAGCCTGAAAAAAAAGCATCTTCTTAAAATAAGATGGCACAACAGGTTTTCCCAGTAACCAGCGTTCCTTCTGTGCAGGCACGACAGTGCAGTGGTAGTTATTAAAATACGATGAAAATGTTTTTGCAAAAAAAAATTTTTTTGCATCACAAAAGCCCACAAAAGATTTTGGCCCTTCTGATCCCCAAAAGATGGGGGGGGGGGCGTCATGGCTGATCAAATGCTTACATTTCATGGCCTTCTGCTCCCATGCTAAAACCCAACAATTTACTGTGTGCGAGGACCAGTTTCGAGAAACAAAACCATGTGGTGGCATAGAATCCAAATCACGTGGAGTCTTCGTACCGCTTTATAAAGCCTTAGTAAGGCCACACCTGGAATACCGCATCCGGTTTTGGTCGCCGCATTCCAAAAAAAGGTTTGAGATTTTGGAAAAAGTGCAAAGAAGAGCAACTAAGATGATTAAAGGCCTAAAGACTAAAACACAGGAAGAACGGTTGCAGGATTTGGGTATGGCTTGTCTAGAGAAAAGAAGGACTAGTGGGGGACATGATAGCAGAATTCCGGTATTTGAGGAGCTGCCACAAAGAGGAGAGGGTCAACTTATTTTCCAAAGCACCAGAAGGCAGGACGAGAAACAATGGATGGAAATCGATCAAGGAGAGAAGCAGCTGGGAATTAAGGAGAAGCTTCCTAACAGTGAGAACAAGTAACTTCAGAATTTGTGGGCGCTTCATCACTTTAAGAAGAGTGGACAGCCACTTGTCTGAAATGGTGTAGAGTCTCCTGCTTGGGCCAGGGGTTGGACTAGATGACCTACAAGGTCCCTTCCAACTCTGTTAATCTGTTAAAAGCCTGCCTAAACAATATCTTGTTGGGGTAGTGGTGGTGGAGAGAATTGCAACCAAGTTTTGAATGCAAAAGCCCAGGTTCTCCTCTATTAAAAAAATAATAATCACCCTGTCCTTACCGCCACCTCCTCCATGTAATTTTGAGGCTGTATGATGAATTCAGATTTTGCAATCTCCCTAGTCTGCATTAATCCAATTTCCAGAGGTGGTTGAGCGAGTTTGTGGCAAACAGGGGAGAACTGGGTGACACCACAAAGGTGAACCAGTTTATCGGCTTCTGCCACTGTTGTAGCACACCGGTAAGCTTTTTATCAGATCTCATGCAAATCACCCCAGCTTGTATAAATAGACCCCAGTAGCTTTGTTTTTCATTCTGCGGTCCGGTTTTAAGAATTGCTTTAGCCTTTGTCAACATGGAAGCTTTGCCAAGCAGCTTCACTGCAAGAGGGAGGGATCCATTTCTCAGAGATCTGGAGTCTCGGAGTCTCTCGAGATCTGCCCCGTCTGGATTATTTTAAACTGATTGTTTACCGGATGAAACCTGAGTCACCTTGGCTAATGACTCTGATGTGTTTACTTTACATTTATGAGTCAAGCCACCGGCGATTGAGTCAGACAGGAATTCAATCCCAGCAGTGATCAGCTCCGATCTGTAATCTGGCCTTTCGGACAGGCCTAATGAGAAAAACACGGGGGATGTTTCAAAAAGAAAACACAAGGCTTACGCAGATCTTATGGATCATTATGTCGGGGTATGAAGGGGGGGGGAAGAGTCCGTTAAAGGTAAAGGATCCCCTTGCACATATGTGCTAGTTGTTTCCGATTCAAGCAGAGGTGATATGCTGCCAGTTCGCACCGGTTTGGGCGAACCGGTAGTGGTGGCAGCCTGAGGCTCCGCCCACCTGATGTCATCAAGAACCTTCTGCGCATGCCCAGATGTGCGCATTCCCGATTCCGAACTGGTAGTGAAGAAAATAGAATACCATCTCTGGACTCTAGGGGGCGGTACTCATCTCCTTTTCAAAGCCAAAGAGCCAGCGCTGTCCGAAGATGTCTCCGTGGTCACGTGGCTGGCATGACTAAATGCCGAAGGCGCATGGAACGCTGTTACGTTCCCACCAAAGGTGGTCCCTATTTTTTCGACCTGCATTTTTACGTGCTTTCGAACTGCTAGCTTGGCAGAAGCTGGGGCAAGTAACAGGAGCTCACTCCATTACGCAGCGCTAGGGATTCGAACCGCCAAACTGCTGACCTTTCTGATCAACAAGCACAGCGTCTTTGCCACTGAGTCCCTGAGAAGAGTAAACTGTTAAGGTTGTTGAAAAGCACAAAGAGAAAGAAGATAAGAGTGCTTTTGAATATTTGGCAAAACAAATGGCGGCTTTCCATTTGGAAAATACAATTTGGAGTAGCTGCAAAAAAAGAGAGGAAAAAAGCTGTATTGTTAACACAAAATGCAACACACACATACACACACACTAGAAGTGGACAGCACTTTTAAAATGGCTCAAACCCTGCAAATGAAGCAACCACGTTAGTATACTTACACATATCAGCTTTCCTGCTCCAGTTCCCAAGGCGAGTCCAGAAATTTTGTGCACTAAAAAACAGAGCTGTGTTGCAAACGTCTTTTGGTGTTTTGGGGGGTTACATAACCCACTTGCACAAAATGACAGCGGCTGAATTCACACCTAATCACAAACCACTCCATGTTTCAGCCTGGCCATCACTGAATAGTATAGCACCAATTGTGCTTGTCCCCTGGACTGTGAATAGCAGGCTATAAAACCCGGCTTAAGCAAATGTCACCTAAGCAACGCTGATACTTTTTGTGAAAAAATATTAAAAAGTAAACTGTACTTCAGGGCGAATTCCATTCTTGGGGACCCAGATGGACTTATCTGTAAATCCCCCAGCTTAGTTTATACATTCCTGCCTTTTTTTAAAAGTGAAATTCAAAGTTACAAACACCACCGCTCCCACTGACACCGATAGGCAAATCAGTAGTACACAGAGAGCAAACCCAACCTTCTCGTAGTGCTGATGATGTTACCAAGCTGGGTAGTGAAATGTCTGCAAGAAAATGAGCAAGCTCAGAGAAAAACAAACTCCATAGAACACTTTTTAAGCAAGCCTGTTCTTTCTTATAGCTGAAAGGATCAGGTTTGTAGGGAGCAAAAAATAAATGAATAAATTAACATTTGGACATATGCATGCAATCCATGTTGGTTGCATTAAAAAAAAAAGCATTGAAGAAAGTTGCTGGGAAATTTGCCAGGACTTTACCCAGGTAGGTGTAAGCTCCCAGCTATGTTCCAGTTTACCTGCCCTGTCAAAGCCCACCCCTCCTGAGTGGCCATAATTGAACTGAGTCACAGCAGCTGACCCCAGAGATTGTGGGTCCTCCCAAGACTGGAAGTTTTAAAGAAGCGATTGGGCAACCATTTGTCTGAAAACGTGTAGGGTTTCTTGCCCGAGCAGGAGGGTTGCACTAGGAGTCCCCAACCCACAGTCCGTGGGTCAGCACCAGTCGGAAACTGGGACACGAAAAAAAAGGGAAGCCCCATTTGTGGGGTGCAGGCAGCAGACGGAACCACTCTTCCAGTCCGTGGGAAAGTTTTCTGTCCATGAAACCAGTGGTAGGATTCACTTAGGTTTAGCTGTGTTTTGCAACTGTTAGCGTGCGTGTGCGCCTTCCACGCACGGGTATCGCTCGCATGTGCAGCATGCACAAATGTGCATGGCATCAAAAATGAGGCTACATAGGACGTTTTGGAGCCAGAGTGGGCCCACCCAGTTTACTGCTACTGGTTCAGATGAACTGGTCCAAACCGGCTGAATACCACCTCTGCACAGAACTGGTCCCTGGTGAACCAAAACGTTGAGGGCCGCCACTGGACTAGAAGACCTTCAAGGTCCCTTTCAACTTTTGTTATTCAGATTCAGCTAATGTTCCGCTTCGTAATGCCTGGGCTCTGCTAACACCAGGTAATCCTACAAACTCACCCCCCCCCAAAAAACAAAACTCCTGGTAGCTAATCTCACATGGTTGTAGATTTCAGAATAGAATAGAATAGCAGAGTTGGAAGGGACCTTGAAGGTCTTCTAGTCCAACTCCCTGCTTAGGCAGGAATCCCTACACCATTTTAGACAAATGGTTATCCATATCTTCTTTAAAAAGTCCAGTGTTGGAATTCACAACTTCTGGAGGCAAGTTGTTCCACTGTTTAATTGTTCTGTCAGGAAATTTCTTAGTTCTAGGTTGCTTCTCTCCTTGGTTAGTTTCCATCCATTGCTTCTTGTCCTGCCCTCAGGGGCTTTGGAGAATAGCTTGACTCCCTCTTCTTTGTGGCAGCCCCTGAGATATCGGAAGACTGCTATCATGTCACCCCGGTCCATCTTTCCATTAAAGTAGACATACCCAGTCCCTACAACTGTTCATGTTTTAGCCTCCAGTCCCCTAATCATCCTTGTTGCTCTTCTCTGCACTCTTTCTAGAGTCTCCACGTTTTTACAGCAACCAAAAAGGGATGCATTATTCCAAGTGTGGCCTTACCAAGGCCTTATAAAATGGTATTAACCCTTCACGTAATCTTGATTCTATCCCTCTGTTTATGCAACCTAGAACTATGTTAGCTTTTTTGGCAGCTGTTGCACACGGCTGGCTCCTATTTAAATGGTTGTTTAAAAGATTCACCGAACCGGGGAACTGCCCATGTGAGGTTGTTGCAAGGATAACACCGCCCTCTAGGTTTAACTCTTCCCCAAATTCTTGCATTCCTGGAAAATCAGGTCGAGATCCTGTATTGTGCGTTGCTGACCCGGAAACCTGCAAAAAAAAAGATTCACTGTTAAGCTGGCCTCTGACACATTTGGGTGGAGGCCTCTGCTTGGTGTTTGTTCTTTCTTCGCATTTTAAAGGAGGGGGAGGAATTGTTACAGCATTCAAAACTCTCCAGGCTTGCAATTTTTACAGCCACATCTCCTCTGCTCACCTCATTCAGGTGCAGCAACTCCCAAGATGGAAACCTGGAATCTAGGGCCGTTTCCTACACGAACCCTGTCAGCAATGAAACATTTTACATTTTGCCTGCTGGGAAACTGATTGCATGGCTGATGTTCTCTGGGTTATTTGTTGCTGAGGTTTGCTTCCCGTCATCAGCTCACTGGGCATTGCGATTTCACAACCGCCCTGCTGCGTCTTGGCTGGCTGTCGTGTGTTTTTGGCATTTAATTGAGCGCGTTTAGGACATTTCTACACCCACACCCCAAACTAGACACAAGAGTGTTGACTCGTCCTTTTCCAATCCTGAAAATCAATTCTCACACGCTCCATGGTCCACGTTTTGCACCAGGGAAAGCTTTTGAAAGACAATCGTTATCTTTTGCTGCTTGTCTTGTGTGACTATGGGCCCCGTAAGGAAAAGTTGTTATTTGGGTGGGAGTGTTTTACTGGCGTGATTTTTCCCCCTCTTTTGACCCAAAAGCTGAGGATTTGCACTACTGCTGCCACCGAACCTGCTGGGAGAAATGAAAAATGAAAGCATTTTTGTTTCCTTTCAAGAAGTGAAAATATAGTATTTTGAATCAACGCAGAAGTGGCTGAACTGTTATTTCTTCCGTCTCTCTTCTATTTCCTTCATAGGCCCCCTTTTCCACCCTCCGTAATAATCTTCCACGAGCACAAAATGGCTTACCTCCACTTACATTTGCAGGAGAAAATGCCCTACGTAAACTGAGAGACAAACCAGTCATGCGATTCCCGATGGTACAGATATATTCCAAGGTTCAAGGTAAACTTTCTGGCTTTCTTCAAACACCAGGCAGCAGAGAAATGATCCATTGCTGAGGTTTCTGGAGAAATGGCAAGCAAGGAACACTGGCTAGCAGAGAAACCTGCACTGTGCTTAAGTCAGCCAGCAATTGGCATGTAAATGCCAACAATTGTTGGGCTTCTTTTAACGCTGGTCTCAGCTCTTTACATCTACAAACACCACACCCGCAAAGCTGTTTACCATTCGTATCTCCCAAGCAGACACTTGCTGACTCAGCAGCATTATTAACCCTAAAGAAACTTATAGAGTAAGAGTTAGAAGGGACCTTAGAGGTATTCTAATCCAACCACCTGCTCAGGCAGGAAACCCTATACCTGTGAGGGTGAGCCTATGGCACACGTATCAGAAGTGGCACACAGAGCCATCTCTCTGGGTATGCCAGTCATCGCCTGTTGCTCTTGTGGGTTCCAGAGTGCATGCACAGACCTGAAAATGCTGGAAGAGCAGACGGCCAGTGAGCATGCATGTGCTGGAAACCAGCTCAGATTCCTGGCATGCACATGCTCTTACACAAGCACACCAGGAAGCTGCTCTTGTGGTTTTTGGCACTGCCTTGTGCGTGCACACTCATTTTGGCACTTGGTGCTGGAAAGGTGCACCAACACTGTCCTATACCATTTAAGACAAACTTGCAGTTTTTGAGCATTCACTACTTTTGGAGGCAAGTCATTCCACTGCCGCTGAATAACGTGGAATAATCAACTTGTGTTAAGCCTTCAAATCTAACACCAGGTGGCACCACTGATACTTCCAGAGTGGTTTTTTAAAAGCTACATCTTTCCCAAGCCAGCTCGATTTCTTGATGGCCTCACATCCAAAGGTTAGCCTTGTTTTCTTGACCTTAAGCCACCTTTGCCAGTTATCGTAGTTGTGGTCAAAGGTACTTTCATTAAACGGACTCCTAGTGAAGGATGTTTTAATTATTTGCGTCATGAATATCAGGCTGAGCGGCAAGGGTGTGCAGGCGGAAAATGATTAGGCAAATTGGGGCAGCTGACTTCAATTGCGAGCCCCTTCATTGGAGGGGCATAATACGGAGTTTCTGTTCTTTGAACCTGGCTCACAGTAGCCTAGTTAAACAAAACAAGTTCTACAAACCGTGGGGAAATCGTGCTGGTTTAAGAACTGGTTCAGTGATCGCGTGTTGGTTTTAACAAAACTTACCTTCCACGTTACTTCTGGGGAGTAACACAGCTGAGATGCGGCAATCCACTCTGCTTGCTGCACAAATCAGCTGAGAGGATATAGGTAAGTAAATCATCCCCAGCTGACCGTCGGAGTTACCGGTTTGGCCTAACTGATCCAAATGGACCGAATTCCACCCCTATACATTCAGATATAAGCTTCCTGCTCATATTATGGTGTAGCAGAAATGCACCTTTGTATGAATTTCCACAAAATAAACACAGGTGGCGTAGTGGTTAATATTGCAGGTGGATTCTGCTCACTGCCAGCAGTTCAATCCTGACCAGCTCAAGTTTGACTCACGTATTCCATCCTTCCAGGGTTGGGAAAAGGAGGACCCAAATTGCCGGGTGCAAAATGCTGGGCCGCTTAAGAGGGTTTAACCCGTAAAGCACTGTGACGCGGTATAGAAGTCCTATCACTATCACTACTTATAAATATAAGTAGTCCTTTGACTTTTTTTAGCGACCATTTCATGACAGTGACGGAAAAAAAAGTCCTTTACATTTATGGTTCTTGCATTTGACATCATCCTCACAGCCACCTGAACGCAATTTGGGTGGTTTAAGTAGCGAGCATCCCTGGGGCCAGCACTTGTGAATTTCTCAGCGGACTTCTGATAAACAACATCCATTGGTCTTCGGGCAGTCCCTCTCTCAGCCCAACTTACCTCACAGGGTTGTTATTGTTGTCGAGAAAATAGTATTCCTCGCAGACTTATTTGTAAAAAAAATTAATGCCAGGACACAAGTTAGTCAAATGTTTCCAGTGACAAAACAGATAAAACTGCACGGATTAAAACGTGCAGCGATTTAAGGGAAGCTCGTTAGAAATCCAGCCTTGGCAGTTTGGTGACGCCGAACAGAGCCGGTACATAATGACCAGTTCTTGGTCAATTCCAAATTTTGAAGACAGGTGAGATGATTTTGGAAAGAGCTCACATTACAGATGTGCAATCAACCATATGCTGGTTTACCTCAAGTAGCATTTGGCTCTTAAGGCACTTACACGCACACAAACACAACTCATGTATTCAAAGTGGACTGATTTGTGTGTATGTATGTATATATGTGTGTACAGACGGATGGACAGACAGCATATGTATATTCATGTACATGTAGGGCCATATATTTATTTTCTTTTGAGAATGGGCATCAGGATTTCATTTTTAATGTGCACTGGTGTGTAAAGTGACAATAAAGGTCCTCTTATCTCAGTGGGTGTTTGGTGTCCAAATAAAAACTGGTTTTGACTTCCACATCACTGCACATCATGGAACGTTATGTATGCGTTGTTTGGAGACGGCTGTATAACTTTTGCATTTATATGTCGGCAAATGTGTAACATTGTCGCTAGGGGGCGCTCAAACAGCAACACATAGAACAGGAAGTTGGGAGCATCTCCACACAACATCCAGTTGGGATTCGGGAGGTGGGTACACACATTGGCCCCTCTGCAACCTTGACTTACTTGTCTATCAATCCCTTTTGCAGTGCAGGTATGCAAATGAACGCTATGCAGTTGCAGGAAGCTCTGAATAAAGCTTAAAGTGTAATGCTCGCAATACCCCGCGAGGGCCCAGTGGTTAGAATGCGGTATTGCAGGCTAACTCACTGTCAGGAGTTCGATCCTGACAGGCTCAAGATTGAGTCAGCCTTCCTTCCAAGGTCAGTAAAATGAGCATGCAGAATGTTGGGGGGGGGGGGGGGAATGCTGACTCTGCAAACTGCTTAGAGAGGGCTGTGAAGTGGTATATAAGTCTTACGTGCTGTTGCTACTGGGGGAATCACAGCTTTATCTATCCCTGCAGACAACAAATTGATTGGCCTCCTTCTTCACTGAAGCAAATCCTACCGTTGCTTTTTCAAATACTTACCATTCTCACCTAGGAAGGGAATGGGAGGGGCTCAAAGCGAGATTTAATTAGCAGAGAAACACAATGTTCTTTTCACCCGGAGAGGAACACGATAACCCAGTCAGACACCTAAGTCCTACATTTAAAAAAAAATTGTTTTGGTCAAGAGCCAACAAAGCCCGACACTATCTAGAAAAGCACGTGGAATAAACATACTCCACACGCCGTCTGTAGGAAGGAGAGGTTCAAAAATACGATTTGCTCCCTCTCATCATGCTAATTTACACTGTGATCTCAACCTACTGGATCCAAGGTTGAGAAGCCTAAATTTCTCCCCTTCCGGATTCATCGTTCAGGAACAGTAGATTACTCCCAAGCTGGAACAAACTACGGATTGTGACTGTCCCGGAGAGAAGGTGCTACAGAAGTCGCGTTTCACATCCGTTGCTCTCATAGCTCCTGAAAAGAGAATGTAAATCTGCACATTTAGTAGGGTATATTTACACTCACATCTTAGTCCTGAAGAAACGTACGGACATCTCCCCCTCTAAAACGTTCCAAACCCCATTCTCCCCTTTCTTGCCCCAATATTTCAAACCATCCAAGTGCTACAAACATCGTTTGTGACTAGCAATTCTGGTTACTTTCGCAAGCTTGCTTTTGGGGCAAAAGGACTAATGGAAGGAATTGTGGTGGCATAGTGGTTAGAACGCAATCATCATCCCCATAATTCCTTGCGGGGCGGTGTCTGGGCAACTGAATGGAGCTAGCAGGGTGTTTCAATGGCCAGATGCCCTCCCTGTCGCCAATGAGGAGTTTTGTTCAGCAGATACATTCTCTGTGTGCCCAGAGAGAGAAACATCTGCCTCTACCTAGGATCGAACTCACAACCTCCTGATTGTGAGATGAGAGATCTACCTCTAGGCCACCACACCACTCCAATGGTTAGAATGCAGTATTGCAGGCTAACCCTTCCCACAGCGTGGAATTTAATCCCGATGGGACTCAAGGTTAACTCAACCGTACATCTTTCCGAGGTGGGTAAAACGAGGACCCAGATTGTAGGGGGCAAGATGCTGACTCTCTAAATTGCTTAGAGAGGGCTGTAAAGCACCATGAAGCGGAATGTAAGTGTTATTGCTAATTTAAAAAATGTGCATGGGATAACCTGTTTCTCCACCTGTGCAAGTTTTAAGACACAACAGAGACTTCAACTCCCAGAATTCACGGCTGGCTGGGGAATCCTGGGAATTGAAGTCCACACATCTCAAAACTTGCTGAGGTGGAGAAACACTGGTATATAAAAAAATGGAGCATATTATCCCATCTTGTTTCTCTCGGTATGAATCTTACCTGTCACCTTCCCAAACTGACCTGGAAGAAACAAAAAAGTTTTCAAGGGCCTTTGGAGGAATTTCCCGAGAAGGCGGTTAGTTTAAGGATCGCGCTGCTTCACACGCCAAGCCAGAGGAAATCCTCCCATCACTGCCTCACTTGAAGCCCAAAAAATTCCCACAGAAAAACATGGTTTAAATACTTGCATAAGGCGTGAAGGGGTTTTTCCTAATCTGGCATCCTTCCAGACAGACTAGAATTGCCACTCCAGAATTTGAAGCCAGTATAGAATTGGATTACATTGTGGAAAAACAGATTAAGAAAGGTCTTGGAAAGGTGCCAATATTTAGTCAATTTTCAGGAGGGGAGGGGAAAAAAGAGAGGCTACAGGTAGTCCTCAATTTACGACCACAGTTGAGTCCAAAACGTCTGTCGTTGAGCGAGACACGTTAAGAATGTTTTGCCCCATTTGACGACCTTTCTTGCCACAGTTGTTAAGCGAATCGCTGTGGGTTTTAAGTTAGCAACCCGGTTGTTAAGTGAATCACGCTCCCCACTGAATTTTGATCCTGCAAAGGGGAGGCTGCAAAGGTCGTAACTGTGAAAAACTGTCGTTTTGTGTCACATTTTTGGATGCCATCGTAACTTCCGTCACTAAATGAACAGTTGTAAGTCAAAGACTATCTATATTTTATCCAGAAGCAGTTGTCTACATTCAGTGTTGCAAAAGGCATAGTGGATGCATGCAGAGAGCTTGACTATAACAACAGGGAAATGACTATGGTGTCCTACAGCTACACTAATTTTGCCTGTGATTCAGGAGGGGCCTCCAAAATATTAGGAAAAGCCACACTGGATAGAATCGATCTAGCGCAGTGATGGCTGCAGGGACCTCTCTACGGGCACACAAGCCATCGCCCTAGCTCAGTTCAGCCGTGCATGTGCCTTCCACCGGTCAGCTGGTTTTTGGGTCTCTGCCATGCATAGGGGGGGGGCGAGCATGCAGGAGATGTGCATGCGTGGGGGGTAGAGCACACATGGGGAGGGGGGTCACGCACGCATTGCATTATGGGTGTCAGTGGTGGGTTGCAGGCGGTACGCCCCGGTACGGGTGTACCAGAGCCTGCCTGGAGCACCGGATACCGTTCTGGTACAGTGCTCCTGAGGGCCCACCTGCCTGCCCGAGCTCCTTATCGGTCATTTAAGTCTTTGGGGCTTCCATGCACGGCGCATGTAGCGCCTGTGCAACACTCCGCTGAGCAGCTGGAGCGTTGCGGATGTGGTAAGACGCATGTGCATGCTACAAGCATCCATGTGGACGCCGCAGGGCCTGTTCAAACCGGGATCCGGAACCCACCACTGGTGTGTGTGCGTGCACTTGGCGCCAAAAACATTAGCCATCACTGATCTAGGATTTAACTCACCACCTTCTAGCTTAGGAAGACTCCAAAATAAAATCGAAGCTTATACTTTTACAATTGTAGGTATCTACAACTTTTTTTCCCCTTTTACCCAACAAGCAGAAGAACAATCTTTATCTTTCCCATATAAGCTGGAAAGATACCTATCTTGTTTAGTATAAGGATTTCAGGTAAGTTTAACTACTCCCAAGAGGAAATGTAAACAAACAAACAAAACATTTGATAATCTCCAAAACGATGAACACCCTGCAAGGGAAAATATAAAAAAAAAAATGCAGATTAAAATTAAGTTATTTTAAAGTCTTTTTTTAAAATAGAATATTGTTAAAAATATTCTAGGTCAGTGGGTCTCAATCTTCCTAATGCCACGACCCTTTAATACAGTTCCTCATATTGTGGTGACCCCCAACCATAAAATTATTTTATGTTTTCCGTATTTTTTCAAAAATATGTGTTTTCCGATGGTCTTAGGTGACCCCTGTGAAAGGGTCATTTGACCCCCAAAGGGGTCCTGACCCACAGGTGGAGAACCAGTGTTCTAGGTAATCAAAAAGGATTTGCAGTCTGAATAAAAATGCAGCCTACAGTGTTTTGAGTTTCCACTTACCTTTCTGCAATGTAAGTCCTTGCCATTTGAGGCTTTCAGATAAAGCTTTAAATATTTGTTAAGGAAGTATTAAACAGTTTGTCAATATTTAGTAAACTTTCCTTGGGATACGCTCCATTCTAGGTTTTACGAAGGCAGTTGTGCAGGGCTAGGAAAAAGATTGTTAACAGCTTTTCTCGTAGATTTTTCTTTTCAAATTCCCAGCCAGGCCTGAAGGTTGCAGGATCTTTCTCCTGATCAAGTTACATAACAATCACCCAAAGCTAGTCAGTCGACTTATGACCATAATGGATCTTGCCCTATCACATGAATATATGCTCGTGAAAGGGGTCACCCTCCTACCAATCCCATTTCACCTCTTTTTTTTTCTTTTTTTGCGGCAGCTGTAAAACACACACCGTGGCCAGTAAATTAAGCAATAGTCTGCTATGGGCTGGTTTTGTTGAAAGCTGGGAAATAAATGCTGGTTTTTGGCAAAACTTTGATAGTGTGAAACACGGGAGCAGGTAATCACAAAAAACAAACAAACACCCTTTTCAATGATCATAAATGCAGGCTGATTGCCAAATACCCAACTGACCGCAGGTGGGAGTCTGGCTGTCAGAACTGGGCCCCTAAGTACCTCTGAAGAGATCTGCTGTAACTCTGAACTGTCACTAAGCAAGAGGTCCTAAATCAAGGACTACCAGTATATCTCAGCTAGTGCCATAAAAAGATTGTAATCCTGTACGCAGGTAAAAATCTTATGGAGTTTTATAAGAATTCAATCCAGCAAACACAGGTGAGTTCTTGATTTTCCCCACTCACTGTTGTCTTCGACAATTAAAAATCCATTTTGATTTATTTTAATCCCTGCCAAATCCAAAGCATTTCACTAATCTTGCTGCTTTTCTTATTTATTCCAAGCTTGGCCTTGAATAAATGCAATACTTTGGGGGGACATTTTCATTATAATTAACTAGCCGATAACCCCGGGGTTGCCCAGGTATTTATTTATAGGGGGGAAGATGTCCAGACCAAATGTAATTTCTAATGTTGGGTTTTCCCCCTTACCAGGAGGAGCCCCCTTGTGGAGTACTGTGAAGCCGTTACTATGGCAACTCCACTGCACTGCACAGTAGAATACATTTTACAGCAGTACAGTAGAAACCGTTTTAAGGCACAACAGGCTGTACCTTAACAGAACCCCCCCCCCCCAAGGGGTGCTAGGGGTGTCTTACCCCCACAGTATTTGTTTTCAGAGAGTAAATCATCTGTGTACCAAGTTTGGTTGAAACTGCTGGAGGCGTTCCAGAGTTATGCTGGAACGTACAGAAATACATTTAAAAAGTTATTGAGGACAATTTGGGTCTTGGCCTTGCGGGCATTTCCAAAGTCTGGTTGAGATAGGGTGGGTGTATAAATTGATCACTTCATTGATTATAAATAAAATAAATACAAAATAAAGCCACAAAAACCTGGATGTTCTCCCAGGAGCCCATAAATGAATTTTTTTTCTAAATCACAGCTATGGTAAGACTGGGTTAGATTACCCCGATTGCGATTAATATTTTTTCAAGTTTTACTGGAAGTCCTTGACTTACGACCACAAATGAGCCCAACGTTTCTGTGGCTAAGTGAGACAGGGAGCTTTGTCCCATTTTACGTGACTTTTCTTGCCATATTAAGTGAATTCCTGCAATTTTAACAACACCCAGACAAGTTGTTAAAATGGAGTCTTGTCCCATTTTACGACCTTTTTCCCCACAGGAGAATCACTGCTGTCGTTAAGTTAGCAACAGGGTTAAGTGAATCTGGCTTCTCCATTGACTTTGCTTGCCAGGTCACAAAAAGGGGAATCACACGCGACCCCGGGACATGGCGACCGTCGTAAATATGAACCAGTTGCCAAGTTGTCCTCATCTTAATATGACAGAATGCTGCAACCGTCGTTAAGTGTGAAAATTGGGTCACCAGTCCCTTTTTTCTGTGCCACAGTAACGTCGGTCACTAAACCGAGGACTACCTGTATGCAATGCTTACCATCCAGAATTGGGGCCATAAATGTCTGTCATAAATATTTTTTAAAAAAAAAATATCGTTTGAACTGCCCTCCTCAGCACAACCTTTTTATCACAACCACTCAGCGAGGTGGGCTCAGAAATATCCCCCTCCCTTTTCTTTAGGCATGGCAGCTGCTAGAGAAGCGGTAACTCCAGATCCCATCATCCACAGCTCCCCCCCCTTTTTTTTTCCCCCCCTCAGAGAATCCTTGCGATGAAGGGCGCGGGCACCGGGACTCGAACGTGCAACCTTTCGAACTGCAAAAGAGCGCGAGGGAATCGCTAGGCTACGGCTAACGTTCGACCAATAGGTGCGCGTGGAATTCCTAAAAAAAACAGAACCAGGCGGAGGGAAAGACCCGCATGCGGGTCTTTCCGCAAGGTTGCCATAGCGACGCGCCGGCCCTTTCCCAACCCCGCGCGCGCCTCTTTTTGCAAGGGGGAGGGGGAGGAGACCGAGAGAGAAAGCACCTATTACGAAACGCGACTGAAACACTTTTGGCCCTCGAACCCGCCGCCGGGAGGACAAGAGCACCTTCCCCCCACCCCCTCCTTGGGGAGAAGAAGCCCGTTATTACAACCCACCCCTTTTCCTCCTTCCACCGACCTACGAAGCGCGGCTCCCGACGGCCTCTTCTCCGCTTTTTCAAGGGACTTCCCAGCCGCGAAGCTCTTACTACGTTACCGCCACCCTCCGCCACGACTCGAGCTAATATGGCCGCTCGCCTTCTCGGAGCAAGAAGCCTCTCCCTCCCTCCGGTCGGGCGTCTCTGTGGTTCCTTTCTCCCTCTTGGAGGCTGCGCGGCGCGGGGCTTGACGGGCGCTGTAGTTCTGGCCGCGCTCGAGGAACAGCAATAGCCGGCTTTGGGAACTCCCTTTCCCATGATGCCACGCGGCGAAGACGCGCCCGCCCAAAAGGCAGCCAATGAAAAGCCTCCTTTTCCCTCCCCGAGCCAGTTCCCCCCTCCCCGCTCGGAACCTTCAGAAGGATGATGTAATGGCAAAGCGGGCGAAAGGGCGGAGCGCTCCTCCTCCTGCACTGCAATTCATTGTGCCGTGTAAACCCAGCCAGGGCAGGGAGGGCACAGCCGCTAACTCTCCCCAGCGAAAGGGGGCGGGAGTGGGTGGGTTGGCGGGGAGGGATAAAAGAAAGGGGGGTGGGGGCTGAGACCAATTTAAAAAAAAGAAAAAAAAAGCCCGAATCCCGAATCCCGAATCCCGAGTTTTGCATCCTTTAAGGAAGCTGCTGCTGCTTGCAAGCTTTGCCCCCCCCCCCCCAATGTCCCAGTGACTTTGCTTTCAAAGCTGGATTTTCCTCCGTTTTCTATTCTTTGGCAAACGGGGCAGAGGGAGCGGCAGTCCCCAACCAGGTGAGTCCTGTCGCTTGCTTTCTATATTTATATAAATACAAGGGTGGGTTATATCTATCTATCTATCTATCTATCTATCTATCTATCTATCTATCTATCTATCTATCTATCTATCTATCATCTATCTATCTATCTATTTAATATCTATATCTTTTACTCTTTCTTTTTTTCTTCCTTTCTCTTTCTATCTTTTTCTCTTTCTCTTTCTATCTATTTTTTTCTTTCTATATCTATTTATTTGTCTGTCTGTCTGCATGTCTGTTTATCTATCTCTATCTCAATATCTACATCATCTATATCTATATATCTTTCTTTTCTTTCTATTTCTATCTTTCTTTCTATATCTTTCTTTTTCTCTTTCTTTCTCTTTCTATCTATCTTTTTCTCTTTCTTTCTCATCTATCTATCTATCTTTATTGGGGCTGCTGTGTCTTTCCCGGCTCTCCTTTCTGGGGTGTTTTAAAATTTAAAAATCAGCTTGGGCTGTCTTGAGCTTGTGAAACCTAACCTTCTGCTGGCGTCGCAACAGGGGACGCTTTGTCTCCTGTGGGGGTTTTTTAGGGGGGGAAGAGAGGAGACGCAGCATCACCCCGAAGTTGGAAAATTGGTAGGGATATTCGGGATTGGTCGCCCCTTTCTTGGATGTGAGAGCAATGCCCCTTTCTGAGCTACTTAGCTTGAGAGTTTATCCAAGGATAGATTGCCCTTCCTTCCTTCCTTCCTTCCTTCCTTCCTTCCTTCCTTCCTTCCTTCCTTCCTTCTTCCTTCTTTCCTTTCTCCCTCCCTTCTTCTCCCTTCCTTCCTTTCCATCCGTCCTCCCTTCCTCCCTGTCTTCCTTCCTTGCTACTATCCTCTCTCCCTCCCTCCCTCTCCTTCCTTCGTCTTTCCTCCCCCCTCCCTCTCTGTCTTCCTTGCTACTATCCTCTCATCCTCCTTTCCTCTCCCTTCCTCTTCCTTCCTCTTTCATCTCCTTCCTTTCCTCCTTCCTTTCCTCCTCCCTCCTCCATTTCTCTCCTCCCTTCCTTCTCTGCCTTCCTTGCTACTATCCTCTCTCCCTCCTTCCTTCCTTCCAAATGCATACCCTGCAGAAAAGGGACTTGGCTGCAGAAAACGCATGGGGCGGGCAGCAGCATTTTCTTCCCCGCTCCCCTCCCTCTTTCTTTTTCCCTTCCAGATGTTGGGGTGGGAGCCTCGGGGCCTGATGGAAGAATGGGTGGCGGTATCGGTTGGTGTTGCCAGGTGGGGATACGGGAGGGGGGGAAGGGAGGAGGGAGAAAATGACAAGTTGGATGATTTGGGGAGGGGGCAATGGGTGTGAATTGATGACACCTTATAAAACCGGCTCCTGGTCCTTTTTCCCACCCTTTCATTGTTGGTTGCTTTGATGTCGAAAAGGCATTCCTAAATGCAGAAGATTGCTGTGTTTTCTCCCTTCTATCCTTTTTCAAAGGTGACAGACATGAAAGGTTTTATTTTTCTCTTTAAAAAACAAACAAACAAGCCAGCTTCATCTCATGAGTTTATCTACTCTGGAGTAAATCCCAGTAAGTTCAGGGGATCCTTAAAAAAAGCCAGCCTTTTTAAACTGTCTTGCAATGGAGTGCGCCTTTGCTCTCTGCCCATAAATGCCCAACACAACCTCACAGCTGGGTGTCAAGGGGACTACTACAGTTGTAAGAAAGAGTAGTTATCCTATAAAGAGGCCTCCTTGCAAATAAGGTGGGGATTTGGCTTTGCTCTGGAGGTGAAATCGACTTGGAACTATGCTTTTTCTACTTTCAGCAGGTTTGAAAAGGTTGTAATCTTAACAGGAGAAATTATAGAGAATTAAAAGATTCCTGCTACGGAGGCTTTGTAGAGGTTTGAAGAATTAATAATAATAATAATACTTTATTTGTCAGTGCACAACACGTGTACAATGAGATTGGTTGAGCTCCCTCAGTGCACAAATTGTCAGAAAGCTCTTTTCCACCACTCCGTTTTTGCAAATTTTCTTCTTCGACCCTCCGACTTTGATTAGTTTCAAATGGATCCCAGTCAAGTCATAAACGAAGGAGATTTGCTGTGATAACAGTGGGAGGGTCCTTAATTGGGGGGGGGGGGAGGGAGTAAAAGGACGTGCAATGCAGTTGGCCACCAGCTGAAATGGTGACTTTGAAGAGAGACAGTCTGAGGAGGGAGAAGAGCAAACATGAAGAGAGTGAAGATTGATCTTGGCTTCTTCAAAACGCCCTGCAGAAGTTCTCAGTCAGATCTTTTCAGTCTGTTCGAAAGAGGTTTCCCCCTCCCCCCCACTCCTTCCCCCAAAAGTTGGCAGCTGTGACCCACTCTTTGTTTAGTTGCAAGGAATTGCTTTGAATTCGCCACAACTTCTAAACATTGCAGTGTTTCCACAGTGTGAGATCATGAGGCGTTTGTGGTGCTCAGCAATCCTGGCCTCACAATAGCATCAACCTTGTCCTTTAGAATAGAACAGAATAGCAGAGTTGGAAGGGACCTTGGAGGTCTTCTAGTCCAACCCCCTGCCTAGGCAGGAAACCTTATACCATTTCAGACAAATGGATATCCAACATCTTCTTAAAGACTTCCAGTGTTGGGGCATTCACAACCTCTGGAGGCAACTTCTGTTCCACTGATTAATTGTTCTCACTGTCAGGAAATTTCTCCTCAGTTCTAATTTGCTTCTCTCCTTGATTAGTTTCCACTCATTGCTTCTTGTCCTACCCTCAGGTGCTTTGGAGAATAGTTTCTCCCTATTCTTTGTGGCAACCCCTGAGATATTGGAAGACTGCTATCATGTCTCCCCTAGTCCTTTTTCTATTAAACTAGACATACCCAATTCCTGCAACCGTTTTTCATATGGTTTAGCCTCCAGTCATTTTTGTTGCTCTTCTCGGCACTCTTTCTAGAGTCTCCACATCTTTTTTACATCGTGGCGACCAGAACTGAATGCTGTATTCCAAGTGTGGCCTTACCAAGGCCTTATAAAGTGGTATTAACCCTTCACGTGATCTTGATTCTATCCCTCTGTCAATGCTGCCTAGAACTGTGTCGGCTTTTTTGGCAGCTCTTTAGGATAGGGCTGGATGGTGTTTTGTTGTTGTTGTTGTTGTTGATGGTTGCGAAGTCTTGTCCGACCCATCGCAACCCCATGGACAACATTTCTCCAGGTGAGGGATGGCTAACCTTTTTGTCCTCACTTGCCGAAAGCTCCGTGTGTGTGCGACAGTGAGCGTGTGTGCGCTCACACCCATAATGTGATGCACGTGAGACCTCCGTGTGTGCCCTGCCCCCCTGCGCATGCACGTGCAAGCCCCTCCTGCTCCCCTACACCCCCCCTGCACGTGCGTGCATGACCCTTCCCCCATAGGTCATTTTAGGCCTAGCAGGCCTCCCTGAAGTCTCCTGGAACCAAAAATGGATACAATAGATACAATAGATACAATAGATAGGTAGGTAGGTAGGTAGGTAGGTAGGTAGATAGATAGATAGATAGATAGATAGATAGATAGATAGATAGATGATAGATAGATAGATAGATAGATAGATAGATAGATGATAGATATAGACAAATAGATATATAGACAGAAAGAGATAGATAGATAGATAGATGATAGATATAGACAGATAGATCTATAGATAGAAAGATAGATAGGTAGGTAGGTAGGTAGGTAGATAGGTAGATAGATAGATAGATAGATAGATAGAGCACGCGTTTCAGTGACTCCATCCAGCCACCTCATTCTCTGTCGTCCCCTTCTTCTTTTGCCCTCCATCATTCCCAGCAGGAGGCTCTTCTCCAGGGAGTCCTTCCTTCTCATTAGGTGGCCAAAGGATTTGAGTTTCCCCTTCAGGATCTGGCCTTCTAAAGAGCAGTCAGGGTGGATCTCCTCTAGGACTGACCGGTTGGATCGCCTTGCAGTCCAAGGGACTCAATGCAGGAGTCTTCTCCAGCACCAGAGTTCAAAGGCCTCCATTCTTTGGCGCTCAGCCTTCCTTATGGTCCATGTGGGGATAGCCCCCCTCCCCCCCACGCCCGGACACTGCGACCATCATAAATATGAGCCTGTGGCCTACTATCTGAATTTTGATTGTGTGACCATGGGGATGCTGCAACGGTCATAAGTGTGAAAAATGGTTGTGAATCACTTTTTTCAGTGCCATTGTAACTTTGAATGGTCATTAAATGAACTGTTGTAAGTCGAGGACTAGCTTATTCACTTTCGGCTCAACCTGATTTGGTGTTCAGCATTGAGCCGTGGTGGCGCAGTGGTTAGAGTGCGGTACTGCAGGCTACTTTTGCTGACTGCCGACTGACTGCAATTTGGCAGTTCAGATCTCACCAGACTGAAGATTGACTCAGCCTTCCATCCTTCCAAGGTTGGTAAAATGAGGACCCAAATTGTTGGGGGCAATACTCTTAACTCTGTAAACTGCTTAGAGAGGGCTGTAAAGCGGTATATAAGTGCTATTTTTGTCTCCGTCTGTCTGTCTCCCATCCATCCATCCATCATCAACAGCCGTGGCAGCGCAGTGGTTGGAATGCAGTATTGCAAGCTAACTCTGCCCACTGCCAGGAGTTCGATCCTGACCAGCTCAAGGTTAACTCAGCCTTCCAAGGTGGGTAAAAGAAGCGCTGGCAGAGACCATACCAAGGGAGATGCGCCCGTGTTCTAATCCAGCTTTCAGGATTCTTCTCCTAATATGTCTGATCCACAGGGAAGAAACTTTTGCCAAACCCTTGCCTCTTAAAACAAAACCCCATGTTTTTTACTTTAATTAGCTTGATAGCCGTGCTTTGCAATGAAACTGTGTGATCCGGCTATGTAGGAGAAATTTGGTTCACAATCCGTTGGCTCAGTGGCGGTCGGTGATTGAAACACATAAGGGAATATCGCTCCCGCCGCCTTGAGTCTGAAAGCAGTTCCATAGGTGGAAGGCGTAGACATTTTGGTGAGGTACCAACGTTTAGTACTGTAAGGAGCCTCAGACCGCTCCTGAGTGAAGGAGTGGAACATCTGCCAGTTTGAACTGAGGTAACGGAATGTGAGGCAACTGGCAGTTGGAACAGAATTCTTTTCAGGTGGGGAGGGGGAGTAGAACTGCTTAGCATCACAGTGTGTTAATTACTGTATAAGAAATACTAACGATCTGATGGTCATTTTGAAAAATCCAAGAAGCCAAGAGGAACATATGTGCCAAATTTCAAGTTTGTAGGCTTTACGGTTCTGGAGATTTCGTGCTGAGTGAGTGGTATTTGCCTTTTATATATACTGATAAAGAGAGACAGAGAAAAAAAGATTAGAAAGTCGGTCGGGCCGGCGAAGTTCCTTTCATTCTTTGGGCTAACACTGCGGCTTTTCATCCTTCCAGTGAAGTCCCTTCTGGTGAGAAGCCAAAGTTGGTATTTGTTTCACTGGAAACCAATGAAGCTTTTCACACTTTGTCTTTAGGAGCAACGCCCAGGGAGCTGGGAGGTCTTCTCCCCATAACTACTTTGAAAAGAAGGGTGGGGGAATGATTCAGCAAGAAAGAGGAGGCAAGCAGACGGTTTTATTAACCTGCCTTCTGCCCCATATCTTGCTATGCAATTCAAGGCTGAAGCAAAAACTCTGGGAAAACAGAATAACAGAGTTAGAAGGGACCTTGGAAGTCTTCTAGTCCAACTGTTAGGAGACCCTATACCAATGATGGCGAAGCTTTTTTGGCTCGTGTGGCAAAAGTGGGGGGAGCTCGGGGGGGTCGTACGCTGGTGTGCCACATCCATAATACTATGCGCGCGACCTCCCACACGTATGTGTGTGAGACACCTCCCTGCGCAATCCGGCATGCGCGACACCTGCCCTCCCCCTGCTTTTGGCGATCCTGGGGCTTTCTATGAGCCTGGGGAGGGCAAAAAGGGCCTCCCCCCCCCCCCGGGAGGCTCTTCGGAGGGCGAATAATGGCTCTACAAGCAAACCGGACGTCACGTTCCCGAAATTCCAGTTTTCGCATTGGGTTGTTTTTCGCCTCCCCTTCAGTGGTTAGAATGCAGTATTGCAGGCTAATTCAGTCCCCTGCCAGGAGTTTGATCCTGACCGGCTCCAGGTTGACTCGGCCTTCCATCCTTCTGAGGTCGGTAAAATGAGGAATCCGGTTGTTGGGGGCAAATATGCTGACTCTGTAAACCGCTTAGAGAGGGCCGTAAAGCACTGTGCAGCGGCATATAAGTCTAAAGTGATATTGCTATTATTCAGAGTAGTTTAGATTTAGCAAGCTTTACTCGGGTGCGAGTAAATGGATAGGACAGCAAGGTGTTGCGTAATCTGCAGCCTGAGGGATTGTTGGCTGGGCCTTCGCTGTGTGTGGATATCTGGAATTGAATCCATGGGCCCCAAATGCCAGATCCATTCCAGCTGCTGTTTCTTGTTAATGACCGCAAAGATTTATTTGAATTCATCTCTTGTGTAACCAACATTGTTTTGTTCCTTGGCAAACTTCTCGTATGTGTGTGTGTGTGTGTGTGTGTGCTTGCACGACACGAGAGCTGGCTGAACAATGACATCCCCTTTTCTTTGAGTTGCCCAAATTTGTAAACACTGCCAGAGTGGCTAATCTGGTGTTAACATGCGGCTTGATATTTTTTGATCTTGTATGGTGCCGTTCAGAGATGGGTTTCACATACATTTTACCACCGGTTTGCCGCGCACTGAAAATGTGAGCGCACGTGGCTTGTACGCATACGCACGGCTTAGAAAACGCGAATAGGACAGCATAGCAGCGGGGCGGCGGTGCCACTACTGTCTTATGAGAACCGGTTCGAACTGGCTGAATACCATCATTGGTGCCGTTTTGTGTGCCAAAAAGCATCTTTCGTTTTAATGAGATCTGATCTCTTTATTCCTCCCTTACTTTCTTTTTAAAAAAAGAACAATAAAGCCTCAGTCCTGAGTCTTCCCTAGAATTATTTTTTTTCCTTATGGAGCTTGGATTTTTATTTTTTGCTTTTAAAATTTCCCCCTCCTGGCTTAAAAAGGAGAAAAACTGGGAAACGTGGCTTCCAAATGGCATTGGGAGGGAGACTTCCCTTGACAAATTGACAAAATGTGAATATGAGAAAACTATGCGAAGACTTTAGGAAAAAGGGTGTGTTTTGAGCGTCGGATCCAAACATAATGGAACAGATGATGTTGGTGGACTTGGTTAATGTTGTTTCTGTTTTTGCAGTCTTCTGGGTGGGTTTCCTGTTGTAGCTTCACCCTCTTTCTTAGACCTTAAGGATAGCATTGTGCTATATTATTGACAAAGAAAGTTGTGTACTTTCATGAACTTATTTTGGTTATATGCCACTAAATTCTGCTTTCTTCTTCTTCTTCTTCTTCTTCTTCTTCTTCTTCTTCTTCTTCTTCTTCTTCTTCTTCTTCTTCTTCTTCTTCTTCTTCTTCTTCTTCTTCTTCTTCTTCTTCTTCTTCTTCATAATATATAAATATATATATGTATGTGTTTATGTATATGTATATATATGTATGTATGTATATATGTTCCAGCATAATTCTGGAGCACCTCCAGCAATTTCAACCAAACTTGTTACACAGATGACAACCTCTGGAAACAAATACTGGGAGAGTGTGTGTGTGTGTTTTCCAACATAACTCTGGAATGCCTGGCCCATTAAGGAGAGCGAGTGCGGCATCCTAGAGCGGCAATTGTTTGTGATGTCGTGGGAGGAAGAAGGGAGAGCCTTGGCCGTTAAGGAGAGCGAGTGTGGCATCCTAGAGCGGCAATTGTTTGTGATGTCATGGGAGGGAGAAGGGAGAGCCTTGGCCGTTAAGGAGAGCGAGTGCGGCATCCTAGAGCGGCAATTGTTTGTGATGTCATGGGAGGGAGAAGGGAGAGCCTTGGCCGTTAAGGAGAGCGAGTGTGGCATCCTAGAGCGGCAATTGTTTGTGATGTCATGGGAGGGAGAAGGGAGAGCCTTGGCCGTTAAGGAGAGCGAGTGTGGCATCCTAGAGCGGCAATTGTTTGTGATGTCATGGGAGGGAGAAGGGAGAGCCTTGGCCGTTAAGGAGAGCGAGTGCGGCATCCTAGAGCGGCAATTGTTTGTGATGTCATGGGAGGAAGAAGGGAGAGCCTTGGCCGTTAAGGAGAGCGAGTGCGGCATCCTAGAGCGGCAATTGTTTGTGATGTCATGGGAGAGAGAAGGGAGAGCCTTGGCCGTTAAGGAGAGCGAGTGTGGCATCCTAGAGTGGCAATTGTTTGTGATGTCATGGGAGGGAGAAGGGAGGGCCTTGGCCGTTAAGGAGAGCGAGTGCGGTGTCCTAAAGCGGCAATTGTTTGTGATGTCAGTTCCTTCCCAGCTTCCTCTAGAAAGCCAGCCGTGACGTTCACCTTCCAGTGGATCAATAGGGAAGCGCCTGATGGATTTGGGGCAAAGTGCCAGGATCGTAGACAGGGCGGGAAAGAGGAGCGCATGGGAGGGGGAAGGGAGAGGGCATGGATGATGGGCATGAGAGTAGGGGGAAGAAAGGCACCTCTCAGTAGCTACCTGTCAAACGCTTCGATGTCTATAAATACTCGGACAATGCCGGGTTATCAGCTAGTTTCACAGAGATAAGATGAGATTGAGCTATCAGATAACCGCTTTATAGGTCGTCCTCAACCTACGACCGCAATTGAGCCTGAAATATACGTTTCTAAGTTATGAAATTGGTTAAGCGAGTTTTGTCCCATTTTACAACTTTTCTTGCCGCAGTTGCTGAGTGGATGGATGTTAAATTAGTTGTTAAATTAATAAGACAGTTGTTAAGCGATTCTAGTTTCCCCATGGACGTTGCCTGTCAGAAGGTGGCAGGGACACCTTCTGCCATTGTCATAAATGCGAGTCAAGCATCCGAATGTAAATCCCGTGACCCTGGGGATGCTGCAACGGTCGTAAGGGTGAAAAATGATCATAAGTCTCCCGGTTTACAATAGTTCATTTAATGGCCATTCAAAGTCAGAACGCCGTTGAAAAAAAGTGAGCTACGACCGTTTTTCACCATTGCACGTCCCCACGATCACGTGATCAAAATTCAGATGCTTGGCAACTGGTTCATACTTATGACGGTTGCTGCGTCCCGGGGTCGCGCGATACCTTTTTGCCACCTTTCGACAAGCAAAATCAATGGGGAAGCCAGATTCACTTTACAACCGGGTGTCCTAACTTATCAACTGCAGTGATTCCCTTAACAACGGTGGCCAAGAAATGGGGCGTAAAATGGGGCAAAAGTCACTTCGTAACTGTCTCGCTTACCGGCAGAAATTTTGGGCTCAATTGTGATCAGTTGAGATCTACCTATATAAGATCTCCTGCTTCAATAGGGGGTTGGACTAGAGGACCTCCGAGGTCCCTTCCAACTCTGTTATTCTGCAGAATCTACAGCTGGGTTTGAAGCTTGTTTATTTCAGGGGCATAGTGGAAAAGTCGAGCTTTAGGTAACGTCTATTCCAGCACAAATCAGCAGGAGTTCCTGCAATTAGGGGGTTGGCTTCGCTTCAGGAACTGGTCTGTGGTTTAAGAAACTGTCGGTAGAGCATTTCATGGCGAGAATGAGGATAGTTAGACTGAACAATGGGCAGCTGCAAGGCAGTGGTTAGACAGGCACGTGACTCTGGCTTTGCCCCCTTGTAAGAACCTGGCTGGGAAAGTAGCAACAGCAATAGCACTTATATACTGCTTATAGTGCTTTATAGCCCCCTTTAAGTGGGTTACAATGTTAGCCTGTTGCCCCCAACAATCTGGGTCCTTGTTTTACTGACCCCAGAAAGATGGAAGGCTGTGTCAACCTTGAGCTGGTTAGAATTGAACCCCTGGCAGTTGGCAGAGTTAGCCTGAAATACTGCATCCTAACCACTGCATTACCATGGTTCCTTCCTTTCCTACTTCCTCCCTCCCTCCATTTGCAATAGCACTTAGGCTTATATACCACTTCATGATGCTTTACAGACCTCTCTAAGCAGTTTACAGAGTCAGCCTATTGTCCCCAACAATCTGGGTCCTCCTTTTACCGACCTTGGACCCAGGCTGTCAAGTTACTACCAGTTTGGATAAACCAGTCCGAACCGGTAGGAACCCCTCCCCCCCACCCCGATATAGGGTCTCTGTTAACTTGTAAAGCGTTTCCATGACTACTGTCGTTGCCATAGGAAAAGGGAGGAGAATTCCATGCATAACTTTGACCAGAGTCAGGTCTCATATTCCCTCAACTGGCGTGTGAAATGCGCATGTTTGTAGCCTGCTGCAGCACCTTGTTGGTGGATGTGATTTATGACACAGACAGAAGGGAGGGGATAGAGGGGTAAAGTTCAAACGCAATTAAGTGGAAATCAGTTTCGTCTCCGCAGAAGAACATGCGGAGAAAATGTTGATCCTAATAAATGAATGGGTTTCTTTTGAACGTTGTCTCAAGGCTCGCAAATTAATTAGGTCATCTTTTGGAAACTTCACAGTCTCCTGCTTGAGCAGGGGGTTGGACTAGAAGACCTCCACGGTCCCTTCCAGCTTTATTCTGATTAATCCCTCCTGCTTCTTTCTCAGCCCTCACAAACTTTCTCCCCTTATCTCTGCGACCTTCAGCGGGGTTTCAACAGAGGAAATCAACAGGGCTGATCTCTGCCCTTCGTATATGTTTTCTTTCCCCTGGCTTTTTCTTCAGGTGCCTTTTAGAAACAACACACACACACACACACACACAAACACACAACCCCAAAGCAAAACAGGGCTCCTTATCATACTTGGAGTTAAACCCTCATTAAACTTTGCCCTGTTTTCTGTTAGAGCTATTGGAAGGAATGTCCTTCTGGGTTCAGTTCCAAGTGGGGAAAAAGACACTGGAAACATGGCGGCTTTGGGGAAAGATGGTTTTAATGGTGGACAGGATCACGTGGCTTGAAGATGTAATTAAAAAAAGATGAAATAAAAAAAGGGCAGAGATGCTGAGAGTCTCTGGGTTTTATGCCCTCTGGTCTTTTGAATCCGAGCTTGCATTCTGATTGGTTGTCAGACTCCCCTGGGGCCACTCTGTAGGCTGTCCTGGGTCCCAGGCTTGGTTGAGCCTTGCTGGGTGATTATAATCTCCCCAGGTGCCATGCAGTGAGATGGATAGAGGGCTGATCCTACTTTTGTTAGATCTTGAGTGAGGGCATTTGCTTATGAATAGACCTAGCTCTCTCTATATCTCTTAAGAGCAGGACATCTGCTGTGGACTATTGAGGAGGAGCTATTAAAAGGGAGTCTGTTTCCTGCCTAAAAAACACGTTTCTCCATTTCTCACCCAGGGAAAATATAATATTCTGCCTTTTTAACGTTTCCTAGAATATTCCATTTTTCTAGGAGAGGGGTGGGGTTTACCTTCCTACAGAGGAAAACCACAAAGCTTTCCTAGCTGGCTGAGATTTTTTTCTTTACTCTCACTCAGAAAAGCCATCAGTGGGGTCTGATTTTAAGGTCCCTATGTCCCGGGAAATCTTTATTATTATTATTATTTAAATCAGTAACTGACGATCGATTCCACGTCATGCCTGCTGATTATTTAGGAGCCAGGAAACCAAAAGAGCTGCCTTGCTTGCATTCAGGAGGCTCAATCTACTCCCACAAACTTGGGAACTTAAAAACCTGTAGTCTTCTGGTGGAAGAAATGCCCTTCTGGGTTCAGTTCCAAGTGGGGGGAAAAAGACACTTGGAGGCTGCTTGGAAAGATGGTTTAATGGTGGTGGACAGGACCACATGGTTTGAGGTCCCGGGCCATGCAGGGGCAACCTTATAGGCTGTCCTGAATCCCAAGCTTGGTTGACTCTTGCTGGGTGATGATGTAATGAAAGGTCTTTGGGCAATTCCTCCTATGGCTTTGCCTGAAGAAGGTAGATCTTTGTTATGTAGAATAGATGTGGAGACTCTAGAAAGAGTGCAGAGAAGAACAACAAAGAGGATTAGGGGACTGGAGGCTAAAACATAAGAAGAACAGGTGCAGGAACTGGGTATGTATAGTTGAATGAAAAGAAGGACTAGGGGAGACATGATAGCAGTCTTCCAATAACTCAGGGGTTGCCACAAAGAAGAGGGAAGTCAAGCTATTCTCCAAGGCACCTGAGGACAGAACAAGAAGCAATGGGTGGAAACTAATCAAGGAGAGAAGCAACTTAGAACTGAGGAGAAGCTTCCTGACAGTTAGAACAATTAATCAGTGGAACAGCTTGCCTCCAGAAGTTGTGAATGCTCCAACACTGGAAGTCTTTAAGAAGATGTTGGATAGCCATTTGTCTGAAACGGTATAGGGTTTCCTGCCTAGGCAGGGGGTTGGACTAGAAGACCTCCAAGGTCCCTTCCAACTCTACTATTGTATTATTGTATTATTATTGTAATAGACTGGCCCAGGCCTTAACAGCCCATTGACAAAGGTGTGTGTGTGGGGGGCTGACTTTCTCCCTCCCTTTTAGGGGGAAATATTCTGCGCTTTTAATATCTCCTAAAACACCTCATTTTTCTAGGAGAGGGGTGGGTGCTAACTTCCTACACTTCCACTTCCAGAATGGCTGGCCCGAGGAATTCTGGGAGTTGAAGTCCACAGAAGTCCCTAAAGGCGGGGGAGGGCTTAGTTTTTCAGACCTCCTTTTGCAGTCTCTGCCGTCGAGTTTGATTGCAGTTTGAAGCAGCTAGGAAAGAAAAGTCTCTCTCTCTCTTTCCGCTTTTTCCTTTTCGTGGAGATGTGGCTTCCGCATTCTTTATCCCCAGTCCCAAAGATTGTGGGCTAATTTATGCAGCCTTGCAGATTGAAAAGCAGCGCATGGAAATCTCCAGTTGTAAATCGCTGCACCATTTAGTTCTTAGAATAGCTCAGTAAGAAGTGGGAGCCATTTGAAGAAAAGGGGGGGGGGATTGTCCGGATAAAACACACACACACACACACACACACACACACACACACTTCTCCCTCTCCCCCTTTGATGACGCAGTCTGTTCCATTTTGACCCTGGGAAAAAGGCCCAATTGGCTCAGGACAGGCAGTGCTTTTCTCGAGACAAATCTTTTAAATGTTGGTGTGTGTTTTTTAAAAAGGCTTTGGCGTCGCAGTTTAGTTGCTGCAGAAAGAGCTTCACGTAGCACAACTTTGTGGAATGCATCTGCTGGTTGGGTGGGGGGGGAAAACCGGCTGGCTGCCCCCTCGAGTTGGATGCAGAGTTAAAGAGAGCAGAACCAAGTTTGCGACACACACAAACACACACAAAACGGAGTTATTGAGCAGAGAAAAGCAAGCCACTGAAGCAGAGAAAAGCAAGCCACTGAATGTAAACAGCTGCCTCGAGATACCAAGACCCAATAGCACTTTTGGAGTAGCAGTAGAACGGAAGGCTGAGTCAACCTTGAGACGGTACCTTTAATGAGGACAAAACTCTTTTGACTCCTGGATGGAAAAGCTGGGATGGAAGCGAACAAGGAGTACAGAGCGTGAATCATCGTGATAGGTAGTCCTAGACATAGCAATAGCGCCTAGAGTTATATACCGCTTCCCAGGGCTTTGCAGCCCTCTCTAAGGGGTTTGACGGAGTGGTTTGACAGTCGAGTACCCCAAGGCTCTGTTTTGGCCCACTACTCTTCAACATCTTCATCAATGATTTGGATAAGGGAATAAATGGGGAACTCATCAAATTTGCAGCTGGCAGGAATAGCCAACACTCCGGAAGACAGGCTTAAGATACAGAAGGATCTTGACAAACTTGAACATTGGGCACTGTCTAATAAAATGAAATTCAATGGTGAAAAGAGTAAGGTTCTACATTTAGGCAAGGAAAATGAAATGCAGAGGTACGGTATAGGTGGTACCTTGCTCAACAATAGTAACTGTGAAAGGGATCTTGGAGTCTTAGTGGACAACCCCTTCAATAGGAACCAGCCGTGTGCAGCAGCTGCCAAAAAAGCCAACACAGTCCTAGGCTGCATCAACAGAGGGAGAGAATCAAGATCACGTGAAGAGTTAATACCACTTTATAAGGCCTTGGTAAGGCCACACTTGGAATACAGCATTCAGTTTTGGTCGCCACGATGTAGAAAAGATGTGGAGACTCTAGAAAGAGGGCAGAGAAGAGCAACTAAGAGGATTAGGGGACTGGAGGGTAAAACATATGAAGAACGGTTGCAGGAACTGGGTATGTCTAGTTTAATAGAAGGACTAGGGGAGACATGATAGCAATCTTCCAATATCTCAGGGGTTGCCACAAAGAAGAGGGAGTCAAACTATTCTCCAAGGCACCTGAGGGCAGAACAAGAAGCAATGGGTGGAAACTAATCAAGGAGAGAAGCAACTTAGAACTCAGGAGAAATTTCCTGACAGTTAGAACAATTAATCAGTGGAACAGCTTGCCTCCAGAAGTTGTGAATGCCCCAACACTGGAAGTCTTTAAGAAGATGTTGGATAGCCATCTGTCTGAAACAATATAGGGTTTCCTGCCTAGGCAGAGGGTTGGACTAGAAGACCTCCAAGGTCCCTTCCAACTCTGCTATTGTATTATTGTATCGCATAGCACAGCACAGCACAGCATAGAATAACAGAGTTGGAAGGGACCTTGGAGGTCTTCTAGTCCAACCCCATGCTTAGGTAGGAAACCTATACCACTTCAGATTATCCAATATCTTCTTTAAAACTTCCAGTGTTGGAGCATTCACAACTTCTGGAGGCAAGTAGTTCCACTGATTGTTCTCACTGTCAGGAAATTTCTCCTTAGTTCTAGATTGCTTCACTCCTTGATTAGTTTCCACCCATTGCTTCTTGTTCTACCCTCAGGTGCCTTGGAAAATAGTTTGACTCCCTTGTCTTTGTGGCAACCCCTGAGATATTGGAAGACTGCTATCATGTCTCCCCTAGTCCTTCTTTGGTCCAAACTCTTCTTAAAACTTCTGGTGGCGAGTTGTTCCACTGGTTAATTGTTCTTACTCTCAGGAAATTTCTCCTTAGTTCTAAGTTGCTTCTCTCCTCTGTCTTGTCTTCTCCATATATATATATATATAATTTCAAAGCAGGACCGTGGGAATGAAACAACAGTTTTTGTGTTTTTTTAAAAATCCAGCTTGGTTTGCAACCTTATTTGACTTCCTGGACACACGGCGATGTCTTTGCACGCGTGTGCAAAACTGCCATTGGAGTAGTCCAGGGGTGTCCAAACTTGGCAACTTTAAGACTTGTGGACTTCAACTCCCAGAATTCCCCAGCCAGCTCTGCTGGCTGGGGAATTCTGAGAGTTGAAGTCCACAAGTCTTAAAGTTGCCAAGTTTGGACACCCCTGGAGTAGTCGAAGGGGGATAATCTACGGGAAGTTATTGGCAGCCATAATTATTTATTAAAGGGGTTTATCACGCTATCAGCTGTTGGAAAGTAAACAATCTTTATCTCTACTTGTCCTTGGGCAGCCCTGAGCGGTGAGCAAAAATATGCTTTGTTTCCCACAGCTGTGCCAGCATTGGAACTGCAAGGAGAGAGAGCACATCATAAAATAGAGATATTGGGTGGCATTTGCTGACAATACAGAGACCTGTAGTTTCCCTGAAAATAAGAGGGTTTTATTTTCTTTTGACTCCCTGAAATAAGCGCTTGGCCTTATTTTGGCAGAGGTCTTATTATTTTTGAGGTGCAAGAGGTGGCGAGCATGGTCACCTCATGGCTGCTGCTGTGTTGCAATATTTTCACGGAGGGCTTATTTTCAGGGGAGGGCTTATTTTAGCGCACGTGGATAAAAGCCCAATGGGGCTTATTATCCAGGGAGGTCTTATTTTCAGGGAGACGGTATATCAGTGATGGAGAACCTTTTTCTTACGGTGTGCCAAAATTGTGCCCTGTCGCGCATGCCAACACCAATTAAATCTTCCCCGCCCACCTGTGCATGGATGAGTGACGCCTCCCCCTCGCGCATGTGGGCATGACCCCTCCTTATGCTCCGGAGGCTTTTCTGAAGCCTGGAGAGGGCGAAAACAGCCTCCTCTGGATCCCCAGAAGGGCGAAAAATCAGCTGGCCGGTGCGTGCATGTGCGCCGGAGCTGGTGGCTCCATGTTCCACCTGTGGCATGCGTGCCACAGGTTCGCCATCATGGGGAGGATATCCTTTAATTTTGCTGACAGAGGGCACTGGGGGTTTGCTGTTATCCTTTTCCAGAGGTTTCATCCATAAGGTTTCCTGGTGGTCTCCTTTCCACTACTAGATGGTTCCTATTCACCCAGCTGCTGCCTTTTCAATTTGCAACCACTTATAAACGACGGACACACCCACACACAGCTTTTTATGCCGGCAGGCCTCAGCTTAACGGCCACAACTGAGCCCAAAATCTCTGTTGCTAAGCGGGACACTTGTTGAGCGAAATTTGCCCCATTTTTACGACCTTTCTTTCCACCATCGTTAAGTGAATCTCTGCAGTTCTTAGCTTTAGTTGCATGGTTGTGTTAAGTGAACCTGGCTTCCCGCTTGACTTTGCTCGTGACCTTAGGACACTGCGACCGTCGTAAATATGAATCAGTTGCCATTTTGATCAGGTGATGCTGCAAGGGTCGTAAGTGTGAAAAACAACTCACTTTTTTCAGTGCCATTGTAATTATGGTCATTAATTTTTTGGGATTGTTGTTTAATGACCCCCTAATCCATTGCGGGGTGGAATGGGGGCAACTGAATGGAACTGAATCTTTACTGGCCAGATGCCCTTCCTGTCACCAATGCAGAGTTCGCAGCAGATATATTCTCATTGTGCCCGGAGAGAGAAATATCTGCCTCTACCTAGGATCGAACTCACAGCCTCCTGATTGTGAGGCGAGAGCTCCACCGTTAAGGCCACCGCACCACTTCTAACTATGGTCATTAAATGGATGGTTGTAAGTCAAGGACTACCTACCAGTGAATTGCTCAGGTTGTGAAATGCCTATGTCTTCCACAAGGGGGTGATGTTCCCTTGGAAAGATGATAAGGAAAGTATTACATAACCCAAAAGTTTCAGATTGGCCCAGGGTTTGCATAAAAGGAAGAGGAGGTTTCTCCATTCAACATAGTAATCATTAAACCCATGTTTGCAACATGGTCTATGCCCAGGCAAACTACACAGAGTTGATGCCAGTGGTAGCTTCACCCATGTTTAGTTATGGTTTGTTGTATCCATAACCTATTGAATATTTTTGTATTCACCTATTACAACATTCATATTTCAGGGGATAACACTAATGGTAATAATAATCGAAAAAGTAATTGATAGGATGACAAAAATGCAAAATCCTCCCTCTCCCTGCATTTGTTTTCCTCCCTTCCGTCCTCCTCCCTCCCTCCCTTCCCTCCCTCTCCTCCTTCCTTCCTGCCTTCCCTCCCTCCCTCTTTCCTTCCTTCCTGTCTGCCTTCCCTCTCCTCCTTCCTTTCCTTTCTTCTCTCCCTCTCTCCCTCTTTCTCTCTCCTCCTTCCTTTCCTCCCTCTCCTCCTTCCTTCCTGCCTTCCCTTCCTCCCTCTCCTCCTTCTTTCTTGCCTTCCCTCCCTCCCTCCCTCTTTCCTTCCTTCCTGCCTGTCTGCCTTTCTTCCCTCCCCCTTCCCTCTCCTTCCTTCCTTTCTTCCCTCCTTCCCTCTCCTCCTTCCTTCCTTTTTTCCCTCCCTCTCCCTCCTTCCCTCTCCTCCTTCCTTCATTCCTGCCTGCCTGCCTTCCTTCCTTTCCTTTCTTCTCTCCCTTCCTCCCCTCCTTCTCTCCTTCCTTCCCTCTCTCCCTCTCCTCCTTCCTTCTTGCCTGCCTTCCCTCCCTCCCACCCTGTTTCCTTCCTTCCTTCCCCACTCCTTCCTTCCTTCCCTCCCTTTGTCTTCCTCCCTCCCTCCCTTGCTTCCTTCCTTTCCAGAACTTAAAAGTTCCTGATATTGAGAAACCCCTAAAACCAGGGAAAGGGTTTTGATCGCAGAGTTGTAATCGTCAGCCAGTATAACCACCATTACCAATCTGAGAATCTCACAGCACCCCATCGCACTTATGCTCAGCCTTTCCACCTGCGTTAAGAAAAAAGATCTTTCCTATAAACCTCTCCGTTTTGCCTTTAAAAAACCCCAAAGAAAAACTCTGCGGCCAAACCTTAATTTTTTCTCATTAAGCCTCCCATTTCAAAATCAATTCCTAAAAGTGCCCTCTAATTAACTGGTCTCCCGAAATGGATTTTGGATTTTAGGCCAGTTTAAAACTCAAAAGGCAGAAAAGACAACGGGATATTTCTCCTTGTGCGAGATTTGGGCGAATAGGTAGTAAACATGCTTTAAAAAGTAAAAAAAAAAACGTTCCGAAGATCACGCAGAACAGCTGATTGTTGCACAGCTGACTGTCAAAACTTTTTAAAACTTTTTAAAAACATTTTTAGCGTTTTTTACTACCAGTTGGGGGGGAATAGGTAATAAAAAAAATGCTTTAAAAAAATAAAAAAAAAGTTCCAACGATCAGCTGTGCCATGCGATCATGGGAAGCTTTTTTAAAAAACTTTTTTTTTTGCATTTTTCATTACCGGTTTGGGCGAATAGGTAGTAAAAATCACCCACACAGCTGATTGTCAGAACTTTTAAAAACTTTTTTAAAAACATTTTTTAGCATTTTTTTTTTACTCCCAGTTCAGGCGACTAGGTAGTAAAAAAAAAAAGTTTTAACAGTTCTGACGATTGGCTGTGCGACAATCAGCTCTGCCGTGTGATTTATATTAGCTAGAAAGCCGGAAATCCTGCTTCCTAGCGAATCTAAATCGCACGTCACAGCTGTTTCCCCCCCCCCCCCCCGTTTTACTTTTCCTTTGCAGACTCAGAAAAGGCTTCTTAGCGCCTGCAGTGCGCATGCATGCAAACTCACATGTGCGCATGAAGCGAACCGGTAGCAGACTTCAGAGCATTTCACCCTTGCTCTTCATTCCTCCACAGAAGGTTTCAGAGGAAAGAAGGAAATAGGTAGATATAAAATGAATGGATAATCAAACGGTATTTTTTTATTTATTTTTTTCATTTCTTTTTGCAGGATTTCAATCATAGGACTCTGTGCTCTGTACATATGAGCAAAGAACTTTTTTCTAAGCCCAGTTAGAAAGAGCAAACCAACGTTACTAATAGATCAGAGTTTCTCAACCTTGGGCACTTTAAGCTGTGTGGACTTCAACTGCCAGAATTCCCCAGCCAGCATGGCTGCTGTAAATAATATATAGATCTCTCCCCACCTCAATCTTATCTATGCGATTGCAGAAGGACAATGTTCGGTGCCACCTCATGCTTGCTTGTGCTTCGCTGAGATGCAACGATAGTCTGCCATGAACTAAGGAGAAAGGAGGATGAAGGGGGGCATACTTGGGAAAGTGAAAGTAGTGGCTGTGTCTTCTCCAAATGCTGCTTCAAGGTTGCCCAACTGGAAGAAATTGGGAGAAGCATACCAGAGCACATTGAACTGAGCGTTAGGAAAACAGCTTTGCAGGGTTTTAACTGGTTACCGTATGGTGGGGAATGAAAGATAGGAAAGGAGCGGGAAGTATAACGTAGGAATTTTTGAGGCCGAATCTCAGCTCTGATTATGCATTAATGCTATCTATCTATCTTATCTATCTATCTATCTATCTATCTATCTATCTATCTATCTATCTATCTATCTACCTACCTACCTACCTACCTACCTACCTACCTACCTACCTACCTTATCTATCCATCCATCCATCCATCCATCCATCCATCCATCCATCCATCTATCATCTATCTACCTACCTACCCTATCTATCTATCTATCTATCTATCTATCTATCTATCTATCTATCTATCTATCTATCTATCTATCTATCTATCTATCTATCTTATCTATCTTATCTATCTATCTATCTATCTATCATCTATCTATCTATCTACCTACCTACCTACCTACCTACCTACCTACCTACCTACCTACCTACCTTATCTATCCATCCATCCATCCATCCATCCATCCATCCATCCATCCATCTATCATCTATCTACCTACCTACCCTATCTATCTATCTATCTATCTATCTATCTATCTATCTATCTATCTATCTATCTATCTATCTATCTTATCTATCTTATCTATCTATCTATCTATCATCTATCTATCTATCTACCTACCTACCTACCTACCTACCTACCTACCTACCTACCTACCTACCTACCTACCTACCTACCTTATCTATCCATCCATCCATCTATCATCTATCTACCTACCTACTCTATCTATCTATCTATCTATCTATCTATCTATCTATCTATCATCTATCTATCTATCTATCTATCTATCAATCATCTATCTATCTATCTATCTATCAATCATCTATCTATCTATCTATCTATCTATCTATCTATCTATCTATGCAACGCAACTCAACTCAACGCAACGCACAGTGTTGGAACAGAAGTGAAGAAAAAGAGAAAATTCCTTGCAAGAAAAGGTGCCCTTTTGCTTGAAAAGACTGGCATAGAAGAGGGAAGACAGGAAGGATAATGGGAAAGGAAAGGAAAATGTATGGGGGAGGAGGAAGGATAATGAGTTAAAGGACGAGCAAGGGCAGGGAAAGAAATTGCATGGGTGGGAGCAAGAGACGGAAGGAAGGAAGGAAGGAAGGAAGGAAGGAAGGAAGGAAGGAAGGAAGGAAGGAAGGAAAATAAATGTTGGATGGTCAGAACCCACAAACTGATTCTCCCTGTGCCAAATGTCTTAACTGTGGTTTACCCTAAGCCTGGCACCATGCCCCATTGCAAACAAGCCTTCTGTTTCATCTACTCCACACAATTCTCGTGATGGTAAGATGCCAGCACCCTGCTACTCCAACCTCTCCCTGTCCTCTCTCTCCTCCCTCCCTCCCTCCCTCCCTCCCTCCCTCCCTCTCCCTCTCCCCCCCCCCTCTCTCTCAAAAAAGCTAGAATAATGCACACTAACTCAAAATCAAAACCAGCTGCTCAATTTGCAGACCGGAAAGCAGTGGTCCACAGGAGTCATTCTGGGAGTTGAAGCCCCCATGTTTTCAAGCTCCCATAGTTGAGCCAAGCACCAGCCTAGGCAATGTCTGCGGAATCTTCCTTAACTAGTAAAGAAACGGTTTTGAGAAGGGCTGTGTACGAATCCTGCTGAGAGGGAGGAATTCTCTGTCTGGATGACGCTGAAGAAGCTTGTAGGGTGAGATCATTATTTATGTCCCTCTATCATCTGATGAGGCTAAGTAGCTTTTCTTCCCGACAGGCAGTTGGAGATAAACACTAAAAGGAATGCATTACTGATAGCAAAGTATTCTGCTGCACAATAGCATGCCTTTAATGCAGAATTTGGAATGGGATAGGATAGGAGGATTATAGGAGTAGAATAGGAGTAGAATAGAGTAGGATGGAATGGGGTGAAATTCAGCAGGTTGACAGGTTCTGGAGAACCGGTAGTGGAAACTTTGAGTAGTTTGGAGAACTGGCAAATACCACCTCTGGCTGGCCCCAGAGTAGGGTGGAAATTAAGAATTTGCAATGCCCTTCCCCCAGGAGTGGGGAGGGAATGGGGATTTTGCAGTATCCTTCCCCTCCACACCCACCGAGCCACGCCCATAGAACTGGTAGTAAAAAAAAATTGAATTTCACCCCTGGATAGGATAAGATAGGATGGAATGGGATAGGGTAGGGTAGAGAATAGAATAGAAATAGAATAGAATAATTTAGAATTAGAATTAGGAGTAGAATTAGAATAGGGTAGGATGGAATGGCGTAGGGTAGGGTAGAGAAGAGAATAGATTAGAATTAGAATTAGCAGTAGAATTAGAATAGGAGTGGGATGGGATGGGATGTGGGATAGACTTGACTGGACTAGACTAGACTAGAATAGAATAGAATAACAGAGTTGGAAGGGACCTTGGACGACCATTTTTCACAACTGAAATCATTCCCCATGGTCATGCGATCGGAAATTCAGATGCTTGGCAATGGACTCATCGTTATGACGGTTGCAGTGTCCAGGGATCATGTGATCCCACTTTTTGCGCCCATCTGATGAGCAAAGGCAGTGGGGAAGGTTCACTTAACAATGGTGTTACTAACTTACCAATTGCAGCGATCCACTTAACAACGGTGTCCAGAAAGGTCGTAAGATTCACTCAACAACGGTCTCGCTTAGCAATGGAAAATGTGGTCCTAAATCCAGGACTACCTGTACACGCGTTTGCTCCTATTCAAAAAGGAAGGAACAAGTTTCTGGTCCTTATGACCTCTGGAAGCCTTATTGTGGGGGCGGGGGGGGGAGGGGCGCTTCAATTCTCCCAGCCGAGTTTTATACATTTTGACTACCTTGTTCTGGCGTTCCAGATATATCTGCAGCAACCAGATAATCCGAGTAAATATTTACTATGTGGAGAGAACATTTCATGCCCTTGTCCCTTCCAGTACGTGTCTGGCTTTCTCTCCGTCTTCAGTTTCCCATAGATTAGCAAACAGCCATCTGAATTTTTTTCCTTCCTAATTTTTTACACGCGTCCCCGCCGCCCCCCCAACATGGATTTTTTCCTCTGTGGCATGTTGGTCACACGGAAGTCCTTATCGGCCGAGAGAAAAAAGCCAGAAGGTCAGGTTCCCAAACATCTTGGGAGCTTCAGCTCTTGCGAGATTTTGGTGCTTCCAGGATTTCTAAGCCAGAGGTGGTATTCGGCCGGTTTGGACCGGTTCATGCGAATCAGTTGTGGAAATCGCGGGTGGGCCATCTCTATGCCGTCCCATTTAGGCACGTTTTCATGCAAAATCACATGTGCGGAAGACTGAGCGTGCGTGCTCACATTTGCGAACCGGTGGCTAAGACGCTGAGCTTGTCGATCAGAAAGGCCGGCAGTTTGGCGGCTCGAATCCCTAGCTCCCGCGACTTGTCCCAGCTTCTGCCAACCTAGCAGTTCGAAAGCAGGTGAAAAAATGCAAGTAGAAAAATAGGAACCACCTTTAGTGGGAAGGGAACAGCGTTCCATGCGCCTTCGGCGTTTAGTCATGCTGGCCACATGACCACGGAGACGTCTTAGGACAGCGTTGGCTCTTCAGCTTTGAAATGGAGATGAGCACCGCCCCCTAGAGTCGGGAACGACTAGAACATATGTGCGGGGGAACTTTTACCTTTTAGGGAAGGTAAGTTAATACCACCCTTGTTCTAAGCCATTATTTTTCTCCACTTTCTTGTCTACTGGATGTGTAGAATAGCTGGCAGAACTGATTAGGATTTTATGAGTGTTGGAGAGAACAGTACGATATTTGTTATAAGGAAAGCCATTAAAAACATGGAGAGTGAGATCTTCTATGATTCAAACGTCCAGTTAATTTCTTGGAGTGATTTGTAGTGGCCTTTTCCCAGTATATTTTTCTTGTCCTGCTGGTTTAACCCACAGCTATGTTTCCTGCTAAACTCTATTTATTTTTTATTTAGTTATTTAGTTTGTCAAACATGTACAAGATAACAGACATACATATAAACATGGACATGAACTAAGGAAATGAGTAGAAATAAATGGGGACAGTAGGACAGGTATGGTAGGCATGCTGGTGTGCTTATGCACGCCCCCTTTACGGACGTCTTAGGAATGGGGTGAGGTCCACGGTAGACAGTTTGAGGTTGAAGCTGTGGGGGGTTTGAGGATGTAACAACGGAGTCGGGTAGAGCATTCCAGGCGTTGACCACTCTGTGGCTGAAGTCGTATTTTCTGCAATCGAGTTTGGAGCAATTTACCTTGAGTTTGTACCGATTGTTTGCCTGTGTAAACAATCGATTGCGGTTGAAGTAATCGTTGATAGGTAGAATGTTGTAGCTAACAATTTTGTGTACTGTGCTTAGGTCAGACCGTAGGTGGCGCAGTTCCAGGTTGTCCAAGCCCAAAATTTTGAGCCTGGTAGTGTAAGGGATTCTATTATGAGTAGAGGAGTGGAGGACTCTTCTCGTGAAATACCCCTGGACCCGCTCGATCTCATTAATGTCCGATAAACAGTGTCGATTCCAGGCAGATGAGAATTCCTATGGCCCCTCCCATAGGAAACCAAAGAGAAGCGAAAGGGGAGTGGGCTTTTGCAGGAAACAATTCATTCGTTCGGTCGTTTCAGGAGTGTGAAGATCTGTCCGCGAATCTCAAAGATTCTGTGCCAAGTCTTTCCTTGCACTGCACTGCGTTTGGAAAATATTTACATGGCAGCTCTCCAAGCCAGATAAGGTCTGTGACTGTAAATCCTCCCTCGAAAGACTTTGCTGTATGTGAAAGAGCAGAATTCGCCGTGAATTAATAAAAAGGGGTTTTTCTCGGGACAAGGAGTTTGCTTCATGCTCTCGGGAAGCCTCGGTCAGAACAGATGCTTTGACGGTCCTAAGTGCGAGGATGTAGCAACTGTGCCCTCCCCCTGCCCAAACCGCCGTAAAATCAGGTGCGACTCACTTAATGGCCTCCTTTGCTTAACAAAGGAAATTCTGGTTCCAATTGTGGTCGTAAGTTGAGGATTGGCAGTTCTAGCATACATTTCAATAAATATTGTGGTGTTGGAAGAAAGGGCCAATATACCCAGGACCTTTGTCCTGCACAGTTGAAGGAGCAAAGTCTGTTTGTCATCAAAAAAAGTCACTGGATTTGCCACCTAATCGTTTTGCTTCTACTCCTGTGTTAATGTTCTCTAGATTCTCCGCTGCTTTCTGTTAGAAAGCTCAATATATATATTTATATACTGTCTCTCCTTCTGGATCAATTCATTTATCTCTCCTTTTTTCCCCTTTTTCTTTTTCCTTGCAGTTTGGTAAATGAGTATGGAAGATTATGACTTTCTCTTCAAAATAGTTTTAATCGGGAACGCTGGTGTGGGGAAGACCTGCTTAGTGCGACGGTTTACACAGGTAAGAAGGGATTAAATGGATATGGGAGACTTGTCGGTATTTTTGCATAGCGGGGAGAAAAGGGCTGGATATGATAGGATTCCCCCCCCCCCCCCAATTCGCTATCGAGCTCCGTATCCGATTTGAGCCATTTGCTTTTGAAGGGAGATGATACATTTCATTTCATTATTTATCTTATTTTGTTTTTATTTCATTTATTATTTTTATTTTATTTCCTGCCCCTACTTGCATGCTCAAATGCAAAAAGGGGAAACGAAATGCACAGGTACAGTATAGGTGGTACCTTGCTCAACAGTAGTAACTGTGAGAGAGATCTTGGAGTCCTAGTGGACAACCATTTAAATAGGAGCCAGCCATGTGCAGCAGCTGCCAAAAAAGCCAACACAGTCCTAGGCTGCATCAACAGAGGGAGAGAATCAAGATCACGTGAAATGTTAATACCACTTTATAATGCCTTGGTAAGGCCACACTTGAAATCCTGCATTCAGTTTTGGTTGCCATGATGTAGAAAAGATGTGGAGACTCTAGAAAGAATGCAGAGAAGAGCAACAAAGATGATGAGGGGACTGGAGACTAAAATATATGAAGAACGGTTGCAGGAACTGGGTATGTTTAGCTTAAGAGAAAGAAGGACTAGGGGAGACATGATAGCAGTGTTCCAATATCTCAGGGGTTGCCACAAAGAAGAGGGAGTCAAGCTATTCTCCAAGGCACCTGAGGGTAGAACAAGAAGCAATGGGCGGAAACTAATCAAGGAGAGAAGCAACTTAGAACTGAGGAGAAATTTCCTGACAGTCAGAACAATTAATCAGTGGAACAGCTTGCCTCCAGAAGTTGTGAATGCCCCAACACTGGAAGTCTTTAAGAAGATGTTGGATAGCTATTTGTCTGAAACAATATAGGGTTTCCTGCCTAGGCAGGGGGTTGGACTACAAGACCTCCAAGGTCCCTTCCAACTCTGCTATTGTATTATTGGATTTATCCTTTTGTTTTGTTTGTTTGGCTAGCTCTCTGCCAACAAAATTGGAACCCGGAAAAGGGGGGGGGGTAACTGCGTGCACCTCCCCCTGCATGACCCCCATTTTCAGCCATGACAGCCTCCTGCAGCCCTCTGCTAGTGAAAATGGAGCCCAGGGGAGCCTCCCATGCACACCCCCAGCTCTGTTTTCGCTGGCAGAGGGATGTAGGACGCTGTGGTAAAGAGAGTGCCCCGGGGGGGCGCTGGCAGGCACCGTGGGCCAGCCCTTTTCTGTTTCCATGCTGGCCCCGCGGGCCATATTTAAGCACCCTGCGGGCCATATCCGGCCCACAGGCCTTGAGTTTGACACCCCTGGCATAATGGATTGATTTAGGAATCCTGGAGTTCACTTAACGTCCGTGGCATTTATATAATAACCGCTGCGTTTGCTAAAGGGCCTTCACAAAAAAAGATTGCAAAATTGGGCATAGTCACAGGCTGACCCGCTGAATGGCCAATGCGACATACGACCTTAACTCACCAATGTAGGTCGGTCAGTCGGTGTATAGTAGCAAACCATAGTTGCTCTCTAATTGCATTGTTTGCTAATTGTTTTTGAATCATGCACCATCCAGAGCTGTTACAGAGTCGGGCAGCCTTATAGATTTAGTGAATAAATTAACAAATTAAGGTCTAAGCCAGGGGTGTCCAAACTTTGGAACTTTAAGACTTGTGGACTTCAACTCCCAGAATTCCCCAGCCTGGTCTAAGCGGCTGGTCGTTTTATCTGATCCAATCTCAGGATATTTTCTTTAAAAAAACAAATGCCTCAAGTTTTCTCAGGACAGGCTGAATCTCATGAATCTGATTTAAAAAAGCTTGTGTGATGACCTGAGGCAAGGCATAGCAGTACCGTATTTTTCGGAGTATAAGACGCACCTTTTTCCCTCAAAAAAGAGGCTGAAAATCTGGGTGCATCCTATACACTGAATACAGCAATTTTTTGCCTCCCGAAACCCCGCCCCTTCACAGAAATGGCCGTGCAGAGCCTTTAGGGGGCTTATGGAGTGCTCCTGGGGGCTGGGGAGGGCAGAAATGAGCAAAAATGGGTTGGTTTTTGCTCAGTTTTTTCCCTCCCCCAACCCCCAGGAGCACTCTACAAGCCTCCTAAAGGCTATCCATGCCCTTTTTTTTGATAAAAAAGGCCCATTTTTACGAAAAACGGGCCATTTTTTGCTTGTTTGAGGGGGGGGACCCCCCAGGAGCACTCTACAAGCCTGCTAAAGGCTATCCATGCCCTTTAAAAAAAAATGGGCCTGTTTCCGCAAAAAATGGGCTGTTTTGGGGAGGTTTGCAGAGTGCAAAACCTTTTTTTTTTTTTTAAATTGCCTCTTCAAAACCTTGATGCATCTTATACGCTGGTGCGTCTTATATTCCTAAAAATATGATAATACAATCAGCTGATAGTTCAAATCGCTCCAACTTTCCCCCAAACGCTCTCACGTTGATGGCAAGTCCCAGAGCAAAGTGCTGACCTACAAATACACACACACACACACACACACACACACACACACACACACACACCCCTCCAGCAGCCTCTAGCTACAAATAGTCCAGCCCAATGCTATGAGCACAATGGCTGCAAAGTAAGAAATCCAGCAGAGCAGGGGAGTAAGTCAATGAGTCCAGGAAGCGAAGGAACAAGGCAATTAATCCAGGGAGCAAGAAATAAAGCAAGAAGTACAGGAAACTTCAAATGTCGGCAACGGCACCCAAAACTCCACGAATGCAGCCCTTGTTCCCAACGAACGCCCCTCCCCACAGTGTCTCCTTAAGTCTCAGTCCCCAGGTGTGCCTTATGAAGAGGGGCGGGGCGCTCTCCTCCCGAGTCATTGAGTCAGCCTGCGCTGTTCCTGCCTTCTCTCCACTCTCCGTGCTCGAGGATCAGGAGTTGTTGGTCCTTGCTCCTTGTCTGAGCTCTGTTGCTCCTCATGTTCACTGCTTGCCCTCTCTTGGTTATCCTGCCCCCGTTCCTCCCTGCCTACAAGCCATCCTAATCCTCAAAGGCCCTCGCCTGACTCGACCTGCTCCTCCCCACATTCCTCTGAAGCCAATGAAGCCACCCCCTTGCTCTCCTTCGGCTCCAGCTCGTCTTACTCCTCAGATTCAGGCTTCCAATGGGGGCATGACAGCTTAGGGAATCTGCTCCCATCTACTCTCTTGTCAGTGGTGGGATACGACCGGTACGCCCTGGTATGGGTGTACCGGTGCCTGCTGGGAGCACCAGGTACTGTTCTGGTGCTCCAGAGGGCTCCCCTGCCTTCTTACCTGTATTTGAGCCAATCGGGGCGTACGGCCCCTGCGCGAAGCTCCGCCAAGCAGCTGGAGCGTTGTGGAGGATCGCGGGCGGTAAATACGCATGCGCGAGTGCAATGGAGTGGAGGTTTGGCCCCGTTGCACCATACCGCTTGCAACGGGATCCGGAACCCATCCCTGTCTCTTGTCTACCACATCAAAACAACACTTCAGAAGCAAGTAATCATTGTTTTATTTGTCATGTGCCTGTAAGCCAGCTGCCACACAAAGCAATATACATCCCAGCATCAATAATTAATTCAGTTGCTTGCTCAAATCCATTTGAAGTTCGCCGCTGAAATACAGAGGCTCCATTCCCCCCCCCCCCCCCGATGGCTCGTAATATTGAAAGCGATCCTTAAAACCCGTCCGGAAACAAACAACAAGGCATTTCTGCAGGGAGAATTAATACTTAAACCAGCTTCACGCAGCCTCCTGCAGACAAAATGGGCTTTAGGGCCTTTTAAAATGTTGATAGATTGGGCTCCAGGTATACAATAGTTCTGGGAAACTCCGGTGCCAACTGTCTGAAAGGAGATGGGGGGGGAAAAGGCTTTCAATTATGACCTGGCTATTTTAATGCCAGTGTTATAACTGAAGCTTGGCCTGGCCGAAGCCATCTTGGAGCTTCAAAATTGGAGCTGAGGGATACGGAGGGCAGATTAGAGAGAGCTGGGGTTTGTAGCCAAAACAAAATGCTTTCTCTTGGGAACCAAGGACATCCTCACACCTGGCCAGAGGAAGGAGGAGTAAGGTTCACCAGGCAACCAGACATCATCTTGATTGGCCCATGTGACAGATTGTTTGGGGTTGAGAGAAAACTTTTACTTTTAATTAGGTGAAAACTCTGGGAATCTCCAGAGTCGGTTTTCACCAGATCTGTGCCAATATGCTCTCTCCAATAAAGCTTTTCTTTGAGGAATTCACCTGCTTTGGAGTTTTGCTTGCTGTGGGGTTTATTACTTGAAACCTTGACTGTCAGGGTGGAAATTCAGCCCTGTTCCCCTCCTGGGGTAATTGTATTTAATGAGGGATGAACCGTGGTTTTTCCTTGAAGTATACTTCATAATTAAGAAAAATAAACCAAGGATATATTCTGAGAAACACATTTTATTCTAAAGAAAATGAAAACAAAACTTACTAGCTGATGATTACATTTTTGGCAGTGTTCCTGCCTACCTTCTTGGCGGGCGAACAAAGAATAATGATGTGGAAAAGAATGTGGACATGCGTAGTGAGTTTAGTGATAAGAGTCAGATCAGTCTACCGTATGTCTTTGAGTTTAAGCACAGCTGGCAAACAAAAAACGCAGTGACATTGACAGCCAGTTGGTTTCTACTAGGTGAATGACATGAACATCCAAATGTGAGCAAGTTTTAGAACTTTGATCTGATTTTTTAAATCCCCCCCCGTTCTGCCCAACACAATCTACATATCATTCTCGACTTAAGACCACAATCAAGCCCCCAAATTTCTGTTGCTAAGTGAGAGTCTCCCCCCCACCCCCCATTAGTACAGGTCACATCGTCCAATTAGATGCCCAGGTATTGTTATGGGAAAACTCTGGCAGACACCTGCTGAAGCGTCCTTGGTTCCCATGAAACAGTTTCTTGTTATTGTCTAGACTTCACATTCCAAGCTCTTCCTCCCTTCCAAGCCTGACATAGGCTGGGTTGGTTGGTTGGTTGCCAGACAAGTGTCCACATTTTGATCACACAACTATGCAGATGTTTCAATCAGGGGTGAGTTACTGCTGCGCATGTGCGCATTTGCACATAAATAGGTCTGTGCATGCGCAAAACATTTAAAAAGGAAAAAAAAAGTCAAGATGGCAGCCCCGTAGGAGAACCGGTTTGGGGGGTGTGGCAGGCCTGGGTCGCTGCCGGTTCCAGCGACCCAGGCTACCAAACCACTACCGGTTCAGCCGAACCAGTCCAAACCGGTAGGAACCCACCACTGTTTCTAATGGATGTAAGCAGGAGGATAAGTTGCAAGTCACTTTTTTGCGGGTGCCGTTGCTAAACTTCTAACCGTTGCTAAATGAATGGTTTGTAAGTCAAGGAGTGTCTGTGTTGGGCTAATCCAAGTTTGAAATAATGTTGTGCAAAACGATCGCTAGAGCTGAAACTGTAGCCTGAATAATTTTTATTTTCTTTCTTTGTTAAGGGACTTTTCCCACCAGGCCAAGGAGCCACCATTGGGGTTGACTTTATGATTAAGACGGTGGAGATAAATGGTGAGAAAGTAAAGGTAAGCCTTCGTTTAACTTTCCTGCCTCAGCTGGGAATCTGTTCATGTCCCAAAAATGTGTGTTGCAACTGAGGACAACTTAAAGGAAGCATGGTATGCTTCCTAGGTGGAACTTAGTCTCCAGTCCAATCTCTTCTTAAACATCTCCAGTGTTGGAGCGTTTACAACTTCTGGAGGCAAGTGGTGATTAATTGCTCTCACTGTCAGGAAATTTCTCCTTAGTTCCAGGTTGCTTTTCTCCTTGATTAGTTTCCACCCATTGCTTCTTGTCCTGTCCTCAGGTGCTTTGGAGAATAGTTTGATTTCCTCTTCTTTGTGGCAACCCCTAAAATATTGGAGCACCGGAGGGAGGGATAGAGGAATGAAAGGAAGGAAGCAAGGAAGGAAATAAAGAAAGAAAAAGGCAGGCAGGCAGGAAGAAAGGAAATGTGGGATGATCAGTTGCAATAGAGAGGCCCAAGATGGATGGATGGATGGATGGATGGAATGAAGGAAGGAGGGAGGGAAGGAAATATGGGAGGGAGGAAGGAAGGAAGGAAGGCAGGCTGGCAGGAAGGAAGGAAATGTGGGATGATCAGTTGCAATAGAGAGGCCCAGGAAGGAAGGATGGGAGGAAGGGAGGGAAGGAGGAAGGAAGGAAGGCTGGAAGGAAGGAAATGTGGGATGATCAATTGCAACAGAGAAGCCCAGGAAGGAAGAGAGGGAGGGAGGAAGGAAGGAAGGCTGGAAGGAAGAAAGGAAATGTGGGATGATCAGTTGCAACAGAGAGGTCCAGGAAGGAAGGATGGGAGGAAGGGAGGGAGGAAGGAAGGAAGGGAGGGAGGAAGGAAGGAAGGCTGGAAGGAAGGAAATATGGGATAATCAGTTGCAACAGAGAGGCAAACAAAGGAAGAGAAAGAAAAAGAAAGGAAGAAAGAAAGAAAGAAAGAAAGAAAGAAAGAGAAAGAAAGAGGAAGCGATGGAGATTGTTGCTTTATTCTCTTTGCCCTTTCAAGCCGATTATTTTAGGAACTTTGCCACTTTCAAAACCGATCTTCAGAAAAATGTGTGTTTCTCTCTTTCTTCATCCTCTCTCTTTCCTTCGGTCTTGTGTCCTTTAGAATATAAGCAAGGGCGAGGGTAGTTTCATTTCTTCCAGCTCATGCCAACTGCTGTGATAATTTTTGGAGCTTCGCCAAAGGAGCCAATCCTTTCCATCCTAAAGCGTATCCCCCGTCCCCCACATGTCCCCAAAGCATCTGGAAGGGGCCCGTTTCGGATAGGCTCCCTTAAGCAGAAGACCCATTAACTTTAGCTGCCTTCATAATGGTTTCAGCCAGGCTTGGCTCGGCCTGCAGTTTAGCATCTGTGGTTGCTTTCCTTCAGTAGGAATCCAGTTGCTTTTAAGTTGTTTTTGGTTCTCCTGCTAAAGCCAAGGGCTGCACTTCACCAGCAAAGCTGAAATAACAGTCTCTTTGCTCCGGCAGAGTTGCTGAAAGGGCATTAAAAAAAACCATTTATGTGGTTTGAATTCCAAGTTAATGGAATTGCACAATCACGTTCTGTGTTACTCTTGTGGCCCACCAGCTGCTGGGCAGAGCTGGCAGCAGATTCGGACAGTGAGGAGGTTGGGGAGGAACATTGGCCAGTCCTGGAGTCTGGGGAAGGCTCTGATGAGGGCTCTGTGTCGGAGGCAGAGATGGGACCAGAGCCCTATGCCAGTTATCAGCTACCTTCAGAGTCAGACATCAGTGGGGCAGAAGAACAGCTGGAGCCTGTTCCCAGTGTGCGCATGTGCAGAGTTGTCAGATGAAGGGAGCAGCTAAGGAACAGGGGTCGACTTGGGAGTAAGGCCACAGGTGAACGATGAATGGCCCCTCCCAAGGGGAAATCAAAGAGGAGCGAAAGGGGAGTGGAGTTTGCAGGAGACAATTAGTTCGTTTAATTGGTTCGTGACTCTCGAAGCTCCTGGCCAAGTTTTGCAGAGATCGGCCTGGCAGCTCTCCAAGCCAGAAAAGGTCTGTGACTGTAAATCCTCCCTCGAAAGACTTTGCCGGATGTGAATGAGCAGAATTCACAGTCAATTAATAAAAGGGTTTTTTGTTGGGATCATGCTGTTTGCTTCATGCTCCTCGGAAGCCTCGGTCAGAACAGTTAGAAAAGAGAGCCAGTTTCGTCTATAGGCATGAGAGTTGTGAGTTCAAATCCAGTCTTAGCCAGGAAACCCAGCTGGATGACTTTGGGCCAGTTTTTCTCTCTCTCTTGTCAGTCCTCACAGGGTGGTGGTTGTGGGAAAAATAGGAGGAAGGAGTACTGTATTGTGTGTGTGTGTTTGGCACTTTGAGTTATTTCTGGGAGTTAAAGTCCACACGTCTTAAAAGGGGCCAAAGTTTGCCATGTTGGCTCAGGAATTCTGGGAGTTGAAGTCCACAAGTCATAAAGGGGCCATAGTTGTCTACTCCTGGGTTAAAAGATGAGGATAAATTATTAGTTTGCTGCATACCCAGCTTGGATATCATGTATTAGTAGTCAGTCTGTCTACTGCTCCATTGATTTAGTATTTAGTGTAATGTAAAGTTAAGAGGCCATAATAAGACATGCAGGAATGTTCTGTAAAACAGCAAATACTGCAATTTTAATACAGGTACATTTGATGAAAGGCTAATGGCCAGAGAACAACAGTTATTGTTTAAAAGGAAAGGCAATCTTTTGCTCGCTTGGGGAAAAATAGTTTGCAAGTACGGTATACATTACTTTAAGCGAGTCTCCGGAACAAAACTTCCCTTTAAGTAGGTTTTTTTTGGCGGGGTTGTAAAAAGTTTTTTATTTTTCCTTTTGGAGAATGCCATTAGATGTTTTGGTGGGAAGATACATTAGCCGTGAGGTGCTTTGTGCTCCCTGAGCTTTGTCGGGTTCTTTTTTTGCAGACATTTCATTACCGGACTGGGTAACGTCATCGGTGCTAACTCAACTCCCTTCTAGCCCTGATGATGTTACCTAGTTGGGTAATGAAACATCTGCCCCAAAAAACACACCATCAAGCTCAGAGAGCACCAAGGACTCCTCCTTTCGACCATGAACTACAAATACTCTCCTTTATCAATACATTTTCCGTTTCTTTGCTTTTTTATATTTTATACTTTTTAAAAAAATTTAAAAAAAAGGTTTTGAAAGAAATAGAAGTGGACACTTGATATGGATGGGAACACCTGGAGGATTTGTGGGCTAGGAGGACCCAGGTTTCATTGGGGTCAGTGCTAACACGTTCTATTTTTTTTTTCTTTTCCCCAACCCTTCGTTTTCCTTCTTTTCCCTGTTGTGGGGAAAAAACAAAAGCTGCAGATTTGGGACACAGCGGGCCAAGAAAGGTTTCGTTCCATTACGCAGAGCTATTATCGCAGTGCCAACGCGTTAATCCTGACCTACGACATCACCTGCGAAGAGTCCTTCCGATGCCTTTCCGAATGGCTACGGGAAATCGAGCAATATGCCAGCAATAAGGTTATCACCGTCCTAGTTGGTAAGAGGCATTGGCGTGTTTATCCCGTACCAGGGATCGGTCAGGCGCAACCGATCAGGAAGCAAGGCGGTTCAAATGGCTTCAGGTTTATTGCGTGCTAACGCTCTCAACAAGAATCTGAGCTACTAACGGTCAAAGCAAATTAGCGGTAGATAACAATGAATGGAATTCAAGGTGGGCTGGATTTAGATCTCTTGTGAACACAAAGGGACTCCAAACTGATGATGCGCTCGACACCTCCCTCAGCCTGGTCATCTCCTACACCTTGCCAGATTAAAGCAACGACCTGCATAAGCATTAGATGTTCTCTGTGAGGGGCTACGGAGGGTCCATCTTCACCCTTTTCCTGCATACCAAATATCCCAAGCTTTTTACTTTTTACCTCTTTACTCTCAGGGAGAAAGTCCCTCCCTCCTGCGACTCTGGACCAGACTTCGCCATACTTGGGCAACCCAAATCTTTTTTTTATCCAGCTCCCCCCACCTCCCACTTATATACCGTATTTTGCAGAGTATAATACGCACCGGAGTATGAGACGCACAAAGGTTTTGAAGAGGCAAATTTTTTAAAAAAATATTTTTTGCACTCTGCAAACCTCCCCAAAACGGCCCGTTTTTCACGAAAACTGGCCTGTTGTTTCCCAAAATAATGGCATGAATAACCTTTAGGGGGCTTGTAGAGTGTTCTTGAGGGGTGGGGGGCCAAAAATGAGCAAAAACGACCCATGTTTGGTGAAAACAGGTCTGTTTTTTGTCAAAAAGGCATGGATAGCCTTCAGGAGGCTTATAGAGTGCTCCTGGGGGCTGGGGGGGGGGGAAATTGAGCAAAAAACAGCCTGTTTTTCACTCATTTCTGCCCTCCCCAGCCCCCAGGAGCTCTCTGAAAGCCTTCTACAGGCTATGCACGGCCATTTTGGTGAAGGGGGCGGTGTTTCGGGAGGCAAAAAATGCTGTATTCAGTGTATAAGACGCACCCAGATTTTCAGCCTCTTTTTTGTGGGAAAAAGGTGCGTCTTATACTCCAAAAAATACGGTAGTTGATATTCAGCTCAGTAAGAATCACTACTCTTTGTTCAGTTGTTGGCTTCATGACTTTCTCAATCCCGCTTAATTTCTTCCCCTTCCAATTTGGTTTTGCTTACTCTTTGCAGATCCTTTGTTCAGTTGTTGGCTTCATTACTTTCTCGATCCCGCCTAATTTCTTCCCCCTCCTGTTTCTTTTCTTTAGGAAACAAGATTGATTTATCCGATAAGCGAGAAGTCTCCCAACAGAGAGCCGAAGAGTTTTCCCAAGCCCAGGATATGTACTATCTGGAGACCTCGGCAAAAGAATCCGATAACGTGGAAAAACTCTTTTTGGACTTGGCTTGTCGGCTGATCAGCGAAGCGAGACAGAACACCCTGCTCAACAATGTGGAGTCTCCGTTGCCCGGCGAAGGGAAAAATATCAGTTATTTGACTTGTTGCAATTTTAACTGATCCGCATTCGAACCCCAAGAGTTATGACTGCTCCTTCTACAGGCCTCTCTCCGGAGGCAAAGGCTGCTATGACCCGGTCTGACTGGTGGAGATAGTCAGGCACCCAATCATGGAGCATGCCAAGCTGGCCATTTGTCTCAAGTGTCAGTCTAGAATATAATCCCTTTTTCTTTTTCTTTTCTTTTTAACACATGTCCCATCCCGGAGCCCTCAAAATTTGGAGATTAAAGATTCAAAAAAAGGTGCTAGGTAGCGGCTGGTCAGGTCATGGTTTTTACTTCTTGGAAGCATCTGGGATCCTTGGAAATTCAGGATGAATTGTGCCTGCCTTTTACATCTTTACAAGAAGGGGAAACGAGAGGCGCGTTAGAAAACGGCTGCGGGTTGCGCCAGCTAAGTTGACAACGCTTTTATATAAACCAGGACCCAGAGTGCCATTTTGTATGGCACAAACTCCACCGAGTGTGTGTGTTGCGTGCGTATGTGATTTTGTTTTTGTTTAAAAAAAAAAACCTAAGTATTAATGCATCTGTGTTCTGGGATTTTGGTAAACGTGGAAGTTAAAAAAAAAAGAGGGATAAACTGGTGGTTTGCAATCAGCAGCTCTTGAGATTGGACGGCTGCCCTTTCGGTTCTTGTATTCCCGAAGCTAAATTTCCTCTGGGGTCAGCTTACTCTCTTCTCCACAGATAGATGTGTTCCTTGTAAAGGGATGGATCGTAAATGCAGCCGTCTTTTGGTTAGTTCGTGCCTGCGGGGCACTGCTCCTTCCGAGGATAGAGACCAATGACACAAATTTAAAAGTTGGCCACTAGTTATCCCTGCACCTCTGATCAAATAAGTGTTCCAAAACTTTTGTCTCTCAGCTCAGCATTTTGCCATACGGTGGGGCTTCCAAACCCACTTCGATTCTTGCAGAAAAGAGCTGGTGAAGTAGTGTTTATACATAACGCTCCACCGGTCTTGGATTTAGCCAAAATAGCTTCTTTGTGAGAAATGCTGGATCCTGGAAATCTGGATTTCGGATGCTGCTGTTTGAGAGAATGCTGCAGCGCTGAGGCTGGGGGGCTATACCTATGCACACATGTCATACGTGGGGTGTGCTTTGTTGTTGATGCATTTGAGGAATGGGGCATGGATGGTCCTGTGTTTGTCCTGGGAAGTTCTTAGAAGTCCCTCTTGAAATGAGCTGTTCAACGTAGCAGGTAGACCTCATGGCTGAATCCTGCTTTTAACTAGACCACTAGCACCAGCTCTGGAATTTGCTCTCTTGTTGGAAAAAGGCGTGTACAATTTCATTTTTTTTTTTTTTGTAAAAATACGGTTGAGGGGGCGGGGAAAAAATAGCACGTTCTAAATCTTTTAGGCGGCTTTATCGAGGCTGCGATCCTCTTGCAGAGTACGTAGCTCTCTAAAGCTAATTTTAAAAGGCACAAATACAAGCCCACTTCCCACAGTCACTTGGGAGATTCGTTTTGTTTGCTGTACTTGGGATTTCGTTGTGCGTGGGTGCGCGTGCCCTTGTGCGCGTACACAAAGAACGGTGTGTAAGCAATACCCTTGAACCAAAGCCTCGCTGCTGCTGGAAGGACGATAACGCACAAAAGTCTCTCGCGCACAAGTTGGCAAATTCAGCACTCCCAACATCGAATTGCAAGGAGTCAACGCAAATTTCCTCCCCTATCGGTGCTTCACTTGCATGCCTTGAAGAGAGGCAAATTGACTTGTCTGGAATGCAATGGGCTCACCACGGTTATTAAGATTAGCATGCCATGGCTGGATGTTCCGTATTGAGCGTAATTGGAAGAAGCAAATGAGCTTTTGGTATCCAGTGCAGAGGTTCTACACCACATCAGCCTCCAGTAAAAGCAGTCGTATCGTCAATTCAAGTGGGCCAGCTGGTACAGGATGTTTGGGGGGATCGAATTGTGCTCAAACTGTGACTGATGTCCCCTTTTGCATTAAAATAAAGCTGCTAAAAATTTTAGCCTTTTTGAGAATAAAGCTGACATTTTAAAAGCGTTGCTTTTTTCCCTTCTTTCTTTCTTGCCGTTTACTTTTCTTTTTCAAAGTCCAACATTACTGTTACAGAAATCACAAGAGTTACCCATCGTTGCAGATGGAGGACACAGCTTCCAATGTTCGTTTAACGAAAGTGGGAACTCTCTTATTCCGTCCAGGTAGTCCTCGACTAACAACCATAATGGAACCCCAAATTTCCCCTGCTATTCAAAACAATTGTGAGTTTTGCCCCGTTTTTATGACCTTTCCTGCCACTGCGGTGAATCGCACTGCAGTGAAGCTAGTAACACTGTTAAGGGAATCTGGCTTCCCCATTTTGCTTTGCTTGTCAGAAGGTCGCGAAGGAGATCACATGACCAGACACTGCAACCGCCATAAAGTACATGCCAGTTGCCAAGCCTCTGAATTTTGATCACGTGACCACGCGGATGCGGCAATGATTGTGTGAAAAGCGGTTATAAGTTACTTTTTTCATGTGCTGATGTAATTTTGAGGAGTCACTAAATCAGAGGTGGGCTCCTACTGGTTCGGACCGGTTCTCCCGAAGTGGTAGTGCTGCCTTCAAACAGAGAGTGAACGGGTTCTCTTCTTTTTTTAAAAAGTGGGCCCTCACACCCGCCCCTGGGTTATACCGTATTTTTCGGAGTATAAGACGCACCTTTTCCCCCTCAAAAAAGAGGCTGAAAATCTGGGTGTGTCTTATACATTCTACAGCATTTTTGGCCTCCCAAAACCCCACCCCCTTCACCAAAATGGCGATGCATAGTTTTAGGAGGCTTCCAGAGTGCTCCTGAAAGCTGGGGAGGGCAGAAATGAGCAAAAAACGGGCTGTTTTTTGCTCAATTTTGCCCCCCCAACCCCCAGGAACTCTATAAGCCACCTAAAGGCTATCCATGCCCTTTTTTGACAAAAAACAGGCCTGTTTTTGCAAAAAATGGGCCATTTTTTGCTCCTTTTTGCCCCCCCAACCCCCAGGAGCATTCTACAAGCCTAAAGGCTTTTCATGCCGTTTCTTTGAAATAAAATGGGACCGTTTTTGGGAGGTTTGCAGAATGCAAAAACTTTTTTAAAAAAATTTGCCTATTCAAAACCTTGGTGCGTCTTATACTCTGATGCGTCTTATACTCCGAAAAATACGGTATCTTTATTCCAGCTTCTGAAGCCCAGCTGATCCAGAGCAGCAGCAGCTGTTTCCTTTTTTTTCCTGACCAATTTTTGTTCACACATGCTCAGCGAACTGGTAGTAAACTGGTTAGGAACCCACCACTACACTAAATGAATAGTTGTAAGTCAAGGACTACATGAATATAAAGTTAGGGTTAAAATACGACTTGCAGTGTTGAGGGAAAGATGGTGGGTAGCAGACGTACTTGATCTGAAACTTCTTCCAAGTTGTGAACCAAAACAGCCAATGCAATCCTAAATTGCATTAACAGAGGGATACAACCAAAATCAAGTGAGGTACTAATACCACTTTATAAAGCATTACTAAGAATACTTAGTTAGCATACTGCATCCTATTTTGGTCACCACATTATAAAAAAGATGTTGAGACTCTAGAAAGAGTGCAGAGAAGAGCAACAAAGAGGATTAGGGGACTGGAGACTAAAACATATGAAGAACGGTTGCAGGAACTGAGTATGTCTAGTTTAATGAAAAGAAGGACTAGGGGAGACATGATAGCATCTTCCGATATTTGATGGGCTACCACAGAGAGGAGGGGGTCAAGCTATTTTCCAAGGCACCTGAAGGCCAGACAAGGAATAATGCATGGAAACTAACCAAGGAGAGTTTCAACCTGGAAATGAGGAATTTTACAGAACAATCAATCAATGGAACAGAAGTTGCCTTCGGAGGTTGTGGGGGCTTCATCACTGGAGGCTTTCAAGAAGAGATTGGACTGCCATTTGTCAGAAATGGCGTACGGCAGTGATGGCGAACCTATGGCACGCGTGCCACAGGTGGCACGTGGAGCCGTTTGTCAGGGCACGCGAGGCACTGCCCTGTCAGCTAGCCAGCACGCATGCGAAGGGCGTCCAGGGAGCGGGGGAGGCTGTTTTCGACCTCCCCAGGCTCCTATAAAGCCTCTGGAGCCTGGAGAGGGCGAAAAAAGCATGTAAAAATGGGGGGTTGCGCCTGTAGTGCGTGCATGCGCACTTGGGGAGGTCACGCATTGCATTATGGGTGCGGCACACTTGCACACGATCCCCCTGTGCTCCCCCCACTTATGGCACGCGAGCCAAAAAAGGTTCGCCATCGCTGGCGTAGGGTCTCCTGCTTGGGCAGGGGGTTGGACTAGATGACCTACAAGGTCCCTTCCAACTCTGTTAATCTGTAATCTTGAATGTCTACACCACCTCTCCATAGAGTTATTGTTTTATTTTATTTACAGTTCTTATATACAGCCATAGGACTTCCAGCAATTCACAATATCAAAATTTATAACAGTAGACAAATACAACTAGTTCTTATTTAACCATGCTGGTTGGAACAAGACAGTCTGCCATCAAGCAACACAGTTTTAAGTCAAATAATGTGTTCATGTTGCTTAGCAATGACAGTTCCAGCAATCCTGGTTGCCATTGTTAAACAATGGGTGGGCCATTGAGTGAGGATCTCACCTGATGATAGCATCTAACTTCCTGCTGGCTTCCCCAATGACTTTGTTTATGGAAGCTGGCACAGAAGATCACAAATCATGATCACATAAAGCGAAGGGACGCTGTGACATCTCTTAAGTGCAAGACCTGGTCATAACTTACCATTCATTCAGAAGCCACCATAAATTCAAATGGTTGCTGAATGAGTGGTCATTAAACAAGAAGCACCTGTACATCAAAGAGATGAAACTGTAACTCAACTGTCTCCTCATCCAAGGAACGAGCTAGAGGTTTTGCAAACAAGCTCAGTTTAAATCATCATCTCTCGTGATGGTGGCCTCCTTGTTGGGCAGCTGCTCATGATCGGAGAAGAGTTCAGAAGACCAGTCTGCGACATCAGGCACGGGAGAAGTTGTGGGAAGCAGTTTTGGTCGTCTGAAGTCTACCAAAGGTGGTTTGTCAGGCGATTCGTTGACTGGAGGACCAAGCATCGTTCTCTGTTGACACATAAGTTGGCCTCCAACATCAGCTTCTTCCGGTTGCTTCTTTTTAGGAAGAAATCCGACCTTTGCTAATTTGGAAAGATTTCTTGGACTCCAGGCTCCTCCTTGAATTTCAGAAAGAGGAAAATCCTCTATAACTCGCCCATCACCGTGAAGCCTGATGAAGCTTTTCCTTCTCTTCCTTCTCCACGATTTTACATCCTGACCTTGGATTTCCCCTGAAGGAAGACTCCATTCTTGGCCAACATCTTCGGACAGCAATTCTTGCGCCGAGAGGCGACTCAGAGGTCCACATGGATTGTTCGTGTCAGCTTCTGTGTTGCTTGAACTTGCGGACGGCGAGAACTTGCTGACGAGTTGTTTCACCAAAGAGTTTTTAGAGGGGAGCCTAGGCTTTTTACACCTGGCTTTGTCCCAAGGCAATTTATTCAGGGGTAATTGGCTTCGAAAGGATCCTTTCCCTCCAGGGAGGCTGTCTGGATGACAAGGCCTTGCGAGGGGATCGGGAGTGAAGTCCAGGGTACCAACAGGGCTGCATTCAGACTTGAACCCTGAGCTGGCAATCGGAGTACTTGTTTTGGGGATCGAGACATCCATGGTATCATATAACGATAACCCATAATGAGAAGTAGTCCAGCTAGCATTTCCCTTCCCTTCCCTTGGCATGAATTCTGATTTTATACAGATTGGGGTGAGCCTGCCAGTTCGCGGCGTGACTATCTGGGGCCTGTGTAATGTTGCTGGAGTGCTTTTCGTCGATCCCCCGACGCTAACATCAAAAAGATCTGCTGAAGCATCAAAATTAGCCTCAGGGCAACTGGAACCCGCCTGCGGGAAACAGTAGATATCCCTTCCTCTCCAAGAACAGTCTGGTTCTTCTGCGAGCAGCTCATTCTCTTTATTGTCGCCTGATTTTTCACCGAGAACCGAGGCAGGACGCCACTCTGGACCATTTGAGAGATCGGCAGGGGAGCTGCCACTGTCAAGCCTGGCAAGAAATTCAATCAAGCCTTCGGAGGAGGCTTCTGGAGCAGTTACACCTCCTGTAGCAAGGTGTTCCTTAGGTCTCTGATGGGGCAAAAGGTGCCGTGGATTTGCTAGACCATAGCTGGACTGGATGCTGATTTTGCAGGAAGAATCTTTCCGCTCCGATGCGAAGGGGCTTTCTAATATATCACCATCTTTTCCTTTTGTGGAACGTCTACTTCCTAGCTCGTCCCTAGGGGTGAGACTCTGCGGAGAAGGATACAAACAAGACTTCTGACCTTTGTGTACCTCTCCATTATCTGGCGTCAAAGTTTGGCCTTTGAAATTGTAAACTGATTGGTTGTGTGACGGGATAGCTCCATCTTCGTCTTTTCGATTCTCCGAGCTGGCCTCGCGTGTATCTAAAGCTGCAGAAGGTTCTACGCCTTCCGATGAGGCGGATGACCAAGTTAGCTCGAACGAGTAAGGCCAGAGGGTGAAAAAGCCATCTCTGTGACTTGATTGAGTCACATCCAAATCGCCAGAGAGATGGAGGCTCCTTAACTCTCCGCTTGGGTGATCAGATGCCAGGACATGATCCGGAGGCCGTAAAGCCCCAGGACTCTGCTTCAACGGACAACTTTGCTGCTGCTCGATATAGTGGATAACGGTGTAGCCCAAAAGGCCAGGGTGGGGTAGGAACATCTCACAGGCGATGAGACCTTTGGTGCTTCTCTCCCTTTGGCGGCCATTCTGCAATAAGGGCTTGTCAGAAGGGGCAACGCAGGGCGTGTCAGAACTCTGCAAAGAAATGAAATTCAGTTATTTGTTGATGAAATTAAATGTCAGGCCTGGACCGTCTTCCTCTGCTCACCGACCTGACAAGGGAGGATTCAGAAACCTGTTTTATCCACGTTGTTCATCTATCTCTAATCTATCTCTAATCTATCTATCATCTATCATCTATCTATCTATCTATCTATCTATCTATCTATCTATCTATCTATCTATCTATCTATCTATCTATCTATCTATCTATCTATCTATCTATCATCTATCTATCTATCTATCAATACAGTTCCTCGTGTTGTGGTGACCCCCAACCATAAAATTGGTGTCTTGGTTCCTACAGCCATCGAAAATATATGTTTTCCGATGGTTTTAGGCGACCCCTGTGAAAGGGTCGTTCGACCCCCAAAGGGGTCCCGACCCACAGGTTGAGGACCACTGTTTTAGAGGGTAGTGGAAGCCCTTGGAGGTTAACCTGTGTCCTCAGGGTCACCTGAGCGGTGCTCCTGGTTCCTGCAGTCTGCAGTTTTTGTTCTGGAAATCCATTTCTACTCCCAAACCTTTTAAAGGGTGTTCACCCCAAATTATACAGCTAAAAGTCCAGTTGCCTCCTGAAAAAGCACCTTTGGGACAACCCTGAACCTGGATGATTGAGAATCTCTACAGATGTTTAGCTATACAATTTGGGATGAAGACCCTTTGAATGGTGTGGGAGTAGGAATGGATTTCCAGAAGGAGAAAATGGCAAACTACAGGAACCATTTCCACCACTCAGGTGACCCTGAAGACACAGAAAAACCTCCAAGTGCTTCAAGGACCCTCTAAAAGGGTGCAAATAACTAGCTGTCTGCAAGGAATATAAATCCTTCCAATTCCCCACTATCCTGTCAGAGCTGAAGAAGCTTCTTGGATGAGAAGCGAAACGTCTTCAAAAGAAAAAACAAGAAAGTCCAGTTGCCTCCTGAAAAAAGCACCTTTGGGACTATTTCAGGCTGTGAAATGCCAATGATGAGGATGCTCATAATTTACAGAGGAAACCTGGCCAGGCATGCACAGAAGGTTGCCCAACAAAGCAAATTATCCGTCATGCTTAAATTGCATGTTTCCTAAAAGATTTATTCCGAAAAGAACCGTCACCTTAATCCTGAAGACAAACTTTTTCCCAACAAAGCAAGTTTCAACGGCATGAGATACGGCACCAAACACGGCATTGTTTTCGTCCTCTCCTGCTTCGCGGTTCAATTCTTTGATGTACCTTGATGGAGAATAATTCAATGTCTAATTTAATAGCACTCTCACAACACTTGTTAAAAGTTACAACCCAGGAAGGAAAGCAAACAAATACAAAATGTTTCATATTCCTTGTGAACATCTCCCACAAGCTCTTTAAAAAACCCAGCCCATGTTGCTGAATTCAGGATTTCGAGGGACACAATAAACAAGCAACAGATTTCTGCTTTCTGACCCAATTCCTCTTTTGCTGATAATCATTTATCTGCGTAAGTTATAAATCCTTCTGGATGGTTTAACTGTCTGCTGATACATTTTTTTCAACTGGATCTTCATACATCAGATTCTTCCAGAAAACCTTAGGTATCTCTAATGCGTGGTTAGAATCATGGAAATCATGTTGTCAATTACACAGGAATTGCCTTCCCAACTGACAGTTGTTTTCAGATATTGTTGTGGCCCGCCAGCGGCCAGCAGAGCTGGCAGCAGATTCGGACAGTGAGGAGGTTGGGGAGGAACATGGGCCAGTTCTGGAGGCTGGAAAAGGCTCTGATGAGGGCTCTGAGTTGGAGGCAGAGAGGGGGCCGAGGCCGTCTTGACAGTTCTCAGCTGCCTTCAGAGCTAGACAGCAGTGAGGCGGAGGAACAGCTGGAGCCTGTTCCCAGTGTGCGCATGCGCAGAGCTGATTAATTGTTCTAACTGTCAGGAAATTTCTCCTCAGTTCTACGTTGATTCTCTCCTTGATTAGTTTCCACCCATTGCTTCTTGTTCTACCCTCAGGTGCCTTGGAGAATAGTTTGACTCCCTCTTCTTTGTGGCAACCCCTGAGATATCGGAAGACTGCTATCATGTCTCCCCTAGTCCTTCTCTTCATTAAACTAGACATACCCAGTTCCTGCAACCGTTCTTCATGTTTTAGCCTCAAGTCATCTTTGTTGCTCTTCTCTGCACTCTTTCTAGAGTCTCCACGTCTTTTCTACATCGTGGCGACCAAAACTGAATGCAAGTATTCCAAGTGTGGCCTTACCAAGGCATTATAAAGCGATATTAACACTTCACGTGATCTTGATTCTATCCCTCTGTTGATGCAGCCTAGAACTGTGTTGGCTTTTTTGGCAGCTGCTGCACACGGCTGGCTCATATTTAAATGGTTGTCCACTAGAACTCCAAGATCCCTTTCAGTTACTACTATTGAGCAAGGTACCACCTATACTGTACCTGTGCATTTGGTTTTTCTTACCTAAATATAGAACCTTACTCTTTTTACCATTGAATTTCATTTTATTAGATAGTGCCCAATGTTCAAGTTTGTCAAGATCCTTCTGTATCTTAAGCCTATCTTCTGGAGTGTTGGCTATTCCTGCCAACTTGGTGTCATCTGCAAATATGATGAGTTCCCCATTTATTCCCTCATCCAAATCATTGATGAAGATGTTGAAGAGTACTGGGCCCAAAACAGAGCCTTGGGGTTCTTCACTGCATACCTCCCTCCATGTAGATGCAGTTCCATTGAGGACTACACGTTGAGTGTGGTTGGTCAGCCAGTTACGGATCCATCTGGTGGTGATGCTGTCCAACCCACATTCTTCTACTTTATCTAGTAGTAGGTTATGATCTACTTTATCAAATGCCTTACTGAAGTCCAGGTAAATTATATCGATGGCATTCCTCTGGTCCACTAATTTTGTCACTTTGTCAAAGGAAATTCTGTTTGCTCCGGACATTTCCCCCCCTATAAATAAATATCCACACAACGCTGGGTTATCGGCTGGTTTAAAATAAATTAGACCACCTTACACTGTTGGGGGAAAAATATTTACCTTACCTACCCATTTTCAGTACAGAATTTAAATGTTCTGGGCAAGAATCCAACAGCTATATTTTCTTTTAATATAGAGAATTGGTGTTAATGAAGATATTCCAGTGTTCTTATAGAGAGAAGAGAAAGGTGAGGGATAATTTTCCAGAGGTTAATTATGAATTCAGGGAAATGTGAACTCGAAGAATTTTTAGACTCAAGTTGAGAACATTTCTCCATTTTACACACTGGCTCTGCCACAAATTTTATAGCTTTGTGAAATTAATTGCCATTATTAATATATACCAGCTTGGTATCCAGGCAGCAAACTGAACAGCAACTGTTCTGAGAGATATAATTAAATCACTCAAATAGATGGAAGGAACAGCCTGATGCTTCTCTACATAGTAATTCCTTTCTTTACCTTTGCAAGCCTTTTGCTGTAACTCCAAAATAGGTATCTAAACAGCTTCCAAATACGGTGACCTCAAAAACATCATGGGTGTCAGCTACCTCCAACGAAAGTCGGTATCTGTAGTTTGCTTCTTTGGTGTTGCCCGAACAACCACACTTCTGGCAATTGTATCTGACAAAAGAAAGACAATGAAGGGATTTAAATGTTAGAATAGAAAAACAGTTGGATGGGACCTTGGAGGTCTTCTTGTCCAACCCCCTGCTTAGGCAGGAAACCCTACATCACTTCAGACAAAGGGTTGTCTAATCTCTTCTTAAAAACTTCCAGTGTTGGAGCATTCACAATTTCTGGAAGCGAGTTGTTCCAATGATTAATTGTTCTGTCACGAAATTTGTCCTCTAATTTGCTTCTCTACTTGATTAGTTTCTATAACTTTCCTTCTTGTCCTACCCTCTGGAAAATAGCTTGACCCCCTCCTATCTGTAGCAGCCCCTCAAATATTGGAATGCTGCTATCCTGTCTCCCCTGGTCCTTCTTTTCATTATATCCAATTCCAGCAATCATTCTTCATTTGCTTTAGCCTCCAGTCCCCTAATCATCTTTCTTGCTCTTCTCTGCACTCTTTCTAGAGTCTCCACATCTTTTCTACATCGTGGCGACCAAAACTGAATGCAGTATTCCAAGTGTGGCCTTACCAAGGCATTATAAAGTGGTATTAACACTTCATGTGATCTTGATTCTATCCCTCTGTTGATGCAGCCTAGAACTGTGTTGGCTTTTTTGGCAGCTGCTGCACACTGCTGGCTCCAATTTAAATGGTTGTCCACTAGGACTCCAAGATCCCTCTCACAGTTACTACTATTGAGCAAGGTACCACTTATACTGTACCTGTGCATTTTTCTTGCCTAAACGTAGAACCTTATTTTTTTCACCATTGAATTTCATTTTGTTAGATAGCGCCCAATGTTCAAGTTTGTCAAGATCCTTCTGTATCATGAAAAGCCTCACTACTGCAGGAGGCCTTGGCTAGTCTCGCACCTGCCACAACTTAAGCCTCTAAACAGAAACAAACCTTGGTTCCGTTTGTTGAGAAAGGTAGAGCTTATTAGAGGTTGAGTATATCGCGGTATTGATCCCAGGCAATTGTCATAAACATGAACCAGGTGCCAAGTGTCCAAATTTTGATCACAGGGCCATGGGGATGCTGCCTTAAGTGTGAATAACGGTCACATTTTTTTCCAGTGCTGTTGTAACTTTGGTGGTTAAACAAATGACTGGTGTCAACTCAAGGCCCGGGGGACAGATCCGGCCCGCGGAGTGCTTAGATCTGGCTCTGGAAACAGCAAAGGACCAGCCCACAATACCTCTGCCAGCAAAAACGGAGTGTTGCAGGAGGCCCCCCGCACCTGAAAACGGAGCTGGTGAGAGCCGCTGGTGGCTCTCCCCAGCTCCGTTTTCGCTGGCAGAGGATTGCAGGAACCGCCATTGACCTGAGTGATGTTGAACTGGCCACGCCCATCCTGGCCACGCCCACCCCTCCCTCCCAAGGTCAAACCCAACCTTGATGCATCCCTCAATGAAATCGAGCTTGACACCCCTGGCATAAGTGGAGGACTAACCGTAATTCTTGAGAGGGAGCATACCGTTTGAACTGCAGGGATATTCTGGAAAAGCAATTGTGACATGATGGATACACAAAGCTGCTGTTCTGGATGGAAATCACAGAGGCAACCAGGAAGTGTCCGCCATTCATGTGCTTTCACAATGATCTATTGGGGGGAAAAATAAGTTTTAATTAACCCTGACTATGTTACATTCACTTTCCTTGTGCAACAATATTAACCTTGTCAAACCCAGGAGTTCCAGGAAAAAAGACAAAATGAATGGATAGCTCACCAGAAATTGCCAGATGGAAATGTGCTCTACCCAATTTCTTCCTAGATAATGAGGGTGAGAGAAGCTGGTTCCAACATAGCTGGAGACCACCAAGATGAAGACATGCAGCTTAAATCCGTCCACTGGAAGAGAAGAAAGAGTCTGATTTCGTGAAGGGATAGGAATAGGAAAGAGTAGAATAGGAAAGGATAGAATAAGATAGGATATGAAAGACTAGAATAGAACAGCACAGCAAAGAATAGAATTCTTTATTGGCCAAGTGTGATTTGGACACACAAGGAATTGGTCTTTGGTGCAGAAGCTTTCAGTGTACATAAAAGCTATAAATTATGATCATAGTCATCATAAAAATACATCATAAATCATAATAGACAACATTTAGTGGTAGAATCAATATAAATCGTACTAGGAAACTAAATTAAACAATATAAACCATAAAGATGCAAGCAACAAAGTTATAATCATAAGTAGAAAAGGAAATAGGTAATAGGAAAGATGAGAATAATAATATTAATAATCTTAGTAAACAGTCTCACAGTAGTTGTTTAGCAGAATGATGGCATGGGGCAAAACTATCCTTGTGTCTAGTTGTTCTGGTGTGCATTGCCCTATAGCGCTGTTTTGAGGGTAGTGGTTGAAACAACTTAATGCTAGTTGTCTCAGAAATCTCAACTTTCCTGAAAGAAACCTTCATTCAGGTTCCCTCTTGAAATAGGAATTGGATTTCCATCTGCCCCAACTTTCCACCCTGGTGTTTCACCCAAGACAGTGAGGCCTTGAGTCGCGAGAAAAGCTGCTGCCTGAACAACTGTAGTTAAAGTGCTGGCTGGGGATGATGGAAAGCGAAGTCTGAAAAATCCAAGAACAGATCTGGTTGGTGTGAACAACCTTTGCCAGACCAATCCTCGAATACAGCTCGTCTGCCTGGAATCCACACTGTATATCGGACATTAATACAATTGAGCAGGTCCAGAGGTATTTTACGAGAAGAGTCCTCCACTCCTCTGCTCACAATAGAATCCCTTATGCCACCAGGCTTGACATTTTGGGCTTGGACAACCTGGAACTATGCCATCTATGATCTGACCTAAGCTTAGTACGCTAAATTGTCTGCTACAACATCCTATCTGTCAATGACTACTTCAGCTTCAATCTCAATAATATACAGGCAACAATTGGTAACAAAGGTAAACCGCTCCAAACTCAATTGCAGAAAATACGACTTCAGCAACAGAGTGGTCAACGCCTGGAATGCTCTACCTGACTTTGTTGTTACATCCTCAACACACACACCCCTCCAGTTTCAACCTCAAACCGTCTACTGTGGACCTCACCCCATTCCTAAGAGGTCCATAAAGGGGGGCGTGCATAAGCGCACCAGCGTGCCTACCGTCCCTGTCCTACTGTCCCCATTTATTTGTGCTATCAACCTGTCTTCCATTGAGGACCTGTACACTGCACGAGTCAAAAAGAGGGCTGTGAAAATATCTAGAGACCCCTTGCATCCTGGACATAATTTTTTTCAACTCCTACCCTCAAAACGATGCTGTAAGGCACTGCACACCAGAACAACTAGACACAAGGACAGTTTTTTCTTAAACGCCATCGCTTTGCTTAACAAATATTTCCCTCCCCACTGTCAAATCATTCACTAAGGCTGCATTACTATTACTCTTCTCATTGTTCCTATCACTCATCATCTCCCACTTATGACTGCAGGACTGTAACTTTGCTGCTTGTATCCTTACGATTTATATTGATATTGTTTCCTAGTATGATTTGATTTCTTATTTGTACCCTATGGCTATCATTAAGATTGTTGTACCTTAAGATTCTTGACGAATGTATTTTGTCTTTTATGTACAGAGAGCATATACACCAAATACAAATTCCTTGTGTGTCCAATCACACTTGGCCAATCAAGAATTCTGTTCTGTTCTGTTCTATTCCATTCCTCTTCTCTTCTATCTCTCCTCTATTCCAATCCATTATCTATTATCGTCTGTTCTGTTCTATTCTATTCTAGTATTAAATTCTATTCTATATTCTACTCTATTTCCATTGATATTGTTTCCCGATTGCTTATTTGTACCCTATGACTATCATTAAGTGTTGTACCTTATGATTCTTGGCGAATATATCTTGTCTTTTTATGCACACTGAGAGCAAATGCACCAAAGACAAATTCCTTGTGTGTCCAATCACACTTGGCCAATAAAGAATTCTATTCTGTTCTATTCTTCTTCTGTTCTTGTTCTATTCTTCTTCTGTTCTGTTCTATTCTATACTTATACCTGTTATCTTGTACATTTGACCAACCAAATAAATAAATAAAAAATAAATAAATTCAGACCCCGCCTTTTGTATAAGGGATCGAGGCAGCCTGCATTGTATTCCCTCCTATTTTTTAAGATAACAACAACCTTGTGAGGTAGGCCGGGCTGAACGGGACTGGCCCAAAGTCGCCCAGGGAACTTTTATCGCTGAGGAGGAACTTCAACCTATTCCAAATTTAAAAAAATAACAATTATGCATAATAATAACAACAACAACAACAACAACAATAATGAGGTAAACGAGACGGCTATTCTTCCATCTCTGCGCCTGAGTAATGGTAACACACCTTCCAACAGGTACGCGGCTGCTTCTTCCAGAAGCGACCTCGAGGATCAAGACGGAAGTGACGACAACACTTTCTTTTCTCCCGGGCGCCAATCAGCGAGGAGCTCGGAGGGGAACTGCTCAAACGCCCGCCCCTTCTTTGTTTCCCGCCTCAACTCAATCTTTCTCCCCAGCCCCGCCCATTCTCTCGTTTCTAGCCAATCGGAGGGCTTCGCTGTTTCTACCTGCCGTGGCAACCACGAAGCCGGGGATGCCGGGGGCGGGGACGGGACGTCGAGTATAAAAGCCACAGCCTACGCTTTTGCCTCAAGGCCGCAACCAATCGCAGAAAGCTTCCGAAGGCTTACCTGCCTTTCTGTCCCTCCTCCCACCTCCCTCTCTCTCTCTCTCTCGGCGAATCATCGAGTGGGGGACGTGGCTTCTTTTCAACAGGAGCCGCTCATTCGTCCGTCTCGGGTTATGGGCGGGGTCAGACGGTTTTCGGCCCCTCCTCCTTCCCAGAACCCGGGTATAAAAGGGGAGAAACGGCGGCAGTCTTGATTTGGGTCGCTTGCTGTACGGTTATGCGGGTGTTTGCAGGGCTGTGGGGCGGGTGGCTCTTCTGCCTCGCCTGGGTCGGCGTTTTCGGGCGTGCCCGGAGCATCTTCGCCCATCCTCGCCTCTACGCGGCCCCCCGTCCCGATTCCTCCCGGCTCGTGGGGCTGCGGTCTTACCGCACTTGCTATATCGCACAGAAGGTAAGGAAGGAAGAGCCGGGCGGCTTCCTCTCGAGCCCCTTCGTCGCAAAACATCCTATATTTCTTCCTGAATCCTCTCCCTTCAGTTTCCCTTTTAATGGTGCCTGTCTCCAGTGGCGGTGAGTTCCGCATTCTAGAATAGAATAGAATATGGGAATGGAATAGGAATAGGACAGAATAGAATAGGAAAGAACGCAATAGTAGAGAATAGAATAGGAAGGGATAGGATAGAATAGGAAAGAATAGATAGAATAGGAAAAAATAGGATAGAATAGGAAAGAATAGAATAGGAAGGGATAGGATAGGAAAGAATAAAATAGGAAAGAATAGAATAGGAAAGAATAGGAAAGAATAGGAAAGAATAAGATAGGAAAGAATAAAATAGGAAAGAATAGAATAGGAAAGAATAGGATAGAATAGGAAAGAATAAGATAGGAAAGAATAAAATAGGAAAGAATAGGATAGAATAGGAAAGAATAAGATAGGAAAGAATAAAATAGGAAAGAATAGAATAGGAAAGAATAGGAAAGAATAGAATAGGAAAAAATAGAATAGAATAGGAAAGAATAGAATAGAAAAAAATAGAATAGAATAGGAAAGAATAGAACAGAATAGGAAAGGATAGAACAGAATAGGAAATAGTAGAATAGAAAAGAAAAGAATAGAATAGGATAGAATTATTTATTGGCCAAGTGTGATTGGACACACAAGGCATTTGTCTTTGGTGCAGATGCTCTCAGTGTACATAAGGAGAATAAAATACTCCTTAATCAAGAATAAAAAGAGAAGCCATCAAAAGCCATCAACCAAATGAACAGAAGTTGTAGGAGCTTCATCCCTGGAAGCTTTCAAGAAGAGACTGGACTGCCATCTGTCAGAAATGGTGTAGGGTCTCCTGCTTGGGCAGGGGGTTGGACTAGATGACCTACAAAGGTCCCTTTCCAACTCTCTGAATCTGAAAAGTGGACTGGCAAGCAAGCCAATAAAAAGTGGTCTGGATTTAATGCCGTGATAACTTTAACCATGGTTTGCTGGATTCCTAGTAGCACATCCTTGATCCTACACAGTTTAGCAGGCCTTACCCATCGACATGCCTGGGACTACAATGCATTTCACTCTGAGGTTGTGGGAAAACAGCAGAGGAGAATTTGCTGCAGGATGGCGGGATCCTAAATCAGGGTTGCTCAACCTAAGTTATGTCTGTGATGGCCAACCTATGGCATGTGTGCCACAGGTGGCATGCAGTGCCCTCTCTATGGGCACAGGAGCCGTCACTCTAGTTCAACTCTACCACACGTGCACACCTGCCTCCTGGTGGTCAGCTGATCATCGGGTCTCTGCCACGCATGCCCCTGCATGTACCCTGCGCATGCGCACTCAACTCCCTGCATGTGACTGTCCCCCCGCGCATGCATGGCAGAGACCCGATGACCAGCTGACCGATGGGAGGCAGCTGCTTGCGCATGCAGGTATGGCAGGGCAGGGGGTCTGTGTGCATGCGGGAGGGCATGTGGGGGGCGTGCATGCATTGCATTTTGGGGGTTCGGGCACTTTAGGCACTCAGTCTGATTAGCCATCACTGAGTTATGTGGACTTTAATTCCCAGAATTCTTCAATTGACACGCAGCCAGTATACTGGCTGGGGAATTCTGGAAGGTGAAGTCCACACATCTCCCAAGTTGTTGGAGTTGAGAAATGCTAGATTAATGCATAATGTCAACCTGTCTTGTTTTGATGGACTAGGATGGGTGTTTTGAAAGGAACAGGGCTTGGGAAAGAGAAGAATAGATTGGGGAGAAAGTTTGCAAGATTGTATGAAAAAATATTGCAGATAAATGGTCCTTGGATGGCAGTCTGTGTATTAATTATTCTGACTTAAAAGCTTTTCTGATGTCTCTGAGGTTTGGAAAATTTGATGCTGAACATCAGGCTTATCAATGAAATAAGCCACTATCATTTGATATAGTCCTTGACTTACGATCACAGTTGAGCCCAAAATTTCTGTTGCGAAGCCAGAGAGTTAAGCCATTTTTGTCCCACTTTATGACCTTTTCTTGCCACAGTTGTTGAGTGAGTCACTGCAATTAAGTTAAGTGACACAGTTGCTAAGTGAATCTGGAATCGGTCATAAATATGAGTTGTTTGCCAAGGGTCTGAATTTTGCTCATGTGACCATGGGGATGCTGGAACGGTTGCGTGAAAAATGGCGATGAGTCTCTTTCGGTGGCATTGAACGGTCGCTAAATGAATAGCATAGCCTTACTTGTCATTGTACATCGTCTATACAACGAAATTGGTGTTAGCCTCACTGGTGCAATCCATGTCAAAAAATACAAACAACATAAATAGTATAAAGAATAATCCCTATGCAAGTAATTAAGGGGGAAAAAAAGAAAGAAAAACTAGTCATACGTTTCCATGTGTGCATGGAGTGATTGTGTTTAAGAGTCTTAACAGCCCAAGGATAAAAACTCTTTTTAAACCTATTTGTTTGGCTGGCTGGGCTTCTGCCCGATAATAGAAGTGTGAAGAGACACTGACCAAGGTGTGAATCATCTACGGTTGTAAGCCAAAGATTACCTGTAATAATTGGATGAATAATGCTGACTTTTAAGGTGTGATTTTGGGAGTTTGCTGAGTTTTCAGAAGCTCAACTTCTATGCAAGATATATATATATATATATATATATATATGTGTGTGTGTGTGTGTGTGTGTGTGTGTGTGTGTGTGTGTGTATTTGTGTTACAACCCCTGGTATGCCCAAATGGATATTCGAATCCCAGTAAGGGTATGGCTAGCTGATGAGAGCTAAATAGCTTGAAATAGATCTATACTAGTCTCCCTTTATTTATTTATCAGCACAAATACATATATATGTATGTATGTATGTATGTATGTATGTATGTATGTATGTGTATAGGATTATATATGTATATATATATAGGAAGTTTGGTTGTCGTCTTAAGCCTGCAAGTTAGTTAACATATGTTCCAGTCTTGCTTCCTGGAATTCTTTCCAGCTCAATTGTACTGGTGCTTTCAAGAAAAGACTGGACTGTCTTCTGTCAGAAATGATGTAGGGCAGGGATGGGTTAACCCTTTGGGTGGCGAGTGCCCAAAGCGCGTAACCCCAAAATGAAATGCAAGTGACCCCTGGTGCATGCGCCCCACCCCCGTGCATGCGTGCACATTCCCTGCACATGCGCCCTGCACCCCCATGCCCATTTTTGGCTTCCAGGTTGATGCAGGAGATTTCCAGGCCCCAAATGGGGCGTGGGGCAGCCTGCACCAAACTGAAAGCCAAAATGGGGCATGGAGGAGCCACGCGAGACCCCAGAATGCTGTGCGAGTGCCCCCTCTGTTCATAAACATGCACATGCCCACATGAACGCTAGAGAACTGAGGACCAGCTGGCCAGTGGGAGGTGTGCATGTATGCACTGTGGAGCTGGGTTGGGGCAACGGCTGGTTGGCTCTGCATGCCACATGTGGCATATGTGCTGTATGTTTGCCATCACAGATGTAGGCTCTCGTATTTGGGTGGGCTGGGGGGTTGGACTAGATGACCTACAAGGTCCCTTCCAACTCTGCAATTCTGTTCGGTTCCATTTCTCCTCAAAACGTGGCAGTGTTACATTCATTTGTACAGGTTAGAAGTGGAGACAGCTGTGTGACTCCGTGATTTGGAAAGTTAAACGGTGGTTTGTGCTTTCCTAATAGGTCTATTAAGCAAGCTGGTGGTGTGGCAAATAGGTTGAACATTACACTCTTGTCCCAGGTGAATTTGCATCCTGTTCAATTGGGACATCCCAAGCTAATGAAACAAAATGAAATTCAATGGTGAAAAGAGTCAGGTTCTACATTTAGGCAAGGAAAACGAAATGCACAGGTACAGTATAGGTGGTACCTTGCTCAATAGTAGTAACGGTGAGAGGGATCTTGGAGTCCTAGTGGAAAACCATTTAAATAGGAGCCAGCCGTGTGCAGCAGCTGCCAAAAAAGCCAACACAGTTCTAGGCTGCATCAACAGAGGGAGAGAATCAAGATCACATGAAGTGTTAATACCACTTTATAATGCCTTGGTAAGGCCACACTTGGAATCCTGCATTCAGTTTTGGTTGTCATGATGTAAAAAAGATGTGGAGACTCTAGAAAGAGTGCAGAGAAGAGTAACAAGGAGGATTAGGGGACTGGAGACTAAAACATATGAAGAACGGTTGCAGGAAATGGGTATGTCTAGTTTAATAAAAAGAAGGACTAGGGGAGACATGATAGCATTATTCCAATATCTCAGGGGTTGCCACAAAGAAGAGGGAGTCAAGCTATTCTCCAAAGCACCTGAGGGTAGAACAAGAAGCAATGGGTGGAAACTGATCAAGGAGAGAAGCAGCTTAGAACAAAGGAGAAATTTCCTGACAGTTGGAACAATTCATCAGTGGAACAGCTTGCCTCCAGAAGTTGTGAATGCCCCAACACTGGAAGTCTTTAAGAAGATGTTGGATAGCCATTTGTCTGAAACGGTATAGGGTTTCCTGCCTAGGCAGGGGGTTGGACTAGAAGACCTCCAAGGTCCTATCCAACTCTGTTATTCTGTCATATCCTACCCTACCCTACCCTACCCTACCCTAGTTCTGATCTATTCTATTCTATTCTATTCTATTCTATTCTATTCTATTCTAATTGTAAAAATTGGATCAGAATTAAGCTTAGGAACTTTCTGCAAAGTTACAAAAGCATGCCAATCTTCCCCCAGATTCCTTGTTAGAAAATATTTTTTTAGTGTGGTGTAGAACAGCTCTCCCCAAACTTTGTGGCATGGTAGCCCGGCTTGGTGGGGGGTGGGGGGTGGAGAGGGGTGGAAGGAGAGGAACCAGGCTGTGTGCCTAGCAGGTCAGTGTACACGCGTAGGTGCAAGCAGCTTGACTTGTGCAAATTGACCTGTGCACATGTGTGCATGCACACAGGCTTACCACTCCTCATACAGCCCAGTTCCAAATAGGCTACTTTCAGATAGTGGGACTCAGCCCACTCTGGTTCTGGGCACTTGGTTTAGAAAATCTTTATAATTTGCAAAAATTAGGAAAAGCAAGGAGCTGTTTCTTTTGCTCGATGGGTGAATATACCAGAATGTACCAGACAGAAGAGGCCATTCCCTTGGGTAGAAAGTTGAATATCAGAACCGCTAGAAAACTCAATGAAATATAAATATATGAATATCGGAGAGCAAAGAATATGATGTTGCATCTCTGTGCATAAACATAAACTATCCTTTAACGACCCCATAATCCCTTGCGGGGTGGAGTCTGAGCAACTGAATGGAGCTATCAGAGTGTTTTACTGGCCAGATGCCCTTCCTGTCACCAATACGGAGTTTTGTTCAGCAGATATATTCTCATTGTGCCCAGAGAGAGAAATATCTGCCTCTACCTAGGATTGAACCTGCAGCCTGCTGATTGTGAGATGAGAGCTCACCTGCCTGGGCTCTATGCCATCCTATTTAGGCATGTTTTTGAGGCCGGGCGCATGTGTGGAATGGTTGCGTGTGCTAAAATCCGGTGGTAACAAAATGTGAAACCCAAATGATTGGGACACTTTGGTTGTTTGAGAATTTCTGCACCTTGGCGTTGCTGGGAAATATTGACATCTTGCCCTTCGGTCGGTTATATTCCTGCCTAAGGAAGGACCGGAGTACCAATAAATTAGCATTATAATGACTGCTTTTCTTGATCCAGAGATAAATATCAACAGCCAAGTACTTTTAGCCACTTTGCAGTTGAAGCGTGTGATCAGATTAACTGGTGACTAACGTGGCATTTGATGCGTCACTCCTTAAAGCAGAAATGAAAAACAAAAAAACGTTGATATATTTTTGTGCGTCCTAGCAGGCGGCGGGTATGACAGAATTTATTTCAGCCACGATAAATCTGTAATTGACATGGAGAGCCCTGCAAATCAGTTGCATTTTAAGTTGCATAAAAGTTGACCCAGCTTTTGGTTTTTGGGAGTTGATGGGAAGATGAATTGATGTAAACATTTAACAATACAGTACGATGCTGGCCATGTAATAGTATACATGTGATTATATGTTATGAAAATGAAAAAAAAAACCTTTATATACCAAAAGTTGTCCCAGCTCTGCAAGCAATTTTTTTTAAAAAAAAAAGTTAGCTCTAATCTAGCTATGATTCTCTTATTTGCTGTCTTGTGACCATCTTGCTTTAATCAGAAATACAAGAGGCTTCTGTCTTTAGGATGTGATGTGCCCTGCCTTCCAAACTCTGCCAACCTCAGATCTCTGAAAACTTGTGGAATTGCACTCTTTGAAAATCTTGTACTTTTATAGCCCTGTGAACCGTCGCCAATATTTCAGTGGGTTTTTTTCTTTGAAGACATTTCACTTCTCCTCCAAGATGCTTCTTCAGCTCTGACTGGGTGGTGGGGGAATGGAAGGATTGATACTCCTTGCAGACAGCTGGTCCTTTGCATCCTTTTTATAGAGTCGTTGAGGCCACTTGGAGGTTTGTCTGTGTCCTCTGGGTCACCTGAGTGGTACAAATGGGTGTGGCGCCTTCTTGGCTGCAGGATGCTTTCTGCCCTGCGTCCCTTCACTGTTGAGGTGACCCTACTATTCAGGTGACTCTTAGGACACAGATAAACCTCCAAGTGGCCTCAACGACTCTCTAAAAAGGATGCAAATGACCAGCTGTCTGCAAGGAGTCTAAATCCTTTCGTTCCCCACCGTTCAGTCTAGAGCTGAAGAAGCTTCTTGGATGAGAAGTGAAAGAGCTTCAGAGAAAAACAAGAAAGTCCAGTTGCCTCTTGAAAAAAGCACCTTTGGGTCAGCTATGACCAGGGTGACTGAGAATCTCATAAACAACCAACACCTTGGATTGGGCCTGGAAGCATACTGGCAACCATTGCAGCTTTGCACAACAAGGGTGTTATGCATGGCACCCTAGAGGCGTCCAAAACTCTTCCACTGCAACTTTTGCCAATTGTAGCTTCTAAATAGTCTTCAAGGGTTAGCCCCACCTAGAGCGCATTGCAGTAATCTAACCCAGAGATTACCAGGGTCTGAGTGAGGCTTCTCTGGCAGATATTTCCACAGCCAAGTGACCCAAACTAGGGAAAAAAACACCACACCGGGGTAAAACAATAGCCTTTGAATAGCTGGGAAAGTGCGGAAGTTGTTGTTTGCATATTCCCAGTGAAATTTTATTTCTATGCACTTATCTGTAGGTCACACTGCAGATCTGACTTCTTTAAGGATGTCCGGATATAAAGAACTTCCTATCCCATTTACAGTTCTTTTTTTCCCTTCAAGACACTGGCTGGCATCATAAGAAAGCTCCAGCAATTATGGTCTCATCCCTCTGTAAATTTATATGTATGTATGTATGTATGTATGTATGTATGTATGTATGTATGTGTGTGTGTATATAAACTTTTTTCTTTAACATAAGTGCTTAGTGAGCAGTGTATTGTCTGGGTCAATTTGCTTATACATAATAATAATATTTACATGCACATAGTAATAGAAGAATAGAATAGAATAGAATAAAATAAAATAACAGAGTTGGAAGGGACCTTGGAGGTCTTCTAGTCCAACCCCCTGCCTAGGCAGGAAACCCTATACCGTTTCAGAGAAACGGATATCCAACATCTTCTTCAAAACGTCCAATATTGGAGCATTCCCAACTTCTGGAGGCAAGTCGTTCCAACGATTAATTGTTCTCACTGTTAGGAAATTTCTCCTTTGTTCTAGGTTGCTTCTCTCCTTGATTAGTTTCCACCCATTGCTCCTTGTCCTGCCCTCAGGTGGTTAATAATAATCTTTTAACTCCTAATATTTACGTGTGCGTAGTCACAGTAATATATTATGTGACAGTATACATTTTCCCAATTTCTAATTTCTATCTCTTTTTTTCATTAATAAGACAAATCTTACAAAGTGTTCTGTATCTATCCATCACCTCTTGTCCCTTTTTAGTATTTCAACTCTTGTTGGCTTTTTAACCCATCTCACATACTCCTCCCTTGGGCCCTTACGTCTCCTTGCATCAATCATACTTAATCTAAATATTTTATTTGCCTCTACGTCTGTCTGATGCCTTCCCATTTCTAGGGCATCCCCCAACAACTCCCATCATTTCTGTGGGATCTCCCCCTCTGTCCTCTTCCCCATAATTTCCTAATCTGGTCTCAATCATCTTTTTATTCTGCCGGCCAAAAAAAGTCTTGGGAGAGGTAGTCTACAATAATACAATACAATACAATAGCAGAGTTGGAAGGGACCTTGGAGGTCTTCTAGTCCAACTCCCTGCCTAGGCAGGAAACCTTATACCGTTTCAGACAAATGGCTATCCAACATCTTCTTAAAGACTTCCAGTGTTGGGGCATTCACAACTTCTGGAGGCAACTTCTGTTCCACTGGTTAATTGTTCTCACTGTCAGGAAATTTCTCCTTTGTTCTAGGTTGCTTCTCTCCTTGATTAGTTTCCACCCATTGCTTCTTTTCTACCCTCAGGTGCCTTGGAGAATAGCTTGACTCCCTCTTCTTTGTGGCAACCCCTGAGATATTGGAACAATGCTATCATGTCTCCCCTAATCCTTCTTTTCATTTCATTAGTCCTTAACATACGATGACAATTCCAGCTGATAAGCAAGGCAGTAATAGCAATAGCAGCTATATTTGAATATCGCTCTATAGCACGGTGTTACAAGATGGTTAAGTGGGTTTTGCTCCATTTTAAGATTTTTCTTCGCCACTCTTGTTAAGCGAATTATGCCGTCGTTAAACGAATCTGGATCCCCCCCCCCCCCCCCCCGTATTGAATTTGCTTGTCGGAGGCCTGCCAGGAAGGGACAGGGCAGCCATCATAAATACATGCCGGTTGCTAAGCAACCAGATTTTGATCACGTGACCACGAGGATGTTAAGTGTGAAAACTGGTCACAAGTCACTTTTTTTCAGTGCCTACATTTTAATGTTCGTTCTTGCTGGGGAACTCTTGGAATTGAAAAGCACAATCTTAAAATTGTTGAGGTTGGATAATAATCTGCTGATGTGTATTCAGAGGAGGAAGGAGCCTGACTGGAGTGGAAGTGGGATAAATTATATGTGGGCAGGTTGTTAGTGTAGTGGGTGTAGGAGGAAGTATCTCCAGCAGGAACTGGTTCTAAAGCCAGACAGAGGGTTGATTTGTGATTTTTCTGCAGAAAATCATAAGCTTCAGATATCATCAGAATCAGACAGTAACCAGGAATGTTTAGCGTGTGTTTAAGTAGTGTGACTCCTCATCTTAGCTTGTGTGTGTGTGTAAAAACCTTTTTCTCACACTGAGTTTCTGAAGCAGCCTCTGTTTTCTACTTTCCCGTTCAGAGTAACCTGTGAGAGCTAAATTTATTTATTTCTCTCTCTCTCTCTCTCTTTCTCTTTTCCTTCCTTCTTTCCTCTTTCTCTCTTTTCCTTCCTGCCTTCTTTCCTTTTTCTTTCTTTTTCTTTTTTCTTTCTCTTCCTTCCTTCCTTCCTCTTTCTCTCTCTCTTTCCCTTCCTTCCACTTTCCTTCTGACTTTATTTCTCTCTCTTTCTCTCTTTTACTTCCTTCCTTCTTTCCTTTCTCTCTTTTCCTTCCTGCCTTCTTTCCTCTTTCTTTTTATTTTTTTTCTTCCTTCCTTCCTTCCTTCCTTCCTTCCTTCCTCTTTCTTTCTTTCCTTCCTTCCTTCCTTCCATTTTCCTTCTGCCTTTCTTTCTCTCTCTTTCTCTCTTTTCCTTCCTTCCTTCTTTCCTCTCTTTCTCTCTCTCTCTCTTTTTCTCTTTTCCTTCCTTCTTTCTTTTTCTTTCTTTCTCTCTTTCTCTCTCTTTCCTTTCTTTCTTTCTTTTGACTTTTCAAAAGCCATTTTTTGAACCCGCAGAAACGTTGCCTTTTAGCAAATGCAGCCACACAGAGTGCAAAATAAATTGCCATTTAATCTACAGGAGGTTTGCACCGTAGATATCGTTCTGACAAACTTGAGAGCATTGACGGCTTTGTGCTGTAAGGCAACACACATCATTTTGTGTATGCTGCTCAGAGTTGCATGCCAGCAAGATGGGTGGCTCTATAAATTCAATAAGTAGATTTATTTGGTAGAATGGCCCAACTCCAAAAGTGGGAACTAATAGATCAGTGCTCTTATGTTGGTAAATAAGACAAATGATTCATGACTTTGTTTAAAACACACATGATCCCTAAGCTAAATGCAGTATGTGCAGACTGCACATAATGCATAATTTAAAAAAAAGGAAACAAATATTCATTAGTATGGCAAAAGGCTGCTTCTGTATAATGCTAAATAAATGATAGATAGACAGACAGACAGACACAATTCAAAAGTAAAAGCAGAAGGAAGTCTGTTGCTCAAGCAAATTCTTCTTTCCCATATTGGAAAATAAAATCCAAGCTGCCTTGAACAGAGAACCAGTGAAACTTTGATAGTCAAAAAGAAAGCTTGATTGTACTTGATTATTACTCAGTGTCCCTGTTGCACAACTGTTTGTGAAACCTGCGTGCATCTATCTTCAACCACTCCTTCGTAATGATCGGAAGTTTCCCTGTATAGTATGTGGGATCATCACCACACCTGAAAACTAAACATTTGGGCCACATGGTTTAGGTGTTTCTATTCCTGAAACTCTGGTTTGCTAGACGGTTCTCTACTGAAAGATCACTGGATTTCTTCATTATCCAAGAGGTTCCCTTAGGATAGATCAGTGGCTTTCAGACACTGGCAAGGTTAAGATAGTGGGGACGTCAACTCCTAGAATATTTACAAAGTTACGGCATCAGATACAGGTAGTCCTCGAGTTACGACCATAATTGAGCCCCAAATTTATGTGGCTCAAGCGAAGCATTTCTTAGGTGAGTTTTGCCCCGTTTTACGACTTTTCTTGCCACAGTGGTTAAGTGAATCATTGCATTTGTTAAGTTAATAACCATGTTGCAATGGTCGTAAGTATAGAAGCAACTCTGCCGAATTTACGACAGGTCGTCCTCAAATTACAACTTAGCGGCCGTCCAAAGTTGCAACGGCACTGAAAAAAAGAAACATCCGACCGTTTTTCACACTTAGCAACCATTGCAGCATCCCCATGGTCGTGTGATCACAATTGGGACACTTGGCAACTGGCATGTATTTGTGACAGTTGGATTGTCCCAGGGTCATGCGCGTGCTGGAAACCATAAGACCAGCTGGCCGGCATAGACATGCGCACCAGCCAGCTGGTCTTTGAGTTTCTGCAGCTCAAGTGCGCACGTACGCATGCCTGTTCTGGTTTGGGTGCCAAAAAGGTTCGCCAGCTGGTCTTCATGCGTGCCAGAGCCACGGAAACTCAAAGGTTGGTGTGCATGCGCCGGAGCCCTGGAAACACGAAGACTAGCTGGGCGGCGCGCGCATGCGCCCTTGGTCTTCAGTTTCCCCCGTGAATGCCAGCTGGTCTTCACGCATTCTGGAGCGCCGAAGACCAGGTATGCATGCACACGCCAGCCATCTGGTCTTCGGGTTTCCGGGACTCTGGAAGATTAGCTGGCTGGCCCGCACGTGTGCGCCGAAATCAGAAGAGCAGCTGGCGATGGCGCATGTGCCCACAGAGAGAGCTATGAGTGCCACCTCTGGCATGTGGGCCATAGGTTCACCATCATGGACCTAAATGATGTTGGCCATGATATTTTGCGTGGTTAATTATGGAGATAAATCTTCGGCCGTTAACAGTAATTGTCTTCTGACCTTCCGACTCCTTTCGGTTTCCCTCTGTCTTAGCCTAGGCACACCTGTAAACTCTCGGCAGTTAACAAAAATAAAACAATTAGTGGGTGAAAGGTATGGAGTAGTTTCAGTAGCAGAATAACAGAGTTGGAAGGCCAAAATATCATAAATAGGTCATGTGGACCATGGAATATTGCAATGGGCTGTAAAGATGTAGAGAATTGCCAAGCACCGAAAATGAAAACAGGTTACAGCCATCAGAACTCCAGAATTGGGTCTAAATAGCCTTTTTTTTTAAGGGCGGGGGGCTATGTTGTAACTTGGAATGGACATTGAGGACTAGCTGTAGTGCAATTTTTTTTTGTAACAACTTTCCTGGTTAATTTTCCATGTTAGCTGTAATGGTGATAAACAAATTCATGTTTTAGGTTTTGAAAAAATGCCTGAATTCATCTGTCTCAAAATGTTGATCTAAAATGGTATAGGTTCTGAAATGGTATCTATCTGAAATGGTATAGGTTCTCCTTCTTGAGCAGGGGCTACACTGGAAGACCTCCAAGGTCCCTTCCAGATTCTATTCTGTTCTATTCTATTCTATATTCCATGCCATTCCATCCTCTATTTTCTAATTTATTCTATTTTCTATTCCATCCCATCCTATCCTATCCCATCTTCTATTTTCTATTTTATTTCCTATCTATTTTCTATTCTATTTTCTATTCCATTTTCTATTGTATTCTATTTTATTTTCTATTCTATTTCCTATTATATTCTATTTTCTATTTTATTTTCTATTCCATTTTCTATTCCATTCCGCTCTACTCCATTCTAAAATATGATTCGTGACAGGTGTGCAAAGTTTGAAATAAAAGTTTTGTTTTTATGAAAAGAGTCGTCTCATCCCCTGGAGCTCTTCCACATCACACTCTTGGATAAATTCAACATCCTCGATACAAATACTCCTTGTATCAAGGGGTAGATATGAACTGCAAAAGCCGAAATGTTTTGTAAAGCATCTTGTAGCCTTTGTGTTTGGAAGCAGTTAAATTGTCTTATTGTTTTATTCAGTATGCTTTGTAAATATGGCGTTACTTCAAAAGGCAGCAATGTTTGTTCTTTCTAGGACTCTTCGGTTGACCCAGGAGATGTTCCGATATGTGTCAGAAGGTTTGCAGAGAAAGCAATAAAGTTAGTGCGGCTATAAGCAGAACTGAATAGATGCTGGGGTTTACGGTTCCTTGCACAGCCAGCCAGATCTTCAGCCTGGATTTGGCATTTTTGTCCTCCTATCGCAGGGGGTGTCAAACTCGATTTCATTGAGGGCTGCATCAGGGTTGTGTTTGACCTCGGGGGGCCAGGATGGGCGTGGCCATGTCAACATCACTCATTTCCGGGACACCCCTCCCAAGCTCCGTTTTTGGCTGTGACAGCCTCCAGCATTCTGCCAGCAAAAACAGAGTTTGGGAGGGCCACGCGTGGCGCTCCTGAGCTCTGTTTTCACTGGTTGAGTGCTGCAGGAGGCTATCACAGCCAAAAACGGAGCTTGGGAGGGCTACGCATGGTGCTCCTGACCTTCGTTTTCACTGGCTGAACTCTGCAGGAGGCGTCACAGCCAAAAACGGAGCTCGGGAGGGCCACGCATGGCGCTCCTGAACTCCGTTTTCACTGGTTGAGCGCTGCAGGAGGCCGTCACAGCCAAAAACGGAGCTTGGGAGTGCTACGCATGGTGCTCCTGACCTTCGTTTTCACTGGCTGAACTCTGCAGGAGGTGTCACAGCCAAAAACGGAGCTCGGGAGGGCCACGCATGGCGCTCCTGAACTCCGTTTTCACTGGTTGAGCGCTGCAGGAGGCCGTGACAGCCAAAAACGGAGCTCGGGAGAGCCAAGTGCGGCCCTCCTGAGCTCCGTTTTCACTGGCTGAGCGCTGCATGAGGCCATCACAGCTAAAAACGGAGCTCAGGAGGGCCACGCGCAGTGCTCTGAGCCCCGTTTTCACTGGCTGAGCACTGCAGGAGGCCATCACAGCAAAAAACAGAGCTCGGGAGGGCCACGTGTGGTGCTCCTGAGCTCCGTTTTCACTGGCTGAGTGCTGTAGGAGGCCATCGCAGCCAAAAACGGAGCTCAGGAGGGCCACGCGCACTGCTTCTGAGCTCCGTTTTCACTGGCTGAGCTCTGCAGGAGTCCGTCACAGCCAAAAATGGAGCTCGGGAGGGCAGTGTGCAGTGTTCCTGAGCTCTGTTTCCTTTGATAGAGCGCTGCAGGAGGCCGTTGCAGCCAAAAACGGAACTTGGGAGAGCCGCATATTGCTCTCCCAACCTCCGTTTTTGCTGGTAGAGGCACCGTGGGCCAGTCCTTCACTGTTTCCAGGCAGTCCCGTGGGCCAGATCTAAGCACCCTGCAGGATCGGGCTTACAAGCCTTGAGTTTGACGATCCCTGTCCTATCGAGTCCTTTCCAAAGATCTGGGATAGGCAGATGTGGATTTTTGATGGTCTCAGAAGTGTCTTTAAAAGGAAGTTGGATGAGTTTTGGAACAATTCTTGCATGATAACAGAGCCCGTCACTATTGTGACAGGCGTGTTTTGCCCAAACCTCCAAAATTGTAGCAATATTGGCATTGCTAAAGACAGCGTTAGCGGCTCCTACATTACATTAGCAGGCAGTCCTCGCCTTACGATCGCAATTGAGCCAGGGAATTTATGTGGCTGAGCGAGAAAATTTCTTTTTCTTTGTCCTGTTTGAAGACTTTTCTCGACGCATTTGTTAAGTGAAATCACCACCGTTGTCAAATTAGTAATAACGGTCATTCAGTGAATCTGGCTTCCCCATTGACTTTGCTCGTTCCGAAGATCGCCAAAGATGGTTGCACAACGGTCACAAATATGAACCAGTTGTCAAACATCTGAATGTAAATCACGTGAAACCGTGGATGCTGCAACAGTCATAAATGTGAAAAACGGTCACAAATAACTTTTTCCAGTGCCGTTGTAACTTTGAACAGTCATTAAACAAACTGTTGTAATTTGAGGACTACCTGTTCAGAGTAGCTTGCCCTGACAGTGTTGGTGGAGGTGTGTGATTTTTTTCTTTGATCATTCCTTGACGAGGATATTGTCTTAAGCTTGCTTGATTGTTATCTCCTGGGTAGTTCCTTGATTAAAGTATTGGTTTCTGCTTGATTGTTTGTCTGGAGTTAAGACATTCTTTTCTATTGGTTAAAAATAAACCAGCAGCCTCAGGAAAAGGCAACAGTTAGAAGAGTGAAAAATGATCATAAGTCCCTTTTTTGGGTGCTGTTACTAAAAAAACTGTTGCAAGCTGAGGATTTACCATACCATCTATGTAATATGCAACTTTTTAAAGTTTAATATTGCCAAGCACCAATCAAATGGCAAATCTAGACAGCATACTAAAAAGCAGAGACATCGCCCTGCCAACAAAAGTGCATATAGTCAAGGCTATGGTTTTCCCAGTTGCAATGGATGGCTGTGAAAGTTGGACCATAAGAAATTTGTGTTTGTTGGGAGGAGAGGGGTTATGAGTAATCTATTTTAAGATGGGGCGAGGGGAGGGGGTAAAGTGTTTGGTATAATATTTGAATGTGAATTTTTGCGGGGGGGGGGTTGGAGGGGTATAGCATTTGTATGAGATTTATATTGTGTGGAGGGGAGGGTGAAAAGGGGGAAAATTTGTTTGTACAAAACTCTTTTAATAAAAAAAAAAAAGAAAGAAAGTTGGACCATAAGGAAGGCTGAGCGCCAAAGAATGGAGGCCTTTGAACTAGGAGTAACAGAAGCAGCAGGCATGAGCTTAAATGGACTGCAGAGGATGATAGAGGACAGGAAGGCCTGGAGGAACGATGTCCATGGGGTCGTGATTGGCTGGACATGACTTTGCAACTAACAACAGCAACAACAACCAATCGAAGTGAAGGCAGCTTTCGGATGTTTTCCAGCCTTCATGCAAGAAACTGTAACGAGGGGCACCAGGTTGATGATGATCTACACCAGTGTTTCTCAAACTTGGCGACTTTAAGTCCTGTGGACTTCAACTCCCAGAATCCCCCAGCCAGCATAGCTGGCTGGGGAATTCTGGGAGTTGAAGTCCACAGGACTTAAAGTCGCCAAGTTTGAGAAACACTGATCTACACAAAGGACCATGGATTGAACTCTTTCGTACCATGTCTGAACTGAGCTGTGTGGGAGCAATCTTCCGGCAACATCTGTCTGCCGGGAAGTCTGCATTTGCACTTAAAATCCGAGAGTGACTCAAGAGAAGAGGAAGCTCGCGTCCGGGTGTCATTAAGAGACATCCATCCCTTAGTTCATCAGCATATCGGGATGAAAAGAGCTGGCGTTTAAAAATAGCTGGCCGTCGTGGCACCAACATGTCTGGCAAGAGAACGGTTTCCCGTTGCCATTGTTGGAAGAAATGCCCTTCTAGGTTCAGTTCAGTTCCAAGTGGGGAGAAAGACACCGGAAACATGGCGGCTGTTTGCAAAGATGGTTTTAATGGTGGACAGGATCACTTGCCTTGAAGATGTTAGGTGAAGAAAAAAAAAAGGGAAGAGATGCTGAGAGTCTCTGGGTTTTATGCCCTCTCTGTGCTTTTGAATCTGAGCTTGCATTCTGATTGGTTGTCAGACTCCCCTGGGGCCACTCTGTAGGCTGCCCTGAGTCCCAGGGTTGGTTGACTCTTGCTGGGTGATGTAATCTCCCCAGGTGCCATGTGGTGAGATGGCTAGAGGGCTGATCTTACCTTTGTTGGATCTTGGGTGAGGGCATTTGCCTATGAATAGACCTAGCTCTCTCTATATCTCTTAAGTGCAGGACATCTGCTGTGGGCTCTTGAGGAGGGTGGGGGCTATTGAGAGTGAGTCTGCTTCCTGCCTTAAAAAACATGTTTCTCCATTTCTCACCCAGGGAAAATATAACATTCTGCCTTTTTAATATTTCCTAGAATATTTCATTTTTCTAGGAGAGGGGTGGGGGCTAACTTCCTACACCTTGAAAGTTGGTTTGAAGGACTTTTCAGAAGAATAATTTGGGGGTTACAACTCAATTTGGGGGGTTGTGCAAGAATAAATAAAGATGAGATCCAGACAGCTGTGAGGAAAGGAGAAATATTTATTCCTAAAAGCAAAAAAACCCAAAATGTTTGCTTTTAGGGGCTTTCAGCCGAGAAATGGGGTACAGCAGCAGATTTTTATAGGGGGAGGGGCTTATCCGGAGGTGTGGAACTGTCTATGTGCTGATTCTAGGGTGACACTTGAGAGGGGTGTGTGGGTATGTATTCATGTGAACCTGCAGTTCCGCTGGGAGACCCTAATTTAATTAACTCTATTTGTGTTTGCAAACCTTATCCTTTGATACGTGGATTAGGTCAGGATAACCTGTTTTTGGGGTTTGAGGAAGTTTGCTCATTTTAGTTGATGAACTTAAGTCTCAGCTCGACTGTCAGTTATCTAGTGGAGACACTGACCATAATTCACATCCATTTAAATAAAAGAGGGTTTGGGGGACTAAATGTGATTTACCGTATTTTCCAGAGTATAAGACGAACCTTTTTCCCTCAAAAAAGAGGCTGAAAATCTGGGTGTGTCTTATACACTGAATACAGCATTTTTGGCCTCCCGAAACCCCGCCCCCTTCGCAAAAATGGCCGTGCATAGCATTTAGGAGGCTTCCAGAGTGCTCCTGGGGGCTGGGGAGGGCAGAAACGAGCAAAAATGGGCCGTTTTTTGCTCATTTTTGCCCCCCACAACCCCAGGAGCACTTTGCAGGCCTCCTAAAGACTATGCATGCCCTTTCTGTGACATAAAACGGGCCATTTTCACGAAAAACGAGCCGTTTTTGGGAGGTCTGCAGAGTGCAAAAACTTTTTTTAAAAAATTTGCCTCTTCAAATTCTTGGTGCATCTTATACTCCGGTGCGTCTTATACTCCAGAAAATACGGTATGTTTTCTCAGGAAGCCTAGGTCAGAAAAGGTCGTTAAAGGTGACCTGAAATGAATTCTCACAACCTTTAACCATTACATCATCCTTGGGGTGGTCAAAATACACACCCAGCCTCTCCTTCAAGTGATGTTGAATTACATAAGGGAGAAAATAAATTTGGTATAAGAAAATAGGTGTTGCTGTAAGGTTATTTCTACGAGGTATACGCAGCCCGCCTACTCTGATGAATACTCAGCAGTAATTGCTACTGGAAGCTTATCCTCAAGGAAGGAGCATGTAGGCCACCAGGCCAACTACAGCATCGTTGGTGTCATTGTGGGAGGTTGGGTAGGGCGTTGAAATGACAGAGAAGTAAGGAAAAATAGAATATTGTATGTGATGCCGGAGGAACACAATTGGGGAATATTGAAAAAAAAAACATATCTTGAAAGAAGCCCATAGGTAGGAGAAGGGGAAGAGGAAGAGAAGGGAAAGGGAAGAGAAGAGAAGAAGAAAGGATGAGAAGGGGAAGGGAAAGGAAGGGAAGAGAAAGGGATGGGAAGAGACGAGAAGAGAAAAGGATGGGAAGGGAAGAGAAAGGAAAGAGAAGAGAAACGGATGGGATGTGAAGGGGAGGGAAGAGAAAGGTATGGGAAGAGAAGGAGAAGAGAAAGGGAAGGGAAGAGAAGAGAAAAGGATGGGAAGGGAAGAGAAGGAGAAGAGAAAGGGAAGGGAAGAAAAGAGAAAGGGATGGGAAGGGAAGGGAAGAGCAGAGAAGAGAAAGGATGGGAAGGGAAGAGAAGGAGAAGGAGAAGAGAAAGGGAAGGGAAGAGAAAGGGAAGGGAAGAGAAGAGGATGGGAAGGGAAGGGATGGAAAGAGGAGAAGAGAAAGGGATGGTAAGAGAAGGAGAAGAGAAAGGGAAGAGAAGAGAAAGGGAAGGGAAGAGGAAGAGATGGGATGGGAAGGGATTGGAAGAGAAGGAGAAGAGAAAGGGAAGGGAAGAGAAGAGAAAAGGATGGGAAGAAAAGAGAAGGAGAAGAGAAGAAGAAAGATGATTAGGGATTGGAAGTTGAACTGTATGATGAATACAATGGAGAGAGCTATGGATGCCTAGCCTTATAAAGAAAAGGAGCATGGGTGATATCCTAGCTGTCTTCTGGTACTTGAGGGGCTTAGAGAAGAGGGGTTAGACCTATTCTCCAAAGCGGAAGACAGGACAAGAAATAGCAGGTGGGAAGATCTTTAAAGAAAGATCTAACCTAAAACTAAGAAGAAATATCCAGACAAGGACACAACAGTTAAATCAATGGAGCAGCTTGCCTCTAGAAATTGTGGGAGCCCATCTATACTTTTCTGGAATTTTCCCTATTATTATTATTATTTTTAGAATACTTCCTAAAGTTAGAAAGTACTCCCCTAACTTATTCTTTTAGAATACTTTAGGGGAGAAAGATATCTTTGGGGAATTAAAGCATAAGAATAAAACAGACTAATAGATTTGGAAGGCTTAAATTAAGTAAGGAGTTAAATAGGTTAACTTTAGGAGTTCAATAAGAGTTCAGTAAAGAGGAAGGGGATTTTTAGGGCACTTTTAAAACACATTGGGGTTTTTTGTCTGTTTTTATGAAAAAAAATCTTTTGGGGGGAAGTTTTGTATTTTAAGTTTTGGGAGGGGAGGAAGGAAAGAGGACAAAGGTGGCCAATGTCCAGAAAACAAGGTTAACCTTTGGATGGGAGGCCATCAAGAAATCCAAGCCGGCTTGGGAAAGATGTAGCTAAGAAAACTCTTTGGAAGTATCCGTGAAGCCGGTGTTAGATTGGAAGGCTTAACACGTTCAAGTTAATTATTTGTTCCACATTAATCAGTGGAACAACTTGCTTGAGTTGTGAATGCTCCCAAGACTGGAAGTTTTTAAGAAGAGATTAGACAATTATTTGTGTGAAATGGTATAGGACCTGAGCAGGGGGTTGGACTAGAAGACCTCCAAGGTCCCTTCCAACTCTTCTTCTATAAGGAAAGGGATATTGGCTATTCTCAGCAGACTGTCTGCCTTGTGAATTTCCAGTCTGGAAGTTGGGCAGCCTTTAGCGGGAAATATTGTGCTCAGGAGGAACTTGGGTGATAGCCGTCAATAATTAGGGATATTTCGTACACACTGATATTCCCCCCGGGGCTGTTTCTGAAAGTGGAAATGTCTCATGACGTTAAAAACAACCCACAAAAATGCTAACTTTTATGGCTGATCCTATGTTTGAGGAAAAGGAGACCTGAGGGATTTTTTGGGGACGCGGTAGAAGGGAAGTGACTACGGAAAAAGTGGGAACCCAGAAAAACAACCGACGACGACAACAACACCCGAGCTGGTTTGCCACAAGACAAAAGATGACACCATTTCCTTTCTTCTTTCCTTCGGCCCTTTTGAAATGGGCGAAAGACGATTCTTTGAAAAACAGTTGTTGCATAGCCAAAGCAAAGAATTACCAGGAGTTCAGGGTGATTTGATAGGTTTTCTCTACACAAGGAGGCATCGTTTTCCTTTCGTGAAGCGGCTCGATGAAATGGGTGAGGGAAAACTGTGGCTGGGATAGAATGTAGAGCAATAGGGTTGGAAGGGACCTTGGAGGTCTTCTAGTCCAACCCCCTTCTCAAGCAGGAGACCCTATACCATTCTGGACCAATGGCTCTCCCCAGTCTCTTCTTGAAAACCTCCAGGGAAGGAGTACCCACAATTTCAGGTGGCAAGCTGTTCCACCGATGAATTGTTCTCACTGTCAGAAAATCTCTTCCTTAGTTCTTGGCTGGTCATCTCCTTGATTATTTTCCACCCACTGCTTCTTGTCCAGCCTTTCAGGTGCTTTAACAGAATGACAGAGTTGGAAGGGACTTTAGAGGTCTTCGAGTCCATCCCCCTGTAAAAGCAGGACACCCTCGTTGCAAATGGCTGCCCTGTCTTTTCTTAAAAGCCTCCGATGTTGGGAGGTTCCACCGATGAATTGTTCTCACTGTCCGAAAAATTCTCTTCCGTTCTAGGTTGGATCTCTCTTTATTGAGTATGTAGAGCAGGGATCCTCAAACTACGGCCTGTGGGCTGGATACAGCCCGCTGAAGCCATTAATCCGGCCCGCGTGGGACCATGAGGCTGCCCGGCCCAAATTGCCCTACCTACTCGCTGCCCCCCCCTGCCTTCTGGAGGCCCAGGAGACCAAAAACCGGACGCATGGAGGTCCCAGGAGGCCAAAAATGGCTTTGTTTTTGGGCGGCAGAGTGATTCTGGACGCCAAAGAGGCCAAAAATGGGCCCGTTTTTATCCTCCCCAGCCTCCAGAGGGAGGGAGGGACACACATACACACTAGAAGTCCCTCAACCCCCCCACCCCCACCCCCAAGGCAGACACATCCCTTCACTAGCTTCTTTCCACCCCCAGGAGCATAACAAATAAAAGTTTAATTTGTGTGTATTGTTTAATGGATTGCTAAATTCGCCATGCCCACCCAGTCACTTGACCACCTAGCCATGCCCCCCCCCCAGTCCGCCCCCCCCAACAGTCTGAGGGACTGTGAATTGGCCCTCTGTTTAAAAAGTCTGAGGACCCCTGATGTAGAGATAGGTATATCAGGCTAACATTTAGAAGCAAGGCATTTATTTTCCCTAGACCAGGGGTGTCAAACTCAAGGCCCGGGGGCCGGATGCGGCCCACAGGGCCACCCTGAAAACAGTAAAGGACCAGCCCAGTGGTGGGTTCCGGATCCTGTTCCAACCGGTACGGTTGGAACAGGCCCGGCAGCGTTCACATGGACGCGCACAGTGTGCGCATGCATCTTACCGCCTCTGCGAGCCTCCGCGATGCTCCAGCTGCTCAGCCGAGCGTCGTGCAGGCGCTGTACATGCCATGCACTTGCGTGGAAGCATGGAAGCCTTAAAAGACAGGTAAGGAGCTCGGGTGGGCCCTCCGGAGCACAGTACCGCAACAGTATCCGGTGCTCCGGGCAGGCTCCGGTATGCCCGTACCGGGGGCGTACTGTCTGCAACCCACCACTGGACCAGCCCATGGTGCCTCTGCCAGCGGAAACAGAACTCAGGAGCCCGTTTTCTCTGGCAGAGTGTTTGGATCACCACAGGCGACCCCCGACACGGGTGATGGTGAGTTGGCCACATACCCCTTGATCACGCCCTCTCCGCCGCCACCACCACCCCCGGTAAAAAACAACCCTGATGCGGCCCTAAATGAAATCGAGTTTGACACCCCTGCCCTAGACTGATGGCATGCATTGAGCTATAGAACAGTGTTTCTCAACCTTAGGAACTTTAAGATAAGTAGACTTTGACTCCCAGAATTCTCCAGCCGGGTCATGCAGGCTGGGGAATTCTGGGAGCTGAAGTCCACCATTGAGCAAGATGGTTGCTAAATGAGTTTCGTCCCCTTTTACAGCCGCCCTTGCCACCACAGTTGTTAAGCGAATCACTGCGGTTGTTAAAGTTAGCCACGCGGTGGTTGTTGAGTGAAACTGGTTTCCCCGTTGACTTTGCTTCACAAAAGGGCCTGGGTCACTGCAACCGTCATAAATACGAGTCGGCTGTCAAATCACGTGATTAATGGAGATGGTGCCACGATCATAGCAAGTGGGGGAAATGGTCATCAGTCACTTTTTCCCGGCCGTTGCAACTTCGACCGGTCACTGAACAAATGGTGGTAATTGTTGGACGACTTGTACCGTGCATAAGGTAGTAAATAAATTGTGTTCTGTTTTTTTCCCCCCCTAATCTGCGAGGACAATTTTCTTTCTGTTTTTGCTGATTCCTGTACACCTGTGTCTTTCATGCACGAGGGTCAATGAAGCTCGGTTTTGCCATCTGGTGCTTCTGCCTTCCCAGCTGGGATGAATTTTGCCCACAGAGAGGAGCAGCTTCGCTCCCTCTCCACTTCTGCTTTTTTTTAGAGTGTTTTGAAACGGCTGTTTTTGTTCCGAGTTGTTAGTGGGCTGCTAAAACCGGTTGCTCTTTCCTGAACACCTGGAGGAAAGGCTAACTGCATTAAGAAGCTAGCTTCCTGATTGTGTGAAGGGGAAAGTCTTTTTCAGAGTGGCTTCATGTCTTGTCTTGTCCTGCCCTTCCCTTCCTCCACTCTATTTTCCTCTCCTTTCCACTCTCCTTTTCTTTTTCTCTCTCCTTTTCCCTTCCCTTGCATTCTCTTCCTCCATTCTAGTTTCCTCTCCTTTCCATTCTCCCTTTCCTTTCTTTTCCTTTCCTTCCCTTCCTCCACTCTATTTTCCTTTCCTCTCTCCTTTTCCTTCCCTTCCCTTCCCTTTCTCCACTTTATTTTCCTCTCCTTTCCATTCTCCCTTTCCTTTCCACTCCCCCTTTCCTTCCCTTCCTCCACTATTTTCCTTTCCTTTCTCCTTTTCCTTTCCTTTCCTTTTCTTCCGTCCCCTTCCTTTTCTCCACTTTATTTTCCTCTCCTTTCCACTCTCCCTTTCTTTTCCTCTCTTCTTTTCCCTTCCCTTTCCTTTCCTTCCTCCACTATTTTCCTTTCCTTTCTCCTTTTCCTTTCCTTTCCTTTTCTTCCGTCCCCTTCCTTTTCTCCACTTTATTTTCCTCTCCTTTCCACTCTCCCTTTCTTTTCCTCTCTTCTTTTCCCTTCCCTTCCCTTCCCTTCCTTTTCTCCACTTTATTTTCCTCTCTTTTCCACTCTCCCTTTCTTTTCCTCTCTTCTTTTCCCTTCCCTTCCCTTCCCTTCCTTTTCTCCACTTTATTTTCCTCTCTTTTCCACTCCTTTTCTTTTTCTCTCCTTTTCCCTTTCCTTCCCTTCCTTTTCTCCACTTTATTTTCCTCTCCTTTCCATTCTCCTTTTCCTTTCCTTTCCTTCCCTTTCCTACCTTTACTCTATTTTCCTTTCCTATCCTCTCTCCTTTTCCTTTCCTTTCCTTCCTTTCCTCCACTCTATTTTCCTCTCCTTTTCACTCTACCTTTTCTCTCTCTCTCCTTTTCCCTTCCCTTCCCTTCCTTTTCTCCACTTTATTTTCCTCTCTTTTCCATTCTCCTTTTCTTTTTCTCTCCTTTTCCCTTTCCTTCCCTTCCTTTTCTCCACTTTATTTTCCTCTCCTTTCCATTCTCCTTTTCCTTTCCTTTCCTTCCCTTTCCTACCTTTACTCTATTTTCCTTTCCTATCCTCTCTCCTTTTCCTTTCCTTTCCTTCCTTTCCTCCACTCTATTTTCCTCTCCTTTTCACTCTACCTTTTCTCTCTCTCTCCTTTTCCCTTCCCTTCCCTTCCTTTTCTCCACTTTATTTTCCTCTCCTTTCCACTCTATTTCCTTTCCACTCTACCTTTCTTTTCCTCTCTCCTTTTCCCTTCCCTTCCTCCATTCTATTTTCCTCTCCTTTCCACTCTTCCCTTTCCTTTCCTCTCTCCTTTTCCTTCCCTTCCCTTCCTTTCGTGTGTCTAATTGCTAGTGATATAATAAAGCAGTCATTGTGTTATAGGAAAAATCAAAACAAGGCCTGCTCACCATCATCCAAACCATAGTCACCGCCTGTCTGGACTACTGCAATGCGTTTCGCAAGGGGCTGCCCTTGAAAACAATCCAGACGCTTCCATTGGTTCTGAACAGTGCAGGGGAACAGCTTGGCTTTGGGCAGGTGTAGGTATGCACACATGCCACCTTTCTCAAACTGCATTGGTTTCTGACTGGCTTCCAGACGGTCCCAATTCAAGCTTCTTGGTGTCACCTGTAAAGCCCTACATGGCTTTGGGACCAGGTCATTTAAAGGACCATCTTTCCACAGTCACATCTACCAGACCCACCAGATCGGGGAGACAGGGAATGTTAAGGGTTCCCTCTCTTATGGAACTTCGTCTGGATGAAGAAGGGCCTTTACCGTGGTGGCTCCCTTCCCGTGTAACATCCTTAAACATTATTTCCCTGTGTAAATAGTATCGGCCTCCCACTTTGACACTCTTTTGAAAGGCCCTGAAGATGTGGTTTGGCCAATGGGCCTGAGGACTCCGGGGTGACATGGAGCCCATCAATAACAGGCAGTCCTCGACTTAACAACAGTTTGCTTATGTGGCCGTTCAAACTTACGATGACATTGAAAAAAAGTGACTTGTACCATTTTCCACACACATGACCGTTGCAGCATCCCCACGTTCAACGTGACTTACATTCAGAGGCTGACTCATATTTACGACCGTCGCAGTGCCCCGGGGATCATGCGATCCCCTTTTTGTGACCTTTGGATAAACCAAGCCCATGGAGAAGCCTTATTCACTTAACAACCCTGTTACTATTTTAATGACCGCTGTGATTCACATAACGAAGTGGTGCGGTGGCCTAGAGGTGAAGCTCTCGCCTCACAATCAGGAAGCTGTGAGTTCGATCCTAGGTAGAGGCAGATATTTATCTCTCTGAGCGCAATGAGAATATATCTGCTGAACAGAACTCCGTATTGGCGACAGGAATGGCATCGGGCCATTAAAACATTCTGCTAAATTCCGTTCAGTTTCCCAATGTCCACCCCACAAGGGATTATGGGGTCGTTAAATGAAGACGATGAGTGATTCACTTAACAAAGGTGGCAAGAAAAGTCATAAAATGCAGGCAAAACTCTCCTAACAAATTTCTCGTTTAGCAACATAAATTTTGGGGCTCAATTGTGGATGTAAACTGAGGACTATCGATTGGTTTGAAGTTCCTTTAAGGTCTGGAAGATGCATTAGAATATGTACGACCATCATCATATGCATTCTGAATAATTTTTCCTCAGACTTTAGTTTAAGGAATTAAGTTTGAAGTGCTTGGATTGGGCTAAAACAAACAAGGTTACCCACCATTTTAACAAAACACCATATCACAGCAGTCTTACATGCTTTAACTCTAAAGTCTCGAATAAGCCCTGATAAGGTAAGATACATGGACCAAAAGAGATTTAAGTTACCTTACAGCTCCATCTGCTGTCTCTTTTTCTTTTTTCCTCCTGTCCAGTCTTCATCTTCTGTGTCCAATATGTATGTTTGCATCTTCCCAGCTAGTTTCCTTGGCAGCTGCTACTTTGCAATGATTTCTAGATGCTTTTGTTTGTTTGTTTGTTTATTTTATTGGATTTATATGCTGCCCTTCTCCCAAAGGACTCAGGGCGGCGTACGGCATTAAAAAACACATATTACAAAACTTAAAAGAAAATTAGAAACAATCCAAGAAACAAACCGAATTAATATAACACTAACATTTTAAAAATTAGATAAAATTAACAGGCCAGGCTGGCTTGCTGGAAAAGCCAACTTTTTAGGGCGCGGAGGTCGGGGATTATGCGAAGCTCTGGGGGCAGCTCATTCCAGAGGGAAGGCGCTCCCACAGAGAAGGCTCTCCCCCTGGGGGTCGCTAGCCGACACTGTGTGGCCGACGGCACCCTGAGGAGGCCAACTCGGTGGGATCGCACTGGACGGTGGGAGGCTACTGGTGGCCGTAGGTGGTCTTGCAGGTACCCTGGGCCTAAGCCATGGAGCGCTTTAAAGGTCATAATTAGTACCTTGAATCGCACCCGGAAGACAACCGGTAACCAGTGCAGGCCGCCTAAAAGGGGTGTAACATGGGAGCACCTAGGTAACCCCATGATAACCCGCGCGGCCGCATTCTGGACCAGCTGAAGCCTCCGGGTGCTCTTCAAGGGCAGCCCCATGTAGAGAGCGTTGCAGTAGTCCAGGCGAGACTAAATATCATTTAGGCAGAAAGGACATTATTGCTGTCCTCGGTCCATAGGTGTGGTTTTTTTTTAACTTTTTCTCTGCTTTTTATGAACTCCATGAAGGATACAGTCCTAGGCTGCATCAACAGAGGAATGCAATCAAGATCAGATGAAGTGTTAGTACCAATTTATAATGCCTAGGCAAAAACCACACTTGGAGTATTGCATCCGGTTCTGGTCACCATGCAACAAAACAGTTGAGACTCTAGATAGAAAGAGTGCAGAGAAAAAAAGCAGCAAAGATGATTAGGGGACTGGAGGCTTAGCATACGGCAAATGGTTGTGGGAACTTGGTAGGTCTAATGAAAAGAAGGACTAAGGGTGACATGATAGCAAGAAAAGGGGGAGTGTCAATCTATTTTTCAGAGCCCTTGGGGGTGGGGGGCAGAACAAGAAATAATAGATGGAAGCTTATCAAACGTAGAATTAAGGAGAAAATTCCTGTTAGTGTAAACAGTTTATCAGTGGAACAGCTTACCTCCATAAGCTGCAGGTTCTCCATCACCCAAGGTTTTAAGAAGAGTTTGGACAGCCATGCTTGAGCAGTGAGTTGGACTAGATGACCTCCAAGGTCCCTTCCAACCAGTGGTGGATTCCTAATGGTTCAGATCAGTTCGGCCGAAACGGTAGTGGTTTGGCAGCCTGGGCTGCTGAAACTGGCAGCGACCCAAGCCTGCCACGCCCCAAAACTGGTTCTCTGGGCAGTGCCATAGGCACCACCATCTTTGCTTCTGCAGATGCGCAGAGCAATTTTTATTGCACTGCACATGCGCGCAAAGAGTGCGTGCACGAGGGACGCGTCCACGAGCAAACGGGCAGTAGTGACTGTCGGAAACCACCCCTGCTTCCAACCCAGTTATTTTGTATTCTCTAAGGCAGGGGTGTCCAAATATGGGAACTTTTAATACTTGTGGGCTTCAACTCCCAGAATTCCCCAGCCAGTTGGCTGGGGAATTCTGGGAATTCCAGTCCACAAGTCTTAAAAGTTCCCAAGTTCGGACACCCCTGCTCTAAGGTTTCGCCCTCCCCCATGTTGTTTCAGATCGATCACTTTGGTTTTGCTGAAGACTGCACGTTCAAACAACGCTACCTCATCGCAGACCAGCACTGGAAGAAAGACACGGGGACAATCCTTTTTTACACTGGCAATGAAGGGGACATCGCTTGGTTTGCAAATAATACGGTACTATTTTGTTCCCTATGCCCTCCGTCTGGTAAACTCTCAAGATTCGTTTTTCTCGCCATAAACATGTATAACTAGACTGTGTTGTTTCTCTGTGTCATATTATATATCAGGGCATATACATAATTCTGTATTCATTTAATTGTTTATCTTGTCATGTTTAGGATGTGTAAAATTACAGGTGGCGAACCTTTAAGAGCTGTATGCAACGAAATTTCATTGTTAATGTATGCCAATTGGTGTATATTCAAAGTGACAATAGTTCTATTCTATTCTATTCTATTCCTATTTCTATTCTATTCATAATATTCTATTCTATTCCCATTCTTCCATTCTGTTCTGTTCTGTTCTATTCTATTCTATTCCCTATTCCATTCTGTTCATAATATTACATTCCTATTCCTATTCTATTCTATTTATAATATAATATTATATTCCCATTACCATTCTATTATATTCCCTATTGTATGCTATTCATAATATTCTATTATATTCCCATTACCATTCTTCCATTCTGTTCTGTTCTATTCTATTCCTTATTCTATTCTATTTTGTTCGTAATATTCTATTCCCATTCCCTATTCTATTCTATTCCCATTCCTATATTCTATTCTATTCTATTCTATTTATAATATTCTATTCTATTCTATTCCCATTCCCTAATCTATTCCTATTCCTAATTCCATTCCATTCCAATTTCCTGTTCTGTTCTGTTCAATTCTATTCTATCCTATCCTATCCTATCCTATCCTATCCTATCCTATCCTATCCTATCCTATCCTATCCTATCCTATTCCATTCCATTCCATTCCATTCTATTGATTATCTCATATCCCGTTAAAATAGTTCAGGCTTTTTTTTACAATATAAACATTTGAAAGATTGAAGATTATTCTTTACTGAATTATTTTTAAAACAAACTGACAACCTTTGCTCCACTCCAGGGTTTCATGTGGGATGTGGCCGAAGAATTGGATGCGATCCTGGTTTTTGCCGAACACAGATACTACGGGGAATCCTTGCCGTTTGGAAATAAGTCGTACACCGTAAGTATCAACTTCTAATTCAGAGTAGTCACGGATTGAGCTCATACGTTGAACTCATCTATACAAGTAGTCCTTGGCTTCCAGTAGTTCATTTAGTGACCGTTCAAAGTTACAACGGCACTGAAAAGAATGACTTACGACCCATTTTCATGCTTATGACCGTGGAATCAAAATTCAGACGCTTGGCAATTGACTCATATCCATGACGGTTGCAGTGTCCCAGGCAGTGGTGGGATTCAAAAATTTTTATTACCGGTTCTGTGGGCGTGGCTTTGTGGGTGTGGCAGGGGAAGGATACTGCAAAATCCCCATTTGCTCCCAATCAGCTGGGACTTGGGAGGTAGAGAATAGATGGGGCCGGGGCCAGTCAGAGGCGGTATTTACCGGTTCTCCAAACTATTCAAAATTTTTGCTATCGGTTCTCCAGAACTGGTCAGAACCTGTTGAATACGACCTCCGGTCCCGGGTTCATGTGATCCCCTTTTGTGACCTTGACAGCCAAAATCAAAATTTCCCAGAAGTTGAAGTCCACAAGTTTTAAAGTTGCCAAGATTGGAGACCTCTGATCTAAGGAATCTCTTCTTTTGACGGGGGTGGGATTCAGCCGGTTCGGACCAGATTGGGCGAACCGGTAGCTCTGACCATCAGCCGGGAGCCAGAACCAGTTCGCTCCGACAATCATTTGGACCGCCCCCCGTCCTGCGCTTTACTTACCTATATCCTTTCAGCTGATTTGCGCAGCAGAGTGGATTGCCGCGCCTCAGCTGTGTTGCTCCCCAGAAGTAACATGGAAGGTAAGTTTTGTGTGGCTGTACATCAGTCGCAGGCGCGCATGTACCCCACGATCACCGAATCGGTTGTTAAGCCAGCACACTCCCACCACTGAAGGTAAGTAAATATACTAAAGACGCCGTACAATAGTTTTGTGGTCTCGTTTCAGGATGCCAAGCATCTGAATTACCTGACTTCGCAGCAAGCTCTGGCTGATTTTGCGGTACTTATCCAACACTTGAAAAATACGATTCCTGGAACGCAGAATACTCCAGTGATAGCTATAGGAGGGTCTTATGGTGGAATGCTTGCTGCCTGGTTCCGAATGAAATATCCCCATGTAGTAATTGGGTAAGTCTGGAGTAACCTGGCCCTATCTCTGGAACCAGCTAGTTTCTGAATCTAGCTTCACATTTCTCCGCTGCTGGTTTTTGATTACTACTAGTTTCAAATACTACTAGTTTCAGTTGCTACTTAGGTTTCAAGTTTAGCGATCACCATGTTGGAAAGCAGGAGACCATGAATTCAAGTCCTACCTTGGCCATGAAAGTCAGCTGGATGACTTTGGGCCAATCATGAGGAGATTATGAGTTCTAATCCCGCTTTAGGCATGAAAGTCAGCTGGGTGACTTTGGGCTAATCGTAAGGAGACTGTAAATTCTAGTCCCACCTTAGACATGAAAGCCGGCTGGGTGACTTTGCGCCAATCATGAGGAGATTGTGAGTTCTAATCCCGCTTTAAACATGAAAGCCAGCTGATTCACTTTCGGCCAATCATGAGGAGATTGTGAGTTCTAATCCCGCCTTAAGCATGAAAGCCAGCTGATTCACTTTCGGCCAATCATGAGGAGATTGTGAGTTCTAATCCCGCCTTAAGCATGAAAGCCAGCTGATTCACTTTCGGCCAATCATGAGGAGACTGTGAGTTCTAATCCCGCCTTAAGCATGAAACCTGGCTGGGTGATTTTGGGACATCCGAATGTAGATAACATGACCAATGGTCATAAGTGTGAAAAATGGTCATCTGTTCCTTTTTTCAGTGCAGTTATAACTTTGGACGGTCACTAAGAGAATTATTATAAATCAAGTATTACCTGTATTTTGCCCCTTTGTTTGCAGAGCTCTGGCTGCGTCGGCCCCTATTTGGCAGTTCGACAGCTTGGTTCCCTGCGGTTCCTTTTATAAGATAGTGACCGAAGATTTCAAAAAAAGTGGGATTGGCTGTTCGGAAACCATCCGAAATTCCTGGGCGGCCATTAAACGTATTGCTGACACAGGTAAGAAGTTAACGAGTAATTGCTAAGCAGGGGGATTCTGGGTGTTGAAGTCCATTCATCTTCCAAGTGGTCAAGGTTGAGTAACTCATATATATCTATATCTATATCTATATCTATATCTATATCTATATCCATATATCTATATCTCTAATCTATATCTCTAATCTATATCTATCTATCTATCTATCTATCTATCTATCTATCTATCATCTCTATCTATCTATCTATCTATCATCTATCTATCATCTATCTATCTATCTATCTATCTATCTATCTATCTATCTATCATCTATCTATCTAATCTAATCTATCTATCTATCGTGTTACAACCCCTGGTATGCCCAATTATGGGAGGGAACTCACTACTCCCCCTTTCTGTCTATCGGTTCACTGCAGGAGACCATCCAGGCAGAAAACCATATTTTTAATGTTGCCTTTTTATATTTGTGTTGTATTTGTGCTGAGTGGCTAATACATATACCTAATATGTAATACAGCCCAGGTTCGAATCCCAGTAAGGGTATGGCTAGCTGATGAGAGCTAAATAGCTTGAAATAGATCTATACTACTCTCCCTTTATTTATTTATCAGCACAAATACAACGCAAATATAAAAAGGCAACATTAAAAATATGGTTTTCTGCCTGGATGGTCTCCTGTAGTGAGCTGATAGACAGACAGGGGGAGTAGTGAGTTCCCTCCCATATTTGGGCATACCAGGGGTTGTAACACACACACACACATACACACATACATACATACACACATACACACATACACACATACACACACACACACGCACACACAAATATTATAGCATATAATAGAAGCGTATAATAGAAGCATATAATAGAAGTACCTATACCATTTTAGACAAGTGACTGTCCAGTCTCTTCTTAAAAACATCCAGTGATGCAGCTCCCATGATTTCTGGAGGCAAGCTGTTCCACTGGTTAATTGTCCTTCCCGTTAGGAAGTTTCTCCTTAATTCCAGGTTGCTTCTCTCTTTGATTAGTTTCCATCCATTGTTTCTTGACATGCCTTCTGGTGCTTTGGAGAATAATTTGATCTGTTCTTCTTTGGGGCAGCCCCTCAAAGTTTGGAACGCTGCTGTCATTTCACCCTTCCTTCTTCTTTTCTTTAGACTAGCCAGATCCAAATTCTGCAGCCATTCTTCATATGTTTTAGTCTTCAGGCCTTTGATCATCTTAGTTGATCTTTTCTGAACTTTTTTTCCAAAATCTCAGCATCTTTTTTGCAGTGTGGTGACCAAAATTGGTTGCAGTATTCCAGGCGTGGTCTCACTGGGGTTTTATGAAGTGGTACTAAGACTTCATGTGATCTTGATTCTATGTCTCTGTTAATACAATCCAGGATTGTATTAGCCTTTTTGGCTGCTGCCGCACATATTCAAGTGATCATCCACTAGGAGATAGATAGATAAATATGGATGGATGATAGATTGATAGGTAGATAGATATGGATGGATGATAGATCGATAGGTAGGTAGGTGGGTATGAATAGTAGATAGATCAGTGCAGGGGTGGGTTCCTGCCAGTTCTAACCTCTTCTATAGAAGAGATTCCACAAATCTACCGTGCTGTTTAGAACCGGTTTCAGCTCCCTCCCTCCGCCCGTCCGCACATCATCAAGATGAAGAGCGAGAGGAGGAATTCTGGGAGTTGAAGTCCACAAGTCTTAAAGCTGTTAAGTTTGAACACCCCTGGGGTTTTTTTTCTAAAGGGCTAGGGGTGCAAGGGTCTTGTAACTTGACAGCTTTAAGACTTGCACACTTCAATGCCAGAGTTCCTGAGCCAACATTTGGGTTGCTAAGCAAGAGCGTTGTTAAGTGAGTTTCACCACATTTTACAAGTTGGCCACGCCCACACAGTCACATGGCTGGCAAGCCACTCCCCCCTGGTCACATGGCCATCAAGCTACTCCCACAAAGCAGAAGTAGTTCTATAAAAATATTTTCCTACCAGTTCAGCCGAACCGGTAGTGGTTTGGCGGCCTGGGTCACTGGAACCGGCAGTGACCCAGGCCTGCCCCGCCCCAGAACCAGTTCTCATCTTGTTTTTTGGTTCTGCGCATACGCAGAATAATTTAATCGCACTGCTCATGAGCGGCGCATACACGAGCGAAGAGGCAGTAGTGACCACCCCCAGGGTAGGTAGATAGGTAGAGATAGATGGATGATAGATAGATAAATAGATAGATGATAGATAGATAGATAGATAGATAGATGATAGATAGATAGATAGATAGATAGATAGATAGATAGATAGATGATAGATAGATAGATAGATAGATAGATAGATAGATAGATGATAGATAGATAGATGATAGACGGAGAGAGAGAGAGAGATGGATAGAGAGAGAGAGATGGATAGAGATAGATAGATGATAGATAGATAGATAGATAGATAGATAGATAGATAGATAGATAGATAGATAGATACATGATAGATGATAGATAGATAGATAGATAGATAGATAGAGAGGGAGAGAGATGGATAGAGATAGGTAGATAGATAGAGATAGATAGATAGATGATAGATAGATAGATAGATAGATAGATGAGAGAGAGATGGTTAATAGATAGATGATAGATAGACAGAGGAGAGAGAGAGAGAGAGGTTGAACTGTAATTTCTTGATCTTTTTTCTCTTTAGAGAAAGGCTTACAGTGGCTTTCCCACACATTTCGTTTGTGCAGCCCCTTGAAGACCACAAGAGACCTCGTCACCTTCAGAGAATGGCTGAGTGGCACATGGACATACGTGGCCATGGTAGATTATCCGTATGAAGCCGCCTTCTTACAGCCTCTCCCTGCCTGGCCAGTTAAGGTAACTGAACCCAATATGTCTGTTTCGTTTTTTTTTCTATGACCCACCTCACAACTGGCCTTTTCCAGAAGACGCCAAAATTAAAGTCCTGAGAGAAAAAAGGGGTGAGATTCCATCTTGAATAAAAGTTATCCATATTCTGTTGGCTTTGGAGTTCCGAAGATCTGTCTCCCTTGTTGAGTTTCTGACCAGTTCAGGGGCGTGGTAGGCCTGGGTCGCTGCCTTTTCCACCATACAACTACCGGTCCCAAACTGATCTGAACCCACCATTGCTCCCGCCACCGTTGCTACCGGTTTGCACGAACTGCTGAATAGCACCACTGGGTTGTAACTTTGAAAAATGCCTTGTGTTACTGGAAGGAGCCGGCATTGCTCCAGTTGAGCTTGCTGGCTGAGGAATTCTGGGAGTTGAAGTCCACCCATCTTAAAATAGCTAATGTTGAGAAATGCTGTATTTTAGGCTCTTGGATTTTTGTTATTGTAAGCAACCCTTGAATCCTGGCTTGTTAAGATTTGTCAATTATGATTTGAGCTTTCTAGGTGTCCTTGGTGCTTGCAACCTTTTTAATAAAGAGGTTTGTGTGTTTTTGAAATGAGGGTAGTGGGGTTTCCCGTGAGAGATACCTTTCACAAGATTTTATTTGTTTGTTGTTTGCTTATTGATTTATGAAATGGTGGTGGGACTTTCCCTGACAGATATTTTCACAAGATTTATTTTTGAAAATTTATTTATTTATTTTTGGAATGGTGGTGGCGGGGCTTTCCCTGAGAGACACTTTTCACAAGATTTTATTTATTTATTTTGTTTGTTTGTTTGTTTATGAAATGGTGGCAGGGCTTTCCCTGAGAGATACTTTTCACAAGATTTATTTTTTTTAAAAAAAATTATTTATTTATTTATTTTTGGAATGGTGGTGGCGGGGCTTTCCCTGACAGATACCTTTCACAAGATTGTATTTATTTATTTTGTTTATTTATTTATTTATGAAATGGTGGCGGGGCTTTCCCTGACAGATACCTTTCACAAGATTTTATTTGTTCGTTTATTTATTTGTTTGTTTATTTATTTATGAAATGGTGGAGGAGCTTCCCCTGAGAGTTACTTTTCACAAGATTTATTTATTTATTTGTTTATGTATTTATTTATTTTTGAAATGGTGGTGGCAGATCTGTCCCCTGACAGATACTTTTCACAAGTTTGTTTGTTGGTTTGTTTATGAAGTGGCGGGGACGGGGCTTCGCCTGAGAGATACTTTTCACACGAGATATTCCAGTCCATCCGGAGTCTAAAATCAAGAAGGTTTCCCGCCCCCCCCCCACCTCTTTGGTCAAATCCTTAAAAAAAAAAGAAAAACTTAACGTATTCAGCTTCCCCTGGGTGGCGTAAGCTTTTTCCAGTCACTTCTCTTACCTCCCTCCTGACCCCCCTTTGTTTAGAAACTCGGATGGGTTTTCTCAGTGACCAAACTAATGTGATTATTCTGAGACTTGAACCGGGGGAGAGCTATTGAGTAGCTAGAAAGGTGGATTCATTCAGCTGGCTTGAATACATTGGTTTAATCCTTTTCAGTCATGGGGCATGAGGGGGGGGGAATAGTCCCCTTGGAGAAATGGGAGGCGCTCTCTCCCCTCCCCCCCTCTCCATAAAAGTTGCAGCCTCTTAAAAGCAACTCTTTTATTTCCCATATGGCCAGAAAAGGTTTGGGAAATCCTGGACCTTCCAGCTGAGAAAAAGGATTCAGACAAGTGGAAAAAGATAGATATCGTCTTATTAAGAACTAGCTGACAACCATGTGTTGCCCGGGTATTTATTTTTGCTAACCCTGTATTAGATAGGAAAAGGAATGAATTATATGTATACTGTCAAGTCAAAGTAATGCTGGAACACACACACAGAGACACACACACAGACACACACACACCTGAATCTAAAATGCACACTATCGCTGTCAAAAGTTCTGTGATTTGACAGTATAGATATAATTCATTCCTTTTCATTTCAGCAGCCCAGGCGTTCCAGAGTTATGCTGGTACACACACACACAGACACACGCGTGCACACGCACACACACACCGAGGAGTCTTAGGGGTGTCTTGCCCCCACAGTATTTGTTTCCAGAGAATAAGTCATCTGGGTACCAAATTTGGGTGAAATTGCTCAAGGCGTTCCAGAGTTATGCTGGAGTGCGCTCTCTCTCTCTCTCTCTCTCCCTCCCTCCCTCCCTCCCTCCCTCCCTCCCTCCCTCTCTCTCTCTCTCTCTCTCTCTCTCTCTCTCTCTCTCTCTCAAGGCAACCCAGGTCTTGCTGACAATTTGACTTTTGAAATTTAATTGAAATTTAATTTGAATTTAATCAGATTTGGGTAAGTGATTTGGATTCTGCCTACCCTTCCCCCACTGTGATTCCGATCCAACTGGGTTTACCTGCAGAATTGAAAGACGGGTAGTCCTCGACTTACGTCTACCATTGAGACCAACATTTCTGTTGCTAAGTGAGACATTGGTTAAGTGCAAGTGTGGTATTCACTTACCTTCGCTACTGGTTCACAAATGTGAACACGCTCGCAGGACCTTCCGCGCATGCGCAGAGGGTAAAAAAACGGGACGTGATGACGTCCGCGCGGATGGGCAGAGCCTCCCACCGCTGCTACCGGTTCGTCTGAACCGGATAGAACCGGCTGAATAGCACCACTGGTTAAGTGTGTTTTGCCCCATTTTTCCATCTTTTTTTGCCACAGTCGTTAAATGAATCATTGCAGTTGTTAAGTTAGTAATCTAGTTGTTAAGTGAAACTGGATTCCCCGTGAACTTTGCTTGTCAGATGGTCTCAAAAGGGGATCATGTCACACATACACACACACACACACACACACACACACACACACACACACACGGACAATGCATCTGTCATAAATAGGAACAAGTTGCCAAGTGTCTGAATTTTGATCACGTGACCAGGGGTCATAAGTGTGAAAAACAGTCATAAGTCACTTTTTTCAATGCTAGGGTAACTTTGAACAATCGCTAAAAAAATGGTTGTAAAACAAGGAATTCCTGTCTAGCTGCGTAGCCTGAATCCTTTACAGGTAGTCCTCACCTTATGACAGTTCGTTTAGGGACCACTCAAAATTATGCCGGCCCTGAAAAAAAAGTGACTCACGACCATTTTTCACAGTTATGACCTTCGCGGCATCCCCATGGTCATGTGACTTGAATTCAGATGCTTGGCAAGTGGTTCATTTTTATGACCGTTGCCGTGTCCAAATGTCATGGGATCCCCTTTTGCGACCTTCTGAGGTCGCAAGTCAAGGGGGGGAAGCCAGCTTCACTTAACAACCGCGTGACTAACTTACCAGCTGCAATGATTCGCTTAACAATGGAGGCAAGAAAGGTCGCGAAAATGAGGCAAAACTCACCTGACAACAGAAATCCAGGGGTCATTTGCGGTTGTGTGTCCAGCCCTGCTTGTATTTTGCAGATGTGCCAAAAATAAGCTTCTCTGTGCAGGATTGGAATCTTTAATCCTCTGCTATTTTGGGGAGACTCAATTCTTCTCTATTGCTTTCCTCCCCCCCTCCTCTAGGTTATCTGCAAATACCTGAAAAAACCTAAACTGCCAGACAAGCTGTTGCTGCAGAATATTTTCCAGGCTGTGAACATCTACTACAATTACACGGGGCATGCATCCTGTTTGAACATAACTCGGTCTGCTACGAAAAGTTTGGGCCTCCGGGGCTGGTCTTACCAGGTGGGTGTGCACCCCGTCATGACCATGGCAATTTTGGGAGGGGTGGGTGAACAGCCCTCATGATGTAAGGCACCCCTTGTTTTTCCAATGTGAAAGCCATAGTCATTTTTTGATTTGTAACTTTTTGTTCTAATCGTTTTGGCACTTTTACAACTTTTTATTCACTTACTAGCTGGCGTTGCCCGGGTATTTATTTATAGGGGGGAAATGTCTGGACCAAATGTAATTTCTAATGTTGGACTTTCTCCCTTACCAGAAGGAGCCTCCTTGTGGAGTACCGTGAAGCTGTTACCATGGCAACTCCACTGCGCTGTACAGCAGAGGCCATTTTAAGGCACAACAGGCTGTATCTTAACAGAGCGCACACCCCAAGGAGTGTTAGAGGTGTCTTACCCCCCACAGTATTTGTTTCCAGAGAGTAAATCATCTGTGTACCAAGTTTGGCTGAAATTGCTTGAGGCGTTCCAGAGTTATGCTGGAACACACACACACACACACACACACACACACACACACAGTCCTCAATGTACATGCACAGTTGAGGTAAAAAAGGCATTCCAGAGTTATGCTGGAACACACACACACACACACACACACACACACACACACACACAGTCCTCAACGTACATCCACAGTTGAGGTAAAAAATCACTGTCGTTGAGGGAAATATTTGTCAAGTGAATTTTGCCCCATTTTGCAACTTTTCCTGGCCCAGTTGTGGAGTGAATCACTGCCATTGATAAGTCAGTCACATGGTGGTGAAGTGAATCTGATTTCCTCATTGACTTTTCCTGGATCAGAATGTCTCCCCAAAAAAGGGGGGTGTCACATCACACACACACACACAGCACTGCAACCGTCATAAATACGTACCAGTGGCCAAGCATCTGAATTTGGATCATGTGACTGTGTGAATGCTGCAGTGGTTTATAAGTGTGAAAAACGGTCGTAAGTCCCCCCCTTTTTTTTTCAAGTGACGTAACTTTGAACAGTCCTTAAATGAACTGCTCTAAGTGGAGGACTACCTGTATTGGAAATCTATCCATGGTCGCTCTATTAGTCAGGTGGCAGCCTATAAATTTAATAATAAATCTATCTATCTATAAAAGTGTGTTTGTGTGTGTGTTTGTGTGTGCGTGTGTGTGTTCCAACATAACTCTGGAACGCCTCGAGCAATTTCAACCAAACTTGGTACACAGATGACTTACATGTCTGTGTTCTGTTAAGATACAGCCTCTTGTGCCTTCAAATGGCCTCTTCCGTACTGCCGTAAAATGGCTTCTACTGTACAGCACAGTGGAGTTGCCATGGTAACAGCTTCACCGTACTCCACAAGGGGGCTCCCTCTGGTAAGGAGGAAAATCCAACGCTAGAAAATATGTTTGGTCCGGACATTTTCCCCTCTGTAAATAAATACCTGGGCAATGCCAGTTTATCAGCTAGTAATACGTAAATCTTTAAGAGTTCCCATTTTTAGGGATTCGCATATGAACGTCTGTCTCTCTGACAGACCTATTCCAAGCGGGGATCTTATGAAATTAAGCTCTCCTTTTTCCCTTCTCGTCTCCAAGGCTTGCACCGAGATGGTAATGCCCATGTGTTCAGACGGTGTCAATGATATGTTTGAGCCACAGAAATGGGACTTCCATGCTTACTCAGAGGAATGTTTCAAAGCTTGGGGGGTACGACCCCGCCCTTCCTGGATCACCACCATTTACGGTGGGAAAAACATAAGCGCGCACAGTAACATCATTTTCAGGTGAGTTTGTATTGTACATAACCAGTAGCAAGTAGCATTTAGACGTATATACTTTACAGCCCTCTCTAAGTGGGTTACAGAGTCAACCGATTGACCCCCAACAATCTAGGTCCTCATTTTACCCACCTCAGAAGGATTGGAAGGCTGGGTCAACCTTCAGCTGGTCAGGATCGAACTCCTGGCAGTGGGCAGAATTAACCTGCAATACTGCATTCTAACCACTGTGCCACTATGGCTCCACTTAGACTTATATACTATAATGCCCCATAATGCTTTACAGCACTTTTTGGGCAGTTTATAGTATAGAAACATTATTATTTGCATATTGCCCCCAATAATCTGGGTTCTCATTTTGCCGACTTCATTTTACTGCCTGCAATCCCCATGGTTCGTTCGTTCCTTCCTTCCTTCCTTCCTCACTCCCTCTCTCCCTCCCTCCCTTCCTCCCTCCTTCCCTACCCCTTCCCTCCTTCCCCTCCCTCCCTCCTTCCCTCCCCAACAAACTGGGTCCTCATTTTACCGACCTCAGAAGGGTGGAAGGCTGAATCAACTACCTTGAGCCAGTCAGGATCGAACTCCTGGCAGTGGGCAGAATTAACCTGCAATACTGCATTCTAACCACTGTGCCACTATGGCTCTACTTAGACTTATATACTATAATGCCCCATAATGCTTTACAGCACTTCCTGGGAAGTTTACAGTGTAGAGACATTATTATTTGCATATTCCCCCCAATAATCTGGGTTCTCATTTTGCTGACCTCATTTTACCACCTGCAATCCCCATGGTTCCTTCCTTCCTTCCTTCCTTCCTTCCTTCCTTCCTTCCTCCCTCCCTCCCTCCCTCCCTCCCTCCCTCCCCAACAAACTGGGTCCTCATTTTACCAACCTCAGAAGGATAGAAGGCTGAATCAACTACCTTGAGCCAGTCAGGATCAAACTCCTGGCAGTGGGCAGAGTTAACCTGCAATACTGAATTCTAACTACTGCGCCACCAGGGCTTGCTTGCTCGCTCCCTCCCTCTCTCCCTTCCTTCCCAGTAGCACTTACATACCACTTCACATTGCTTTACAACCCTCTCTAAACGGTTTACGGAGTCAACCTCTTTCCCTCAACAATCTGGGCTCTCATTTTACCCACCTCAGAAGGATGGAAGGCTGAGTCAACCTTGAGCCAGTCAGGATCGAACTGCTGGAAGTCGGCAGAGTTAGCCTGCAATACTGTGTTCTAACCACTGTGCCCGCAATAAGTATGTTTGCCCACTTGAGTAATTTTATAAAAATAAAAAAAGGCAGGATATAAATAAAGAAAAATAATCAGATACTGGGACAGATGCAGAAGGAACTGTCTTCTGATTCTTGAGTGTTGATGTCATAATTTAAGATGCTTGATGCGAGAGGTGAAGCAACCCAAATCGTGATTCGCGATGGAATTATTGTAGTTATTGTTTCTCTGCATTCTCCTTCAAGTACCCCGTTCATGCCTCTCCATTGATCAATTTTTTATTGTTTTTTCCTTCTATAATCACCACATTAACATTGTTGTGTCATCATACCTGTGTATATCAATCAATCGCTTCTATATTTACATACATTCATCTACAGTTCTATACATTTCTCTATTGTTTCTTGGCTGAATTTGCTTTATTCCTCTTATGCAACCATTTATACCAATTATCCCAAATTTCATAGTATTCAAACTCTTTGTCTTTTAATCTTAATGTTAACTTGTCCATTTCTGCACAATCTAGAACTTTCTGAATCACTAATTCATTTTACTTTGTTTCCAACATTGGGCAAACGTTATTCTGGCTGGAGTCAAGGGGTGTATTAGTATGCATTTAATTTTCTTTCTATATTTCCCCTTGGTTATTCCCAGAAGAAAGAGTTCCGGTTTATATTTTATTTGTTCCTCTGTAATTTGTTGTATCCATTTCCAAATTTTAATCCAATACTTTTGAGGTTCCGGACAGGTCCACCATACACGATCAAAAGTCCCTTGCGGTTTTTTTACACTTCCAGCAGGTTGGATTCATGTTCGGATATATTTTGGCCAATCTCATTGGTGGTAGATGCCAAGGATAGAACATTTTATATATGTTTTCTTTAAAACATACAATGCCTGTCTTCTCCATTCTCTGCCAGCAACGGAGGGCTCGATCCTTGGTCCGGCGGTGGCGTGACAAAGAATATCACGGACACTCTCGTGGCCATCATGATCCCGGAAGGAGCTCACCATCTGGATCTGCGTGCCAACAACCCTTCTGACCCCATCTCCGTCCTGCAGGCTCGCCTCTTGGAAGTCCACTACATGAAGTTGTGGATACAGAAGCACAAGAGGGTTAAAAAATGCCCAAAGTAACTGGATAATAGTGGGGGCTTTGTGCGGCAATGGTTAGCCTTTGGGGATCGTCTCCTTTCTGGATTGTCTCTTCTTCATCTTCATCTTGCTCAGCTTTCTTTAGCTTCTCCCAATTCTCAATCAAGAGGTCCGTTTGAGATGAGCTGGAACTGACACGGCTCAGCTTTGGTTAGTGACGTCTGGAGGTGGGTTGCTACCGGTTCGCACCGGTTCGAATGAACCGGTAGTCAAAATTGCGACTGGGTCGCCGAACTGGTAGGGTCGACAGACTCGCGACGCCCCTGAACCGGTTCCCCGGTCACCGCAACATGTTTTATTGACATTTGTAATGTTCTGCGCATGCTCAGACCTATTTACAGGCAACTGTGCACATTGAGTGAGCACCGAATCGGCAGTAACATTGGCAGAAACCCACACCTGGTGGCGTCCCATCCATCTCTCTCATTATAGGAAGCCAAGACAATTTCTATCTGTTCTTCATTGAGCGGCAGGACCCACAACTGGGGAAGGAGAAGACTTCTAATCTCCTTTGCCTTTGCGTGTCCCACTTACTTAGCTGTCTTTCTATGTGGAGCTGGACTCCATACAGATAGTGCTCGACTTACGAAAACCACCACGGAGCCCCAAATCTATGTGGCACAGAGAGAAATTTGTTGAGCGAGTTTTGCCCCTTTTTCACTGACTTTTCCTGCCACATTTCTTAAGTGAATCATAGAGAGGTGCGGTGTCCCTAGAGGTGGAGCTCTTGCCTCACAATCAGGAGGCTGTGAGTTTGATCCTAGGTAGAGGCAGATATTTTTCTCTCTCTGGGCACGTCGAGATTATATCTGCAAAATATAACTCCGCATTGGCAACAGGAAGGGCATTGGGCCAGTAAACACAAAGCTCCATTCAGTTGCCTAGACTCCGCCCTGCAAGCTATTATGAGGTTGTTAAAAGAAGACAATTTCTTAAGTGAATCACTGCACTTGTGAAACGGATAACACGGTTGCAAAGTGCTTCCCGCATTGACTTTGCTCATCGGAAGGTCGCGAAAGCAGATCACGTGACTCTGCGACCATCATAAATGTGATGGTCAAGCATCTGGATTTTAATCCCGTGGAGATGCTGCAACCATCATAAGGGTAAAAAACTGTTATAGGTCATTTCCCTCCCCCCGGCCGTCATAACTTTGAATGGTCACTTCATGACCTGTTGTAAGTCGAGGACTACCTGTATTGTCTTAATTTAAGGAATTCAGGGGAGCAACAGGTGGCAGGCCAGCTGTTAACTTAGGAGGTGGCATTAAAGAGAGAATAGACAAATTTTTGGAAGAACTTTTGTGCTCAAAATACTTGAGACGCTTTGTCGTCGCTTGCCATTGGCCGGGAGGCGTTCTACTTGAATAAATCCTACTCTTGATCTTGGCTGTTTACTTTGAAATCCAGTCACCAGGAAACACTCCTAGAGCAGAAGACTTGTGTGTGTCTTTGCGTGTTGTTTCGTACTTTTTCAGGAGGCAACTGGACTTACTTTCTTTTTTTTTCTTCGAAGACGTTTCACTTCTCATCCAGGAAGCTTCTTCAGCTCTGACTGGATGGTGGGGGGAATGGAAGGATCGGCACTCCTTGCAGGCAAGCTGGTCATTTGCATCCTTTTTTAGAGAGTCGTTGAGGCCACTTGGGTTTTCATCTGAATAGGGCTAATGTAGTCTGCCTGTAGTCTGGCATTTTTTCTGGACATCTGTTCATAACTCCCACACCATTTCAAAGGTGTTCATCCCAAATTGTATAGCTCAGGGGTGTCCAAAGTTGGGAAGTTCCCAAGTTTGGACACTCCTGGTGTAGGTAAAAGAATGGATTTCCAGGGGAAACAATTTGCAACCACAGGAACCATTTGCACTACTCAGGTGACCTCCAAGTGGCCTCAAGGACCCTCTAAAACAGGGGTGTCCAAACTTGGGAACTTTAAGACTTGTGGACTTCAATTCTGGGAGTTGAAGTCCACAAGTCTTAAAGTTCCCAAGTTTGGACACCCCTGCTCTAAAAGGATGCAAATGACCAGCTGTCTGCAAGGAGTATAAATCCTTCCCTTTCCCCATTATCCTGTCAGAGCTGAAGAAGCTTCTTGGATGAGAAGCGAAACGTCTTCAAAAAAAAACACACCAAGAAAGTCCAGTTGCCTCCTGAAAAAAAGCACCTTTGGCACAACCAAGACCTGGATATGACTGAGAATCTCTACAGATTTTTGGCTATACAATTTTGGAGGAAGACCCATTGCGTGATGTGGGAGTAGGAATGGATTTCCAGAGGAAAAAAATTGCAGACTACAGGAACTATTTGCACCACTCAGGTTTGTCTGAGGACACAGTCAAACCTCCAAGTGGCCTCAACGACCCTCTAAAAGGATGCGAATGACCCAGATATGAGTGAGAATTGCTTTTACAGACTTTTACAAGAATGATGCTAAGCCTGTGGCCACTTGTGCTGTGCTTCCATGCTAGAAGATAAGGGAGTGTGTAAATAATCCCTTGCAAATTAAGCCATTTTGGTTCTGACCAGCCTTAACACCAGTGAAGGTTGAAATTACTACAGGTGGTCCTCAACTTACGACCGTAACGTAGCCCAGAATTTATCGTGGCTAAGCGAAACATTTGTTAAGTGAACTTTGTCCCAATTTACCACCTGTCTTGCCGCCGTTGTTCAGTGAATCACTGCGGTTGTTAAATTAGTCACTCGGTTGTTAAGTGAATCTGACTACTCTATGGATTTTGCTTGTCAGAAGATTAAGCACCTGACCTTGGGCACTACAACCGTCATAAATATGAACCAGCTGCTAAACATCTTGATTACAAGGGCACGGGGATGCTGCAGTGGTCGTAAGTGTGAAAAACAGTCATAAATCGCTTTTGTCAGTGCCGTTGTAACCTTGAACGGTCGCTAAATGAATTTTTGCAAGTTGAGGACTGCCTGTATATGGAAGGAAGGTGCAACAGCAAAAGAAAGGCTTTATAGTTTTCAAATTGAGGCTCATCATGGTAAATATGCATTCTTAGGCTCAGCAGCTAAGACACTGAGCTTGTCGATCAGAAAGGTCGGCAGTTCGAATCCCTAGAACAGGTCTCCTGCGTGAGACTTGCGTGAGCAGGGAGTTGGACTAGATGACCTCCAAGGTCCCTTCCAACTGGGTTACTGTTTACTGTAAAAAGAAAGACTCTTTTATTAAAGCCTTCAGGTGCTTTGAATCATTTTGAGAAGGAAATAAAAAGGGAACAAGGACGTAAGAAATAATCCAAGCAACCTGTTAAATCTCCAATAAACCTTTGTTGGCTTTTGAGCGAGACTGATAGGTTGTGAAGTTTTGCCACTTAAAATTTTGGCCAAAGGTTTGAAGCACCTTTAGTCAAGAACAAAATCCAGACGTGATTGGTGTCAACGGTGACACAAATTTGTGTCATTTCTGTTTCTCAACATTTTTGCTTATTTTTCCTATAAAGGCTGCACACCTCCAAGGTTATTGCATGAAAGGATGGATGGATGGATGGATGGATGGATGGATGGAGAGAGTATGAGAGGGAGATCTTTATTTTGGTTATTTCTTCTTGAGAAAACGAACTGCAATTTGTACAATGATAAAATGAGATTGTGATGAAATAAAATACTGCTGTTAATAAAAGTAGAAAACCAACATATCCATTTGACAATGCTTGTTAATTGAACAAACCAGGCAGAGCCACTAAGCAAGACACCTGGAAAATATGTCCTGCAAAAAAACCAGGCGTAATTGCGAACGAGAAAAAAGATGATTGGGGATCAGAAGAAGCGATACAGAAATACTTTTAAAGTAACCTGGAAAGCACTTTAAAAAGGAGAGAGGGGCTTTCACTGGTCTTGACTTTTTGGATACCCCCTTCCCCCCCCTCCCCTGGACCCCAGATACAAGCTGGATGTCCCAGTTGTCCTCTCTGTTTTTTCATCCCACACGAGTTACAAGCAAAGCAGTATCTTTGAAAACTGTGTGCCATGTACTGTGTGCTATAGTAGTAGGTTGCCAATTTTGTTAATACTGGTTCGGGCCCACTCCCACGCTCACTCGCACACAGCAGAAAGCACATGCGCAGAAGCGTCCAGGCGAGTGGATGGGGCCTCCCGCCGTGCTACTACCGGTTCGGCCGATCCAAACCGGCAGCCACCCACCTCTGGTGGGCTACATTCTACCGAGATTTGAGCATGAATTTATTTTTTAAAATAATAGTCTAGTTCGGTGATGGCAAATTTTTTTCGCCTCGGGTGCCAAAAGCACACACATGTGCGCTATTGCGCGTGCCCATCCCCATAATTTAATGCCCCCCTGCACCATGGCCCTTGCACATGTGCGCGTGACCCTCCCTGCTGCCCTGCGCATGTGCACATGGCTTTCTTGGAGCCCAGGGAAGGTGGAAACGACCTCCTCCACCCTCCCGGAGGCTGCAAACAGCCTGTTTCCCGACTTCCGGTAGGCTCGGTAGTTCCGTTTTTTGCCCTCCCCAGGCTCCAGAGGCTTTCTAGGAGCCTGGGAAAGATGAAAAATGATCGAACACACAAACCGGAAGTTCGAGAACAGACTTCTGTTCCCATTGGGCCTTCTGTTCCCATTGGGCCATTTTTCTCCCTCCGGAGACTTCAGGAGGTTTCCCTGAAGCCCCCGGAGGGCGAAAAACAGCCCAATGCTCAAACCGGAAGTCTGTTTCCGAACTTCCTGTTTGCACGTTGGGCAGTTTTTCGCCCTCTGGGGGCTTTAGGAAAGTCTCTGGAGGACGAAAAATGGCCGAAAATCAAGGCCGAAAATCAACTGGCCAGCGTGCGCATGCATGCTGGAACTGACAGGGCAATGCCTTGCGTGCCCTCAGAAATGGCTCCGCGTGCCATCTGTGGCACGCTGCCATAGGTTCGCCATCACGGGTCTAGTTAAAAATGCTGTGTGTGAGATGTAATCCTAAGCAGAGAAAAACTATGATATTGGAGAAAATTCCTCCTTGGGAGAAAAGCTATGGCAAACCTATACAGCATGTTAAAAAGCAGAGACATCACCATGCTGACAAAGCACCCACAACTTCTGGAGCCAAGCTGTTCCACTGGGTAATTGTCTTCACTTTCCTATGCCATAAAAATGTATTTGTGGGTCTGTCTCTTCCTGATTTTTACTCATCCCCTTCATTCTGTTAGGAGAGTAGTAATGAGGACGCCATCAGTTTTGTTGATGTTCTGTCACTAAGTTGTCTCCAACACCTGGCAGCCCCTTGGATCATAGCATCCCAGCTCCCTGTCTTCAGGTGGCTCTTAAAGTTTGCCCAGATTCATGCTCCTTTCATCCATGACACCATCTAACCATCTCATTCTCTGTCGTCCCCGTCTACTTTTGACTTGCATCTTCTCCAACATCACGGTCTTCTCCAAGTCCTTTGGTGGCCAAAGGACATGCCCTTCAGCTTCAGGATCTTCCCTTCCAAAAGACTGTTAGGGTGGATTTCCTTGAGGATCGACCGATTAGATCTCCTTGCAGGCTGAGGAACACTCAAGAGCCTTCTCCAACACCACGATTTGAAAGTGCCAATTCTTCGGCGCTCAGCCTTCCTTATGGTCCAACTCGGTCCATGCGTTACTATTGGAAAACCATAGCTTTGACTCAGAGGTGGGTTCCTACCGGTTCAGCCGATCAGGTAGTATCTTGGCCTGCCATGCCCCCAAACTGGTTCTGTTGTCGGTGGCGCCATCTTGATTTTTGGTTCTGCGCATGCAGAACAATGTTCATTGCAAAAATTTAATTTCCCCCTTTTCTAACATGTGCATGCTCAGACCTTTTCAGGTGCAAATGCGCACGTGAGCAAATTTTTTGCACGCCGAACCGGCAGTAATTCTGGCAGCAACCCACCCTTGCTTTGACTATAAGGACCTCTGTCGTTTTGACGACGAGACCATGGGGATTGCCACCAATGGCCATTAAGTGTGGAAAACCAGTCCTAAGTCACTTTTCTTTTTCCAGCCACTGTGTCAACTTTGAACGGTCACAAAACGAGCTGTTGTAGGTTGAGGGCTACCTTATAGGCCCAAACGTTGCACCTTCTTTCTGAAGAAACGCAATGTGAAATGCTATTTATAACATGGACTTAAGGGGGCAGTATTGTATTTAAGAAAACATCCCAACTTCGGTTGTATTTTTTTTAACTTATAAGTTTTTTTTCTGTTTGACCACACCGTAAACAAGAGTTATTCTAAATGGGTCTGCAATTTTTGTAAGTTGAGGGCTACCGTATAGGCCCAAAAGTTGCACCTTCTTTCTGAAGAAACGCAATGTGAAATGCTATTTATAACATGGACTTAAGGGGGCAGTATTGTATTTAAGAAAACACCCCGACTTCGGTTGTATTTTTTTTTTACTTACAAGTTTTTTCACGATTGACCACACCGTAAACAAAGAGTTATTCCAGATGGGTCTGCAATTTTTCACTTGAAGGGGGAAGTTGTTAAAAAAAAAAAAAAAGAGCACGATCTTCAGAGTTTAGGAGGACTTGAAAAAGGGTCACCAAATTACTTCCGTTGGCCTTGTTTTTCCTAATCTGTGGAACCCCAGGGAGAGCTGAGGCCTTGCCATAAAGAGGACGGAGACCTTTTAATGACAAAAGTAATGTGATTATCGGACTGAGTGTGAGGAGCAGGGCGTGGATGGAAGGCTTAGAGAAAAATCTGTTGGAATAGCTGAATGGATTGGCTTAAATCTTTTCTCTTAAGATGGTTGCACAACGGTTGCTCTTTCTTTTAAATGCTTCGTCTTGGGAGGAAGGCCGTCGTCGCTCAAGGGGATTTGAAAGGGGCACCTTTCAAATTAAAAAAAAAAAAAATCTCCACAGAACTTGAGATGGGGTGGAAATCGTTTTTTAAAAAAATCTACAAATCCATTTGCAAGTAGTATCCTCGACTTACAACGGTCCGCTTAGCGACCGGAGTTACAAACGGCCATGAAAAAAGGCACTGTTTTTCCACACTTACGGCCGTAAGTTGCAGCATCTCGTTTGGACACATGATCAAAATCCGGGTGCTTGGGGGCTGACTCGTATTTATGACGGTCGAGATGTCTCGGGGGGGGTGTCACGTGGTCACCTTTTGCGCACTCCTGTTAAGCCAAATGGATGGGGAAGCCAGATTCATTTAATGACCCTGGGGCTAACTTAACAACTGCAGTGATTCGCTTAACAGCGAGGGCAAGAAAGGTTGTAAAATGTGGCAGAACCCCATTTTAACAAATGTCTTGCTTAGCAAACAGTCATTTTGGGCTGAATTGTGGTCATAAGTCGAGGACTACCTGTAGCTGAACTGAAGAAGCTTCTGGGATGAAAAATGAAGCATTTTCCAAGATAAAATTAAGTCCAGTTTCCTTTTGGGAAAAAAAAAAGCACTTCAGGATAGTTGAGACAAAAATAGCAATAGACTTTTATTCAGTGCTTCTGTCTTCAATCAGTCGGAATACACCTGGAAGGGAGCTTGGAGGTCATCTAGTCCAACCCCCGATACCATTTCAGACAAGTGACTGTCCAGTCGCTTCTTTAAAACCTCCAGTGTTGGAGCACTCACAACTTCTGGTGGCAAGCTGTTCCACTGGTTAATTCTCCTCACTATTAGGAAGTTTCTCCTCAATTCCAGGTTGCTTCTCTCCTTGATTAGTTTCCATACCAAGGTGGGATAATAAATAAACAAATAAAGGCCCTCCTTGACTTACAACAGTTCATTTAGTGACCGTTTGAAGTTACAAGTAACTTTGAAGTGACTTGGGCCAAAGTAGCGGCACTGAACAAAGTGATTTAGGAACATTTTTCACACTTACGACCGTTGCAGCTTCCCGATGGTCATGGGATTTACATTCGGCCCCTTGGCAGTTGGTTCCTATTTATGACGGTTGCAGTGTCCCATGATCCCCTTTTGCAACCACATATAGACTGGGTAAAACCAGGCTTAATAGGAGGTGTGGGATTCAGCCGGTTCGGATCAGTTCAGGCGAAACGGATGTTAATTTTAATCTGGTTCGCCAAAGTGATAGTTACAAGGACCAGCTGATGCCGCCCACCCCTCCCCTTCCAGGAATCTCCACGCGGCCTGTTCATCAAGTGCAGGGCCTGCGCGGAGCCTGGGGAGGGCAAAAAACAGGCCTACCGAAAGTCCTGGAAGTCTGGAAACAGGTCCATTTCCAGCTTCCGAAGAGCCTCTGGAGCCGGGGAAGGCTGTTTTTGCCCTCCCGGAGGTTCGAGAAAGGCCTCTGGAGCCTGGGGAGGGCAAACGGGCCTACTGGAAGTACCGGAAGTCCAGAAACAGATCTGTTTCTGGCCTCCGGAGGGATTCCAGAGCCCCGGGGAGGCCATTTTCACCCTCCTGGAGACTCAAGTAAAGCCTCCAGAGCCTGGTGTGGGTGAAAACACCACACCCCTCCCACGGCTGTGGTGCAGGAAACTGACTAGGCCACGCCCCCATGGCCACGCCCACCCAGCAACTGGGCAGAGAACCAGTTGATAAAGTTTTTCAATCCCACCCCTACTTAATAGCTGTAACTGTGAGAGGGATCTTGGAATCTTAGTGGACAACCAGTTAAATATGAGCCAGCGTTTTGCAGCGGCAGCCAAAAAAGCCAATGCAATCCTAAATTGCATTAACAGAGGGATACAATCAAGATCAAGGGAGGTACTAATACCACTCTAAGACCACACCTAAAATACTACATCCAGTTTTGGTCACCACACTATGAAAAAGACGTTGAGACTCTAGAAAAAGTGCAGAGAAGAGCAACCAGGATGTTGAGGGGACTGGAAGCTAAAACATAAGATAAACAGTTGCAGGAACTGAGCATGGCTAGTCTACTGAAGAGAAGGACCAGTGGAGACAGGATAGTATCTTCCAATATTTGAGGGGCTGCCACAGAGAGGAAGGGATCAAGCTATTTTCAAAGTACCCCGAATGCCAGACAAGGAGTAATGGATAGAAACTGATCAAGGAGAGATTCAAACTAGAAATAAGGAAGGACTTTCTGACATTGAGAACAGTCAACCAATGGAACAGCAGAGTCCTATCCAAAACAACCAATTCGAATGGCTCCTTGATTCCGAAATCGGGACCAGCCTCTCAAACGACTAAATCAGCCTCTTGATGTCTTAAGAGATTAATGCGTGGGAGACTGAGAGAAAGAGAGAGAGTGCAGTTCAATAAACCGATTGGCTTGAGTTATAGTAGCTCCCTGCCGAAATCCTGGGTCACCAAGTAATTTACTCCAGGACAATTTGCACAGCCCAAGGCCCTCACTGTCTGCTGACTACCGCTGTTCGTATTATTAATGCAATCAACCGACAGCAGGGTGCTGGGCAGCGAAAAGCCATTCGGCTCGAGCAACTAAGCTGGAGGTGTCCACCAATTGGTGGAAAATCCAGAATTCAGAGCTAATGGGGAGGTTAAGAGAGAGGGGGGGAGGTTACAAAGCTTCCTTGCCCTGATTACCACTTTTACAAAGTTTTTTTCTAGAGGGATTTCTGCAATTTAGGGAGCCCTTCCCCCTTATTTAGGTCAGTATGAGGGCTTCTTGATGCTCTCCGAGCTTGCTTGTTTTCTTGCAGATGTTTCATTACCCAAACTAGGTTACATCATCAGTGCTGGCTAGAAATCTCTGACCAAGGCTTCCCAAGAGAATGAAACAAACTCCTTGTCCCACCAAAAACCCCTTTTATTAATTGACTGTGAATTCTGCTCCTTCACATCCAGCAAAGTCTTTCCAGGGAGGATTTACAGTCACAGACCTTCTCTGGCTTGGAGAGCTGCCAGGCTGAGATCTGCAAAACCTGGCAAGGAATCTCGGAGAGTCACAAACCAATGAAGTGAACTAATTGTCTCCTGCAAACTCCACTCCCCTGACGCTCCCTCTTTTATTTCTTTTGTGGGGGGCTATTCATCATCCACTTTTGGCCTTACTCCCAAATCCACCACTGTTCTTTAGCTGTTCCCTTCGTCTGGCAACTCTGTGCATGCACACACTGGAAACAGGCTCCAGCTGTTTGTCTGCCTCACTGATGTCTGACTCTGAAGGCAGCTGATAACTTTCGGATGGCCCTGGTCCCCTCTCTGCCTCCGACCCAGAGCCCTCATCAGAGCCTTCCCTGGACTCCAGGACTGGCCCATCTTCCTCCCCAACCTCCTCACTGTCTGAAACTGCTGCCAGCTCTGTTGGCGGGCCACAAAACAAGAAAAGAAGCAAGCTCAGAGAACACATAGACCCCAGAGTTCTCCTCCTCCATCCTCAACTCACAAACTCTACTCCCTTCTAGCATTGATGATGTTACCTAGTTGGGTAAGAAAACATCTGTAAGAAAACAAACAAGCTCAGATGGCACCAAGAAAACCACGGTTTTCCCCCCCTCCATCCTCCACTCCATAAACCCCACTCCCTTCTAGCACTGATGATGTTACCTACTTGGGTGAGGAAACGTCTGCAAGAAAATCTCAGGCAGTATCAAGGACCCTTCATGTCAACCCTGAGCTACAAATATTCTCTTTTATTAATAGGTCAGATATCTTTGTTTATCAGTAGGATGGACACGGAAATATTTCCCACAATCAGTTTAATTTAATATCCAGCCAGCAGGTTTAAATTAACCGTCCACACCTCCAAGTGTTTTATCCTTTTGAATCTCTTTCAAACTTGCCCTTTTTCCAGAGTTTTTCCATTAGTTTTTACAAAATTAAAAAAGGAGTCGTCTTTCTTAAAATCAACTTCTATTATTCAGGGAGTTAGCTATGTCTAACCTATTGAAAACGATAAGGATTAAAGGGGGACACGATCGTTGTTTTCCAGTACTTGAAAGGCTGACACAAAGAAGAGGGGATTGACTTAATCTCCAAAGTACCGGAGGGGAGGTCAAGAAACGAGGGGTGAGAGCCTGTTAGATCCAACCTAGAAGTAAGGAAAAACTTTCTGACAGAACTGTCAATCAGCTTGCCTCCAGGACAGATGTGGTATTCAGCCGGTTTTGACCGGTTCTTGTGAACTGGTAGCGGAAACTTTAAGTAGTTCAGAGAACCGGCAAATACCATCTCTGGCTGGCCCCGCCCACAACTATTTGCTGTCTCCCGAGTCCCAGATGATCGGCTGGGTCTTCTTTTGTTACCCTGCACAGGAGAATGGAGCTGGAAAGCGGGTTAGTGGGGTGGAGAGGGAATGGGGATTTTGCAGCATCCTTCCCCTGGAGTGGGGAGGGAATGGGGATTTTGTAATATCCTTCCCCTGGAGTGAGAGGGAATGGAGATTTTGCAGTATCCTTCCCCTGGAATGAGGAGGGAATGGGGATTTTTCAGTATACTTCCCCTGGAGTGGGGAGGGAATGGGGATTTTGCAGTATCCTTCCCCTGGAATGAGGAGGGAATGGGGATTTTGCAGTATCCTTCCCCTGGAGTGGGGAGGGAATGGGGATTTTGCAGCATCCTTCCCCTGGAGTGGGGAGGGAATGGGGATTTTGCAGTATACTTCCCCTGGAGTGGGGAGGGAATGGAGATTTTGCAGTATCCTTCCCCCAGGAGTGGGGAGGGAATGGAGATTTTGCAGTATCCTTCCCCTGGAGTGGGGAGGGAATGGAGATTTTGCTGTATCCTTCCCCTGGAGTGGGGAGGGAATGGAGATTTTGAAGTATCCTTCCCCTGGAGTGGGGAGGGAATGGGGATTTTGCAGTATCCTTCCCCTGGAGTGGGGAGGGAATGGAGATTTTGCAGTATCCTTCCCCTGGAGTGGGGAGGGAATGGAGATTTTGCAGTGTCCTTCCCCTGGAGTGGGGAGGGAATGGAGATTTTGAAGTATCCTTCCCCTGGAATGAGGAGGGAATGGGGATTTTGCAGTATCCTTCCCCTGGAGTGGGAAGGGAATGGGGATTTTACAGTATCCTTCCCCTGGAGTGGGGAGGGAATGGAGATTTTGCAGTATCCTTCCCCTGGAGTGGGGAGGGAATGGGGATTTTTCAGTATACTTCCCCTGGAGTGGGGAGGGAATGGAGATTTTGCAGTATCCTTCCCCTGGAATGAGGAGGGAATGGGGATTTTGCAGTATCCTTCCCCTGGAGTGGGAAGGGAATGGGGATTTTGCAGTATCCTTCCCCTGGAGTGGGAAGGGAATGGGGATATTGCAGTATCCTTCCCCTGGAGTGGGGAGGGATTGGGGATTTTGCTGTATCCTTCCCCTGGAGTGGGGAGGGAATGGGGATTTCGCAGTATCCTTCCCCTGCCTTGGCCACCAAGCCACACCATGCCCACCAAGCCACGCCCACAGAACCGGTAGTAAAAAACCACTTGAATCCCACCACTGCTTCCGGTGTTGTGGGTACTCCATCACTGGAGGTCTTCAAGAAAAGATTGGACCACTCTTTGTCTAAGATGGAGTAAGGATTCCTGCAATGAGAAAAGGGCTGGACTCACTAGAAGACCAATCCTAATGGTTGGAAACTAACCAAGGAGAGAAGCAGCCTGGAACTAAGGAGAAATTTCCTAGCGACGAGAGCAACCAACCAAAGGAACAGCTTGTCTTCAGAGGTACTGAGTGCTCCATCACTGGAGGCTTTCAAAAAGAGATTGGACAACCATTTATCTGAAATGGTATAGGGTCTGCTTGAGCAGGGGGGTTGGAATAGAAGATCTTCCAGGTCTCTTCCAACTCTACTACATTCTATCTCCAAAGTCCCGTGCTTTTTAAAAAAAAATATTTCTATGTTCTCTGTTTGAATGGGAAATCACTTAAAGAAACATAGCTGCAAACATCTGGATTTATACAATACAATAAAATAGCAGAGTTGGAAGGGACCTTGGAGGTCTTCTAATCCAACCCCCTGCCTAGGCAGGAAACCTTATACCGTTTCAGACAAATGGCTATCCAACATCTTCTTCCAGTGTTGGGGCATTCACAACTTCTGGAGGCAAGCTGTTCCACTGATTAATTGTTCTGACTGTCAGAAAGTTTCTCCTCAGTTCTAAGTTGCTTCTCTCCTTGATTAGTTTCCACCCATTGCTTCTTGTTCTACCCTCAGGTGCCTTAGAGAATAGTTTGACTCCCTCTTCTTTGTGGCAACCCCTGAGATATTGGAACACTGCTATCATGTCTCCCCTAGTCCTTCTTTCTCTTAAGCTAAACATACCCAGTTCCTGCAACCGTTCTTCATATGTTTTGGCCTCCAGTCCCCTAATCATCTTTGTTGCTCTTCTCTGCACTCTTTCTAGAGTCTCCACATCTTTTCTACATCGTGGCGACCAAAACTGAAAGCAGGATTCCAAGTGTGGCCTTACCAAGGCATTATAAAGTGGTATTAGCACTTCACGATTTGCGTTGGATCTATCCCTGCTTTTGAATCCTGCTACTTCTCAGCAGGATCTCCTTCTGTGCTGAGGCATTTTGGGCAAAGGATGGGATTTAAATGTTCCTCCAAACAGCAGTGGGTCAAGGAGGGAGGGGGGGAGTAAGTTGCCATCTTTTCTATGGTTGCTTAGTTACTTCCCTCCCCTTCTCCACCAGACTTTTTGGCATGAACCGAGCAACTGGAACTTGGCAACCTGATTCTATCGGTTGCCAACCCTCCAAATTATTTCTTCCTCAGCTCTCCCGGTCCTGCGGGTGCCATGTTTTCGATGCCACCCGAAACAAACTTCTTGCAGCCACATTTCCCAAGGAACGGGCTCTGCTCTTGGGTCTTTTCCTGGTTTCCTTGCCATTTGACGGAAAAAAACGGCAAGAAGGTGGCTTTGGTTTTACAGGAAACCTGTTGCCATGCCTGTGATTTTGGCTGGCTTTCTCCAAACTTCGTCCAAGAGGGAGGCGGTGGCTCAGTGGCTAAGACGCTGAGCTTGTCGATCGGAAAGGTCTGCAGTTTGGCAGTTCGAATCCCCAGCGCTGCGTAACGGAGTGAGCTCCCGTGACTTGTCCCAGTTTCTGCCAACCTAAAAGTTCGAAAGCACATTAAAAATGCAAGTAGAAAAGTAGGAACCACCTTTGTTGGGAAGAGAACAGCGTTCTATGCGCCTTCAGCATTGAGTCATGCCGGCCACATGATCACAGAAATGTCTTTGGACAGTGCTGGCTCTTCGGCTTTGAAATGGAGATGAGCAGCGCCCCCTAGAGCTGGGAAGGACTAAGCACATATGTGCGAAGGGAATCTTTACCTTTACCTCCAAACTAAGAGCTGCAGGCACCAAATATATTAACCCCAAAAGTTGAAGCCCTTGTTTAAAGGTTTATTTGTTTATATTCTGCCTTCATCACTTTTTTTTTTTTACAAATAACTCAAGGTGGGGAACCTATCCAACAGACCTTCCTCCCTTTATTTTCCTCATAACAACAACCCTGTGAGGTGGGTTGAGCTGAAAGAGGGTGACTGGCCAAAAATCACCCGATCCGCTTTCATGGCTAAGGTGGCAATACTACTCTCTGTCGTTTGTTGATTGGCCAAAGTCACCCAGCTGGCTTTCATGGCTAAGGCGGGATTAGAACTCACTGTCTCCTGGTGATTAGCCAAAAGTCACCCAGCCAGCTTTCATTCCTAAGGCAAGACTTGAACTCACAGACTCCTGGTGATTGGTCCCAAGTCACCCAGCCAGCTTTCATGTCTAAGGCAGGACTAGAACTCACCGTCTCCTGGTGATTGGTCCAAAGTCACCCAGCCATCTTTCAGACCTAAGACATGATAGAACTTGCGTTTTTCGGTTTGAAGCCTGGTGCCTTAACCACTAGGCCATACTGTGCTTCACAAAGCACACCGCTTACCCATTGCCTTTGGGGTGCAATTCAAGGTGCTAGATATCACCTTTAAAATCCTGTTTATTTGATGTTGCTGCCTATTCTTTCTGTCTGTACGGTCTAATCAAGCAAAGTGAATGATTGGACTGCCATCTGTCAGAAATGGTGTAGTGTCTCCTGCTTTGGCGGGGTGGGTGGGTTGGACTAGATGACCTACAAGGTCCCTTCCAACTCTGATTGGTTCAAAATTGGAAAAGGAGTCCGGCAAGGCTGCATATTTAACTTATATGCAAAGCACATCATGAGAAAGGCAGGATTAGATGAATCTAAAGGCAGGATTAGATGAATCTAAAATTGGAATTAAGATTGCCGGGAGAAATATCAACAACCTCAGATATGCAGAGGATACCATTCTAATGGCAGAAAGTGAAGAGGAACTAAAGAGCCTCTTGATGTGGATGAAGATGGAGGGCAAAGGTTGGCTTGAAACTCAACATTAAGAAAACTAAGATCATGGCATGTGGCCCTCTCAATTCCTGGCGAATAGTTGGGGAAGAAATGGAGGTAGTGACGGATTTCTGTTTTCCTAGGCTCCAAGGTCACTGCAGATGGGGACTGCAGCCAAGAAATCAAAAGATGCTTGCTCCTGGGGTGGAAAGCTATGGCAAATCTAGACAGCATCCTAAAAAGCAGAGACATCACCCTGCCAACAAAAGTGCATATAGTCAAGGCTACGGTTTTCCCAGTTGCAATGGATGGCTGTGAAAGTTGGACCATAAGGAAGGCCGAGCGCCCATGAATGGAGGCCTTTAAACGATGGTGCTGGAGAAGACTTCGAATCTCTTGAACTGCAAGGCCATCCAACTGGTCAGTTCTAGAGCAGTGGTCCCCAACCCCTGGGTCTCGGACCGGTACTGGTCCGTGGATCAAATGGTACCGGGCCGCCTAAGGAACATTAAATTATTTCCATTTTATTTACTGTGGTGTATTTCTCTCGGGTTTGTTCGACTTTCCATGGACGAGAGGTTAACTGGGAGCTGAGAGACGTCACCTAAAGCGGCACCTATACCGTGCATACACAAAATATTACCCCCAGATGGAACCATCTCGTTGCAAACATACAAGCTCAGGGTTCTCATTGATTTAGCGTTCTAGTGAGTTAAAATGTTAAATCACTTTATATTCATTTTTTGGTGTAACTGTATTTTATTTTGAAGGCATGTTTAAATACAATTAAATTAAAATTATGAAATCAAAACAATCTAAAATATAAACAATCAACGTCCCCCCTCAGCGGGCCACGGTAAAATTATCAAACGTTGACGAGTCCGCGGCGATAAAAACGTTGGGGACCACTGCTAGAGGAGATCAACCCTGACTGCTCTTTAGAAGGCCAGATCCGGAAGGGGAAACTCAAATGCTTTGGCCACTTAATGAGAAGGAAGGCCTCACTGGAGAAGAGCCTCATGCTGGGAACGATGGAGGGCAAGAGAAGAAGGGGAGGACAGAGAATGAGGTGGCTGGATGGAGTCACTGAAGCAGAAGGCATGAGCTTGAATGGACTCCAGAGGATGGTAGAGGACAGGAAGGCCTGGAGGAACATTGTCCATGGGGTCGTGATGGATCAGACACGACTTTGCAACTAACAACAACTCCTGCTTTGGCAGAGAGGTTGGACCAGATAACCTACAAGGTCGCTTCCAACTTGGTTAATCTGTAATTCTGGATGGACTGCAGGTTCCTTCCATCAAACCTTGCCTTCTTATTTGATCCAGCAGACCTCAGTGTGCCTGCTCTTTGAAATGATATTTTCTCCCCCAAATTCCTGTGCCACCCACTTTTATAACCATCCAGAAATTTCTTTTTTAAAAACAACAACAACTGGTTATTCTATCAGGCTTTGGGACAGGATGGTTGAGAAGCCCCTGTTAATTTTGCTTAATTTTCTTCTTCTGGTTGACTGTGTTTCTCTTTCATCCCCCATTGCTTCTTTTCATTTTATCTGGAAACCTCCCAAGCGGTTGGGCGGTTTTGAGATGGGAATAAGTAAATAAATAATTTACTCACAGTTGGATTAGCCCAAGGACTGCGTGGCTTTCATTCCCGGATGGGGTAACTTTTTTCTTTTTTTAAAGGAGAACAACAGAACGTTTGATTTGGGGGGAACTCTAGACGCAGGAGAGGTGGAGAAAGCTAATAAACGAAATAGAAAGATTGGCCCCATTTGCCTCTTTGGATGATTTCTCTCACTCAGCGTAACAACAGAAACAATTTCCAAAGCAACAATGGGTGTGCCTCCTAGTACAATTGCATGCAAATCATTTAAGCAGATCAAAGAAGGTAATTAACCACATGCAAAATAGAGACTTGGGTCTTGTTCTCATTGAACTTTGCCCAACTAATACTAAAAGTTGAAAAATTCTTCTTGCAGGAAATGAATTCTTTGCAGGAGACACAGAAAAAATGAGCAAGGACCACAGTGTTTGCTAGTGTCCTAGGTGCAAAGAAAGATGGGTTATTTCTTTATTTCTAGATTTTTATCCTAACTTTATTACTTGATAAATAACTGAAGGTGGCAAACATACCTAATAAGCCTTCTGTTTTCTCTGTAACAACCCTGGGAGATGAGTTAGGCTGAGTGAGAGTGACTGGCTCAAAGTCATCCGGCCAGCTTTCATGCCTAGCACAGGACTAGAACTCACTGTCTCCTGGCGATTGGCGCAGTCACTCAGTCAGATTTCATGCATAACCCAGGACTAGAACTCACCGTCTCCTGGCGATTGGTGCAATGTTACCCAGCCAGCTTTCATGCCTAACGCAACACCAGAATTCACTGCCTCCTGGCGATTGGCCCAAAGTCTGTAGATGGCTTTTGTGCCAAAGGTGGGACTAGAACTCACAGTCTCATGGTTTTTACCTAGCTTTCCAGTTATTTCCAGCTAAATTAAAATTCAGCCTCAAAAAAATGAGGGAAGGGGAAAAACTATGCATTTGGCGCAAAACATAATACAATTATTGACTGTTGGGATGAAAACAACCACTCCCCAGGCACATATTCTAAGGCACTTGATAAAACATAAAATGAATATAATGGCAGTGTGTGTATGCGTGTGTGTGTGTTCCTGCATAACTCTGGAACGCCTCGAGCAAGTTCAACCAAACTTGGTATACACAGATGACTTACTCTCTGGAAACAAATACTGTGGTGGGTAAGACACTCCTAACACCTCTTGTGGGTGTGTGTTCTGTTAAGATACAGCCTGTTGTGCCTTCAAATGGCTTCTACTGTACTGCCATAAAATGGCTTCTACTGTAGAGCATGTAGTTGCCATGGTAACGGCTTCACAGTACTCCACAAGGGGGCTCCCTCTGGTAAGAGGGAAAATACAACATTAGAAATTACATTTGGTCTTTGGTGATTAATAAGTAGGATTTTGTGGATGCTTTTGGAATGTTTTTTTTAAAATGTTTATTCGTTAACAAATAATATGACAATAGAAATTACATTTGGTCCGGACATTTCCCCCCTATAAATAAAATACCTGGGCAACTCCGGGTTATCAGCTAGTATATATATATATATATATATATATATATATATATAAAACAAAAGTGGCATTTTAATTTAAGCAACCATGAGAAGTGAGGGAGTGGGGCGAAGAGAGGAACATTTTAGGCATTTCCCCAGATCTGTCTCTTAGAAATCATTTCTTGGCAGTCGGGATTTGGCTCCACGGCCTTCCAGAAGCTGCTTCTATTGTTGGTTGAATCCAGAGATAAATAGAGTGAAAAAGGACCGTCTCTCTCTTGCATACAATTCTGCCTTTATCGCTGGAAAAAGCCTCAGCACTGAAATGTCACAATCACACTTATTTTCCCTTTTGTGCTTGGGCACAGATGTTGTGCCAGATACTCTCCGGATTTTTATTTATTTATTTTTTAAAATAAAGCTGGTGTTATCAGTGTTTTCCACTGTATGCCATAGACATGCAAATGTGCTTGGGGCAACTAATGGCCAATCTTGCTGCGTTATTGTTATTATTTTTTATTCGCTCTCACTTCCTTTGAGCGTGGCTGGATGTGAAATTCTCTTCCATCTTCTTTCAATGCCTGCATTGTTTTTTTGTTCTTCATCTTCTTTCTCTCCTTCCTTCTCCTTTTTCCTCCGGTCAGGGTATTTGATTGTGGATTTTAGGAGAAAACCTCCTATACTATCACCTCTTACAATACTAGACAACACAGTATCAGCAGTAGCAGGGAAGTGCGGTCAGGGGAGGCAGAGCCGCACCGCTCTCATCATGAAAATAAAAAAAAAGGGAAAAGGCGCTGAGGAGCCTTCTGCACACGTGGTCGGGAATGGGAGCGCTCCGTGGTCCCCTTCATGTTGACTCAGGAGTCAGGAAGGAGGGGAATGGGACCATGTGTGCAGGAGGCTCCTCTAGCCTCAGCCTCCCTCCTGCGCACGTCCCATTCCCCGCCTTCCTAAGTCAACATGAAGGGGACTGCGGAGCGTGAGCCGCGGTCCCGCAGAGCACGCTCCGTGGTCCCCTTCATGTTGACTTAGGAAGGCGGGGAATGGGACATGCGCAGGAGAGAGGCTGGAGGGATCGGGGAGGAGGGATCGCGCAGCGTGAGCTGAGGTCCCGCGGAGCACGGTCCGTGGTCCCCTTCATGTTGACTTAGGAAGGTGGGGAATGGGACGTGAGCAGGAGGGAGGCTGGAGGGATCGCGGAGAAGGGATCGCGCAGCATGAGCTGAGGTCCTGCGGAGCACGCTCCGTGGTCCCCTTCATGTTGACTTAGGAAGGTGGGGAATGGGACGTGCGCAGGAGGAAGGCTGGAGGGATCGCGGAGGAGGGATCGCGCAGCGTGAGCCGCGGTCCCCTTCATGTTGACTCAGGAGTCAGGAAGGAGGGGAATTCCCCTCCTTCCTGACTCCTGAGTCAACATGAAGGGGACCGCGGCTCACGCTGATGACGTCACCAGCCTCACCAGCCGTAAAGCTCACCGCACGTCACTGAGCAATAGAGTCCTTCAAGTTTCTAGGTTCTATCATATCTCAAGACGTAAAATGGACACCTAACATCAAAAAAAGCACAACAAAGAATGGTCTTTCTGCACCAACTCAGGAAGCTCAAACTGCCCCAAGAGCTGCTGATTCTGTTCTACAGAGGAATTATTGAGTCTCTCATCTGCACCTCCATAACTGTCTGGTTTGGTTCTGCAACCCAACAAGACAGACACAGACTTCAGAGGAGAATTAGAACTGCAGAAAAAACAATGGCTACCAACCTGCCTTCCATTGAGGACCTGTATACTGCACGAGTCGAAAAGAGGGCTGAGAAAATATTTACAGACCCCTCGCATCCTGGACATAAATTGTTTCAACTCCTACCATCAAAACAACACTATAAGGCACTGTACCCCAAGACAACTAGACACAAGAACAGTTTTCCCCCCAAATGCCATCACTCTGCCTAACAACTAATTCCCACAACACTGTCAATAATTTACTAAGACTGTATTATTATTATTATTATTATTATTATTATTATTATTATTATTATTATTATTATTATTATTATTCTCATCTTCCTAGTATCTATCTCTTCCCACTTATGACTATAACCATGTTGCTTATATCTTTCAATTTACATTGTTTTATTTGTTTACTAGTACGATTTAACAGCTTATTAGTAACCTTGACTTTCACTAAGTGTTGTTATCTTTTTATTCTTGATGAATGTATTTTATTCTCCTTATGTACACTGTGAGCATATGCACCAAAGACGAATTCCTTGTGTGTACAATCAGACTTGGCCAATAAAGAATTCTTTTTTTTTTTAATTAACCTTTCCAAAGGCCATACATTTTTCTAAATCAGGAGTGGAAAAAGGAGGCTGCAATGATTGGTAACAGAAGATCAAACACTAAGCCTAATTTAATGCCAAAGAAAATTGAATTCAGTTCAAGAAGCCAAATGAACGGAATATGGAAAGATCCTTTTTGGGCTGCATGTGACACCACTCAAATGTATGTATTTATTTGTTTGCTTGTTTATTAAATTTGTTTGCCACCCATCTCGCCGCAAGACGGCACACCCTTGTTTTCAGAACGATTACAGGTGATCCTCGACTTACGGCCACAGGAAGGTAAGTGAGTCGCGTCCAATTTTACGATCTTGTTTTTGCCATGGTTATTAAACGAATCATGGCAGTTAAGGGAATCATGAGGTCATTAAGCGAATCTGGCTTCCCCCATTAAAATTGCTTGTCAGAAGCTGGCTGGAAAAATGATGATCATTGCAAACCATGATCCCATCACCTGGAATGCTGGTTGCCCAGTTGATCCTCTGACCACGGGGATTGAAATTCCTGAAATTTTTCTTCTTGGATGATTGCAAATCATCAAAGGAGGCTAAAACAAATGAAGAACGGTTGCAGGAACTGGGTATGTCTAGTTTGATGAAAAGAAGGACGAGGGGAGACATGATAGCAGTCTTCCAATATCTCAGGGGTTGCCACAAAGAAGAGGGAGTCAAACTATTCTACAAAGCACCTGAGGGTAGAACAAGAAGCAATGGGTGGAAACTAATCAAGGAGAGAAGCAACTTAGGAGAAATTTCCTGACAGTGAGAACAATTAATCAGTGGAACAGCTTGCCTCCAGAAGTTGTGAATGCTTCAAAACTGGAAGTTTTTAAGAAGAGATTGGACAACCATTTGTCTCAAAGTTGGCTAGGTGGCTTTGGGCCAATCCCCAGGGGACAGTGAGTTCTAGTCCCACGTTAGGCATTAAAGCTAACTGGGTGACTTTGGGCCAATCCCCAGGGGACAGTGAGTTCTAGTCCCACCTAAGGCATGAAATCTGGTTGGGTGACTTTCGGCCAATCACCAGGAGACAGTGAGTTCTAGTCCCGCCTAAGGCATGAAAACTGGCTGGGTAACTTTGAGCCAATCACCAGGAGACTGTGAGTTCTAGTCCCACCTAAGGCCTGAAAACTGGCTGGGTGACTTTCGGCCAATCACCAGGAGACAGTGAGTTCTAGTCCCACCTAAGGCCTGAAAACTGGCTGGGTGACTTTCGGCCAATCACCAGGAGACAGTGAGTTCTAGTCCCACCTAAGGCATGAAAACTGGCTGGGTGACTTTCGGCCAATCACCAGGAGACAGTGAGTTCTAGTCCCACCTAAGGCCTGAAAACTGGCTGGGTGACTTTCGGCCAATCACCAGGAGACAGTGAGTTCTAGTCCCACCTAAGGCCTGAAAACTGGCTGGGTGACTTTTGGCCAATCACCAGGAGACAGTGAGTTCTAGTCCCACCTAAGGCATGAAAACTGGCTGGGTGACTTTCGGCCAATCACCAGGAGACTGTGAGTTCTGCCTGGATCAGCATCTTCTTGGTGTTTCCCACCGCCCCCCTCCCTAAATACGGGATATGACATCAGCCCATCGGGCCCAACCTTTGCTGCATGACTTTGTTCCCTAAAGAAACCCGGGATCTAAAGCAGCTCATTGTCTCCTCCTGAAGAGGCCATTTTTCTGAAGCAACCCCTGATTCCCATTGAACAGCATATCCTTTTCTTTTCCTGCTTGGAGTCCGGCCCGACTGCCCTTTGAAACAAAGGTGGGAAAAGAATCAATGAAGCCGTCCGGGGTCTCTTTTTTAAAACCAAGCCATGTCTGCCTTTCAACCCCGTCTGTTATGTTTGGAAAACTTTGGATTACGGGGGATGCTACCCTTTCTTTAAATGGAGAAAAGGAAAAGGGGGGGGGGCGAGGGGGGAAAGCACAAGATTTAAAGGAAGTGGGACTCTCTAAAAAGAGCCAAAGGCATTAATTAAATATCCCAGTCGTATTTCTCAGGCTATAAGACGCAGCGGGGTATAAGGCGCACCAAGATTTTGAAGAGAAAAACAAGAAAAAAAAATAGGTTTTGGCCTCTGCGCCTCCCACTTTTGCTCTCTCCAGTTCCCCAGGAGCACTCTGAAGGCCATCCAAACCCTCTGCGTGCCCCGTTTTTGCCGAAAATGGACGGGCGGGGCCGCATTTCGGGAGGCCAAAAATGGCCACGTTCAATGTATAAGACGCACCAACATTTTCACCCTCTTTTGGGAGGGGAGAAAGTGCCTCAAATTTTGTTACCACCGGTTCGTCGCATGCGCGCCCACTCATTTTGCAGGCGCATGCGTCCCTTCCACACGTGCTTTGCTCGTGCACATGCCTTCTGGCATGTGCCCGGCCTCAAAAACATGCCTAAATAGGTCGGCATAGAGCTGGGGCGGGTGTGCAGGCCCACCCGCGGTTTTCGCTACTCGTTCGGGCAAACCGGTCCAAAACGACTGAATATCACCTCTGATTTAGGAATCCAAAATGTGGAAACATGACTTCAGGGGTGGCTGGGCAGCCATTTGAGCTTTGGTCATAAGTACCTGGGAGGCACATCAAATGGTTGCTAAGCAACCAGTCACAAATCGAGGCCTACCCGTATATCTCTGGCTGCAACTCAAGGTTTGCTGGTTATCATCTATAAACAACGTGGCTGGATTTTTAGCGTGGCTGTCTACTTCTACTCATCCTGTCATCCTGTGACCTCCAGATCCCACCATCTGATGAGCGTCCTATGGTGGGACCCAGGAAGTGGGTCCTTTTTTTAATTGCAAGGTTGCTCTTTACAACCCCATCATCCCCAAGTTTAGACCTTGCTGCCTTTCTGAAAACCTTTAAAAAAAAAACTTGAGCGTTTCCCCAGCCACGGAGGTCTGGAGGCTAGTTTTGCTGATGATGTGTTGTTGCTTTATTATTGGGTAGTCTGCCCTTACTTGCCATCATAGTTTTTAATATTGTTTATTTTCTTTTTTTTTTTTGAACTTTTAAAAATACCATGTTAGTAGCCCAGTTTTGTTATTGTGATGTGAATAGACATTAACAGTCTATGTCCATCATAGCTCCCTCTCTCTCTCTCTCATTTATCTATCTATCTATCATTCATCTATCTATCTATCTATCTATCTATCTATCTATCTATCTATCTATCATCTATCTATCTATCTATCTATCTATCTACCTACCTACCTACCTACCTACCTACCGAGTCCCTTTCGGGAGAGGGGGCGGTATATAAACGCTAATAATAAATAAATAAATAAATACCTTCCTACTACCTACCTACTTATCATCTCTACCTACCTACCCACCATATCTATCTATCATCTATCTATCTATCTATCTATCTATCTATCTATCTATCTATCTATCTATCTATCTATCTATCATCTATCTATCTATCTATCTATCTATCTATCTATCTATCTATCATCTATCTATCTATCATTTATCCATCCATCCATTCATCCATCCATCATCTATCTATCTATCTATCTATCTATCTATCTATCTATCTATCACCTACCTACATATATCTCTCTCTCTCATCTGTCTATCTATCTGTCGATCTATATATCTATATCTATCATCTACCTACTTATCTACCTATCATCATCTCTACCTACCTACCCATTCTATCTATCTATCTATCTATCTATCTATCTATCTATCTATCTATCTACCTACCTACCTACCTACCTACCTACCACCTACCAACTTATCATCTCTACCTACCTACCCACCATATCTATCTATCTATCTATCTATCTATCTATCTATCTATCTATCTATCTATCTATCTATCATCTATCTATCTATCTATCATCTATCATCACCAACCTACCTACATCTCTCTCTCTCATCTCTCTATCTATCTATCATTTACCTACTATCTACCTATCATCATCTCTACCTACCTACCCATCCTACCTACCTACCTACCTATCTATCTATCTATCTATCTATCTATCTATCTATCATCTATCATTTCTCTCATCTGTCTGTCTGTCTGTCTATCATCTATCTCTCATCTGTCTATCATCTATCTATCTATCTATCTACCTATCATCCCTACCTACCTATCATCTCTACCTATCTACCCACCATATCTATCTATCATCTATCTATCTATCTATCTATCTATCTATCTATCTATCTATCTATCTATCTATCATCTATCTATCATCTATCTATCTATCTATCTATCTATCTATCTATCTATCTATCATCTATCTATCATTATCTATCTACCTATTTATCTATATCTATCATCTACCTACTTATCTACCTATCATCATCTCTACCTACCTACCCATCCTATCTACCTACCTACCCATCCTATCTATGTCTCTATCACCTATCCTATCTATCTTTCACCATCTCTATCTGCCTTCCTACCTACCTACCTACCCACCCATCCATCCTCTATCTGAATAGCTATTAAAACTCTCTTATCATAGTCCTCTTTATCTCCCTCCCTTCCTCTCTCACACATACATCTCATCTCTTTATCTGTCTCTGTCATATCTCTCTCTCTCTCTCTCTCTGCCTGTCAGTCTTTGCCTTAAAGTTTTGCAAACCTTTATCCCTAGAAGACAGCAAGTGGGAAAATTCACAGCCACTCAATTCAAGGTTTGGATGAGTCTCAAAAACTGGGAAACTGATTCATAGAGGAAGCTCTTGGGGTTTTTCCACCTCTCTCTCCCCTTTTCTTTCTCCAGCACTCAAAAGCCTGGAAAAAAATGCTCATAAAATTGTCCTTTGTGCCCATAAAGGAGGTGTGTGCGTGCGGGTGTGTTTTAAACTGTTGCTATGTTGCCTTTTGTTTCCAGCTTGTGTTTTGTGGTTGGGGGCAACCTTCCTTTCCAGGCCTCTTTCAATGAACATTCTCTATTTGGGGCTGCAGATAATTAGATCATTGCTATCATTTTCACTATCCTCTCTTTCTCCCTTACTCCCCAAATCTGGCTGAATTTGCATCAGAATGTGTGGTCTCCCTGTTCCCTTTCACCACCAAAATGCCTGGATTCAAATAAGAGAGAATGAAGTACGTTGCCTTTGTTTTAGGAAAACAAGAGTTGTTCATCTGTGTTGAAACCCTTGCAAATTTCCCGAAATCTCTTTTCTTCCATAACAACAGGATTAAAGGAATTAGCCAGCACGATTGGATCAGGAGCTTAGTACCAAAACAAAGATATTTCTCATTCCCTATGTTATCAAGAACTAGTGTGATTCTATGCCAGTTTGGGGATTTGGTTTTCCAACAGGCCTGTGGAAGGTAAAAGATGTTGGGACTCTGGAAAGAGAGTAGAGAGTAGAGCTAAAGCATACGAAGAACGGTTGCAAGAGTTGGGTTTGTTTAGTCTAGTTGGACTCGGTGTCTAGTTTAGTATGTCTAGTCTAGTGGGATCTAGCTAAGGGACACAGTGGCTCAGGGGCTAAGACGCTGAGCTCGTTGATCAGAAAGGTTGGCAGTTTGGTGGTTTGAATCCCTAGCGCTGCGTAACGGAGTGAGCTCCCGTTACTTGTCCCAGCTTCTGCCGATCTAGCAGTCCGAAAGCACATAAAAATGCAAGTAGAAAAATAGGAACTCCCTTTGGTGGGAAGGGAACAGCGTTCCGTGCGCCTTCGGCGTTGAGTCATGCCGGCCACATGATCATGGAGATGTCTTGGGACAGCATTGGCTCTTCGGCTTTGAAATGGAGATGAGCAGCGCCCCCTAGAGCTGGGAATGACTAAGCACATAGGTGAGAAGGGAACCTTTACCTTTACCTAGTGAAAAGAAGGACTAGGGGTGACACGATAGAAATCTTCCAATATCCAAGGGGCTGCCACAGAGTAGTAATAGAACTTTGACTTATATACCACTTCACAGGGCCTCTTTAAGCAGTTTACAGAGTCAGCCTATTGCCCCCAGCAATCTGGGTCCTCATTTTACCAACCTCGGAAGGATGGAGGGCTGAGTCAACTACCTTGAGCCAGTCAGGATTGAACTCCTGGCAGTGGGCAGAGTTAGCTTGTAATACTGAATTCTAACTACTATGCCACCAAGGCTCCCTTCCTTCCTTCCCTTCCTTCCTTCCCATATGTTTATTTTTATTTTATTTATGTCAAACATTTACAAGACGACAAGTAAAAGTATGAACATGGACATGAATGAAGAAAATGAGTACAAATAAATGGGGGCAGTAGGACAGGTATGGTAGGCATGCTGGTGCGTTTATGCACACCCCCTTTACAGACCTTTTAGGAAAGGGGTGAGGTCCACGGTAGACAGTTTGAGGTTGAAGCTTTGGGGGTTTGAGGATGTAACAACGGAGTCGAGTAGAGCATTCCAGGCATTGACCACTCTGTTGCTGAAGTCATATTTTCTGCAATCGAGTTTGGAGCGGTTTACTTTGAGTTTGCATCAATTGTTTGCCTGTGTATTATTGCGGTTGAAGCTGAAGTAGTTGTTGAGAGGTAAGACATTGTAGCAGACAATTTTGTGTACTATGCTTAGGTCAGACTGTAGGCGGTGCAGTTCCAGGTTGTCCAAGCCCAACATTTTGAGCCTGGTGGCATAAGGGATTCTATTGTGAGCAGAGGAGTGGAGGACTCTTCTCGTGAAATACCTCTGGACTCATTCAATTGTATTAATGTCCAATATACAGTGCGGATTCCAGGCAGACGAACTGTATTCGAGAATTGGTCTGGCAAAGGTTTTGTATGCCCTGGTTAGCAGTGCAATGTTACCGGAGAAACTTCGGAAAAATAAGGTTAACAACTCTTAATGCCTTTTTGGCGAGGCTGTTACAGTGAGCTCTGGCACTTAGATCATTAGAGATGAGTACTCCAAGGTCCTCGACAGAGTGAGGTTTGTCTACAAGATTGTATCCGCCCAGTTTGTATTTGGTCTTCTGATTTTTGTTGCCAATGTGTAAGACAGAGAGCATTTGTTGGTTGAGATTTGCAGTTGCCAATTGTTTGACCATTCTGACACAGTCAAGGTCACTTGGTAGGGCAACAGCGTTGCTGGTGGTGTTGAATAGTTTTACATCATCAGCGAAGAGGACGCAGATGCTTGTAATATGATCGCAAAGGTCGTTTATGTAAAATGTAAAGAGTTTGGGGCCTAAAACGCTGCCTTGGGGGACACTGCTGTTAACTGGTGCAGGGTTTGATAAGGCATTCCCTATTTTGACTACCTGTTGTCTCTTTGACAAGAACGCAGCTATCCACTTATGCCGGCATCCGGAAATGCCGTAAGAGTTTAGTTTGAACGGTAGTTTGTCGTGAACCACTGAATCGAAGGCTTGGCAGAAGTCAATGTAAATTGCGTCTATTGCTTTACCCCGGTCGAGTTATGCAGTCCATATTATTTTTGCAGTGTAGGAGTCACAGATTAAAGGACAATTTTTTTTTTCTTGAAACCAAACTCCTTGTTAGAGACTTAACAAGCAGTTTGTGAAGCCATCTTCTTCTTCCTGGACCATTTTTCCATGACTGACCAAATGATCTGAACTCTCTCAGTCTTCCCTCTTCAGCTGCGTCCGGCCAAAAAGTTACAAGGAAAAAGGGGGACGCAGAGAGTCCCCCCCCCCGAACGCCTCATATTGATGTTGCAAACTTTTGCAGGCGGAGGCCTCCTTTCGGTTTTGTAAAAAACCCTATGCACTACACACACACACACACAAACACACACACACACTCAAACACACACAGAACAACCAAGATCTCCCCCCCTTCCCCTTTTAGGTCACTCAGCCCAAAGTGCCCTTGATTTCCCTTTAATTTAACAGTTCTGTCTCCCTTTTGCAGTTAAATGGTGTGTTCATTATTGAAGGGTCCTCCCTCCTTCCCCCCCCCCACATTGCCCTTTCTTATCCTCCTCTTCCTCCGCCCCCTCCCCCCTGGCTTTCTGAAGGTCTGTGTGGTGCAGTTTAATGAATATTTGGCACAAAGCAGTCTTTCACGCCAGGCGAAGAATAGGCTGGCCTGTTTAGGTCCTGGAAGGCTCTATGTCAAACTCTTTCCATAATGCTTGTCAGGCAGGGAGAGAAATTCCCACTGCTGACTTACTCGAATTGAGGAGCAGATTAAGACGCAAGCAGGAAATGAGATTGTATGTGGGGGTGGGGTGGGGGTGGGGACACCTGTTTGGCCGCTCTCATTTTCCCATTGCTGGAGGGAGAAAGGAAGAAAAGCAACTGGGTCCACTTTGATCAAATTAAAGAGAGAGAGAGAGAGAGAAGAAGGGGGGAGGGATAGAGTGGGGGAAAAAAAAGAAGCGAATACTCTCACTTTGGCCATGCTCCATCCACTGGTCTCTTTCTGTCCATCTTGTTAACTGGGAGGTGGGGATGGGAGTGGGGATGGGGGTGGGGAAACTTTGCAATTCAAGATGGTTCAGATACAGCCAGAATCAACAAGGCAGCCCAGGCAAAGTGGGATATATAGGTACCATAGGTAAATTTCCATAATTGAGAGAGTTGAATAGGTAGGTACGTAGGCAGGCAGAGATAGCAAGCAGATAGACAGACAGACATAGATAGAGGTAGATAGATTTCCATACTTGTAGATAAAGAGATAGGTAGGTAGGTAGGTAGGTAGGTAGGTAGACATAAATATAGATATATAGATACATCTGCATAGTTGGATGGAAGGATGGATGGATGGATAGATATTTCATTATTTGTAGCAATAGATATACCATAGATAGATTTCTGTATTTAGATATAGATAGATAGATAGTAGATAGATAAGATAGATAGATAGTGGATGGACAGACAGATATAGATAGTGACAGATATTTTTTCATATTGTCTGTCTGTCCGTCCATCCATCCATCCATCCATCCATCCATCCATCCATCCATCCATCCATCCAGATATCAATATATGCAATAGATACATCTGCATATTTGGATGGAAGGATGGATAGAGATAGATTTCATTATTTGTAGAGATAAATACGTAGATATAGAGACCAGTAGATCTCTGTGTTTGGATAGATGGAAGATAGACAGACAGACTGACCAATTGATCCCCTATAGTAAACTAAACCACATTTTTGTTCTCTCTTTTGCTTTTTGTACTCTTTCACTTATTCCTGGTCGACCCCCCCCCCCACCTCATGAGGCACCACCAGGAGACCCCAGAGCCCAGAAAAGTGTAAAATCTGTAAAAATTCCTAGAAAATGGCCCTGGGAAAACTTCCTTTCTGAACCCAAACCCACTCAGCCCAAATAAAAACCCTGTCCCGAAGTTCTCAGAAAGTATCAAAAATTGGAAGAAAGTACCATCTCCCTTCTCTACAGACTTCAAATCTCCCCCCCCCTTTCTCTCTCTCTTACACACACACACACAGTCTTACACATATACTCACACACTCTCTTTCACATACTCTCTCTCAAACACACATTCACATTCTCTCTTTCACACACTCTCTCACACACCCACTTTTGTCTCTCACACACACACTCTCCCTCTTACACTCATGTATTCTCTCTCACACACTTTCTCTTACACACAAACTCTCACACACTCTTCTCCCTCTCTCTTTCTCTCTCTGACACACACACAGACTTACACATACACTCACCCACTCTCTTTCACACACTCTCATACTCTTTCTCACACTCACACTCTCTCTCACACACACTCCTCTCCCTTTCTCCCCTTATCTCTCTTTCTCTCTCTCTTACACACAGTCTTACACATACACTCACACACACTCTCTCACATACTCAGGCTCTCTCTCTGACACACACACACACACACACACACTCACACATTCTCTCTCCCTCTTTCTCTCACACACTTTTCTCTCACACACACACTCTCTCACACTTACACATTCTCTCTCACTCTCACACACACACTTCTCTCTCACACACACACTCTCTCACTCACACATTCTCTCTCACTCTCTCACACACACACTTTTCTCTCTCTCACACACACTCTCTCACATTCGCACTCTCTCACACATTCCTCTCTCCCTCCCTCTTTCTCTCTTACACACACAGAGACTTACACATACACTCACACTCTCTCTCTCACACACTCTTTCTCACACCCTCACACCCTCACACACATTCCTCTCTCTTTCTCCCCTTCTCTCTCTCTCTCTCTCTCTCTCTCTCTCTTACACACAGTCTTATACATACTTTCTCACACACATTCTCTCTCACTCTCTCGCACACACTTTTCTCTCTCCACACTCTCTCACAGTCACACATTCTATCACACTCTCTCTCACACACATTTTCTCACTCTCTCACACGCGCACTTTTCTCTCTCTCACACACTCACACATTCTCTCCCTCTCTCTCACACACACTTTGGTGCTCCAGGCCATTCAAGAGTTAACCGCCCCCTCCCCTCTCCGCCCCAGACAAGCCCCTTCCCCTCCCTCGCCTCCTCCTCCTCCTCCTCCCGCCAAGTGAAAGCCGAGGGGTGGGGAGAAAAAAAACCCAGCCGCGCCACCAGCGCTCGCGGCTTCCCCGAGTTCGCGGCGGCGGCGGCAAGAGGCAGGCCCCGGCTCCCAAACTCTCTCCTCCCCGGAGGCCTCGTTGGGAAGAAGATGCTGGGTCCACCCGGCCAGCCGCCTCCTCTCCTCCTCCCTCCTTTTGCCGCCCGAAGCCCGCAGTAAAAGCAAAGAAAAACCCCGCGATGGCCGTGCAGGCGGCGCCTCCCCCGCCTCCCCATCACCCCTTCGTCCCTTTCGGCTTCCCGACGGCGGACTTCGGGGCTCTGGAGAAGAGCTGCTACGGCGACGGGGCGGCGCTGCTGCTGCTGGAAGGCGGCGTCGGGGCGAGCGGCGGAGACGGCGGAGGCGGCATCGTCGGTTGCCCCGAAGCGGCCGATTTCCGCGAAGCCACCCGGGAGCTGTTGAGCTTCATCGATTCGGCGTCGAGCAACATCAAGCTGGCTCTGGACAAGCCGGGCAAATCCAAGCGGAAAGTCAACCATCGGAAGTACCTGCAGAAGCAGATCAAGCGCTGCACCGGCCTCCTCGGGGGCAACGCGGAGGCAGTGGCCGGTTCGGTTCCAGGTTCGATTCCCGGTCCGGCCGCCGCCGCCCCTACGAACAAGCAAGCCTCGGCCTCGACGGCGCCCTCTAGCGGCGGCGGCGGCGCTCCCTCCTGCAAGCCGCCCAAGCGGGAGAGCAAAAGCTTAGCGGCGCTTTTCGACTCCCTTCGCGGAGCCCCGACGGCCGTGGCCACCGCGGCTTCTCCCGCCGGGCCGGCCGGCTGTGCAAGCGGGAAAGAGGCGGGCTCCGCTCCGCCGACGGCTGCGATCGCTTGCAAGAAGGTCCCTTTGCGGAACCGTAACCTGCCCCGCTCCTTCTTCACCGAGCCGGCTCCCAACCGGCCGCCCAACCCCGCCGGCTTGGAAGGAGGAGGTGGAGCGGGGCCCGTCCCGTCGGTGGCCGAAGAGCTCTTCGATCTGCTGGCGGCTCCCGATTACCGAGCCTTGCTGCAGGAATCATCCGAGCCGCCTCCTCCGCCTCCGCCGCCCGTTTTCCCGGCGGAGCTTCCTCTGGAGCCGCCGCTGTACGAGCCGCTGCCGTCGTTGGGGCCCCTGCTCTACGCCGAGACCCCCTTGCGGCCCCTGCCGGCCCTCTACGCCGCCGTCGCTGTTTCGGATCCGACGGCGCCCTTCTTTGCGGATTGCCCGCTGCCTCCTCCGCCGTCGATGCCTTACGATTACGGCTACAGTCGCGGGGCGCCGTACCCCAGCCTTTAGTCCTTGAGGGGCGGGGGAGGAAGAGAGGAGGAAGTGGGGTTTGGGGGGGTATGGGCTGGGACCCCCGATTGTAGGTGTGATGTGGAGGGCGCAAGGACCCTTTTGAAGTGGGCACCCACTCATTGGTAAGACTCCTTGGGGAAGACTGTGGGCAGCCCTTGCCCTGCCTGATGCCCTCTGGAGGTCCCAGCCTCGTCTTCCAGCCTCGCCTCCAGGAATTTGGGGGACCCCCCTGGATATAAGGGGCAAAGTGGGCAAGGCGTGGACTTGGAGGGCGAAAGGACCCCTTGGGAAAAGACTATGGGCAGCCCTTGCCCTGCCTGATGCCCTCTGGAGGTCCCAGCCTCGTCTTCCAGCCTCGCCTCCAGGAATTTGGGGGACCCCCCTGGATATAAGGGGCAAAGTGGGCAAGGTGTGGACTTGGAGGGCGCAAGGACCCCTTGGGAAAAGACTATGGGCAGCCCTTGCCCTGCCTGATGCCCTCTGGAGGTCCCATCCCTGTCTTCCAGGCTCACCACCTCCGATTAAGCAGGTTGAGCTTCTGAGGATCCTGTAAAGTTTTTGACGTCAAAAGAAAGTCAGATGGTGGCATAGGGTTCCCTGCCCAAGCATTGGGCTGGACTAGAAGACCTCCAAGGTCCCTTCCAACTCTATCTATTCTATGGGAGATTGACGGTTGAAGAGTGAGTGGCAGGAGAAGCATTAGTCTCTTTAACAGAAGATCCCAGGAATTTTTATTTGGGGGGGGGGACCCCCGATATAAGAGGCAAAGCAGGCGAGGTGTGGAGGGTGGGTGGAGGGTGAAAGGACCCCCTGGAAGTGGGCAGCACCCACTCATTGGTAGGAAAAGGAAGATTTACTTCGGAAAGACTTTGGGCAGCCTTACCCTGCCCCTGCCTTTGGAGGTCCTGGACTACATCTCCCATCCTCCTCTTCCTCATCTCTGATGACGCCGGCTTGGGTTGAACTTCAGAGGGTCCTGAAAAGTTTTGACATCAAAGGAAAGTTGGATGTTGATGGTTGAAGAGCGACTGGCAGGAGAATCCTTAGTCTGTTAAATTTTTTTTTTGGGGGGGGGCTACCCCCCACCGGGACAGTGTAAAATCTTAAACCGAGACAACTCTGAATTGTAACTTTTTCAAACTCTTATGGGCCAGTTTTGTCCAAGTTGAATAATTATTATTATTTGGGCGGAGAATTGATGTTGGAGAAGGGATTGGGGGATTTGCATACCTAGGTTAGTTTCCAGAACAAAATCATAAAAGAGAAAAGGTGGCCTAGTGGTTAGAATGCAGTATTGCAGGCGAACTATGCCAACTGCCAACAGTTCGATCCTGACCGGCTCAAGGGTTGACTCTGCCTTCCATCCTTCCAAAGATGGAGGACTCAGATAGTAGGGGCAATATACCGGTTATCTTTGACTTACGGCCGCCATTGAGCCCCAAATTTTTGTTGCTAAGTGAAACGATTGTGAAGTGAATTTTACGAACTTTTGTGCCGGAGTTGTGAAGTTAGTAACATGGTTATTAAGTGAATCTAGCTTCCCCATTGACTTCGCTTGTCAGAGGTTCACAAAAGGGGGGGGGGGGTCACATGACCCCGGGACATTGCAACCGTCGTAAAGGTGAATCAGTTGTCCCGAATGTAAATCACACGGGGAATGCCGCAACGGTCATAAGTGTGAGTTGTTTTTTTTCAGGGCTGTTGCAACTTTGAACAGTCGCTAAATGAACTGCCGTAAGTCTAGGACTACTGGTACATAGGGAGTTGGCTTGCTATGAAACAAAATCTAGTTTATAAACAGATTCTTTGTGTTGTGTAAGCAGACCAGGCGACCCGCAATGACAATCTGCAAACTTTAGTTCTCTTTTCAAAGTTGCAAGCAAGAGAATGGGGGGGGGGGGAAATCTGCTTTAAAGGAAGTCCTTGACTTATGACAGTAATCGAGCACGGAAATGGTTGTAAGTTGTACGTTGTGATGATTGCCACACAGCCAACACAACCCCATGACTGGAACTGACTCTATGATCTTTTTCTGTGGAAGGAAATGTCGGTTTTGGGCGAAAACATAAATCATGATTACAGTATATGACTCTGCAAACAGTTGTCAATGGGGGAATGTGGGGACTTCCCAACCAGGTCATAAGTCCCGTTGGCAAACAACTGCTAAGTGGCTGGCCGTAAGTCGAGGACTGTAGGTAGTGCTGGAATTACAACTATTCGCTTAGTGACTCTTCAGAGTCACCACGGCACTGAAAAAGGTGACTTGTGACTGTGTTTCATGTCTACGACCGTTTCGGCATCCCCCCCCAAGTCCAAACGCTTGGCAGCTGGTTCCAATTTATGACGGGTTTGCAGTCGCGCGATCCCCTTTTGCGACCTTCTGACAAGCGAAGTCAACGCCGTGTCACTAACTCAACAGGGAAGTCATAAAATGGGGCAGAACGGTCTTGCTTAGCAATGGAAATGTTGGGCTCCAATTGGGTCATACGTCGAGGACTTCCTGTCCCTTTGTTTCATAAGGTTACATACAACCTACCGTTGCTTAAGCTGTCAGAGAGTGTTACATAGATGTTATGTCATATTATGCCCCTGCCCACAACATTTTACATGACTGTTTACATTGGACTTACTTTTTTTCCCCAATTAATGTTCTGTTTGGTGATAATTCAGTTATATTAACCTCCTGGAAGGCGTACATGATTCTTCTGTATTTTTTCGGGACTCTAAATGTACAAGAAATATTTTTGGGGGGCTTCAAACCCTCTTAATGTATCAGGAATTGAATTCAAAGGCTGTTGCGCTTTATATGACCGCATAGAGGTAGTCCTTGAGAGTGATGCTCTGGCCTCCCAAGCTGTGAGTTCAATCCTAGGTAGAGGCAAATATTTCTCTCTCTGAGCACAATGAGAATACATCTGCTGAATGTAACTCCGCATTGGCAACAGGAAGGGCATCTGGCCAGGAAACACTCAGCTCCATTCGGATGCCCAGATTCCATCCCGATGCAAGGGATTAGGGGGTTATTAAAAGAGGATGATGATACAGGTAGTCCTTGACTTACAGCCATTTGCTGTAGAGACCTTTCAAATTTACAATGGCGCTGAAAAAAGTGACTTACGACTGGTCCTTGCCCTTACGACCATTGACCATTGTGATCATGGAATCTAAATTCCGGAGCTTGGCCACCAGTATCTATTTTTATAATGGTTGCAGTACCCGAGGGTCATCTGATCACTGCCTTCCAACAAGCAAAATCAAAATCAACCAAACTGTGGTTCACTTAACAGCTGCAGTGATTTGCTTAATAACTGTGGCGCAAAAGGTTGCAAAACGGGGCACGACTCCCTTTAGACTTCATTTGCTTAGAGATGAAACTTCCGGTCCTAACTGTGATTGTAAGTCGAAGAATGCCTGTACAGCATGTTAGTTTGCTGCTGGCTTGTGTTTGGCTATGCGCACCTGACGATTCCCAATCAGGATGAAACTGGTCATGTCCTGCTTGCTAATGCTTTATTCATTCATGTACAGCACAGAATTGTGTGCATAACCATGTGTGGATTTTTTCTCATAACCACATTCATAATTTTAGTTTAGTGCGTGCATGCAGAACATAAAATAACAGAGTTGGAAGGGACCTTGAGGGTGTTCTAGTCCAACCCTCTGCTCAAGCAGGAGACCCTATGTCATTTCAGACAAATGGATATCCAACATCTTCTTAAAGAGTGTTGGAGCATTCACAACTTCTGGAGGCAAGCTGTTCCACTGATTAATTGTTCTCACTGTCAGGAAATTTCTCCTCAGTTCTAAGTTGCTTCTCTCCTTGATTAGTTTCCACCCATTGCTCCTTGTTCTGCCCTCTGGTGCTTTGGAGAATAGTTTGACTCCCTCTTCTTTGTGGCAACCCCTGAGATATTGGAACACTGCTATCATGTCACCCTAGTCCTTCTTTTCATTAAACTAGACCAATTCCTGCAACCGTTCTTCGTATGTTTTAGCCTCCAGCTTCCTTAATCATCCTTGTGGCTCTTCTCTGCACTCTTTCCAGAGATCGCATTTTACACAGGTATTACTTAGCACTTCATTGGACGTTATCAATCACTCAAAAGGTGACTCGTGCTTGACATGTTGGCTGGGGAATTCTGGGAGTTGGAAGTCCACGAGGTCTGAAAAGTCGCCAAGGTTAAGCATTCCCTGATCCAACCTGTACTTGAAATGGATGTGGCAGAATTCTGATCTAAGCTACATCTGATCTAAGGAGATCGGAAAATCTGTTGCACATTCAGAGTCCCTCATCTCATTCTTGAGATGCTCATTCTGTAACCAATTTGGAGTTTAGTGCACGAGGTATCAATACAGTCCAAGTTGGTAGTGCAGGATCCCACCTCATTTTGCAAAAAAATAAAATAAAATGTAACTCAGCAGGTTTTTTTTTTGCAAAGTTGGGCTTGGTTATGTCTATGGAGATTCTCAGTCCTCCAGCTCATGGTTGTCCCCAAAGTGCTTTTTAAAAATGTCTTTGTTTTTCTTTGAAGGCGTTTTGCTTCTCATCCCAGAAGCTTCTTCAGCTCTGACTGGATGGTGGGGAACGGAAGTGTTAGAAATGTAAGCTAACAGTTGGGTTAGCAATATATAAACCAGGATGGTACTACTGTAGCTTTAAGTACTGCTGTAATGTGATTGATTGCTGTTACCTCAAGCAACCATAAGAGGGAGCCTCTTGATTGATTGATATTCCTTGCAGACAGCTGGTCATTTGCATCCTTTTTAGAGAATCCTTGAGGCCACTTGGAAGTTTGTCTGCATCCTCGGGGTCACCGGAGTGGTGCAAATGGATGTGGGGCCTTCTTTTGCTGCAGGATGTTTTTTTTCCTGCCATGTCCCTTCACCGTTGAAGAGAGGCGCACCTGTTGAGGATGGCACTGTGTTGTCTGCATTTCAAACCGAAGGACAAATGGTTTGCATATAGTCTGCAAATATTCTGGAAACGCTTTCCTAGTCCCTCACCATTCCAAGGGTGTTGATCCCAAATTCTATAGCTAAAAGTCTGTAGAGATTCTCAGCCATATCCAGGTCACGGTTGTCCCAAAGGTGCTTTTTTCAGGAGGCAACTGGACTTTCTTCTTTTTCTTTGAAGATGTTTCGCTTCTTAGCCAAGAAGCTTCTTCAGCTCTGACTGGATGGTGGGGAACGGAAGGATTTAGACTCCTTGCAGACAGCTGGTCATTTGCATCCTTTTAGAGAATCCTTGAGGCCACTTGGAGGTTTCTCTCTGTCCTTAGGGTCCCCTGAGTGGTGCAAGTGGTTCCTGTAGTCTACAATTTCTTTCCTCTGGATTGGATTGGATTTATTAGATTTATATGCCGCCCTTCTCCCAAGGACTCAGAGCGGCGTACAGCATTATAAAACACATAGTACAAAAGTTAAAAGGAAATTAGAAACAGTCCAAAAAACAAACCCAATTTATATAACACTCACATTTTAAAAATAAGATAAAATTAACAGGCCAGGCCGGCTTGCTGGAAAAGCCAACTTTTTAGGGCGCGTCGGAAGGACCCGTGTCAGGGATTATGCGAAGCTCTGGGGGCAGCTCATTCTGGAAATCCATTCCTACTCCCACCCCATTCCAAGGGTCTTCATCCCAAATTGTATAGCTAAACATCTGTAGAGATTCTCCGTCATCCAGGTCACGGTTGTCCCAAAGGCGCTTTTTTCAGGAAGCAACTGGACTTTCTTGTTTTTCTTTGAAGATGTTTCGCTTCTCAGCCAAGAAGCTTCTTCAGCTCTGACTGGATGGTGGGGAACGGAAGGATTGATACTCCTTGCAGACAGCTGGTCATTTGCATCCTTTTTAGAGAATCCTTGAGGCCACTTGGAGGTTTATCTCTGTCCTCAGGGTCCCCTGAGTAGTGCAAATAGTTCCTGTAGTCTACAATTTCTTTCCTCTGGAAATCCATTCCTACTCCCACCCCATTCCAAGGGTCTTCATCCCAAATTGTATAGCTAAACATCTGTAGAGATTCTCCGTCATCCAGGTTGCCCCAAAGGTACTTTTTTTCAGGATGCAACTGGACTTCCTTGCTTTTTCTTTGAAGATGTTTCGCTTCTCATCCAAGAACTTTCTTCAGTTCCGAAGAAGCTTCTTGGAGGAGAAGTGAAACATCTTCAAGGAAAAAACCCAAAGCAAGTCCAGCGGCCTTTTGAAAAAAAACACTTTGGGGATTGGTTATGATCTAGTTATCTGTCCCAGTTTCCACGCTAGAGGGATTCTTATTGCACCCTACCCGCTGAAGTTATGGGGAGGCATCTTAAAAGAAAATCTGCTAAGTTAGAGCCCACTCAGAAATGAAATGGGTTTTAAAACAGCGGTCTCCAACTGGTGGACCGGAGGCCACTGGTGGTCCTTGAGAAAACTTTGGTGGTCCGCAGAAAAATTATTTGCATTTTTTATATTGCACTAAATCAGGAGTTCCTCAAACTACGCCCACTGGGCCGGATACGTGCAATGAACACTTGTGTTGCTGCAGAACCGGTAGTAAAAAAAAATAGAATTGCACCACTGCCTTGGTACCAAATTCAGAGTACGCCAGGAACCCACAAGTGAGCATAGTTCAACTCTGCATTGCAGATATTGTAGTATATGTCTCTGTGCCATAGATGGGTTTCACATAATTTCACACTGAAAATGTGAGCCAGCTTTCATGCCTTAGGTGGAACTAGAATTCGCCGTCTCCCGGTGATTGGCCCAAAGTCACCAGCCAGTTTTTCTGCCTGGGTGGGACTAGAATTCCCTGTCTCCTAATGACTGGCCCAAAGTCACCCAGCTGGCTTTCATGCCTTAGGTGGAACTAGAATTCACCGTCTCCCAGTGATTGGCCCACAGTCACCAGCCAGTTTTCCTGCCTGGGTGGGACTAGAATTCCCTGTCTCCTAATGACTGGAGCAAAGTCACACAGCTGGCTTTCATGCCTAAGGTGGAACTAGAATTCACCCTCTCCCGGTAATTGGCCCAAAGTCACCAGCCAGTTGTGAAAGCCTAAACGAAGATTAGAACTCTCCATCTCTTGCGGCTTGGTCCCAAGTAACTCAACTTGCTTTCATGGCTAAGGCGGGACTAAGGCCACTGTCCCTTTGCTGATTGGCCCAAAGTCACCTAGTGGCTTTCATGCCTAAGGCGGGACTAGAACTCGCGTTCTTCTGGTGTCTAGTCTGGTAGTTTAACCAAACTGGAATCAATGAGAGTTAGTGGGATTATTACAATGCTCACCTACAACTCTTAGTGCCAAATTTTAATACCGTTTCTCCCAGCATGGGGGAAATTATTATGATGGACATCCGCAGCCTGAACGATAAATTCGCAGTGGTTGGAGACACCCATCAAATTGTGGCATGAAAACTATGGAGATAATTTCTCATGGACAGTACTGTAAAATAGGTATCTGGTGTTTTAAGGGCAGGGAAATATTTAATAGACAAAGTCCTTTATCGCCATCTAGTGGATTTCTTTGGATACTGCACCCTCTCTGTTTATTTTCATAATTTGAACCCGGTTAGAATCCTAATAAATGGACAGAGCTGTAAATTAGACTTGCAAGTAGTCAGGAATTTTTTTAAAAAATTCATGAAAATTTTATTTGAAATTGCCAAATTTCATTGGCCAGAGATTTTATAAAGCGCAATCATTCAGTTACGGCGGCACTGAAAAAATGTGACTTATGACCATGTCTCACACTTGCAACTGTGACAGCATCCCCGTGAACATCTGATCAAAATTCAGGTGCTTGGCAACGGGTGTGTTTTTACGACAGTTGCGGTATTCTCGGGTCACTTGATCCCCCTTTAAGACCTGCTGACAAGCAAAGTGTCGGCATTCCAAATATCATGCAGAATTAAATCAGAGCCCGAGGCAGGGCTATCCTTAAAGTTCCAATTTAATAAGACAGACATGTTGGCAACAAACTGTGGAATCCCAAATCTGAAAGCTTCCTGGGATTCCACCCAGTTGAAAGTTCATGATCTTATCCCCACACCCATCAATCCATCACATGGTCCAATCTTCTTCGCCCACGTTGGCATCTCCACCCAGCCGGTTCCGGTCAGGTGCAGAGGTGCGGAGACAAAAGATGACCTTGGGCTTCTAGAAAGGAATGACAACAACACATTCCACAATTCTACTCCTTTCTATACCCCCTCCCAATTACTACACTAATGAAACAGCATAATGAAATAATAGAGAGTGTGGCAGGCCAAAGATCCTAAAAAGGAATATAACTGCAGGCCTGACACAAAACAGTGGTGGGATGCCAAATCTTTTCCTGCGTGAGTGCAGCACTCAAACCCCCACGCTCGGTGTCAGTACTGGTGAGCTGAGCTGGTTTTTTTCCCGCTCAGCTGAAGCGTGGCCGTCCGCTCTGCTCAAATCAACTGAGCTAAAAAACAAGGGAATATAGGACAGGAAACAGGGGGGCAACAGAGGTAAGTATTTGCCGGTTCTCCGAGCTACTCAAAATTTCTGCTACCGGTTCATTGAAACCAATCCAAACCGACTGAATACCACAACTGTAACAAAGTCAATGGGGAAGCCAGATTCACTTAGCAACTGTGTTCACAACTGCAAGTGATTCACTTAGCAAACGTGGCAAGGAAGGTTATAAAATGGGGCGAAACTCACTTAACAAACCTCTTGCTTCACGACGGAAATATTGGACTCCACTGTGGTCGTACGTCGAGGGCTACTTGTATTCGTAGTCCTCCTTCGCGTCCGAAGCGGTTACTCCAGGTATGCATTAGGAAAATGCAAAAGAAAGGAATATATTCCCACAAGGAGGTTCTGCTAATAAATTCCAAGCAAAAGCCAATTAACTGATTCATACCACTTGAGGAGGCCAAACACCAATGGTTGATAATGAATTCCCCTCATTTTTCCTAACAGTGGCTTGTCTCTTTCTCTTAGCAGATTGTATTTGGTGGTAATTATCTTATTCCTAACACTTCAAAGGACTGACATTTCCCAATTCTTTCAGGAGTGAGTGTGAGCAAGTGTGTAACACAGACTGCTTTAGTACCGCTTTATAAAGCCTTCGTAAGGCCACACCTGGAATATTCTGCATCCAGTTTTGGTCACCACATTACAAAAAAGAGGTTGAGACTTTGGAAAAAGCGCAGAGAAGAGCAACGAAGAAGGTTAAAGGCCTGGAGATTAAAACATACGGCAAACAGTTGCAGGAATTGGGGATGGCCAATCTACAGAAAAGAAAGCTTAGCAGGGACATGATAACATTCTTCCAGTATTGGAGGGGCTGCCATAAAGAGAACGAGAGTCCATTTATTTTCCAAAGCACCAAAAGGCAAGACGAGAAGCAATGGATGGGAACTAAGCAAGGAGAGAAGAAACCTGGAGTTAAGGAGAAATTTCCTAACAGAACAATTAACCGGTGGAACAACCTGCCTCCAGAAGTGGTAGGCGCTCTCCATCACTGGAGGTTTTTAAGAAGAGACCGGACAGTCACTTATCTGGAATGGTATAGGGCAGTGATGGCGAACCTATGGCACGCGTGCCACCTGAGTCTTTATAGGAGCCTGGGGAGGGCGAAAAGAGCCTCCCCCCCGGAGGCCCTCCGGAGGCTTCATGAGCTTCCCTGAAGCCTCCGGAGCGTAAAAAACCGGCCGTATGGGCAAACCGGGCGTTTGGTAATGAACTTCCTGTTTGCTTGGAGGGTCGTTTTGACAGCCTCTTGAAGGTCCCTGAAGCCTTCGGAGCGCTTAAAACGACCCTCTGAGCAAACCGGAAGTCACTGCTCAGAGGGTCATTTTGAGCGCTCCGGAGGCTTCAGGGAAGCCTCTTAAAGTGACTTCCGGTTTCCTCAGAGGGTTGTTTTGACTGCTTCGGAGGCTTCAGGGAAGCCTCCTGAAGGTCCTTGACGCCTTCAGCAAACTTGGAGGGTCATTTTGACTGCTCCGGAGGCTTCAGGGAAGCCTCCTGAGGGCTTCCCGGGGGCGGGGGATGCTGTTTTCGCCCACCCCAGGCTCCTATAAAGCCTCTGGAGCCCGGGAAGGGCGAAAAAAGAATGCAAAAAATGGGGGTTTGCATCTGTAGTGTGCGCATGCGCACTGGGGGGGTCACGCATTGCATTATGCGTGCAGCACACCCGCACACGACCCCCTGCGCTCCCCCCACTTATGGCACGCGAGCCAAAAAAGGTTCGCCATCGCTGGTATAGGGCTAATCTTTCCTGGACTGAGTGCCTGAATGCACACCAGCATGCCCAAACCCCCCAAATGCAATCTGCCTGTGCCCCCCCCACATGCACATGTTCCTCCATGCCCCCTTCCTTGTGCATGCACTCCCTGCACATGACCCTCCCCCCGCATGCATGCGTGGGCTTCCCGCACATGACCCTGCCCATGTGCACGTTCCCTTCCCTCCTACATGTATGCACGCCCCCCTGCACGCCCCCCGGTGCATGCGCGGCAGAGACCCGAAGACCAGCTGACCAGCGGGAGGTGCGCGCACGCATGCGTGGCAGAGCTAAACTGGGGCAACGGCTTATGTGCCCACAGAGAGGGTGCTGCATGCCACCTCTGGCATGCGTGCCATAGGTTTTCTATCACAGGTATAGGGTCTCTCTATAACTGTATAAAGATCCATCCACTCGTTCAGCCCATTGGTCTGCTCATCGATCAACTTTCTTTCTTAAGCTGCCTCCATTTTACTTCCGTTCAAACTCAGCCCCTTTAAGGTGAGTGGGCTTCAGCTTCCAAGAATTACACAGCCAGCATTTTCCGACACCATCATTGCAAGACAACGTTTGTTAACAGATGCTCACTTTGGTGGTACTTTGGTACAGGTGGGGTGATGCAATTGCCAACGGAAAGCAACAATTGTGAGAACGACCCCTTTAAGTTTTGCTTCTCGGTTTCTTTCTCTGCATGCTGCCTGGGGAATTCTGGGAGTTGAAGTCCACCCACCTTAAAGTGTCTTGAGTGTCATGGCCTGATGGCCACTGGCCCCACCAGAAGTCGAATCAGAGGAGGGAGTCAGCAACAAGGCAATCAGAGTGTCAGGCCTGAAGTCATGTTCCTTTTAGGATCTTTGGCCTGCCACACTCTCTATTATTTTACTACGCTGTTTCATTAGCGGGGAATTGCGAGGGGGAATAATAAGAAGTAGAATTGTAGAATGTGTTGTTGTCAAAAAAACACATTCCTTTCTAGAAGCCCAAGGTCATTCTTTGTCTCTGCATCTCTGCACCTGACCGGAACTAGATGGGTGGAAATGCCAGCGTGGCAGTGGAAGATTGGACCGTGCGATGGACTTGTGGGTGTGGGGACAAGTTCATGAACTTTCAACTGGGTGGGAAACCCAGGAAGCTTTCAGATTTGGGTTTTCCACAGATGGGCCAACATGTCTCTCTTAATAAATTGGAAGTTTGAGGAAAGTTCTGCCTTGGACTCTGATTTAATTCTGGATGATATTTGGAATGCTGACACAGAGAGCTGCGAGGGGGAAGAGGGAATGGAGCTGGCAGAGAGAGAGAGAGGGAGGGAGAGAGAGAGAGACAGTAGGTGGAGCCTGGGCTGTCCGTCAGCCTTCAGATGGAGAGTCAATAATATCCAGGTCTGGAGGTGGCTGATGAGGAAGAGGAGGAACAGCTGGGTCCAGTGCCTGATGCATGGATGCACAGAAGGCAGAGGAGAGGAGAGCAGTGGAAATCTATAGGCCGGTCCTTGGGACGGAAGAGCCGCTGCTGCTAGCGAAGCCCCACCCTAGCTCTGGGGATAAAAGGCAGGGGTGGAGATGAATAGATGTGGCAGGCAACTATTCATCTAACTACCGGATGGACTTATTAACCTGCTGTTAGAGAGAAACATTTTTCCGGGGCTGCTGATGCATCTAATAAAGGAATCTTTTGAGTTCACTTCAAAGGTTTTGTCATGTTTGGGGAGCTGGGTGAGAACACGGAGATTGCAAAACATTGCTGTAGATAAACTTGGGGGCTATTTGGTACTTCAGTTATCAGTTGCCCAGCTCTTCAAACTTTCCTTCAGTTTTATTTACCTGGCGTCAAACCAGGCACCAGACAAACAAGTTCAATTTTATTATGAGACATTTTTATTGGAAAGACATTTTATTGATGACGGTAGCCTTCTGCTTCATCTCCACTAGATGGCGCTAAAACACCAATGTTCCGATTGTCAGAAAAAGTTGGATCTGACCATTTTTGGGTGGAATATGAGGACATATTCCTTCTCTTTCTCCTTTTTCTCTTCCTTTGAACTTACGGTGGTGTTTAGATATAGACTAAGAGGGCAATCAGGAAAACATGGGCCTCTTCCCTCTGACGCTTTGGATTGCCAAGAATTTTGGAATGATGAAATATGGGTCTGTAGTATTTATTTCACTTCATTTTTCATATACGGATGGACGCACGTTTCCTGGGGAAGACCAACATTTTATAGATATCCCCTTTCCCTGCCAATTTGTCTTAATCAACAGGGAAAGAAAGCTTCATGGTGGTAACGGGTTTGCCGAAAATTGGAAGAAAATGCTGGCAAAACTAGTTAAATAAAATAGTTAGGACTAGTTGGAAAACTAGTTGCGTAGGTCAGAAAGAGAGCTGGGAAAGTACCCATATTTTCCTAAAATTAAAACCCTGTCTTGTATTATTTTTGCCACCCCAAAAGACACCATGTCTCATTTACCCCATCTAGTGGCCGGGGAGACAAACATGCTCCAATATATGATCTTTATATACTGTTGTGGCTCTCTAGCCCCATCCAGTGGCCAAAGAGACAAATACCAAGTACATTGTTTGAAGCTCTTTCCCCATCAGGCCTCACTCTCAAAACAGGTGCATGCTGGGAACTACATTTTCTTTAGCATTTGGAGAAGGCAGAATCACAAAGAAGAATCCATCTTAATGTGTGGCACCTGGTCATCCAAGGACAAACCCCCATCCCACACACGGGAGCATCGCTGGTGACATTTAGATTGCTTGTATTGATTAATTGATACGTTCAGCACTCCAGGGAGGGAATACTACAAAATCCCCATTCCCTCCCCACTCCAGGGGAAGGATACTGCAAAATCTCCATTCCCTCTACACTCCAGGGGAAGGATTCTGCAAAATTCCCATTTCCTCCCCACTCGAAGGTAAGGATACTGCAAAATCCCCATTTCCTCCCCACTCCAGGGGAAGGAATACTGCAAAATCTCCATTCCCTCCCCACTCCAGGGGAAGGATACTGCAAAATCTCCATTCCCTCTACACTCCAGGGGAAGGATTCTGCAAAATTCCCATTTCCTCCCCACTCGAAGGTAAGGATATTGCAAAATCCCCATTTCCTCCCCACTCCAGGGGAAGGAATACTGCAAAATCTCCATTCCCTCCCCACTCCAGGTGAAGGATACTGCAAAATCTCCATTCCCTCCCCACTCCAGGGGAAGGATACTGCAAAATCTCCATCCCCTCCCCACTCCAGGGGAAGGATACTGCAAAATCTCCATTCCCTCTACACTCCAGGGGAAGGATACTGCAAAATCTCCATTCCCTCCCCACTCCAGGGGAAGGATACTGCAAAATCTCCATCCCCTCCCCACTCCAGGGGAAGGATACTGCAAAATCTCCATTCCCTCTACACTCCAGGGGAAGGATTCTGCAAAATTCCCATTTCCTCCCCACTTGAAGGTAAGGATACTGCAAAATCCCCATTTCCTCCCCACTCCAGGGGAAGGAATACTGCAAAATCTCCATTCCCTCCCCACTCCAGGTGAAGGATACTGCAAAATCTCCATTCCCTCCCCACTCCAGGGGAAGGATACTGCAAAATCTCCATCCCCTCCCCACTCCAGGGGAAGGATACTGCAAAATCCCCATTCTCTCCCCACTCCAGGGGAAGGATACTGCAAAATCCCCATTCTCTCCCCACTCCAGGGGAAGGATACTGCAAAATACCCATTTCCTCCCCACTCCAGGGGAAGGATACTGCAAAATCCTCATTCCCACCTCACTCCAGGGGAAGGATACTGCAAAAATACCTATTCCCTCCCCTCCACACTAACCTGCTTTCCAGCTCTCTTCTCCCAGGGCAACAAAAGAAGACCCAGCTGAATAGCTGGGACTTGGGAGGCAGTGACTAGATGGGGGCAGAGCCAGCCAGAGGTGGTATTTGCCGGTTCTCTGAACGATTCAAAATTTCCGCTACCGGTTCTCCAGAACCAGTCAGAACTGGCTGAATGCTACCTCTGACTTACATACACCCATACAAATATCTACACACAAGATTAGCATGGGGACAAGGTTGTAAAGACGAATGAAAGTTCCTTTTAAGTGATGGATGTGGCCCATGTTCTCCTAACCAAGAAAGAAAGAAACATAACAGAAAGGCCATTTTTGGGGAATCCCGATATTGGAAGGATGGTGAAAAGTGTCTTCAGCTATACAGAAAAAAAATAACCCATGTTGAAAGATCCTTAACATGCAATGGGGGGGGGTAGAGGGGGATGAAGCTCATCCATTTTGCCTACAACTTTTTCAGGATTTAATTTAAAAGACGGGGCTGGCCATCTCTGAAGCCCCATGGAGGGAGAAAGTCCAAGATGTTTCATTGGGTAAAGAAATCCAAGTGGCAACTCAACTTGGATTTCATTACGATGAAAAAAAAAATTACGGATATGACTAAAGGACAGAAAATCTAATTTCAGAGGTTAATCAAGGTCCTCGCGGCGGAGATTCAGCCCAGTCCAAAATAATTGGAAATCTGAATAGGAAATATTGCAGGGTAGAATAACAGAATAATAGAGTTGGAAGGGGCCTTGGAGCAGTGGTGAAATTCAATTTTTGTTTACTACCAGTTCTGTGGGCGTGATTTGGTGGGCAGGGTGTGGCTTGGTGGGCATGGCTGGGGAAGGATACTGCAAAATCTCCATTCTCACCCCACTCTGGGGCCAGCCAGAGGTGGCATTTGCAGGTTCTCTAAACTATTCAAAATTTCTGCTACTGGTTCTCCACAACCTGTCAGAACTTGCTGCATTTTACCCCTCCCTTGGAGGTCTTCTAGTCTAACCCCCTTGCTTGGGCAGGAATCCCAACTCCATTTGCAATGGTTACTCAAAATTTCTGCTACCAGTTCTCCAAACTACTCAAAATTTCTGCTACCAGTTCTCCGAACTACTCAAAATTTCTGCTACCAGTTCTCCGAACTACTCAAAATTTCTGCTACCAGTTCTCTGAACTACTCAAAATTTCTGCTACCAGTTCTCCGAACTACTCAAAATTTCAGCTACCAGTTCTCCGAACTACTCAAAATTTCCGCTACCGGTTCTCCAGAACCTGTCAGAACCTGCTGTATTTTACCCCTGCCTTGGAGGTCTTTTAGTCTAACCCCCTTGCTCGGTTAGGAAACCCAATTCCATTTGCAACGGTTATAAATGTGAAAAACGGTCATAATGTCACTTTTTCCAGTGCGGTTGTAACTTCCAACGGTCACTAAATGAACTGTTGTAAGGACTGTTTGAACACAGTAGCTTGTCCTGTGGGTTTCGGTGTGCGTGTGTGTGATTTTTGTCTTTGATCATTCCTTGACGAGGATATTGTTTTAAGCTTGCTTGATTGTTATCTCCTGGGTAGTTCCTTGATTAAAGTATTGGTTTCTGCTTGATTGTTTGTCTGGTGTTAATACATTCTTTTCTATTGGTTAAAAAAAAAAACACCCAGCAGGAAAAGGAAGATGCAAACCACTTCTGTAGCAATGTCGGTAAAGCTAAATGGACAAATAGTCGCTGGGAGTCCAGTCGGATGTGGAGAGTTTGTCTTATTAGTCAATAAAGGAGAGATTTGATTTTCTTTTGGCTGATAGGTTAGTGCCACCTGCAGACTCTTCATTGGAGAGCTGCGGTTTTTTAACGCATTTATTTTCCTGGCGAAGAAGACATTTCTTACAGGTTTTGTTTTTCAGTCTTAACAGTAGAAAATAGTGTCTACAATATGATCACAGTTTTAAATATACTTAGAGGAGAATATACTGTAGTTCGGGGTTAAAATGCTACCGGTTCGGGCCAGTTTACTACCAAACCGGTAGTAAAAAATGCTACTGGTTCGTAGAACCGGTAGTACAGAAAAAAACTAAAAAACTTTTCTTGTTAACTTTTAAGCATTTTTTTTAACTACAGGTTCTCTGGAAATGGGGGTGGGTGGGGGGGTGAAGCCCGCTAGGCCAAAAACGGGTGGTGGTGGTGGGTGCTGAGAAAGAAAGAAAGAAAGAAAGAAGGAAGGAAGGAAGGAAGAAAGAAGGAAGGAAGGAAGGAAGAAGAAAGAAAGAAAGAGAAAGAAATGGAGGGAGGGAGGGAAAAAGGAGAGGGGGGGAAGGACTACAAACCTGGCACTAGACGCAACTTCAGAGGATAATCCAGGGCTGGAGGTCATCTAGTCCAACCCTGCTCCAGCAGGACATTGTTAAAGTGAGTTTCTGTGTTTTGATCCCCCCAGTTACATGACTACATAGCCACGCCCACCCAGTCACATGACCCCACCAAGCCACGCCCACAGAACCGGTAGTAAAAAAAAAAAAGATTTCACCGCTGCTGTAGTTAGAGGTTTTTTATTCAACACAGACGAAGAGGGAGAAGGCTTTGGAGCTTATGGGGTTTGTTAGCATACACAAAGAGGAAAAATACTTTAGGGATCTTTTTCCTGCAGATTAATAAAGACAGACTGGAGATTTGGACAGTGACTGTCATTTTGGAGGGAGGACCATGGAGGGGACCAAGAGACCAAGAGAAAAAATAGAGCTGGACTCATGACAGCAAGTCTTAGAATCATAGAATCACAGGGTTGGAAAGGACCATGGAGGTCTTCTAGTCCAACCCCCTGCCCAAGACTTTATTCCAATGTGGTCAAACGATTGTCCAATCTTTTCTTGAAGACCTCCAGTGATGTAACGTTCCCAGTTCTGAGGGGAAATCAATTCCATTGCTTAATTGTTCTCACTGGGGTGTGTATTCTGTTAAGATACAGCCTGTTGTGCCTTAAAATGGCTTCTACTGTACTGCCATAAAATGGCTTCTACTATGCAGCGCAGTGGAGTTGCCATAGTAACAGCTTCACAGTACTCCACAAGGGGGCTCCCCTCTGGTAAGGAGGAAAATCCAACATTAGAAATTACATTTGGTCCGGACATTCCCCCCCCTATAAATAAATAAATACCTGGGAAACACAGGGTTATCGGCTAGTAAATAAATATAAACCAATAAACATAGATTACATTCTCCCCGAACACTGAATTGTTTTAGCGGGAACTTCCAAAATCCACTTCAGCCTTAGGGGGCAATTCCAAATTAATTTTGGTCTAGAATAGAAGGAGAAAATAGCTGAACATGCTGCCCCCATCCTTTCAATGGCAATCTACAAAAATGAACCTTGAAATTTCCTTCCTCCCTTAAAGAAAAAAGAAATAACACCCCCCCTCCCCACCTTAAAACATTTCTTGGCTGTATTTCATGCATCCTTTTCAAGGGCACCATGCATTAATTTTGGAGCGCCGTTGACTTGGTTGCCGATCTCCAATAAATTATTGCAGGTAATTAAGCTGTTCTTTTCCCCTTCAGCTCTGGTGTCCTTGTAATATCTCATGGTTTGGATTGATTTGCAGCTGAAATTAGGGGATGGCCCAGCTTCTTGATCCGTCGCTGTTGATAAGGCAGGCTAAGTTGGGGTGGGGGTTGAGAGTGAAAAATTTTAACATCTTGAAACCTTCACAAAGGCTTTAACATGTCATTAAAGGTAAAGATTTCCCTTACACGTATGTGCTAATCGTTCCCAACTCTAGGGGGCAGTGCTCATTTCTGTTTCAAAGCCGAAGAGCCAGCGCTGTCCGAAGATGTCTCTGTGGTCATGTGGCCGGCATGACTAAATGCCAAAGGCGCACGGAACGCTGTTACCTTCCCACCAAAGGTGGTTCCTATTTTTCTATTTGCATTTTTTACGTGCTTTCAAACTGCTAGGTTGGCAGAAGCTGGGACAAGTCACGGGAGCTCACTCCATTATGTGGAGCTAGGGATTCGAACTGCTGAACTGCCGATCTTTCTGATTGACAAGCTCGGCGTCTTAGCTACTGAGCCACCGCATCCCTTTAACACATCATTAAAAGAGGACAATTGCACAGATGGTCTTTGCTTCCCCTCTTCTTGGTGGTGCTTGATTCTTAGTCAGCGTAGGTAATATATTCAGATATAAACAATTAAGTATAAATAAATATGGAATAGTGTTCTGACCCCCCTCTCCACGCCTGTGAATAAACCAGAACACAGGCTTGGCTGTTTGCCACTGTTTAATTACTGAGATAACGAATCCTTTGGCTGAGGACCCAGACAACTCACGTTCAATAGAGTAGCTCTGCAGCAATTCAGATAATTCAAATGAAGCAACGCAGATAGTCCAAATGAACAGACGCGGCTAGAATACAGAGATAGATTTTCTTAACTACTAATTCGAACGGTTGTTTCCTGAAAATGTCCCTTCCCAACGCTTCACCTATAATCTCTCTTGGGAGGGGCCAATCCACAGCCATGTGTGCTTAATTATCTTCTGTGAGTCTGCCTACGGAGTTGCTGCTTCCGTTTCTCAGCCCTTCTCAATCTAGCATCAGGGACAAACTGCCTTTGATCCTCCCCACTGCTCCATGCCTCAGGCACCACCTGGTGGCCAACCAGCCTCTCTGGTCCCTGCTCTGAGTCTGAACCCTGCACAGGGTCCTCCACATCGTCCAGGGAAGACTCAAATGATCCCTCACTATCCGAGTCCATCAGCAGCTCAACTGGATCCTGCTGGGCCACAACAGAATAGTATATATAAATAAGTAAAGAATAAGGGGATCACGAATGTAAGATAGGAACGTATAGGAGGCGAACGATCAATTGTATATACACACCGATATGGGACTGCTGTACGATGGCACTTTGGGGTCTTTTCTTGTTTTAATCTACCAATATGTTTCTGTTTTGTTTATGTGTATATGTGTTTAAAATAAAATTTATTAAAAAAAAAGAAATGAAGTCGCTGGAAATAATTACAACAGTGAATGAAAGCCAACACAAATATATAGATGATTCGTTGTGTGTGGTTGTTTAAATCTGAAGTGCTTCCCTGCTTGCTTCATCTGAGCGATATCCATCAAGGAGAAACTGTTCAGAATCTTGATTTACCTCAGAAGTAAGATCAAGGGAGAGAACAGTTAGATGTTTATTTATTCAATATATACCCTGCCTCTCTTCTCAGTGAGGGAGATTAGCAAAATTCAGAAACATTCCCCCCCCCCCAAAAGATCAGACAGGTGTGTAATGGGAGAGATGCGTGTCAGATTGTTAGATCCAAAACTGTTTCATGCTTCAACACCCAACAGTTTAAACTGTGCCTGGAAAGAAACGGACAACTAGATCTTTTCAAGCAAATATCTTGGGAATAACTTACTGCCTATATTTTCTCACTGGCTGAAACTTTTGGATAGTCTTCAAGTGCAGTCCCATGTACAATGCATTATAGTAGTCAAGATGGGGTAGAACCAGTGGTGGGATTGTTAGAATATTCATGGCTGGGAAAGACATGGGAACAAGGTCAGCCAATGAATAGGCATAGCAACTAAGTCAGCCAATGGGAGCTGAAACAGAACTGAGTCTGTGCTGAGAATTGAAACTGAAACAAGACTGTCTGCTCTGAACTCTGAGGCGAAACCTGCTTGTGTTCTGCTTCTATCATGTTGAAATAATCTACTATTGGTACTGTACATTTATTCATCTGTTATTATGTATGTAAAGAAGCGAATGAATCCAGCTGACTCAGTTGTGCTTTCTGGATTTGATTTTTCTGCAACAAACTCTGACAGAGATGCATCCGGTTTAACAACCGGTTTGGTGAGCATGCGCTTGGCATGCGTGCATGCCTAATGCTTGATTTGCGTGTGTGCGCAATGCTCAAAAACCACCCCTTTTAAGCTTGTGAGTAAAACAGCTGATGCATGGCACTCCACGCTGCCGCGCAAGTCAGCTGAGCTAAAAAACATGGAAATATAGGACAGGAAATGGCAGGAGCCGGTAGGCGGGGCTTCCGGTTTCGCTAGACAACCAAGGTGTCAACCCTTCCAATCAGCTCAAGCAAATCCAAGCCAACCAAGTGAGAAACTGCTTCACTGATGGAACAAAGGAGCATAGAACATAAAATAACCTGACTGGAAGGGACCTTGGAGGTCTTCTAGTCCATCCCCCTGCTTGAGCAGGAGAACCTTCCAGAGAAATGGTTGTCCAATTTCTTCTTTTACAAGAAGAGTCATGGGGTCCTCGGATCAATTTTTGAGACCTCCTGACAAATTCAGTGGGGAAGCCAGATTCACTTAACAACTGCGTTACTAACTTAACAACTGCCGCTATCCTCTTAACTGTGGCAAGAAAGGCTGCAAAATAGGGCAAAACTGTCAAGCCCTGGGGAAATCAGGAAATTTAGTCTGTTCAAATAAATATAAAGATTAGTTGCAAGGTTAAGGTCTCTACAAGAATCTGAACTACTAACGGTCAAGAGAAATTAGCGGGAGTTAAGAAAGGAATTCAAACTGGCCTGGATTTCGATTTCTTGTGGGCACGCAGGGACTCATGACCGATGATGCATTTGACTCATCCCTCGGCCTGGTCCTCCCCTACAAAACTCACTTAACCACTGTCTCGCTTAGCAGAATGAATTTTAGGCTCAACTGTGGTCATAAGTAGAGAACTAGCTGTATCAATTCAGCCAATCTCACTCACATCCTTTAAGCTACACACGTCCGTTCCTTATGCGTGATCAATGTTCAGCATAAAAACAGAACCATGGACAGCTCCACCTGATTTCAGCAATATCTCCCACTTCTGTTTGCCTCCGTTGACTTCAATGGAAGTAGAGATATTCCTGACTTTGTTTCAGTCATGGAAGCAATTAATTTTCCATTGAGGTGGGAGGAAAAAGCTCTTGACTTGTATTTATTGATGAATAGATTTCACTGTAGTGTGATATTTGAAGACAACTGCCATAATTAAGGGCTCTTCGAGGAATCGGTAATCAAATTGCAAGGATAGAAAAGCCAGTGAATAGTAAGTTCACTTATATTGAATGGGATGAGCTAATCCCAACACCTACTTCTATTAAATTAATTCCATTAAATACATGAAGCTCCCTCATTCTATTCCCCATCAGGGCAGACAATACTATGTAAATGTACAGGTAAAGTTTCCCCTTGCACATATGTGCTAGTTGTTCCTGACTCTAGGGGTCGGTGCTCATCTCTGTTTCTAAGCTGAAGAGCCAGCGCTGTCCGAAGACGTCTCCGTGGTCATGTGGCCGGCATGACTGAACGCCGAAGGCGCACGGAACGCTGTTACTTTTCCATCAAAGATAGTTCCTATTTTTCTACTTGCATTTTTTACGTGCTTTCGAACTGCTAGGTTGGCAGAAGGTGGGACAAATAACAGGAGCTCACTCCGTTATGTGGGCGCTAGGGATTCAAACCGCCAAACTGCGGAGCTTTCTGAGCTACAAGCTCAGCATCTTAGCTATTGAGCCACCGCATTCCTATACAATACTATATATTAAAAAAAAACATTTTTATTAGTTTATAATATAAGCATACAAAGAAAATAGTAGGGAAGTTAGGGAAGGGAAAAAGGAAGGGGAAATTAGGGGAACCAAGGGGGAAAGTAGGAATTGACTTCCAACTCCTTTTGGTGCAGTAGAATAAGGCATTAACTTCAAACCTCAACTTTTTACTTTTATATAATAATAATATATACTAGCCATTTCTATGAGAACAAATCTATCTAATTGGTAAATCCCAAAATCCAAGTTTCATTTTTTCCCACCTCAAGCACAAAGTCCAGAAGTGGTTTCCAAGTAGAAATAAAAGTATTTGCATTTTTTTCTTTGATCAAAACAGTCAATGTAGCCACCTCTGCTAACTCCCTCAGTGTTTGCAACCATTCGTCCTGTAGAAAGTTAGCATCCACTACTCTCCTGCAAGAATGAAGTATTTTAGGAAATATTAAAAAGGCAGAATATTATATTTCCCCTAAAGGAGAAATAGAAATCTTAAGGGAGACAGAAACTCAGAGCTTCAGCTCCCTGCCCCCAACAGATATTTGGTGCATGTTGAGAAGGACTGGGCCAGTCTATCTACAAGACAAAGGACCTTCTGCTCCAGGGTGGTGGGATTAAGACATGACCCTCTAGATATAATAGGATTATCTAGCAGCAGGGCTCACTGCATTGCAAAATCTCCTAAGGACATTGCATCAGGCCAAGGTTCAACCAAACTTGACTCAGACAAACATGACTCCACATGGCCCCATGGGAGTCTGACTAAAGCCAATAGAATACATGCTCTTGTAACAGGAACAGGAAGCTCAAGGGCAAGGCCCAAGAGAGGATATAAATAACCCTCACTCTCCGCTCCATATGGTCAGCTACCCAGAATCACACGTGCTTGATGGTTCTGCTTCATTAAACTATCTGTCAACTCCTAGCATTCTCATGGTGAGAGAAGGGGGGGGGGGCACATTCCACCCATACTGTCGGCTTGAGTCGGATCTCAGATTACTACAGCAGGCTTGGGAGGGGTGCACCTCATAGGGGAATGTGATTTATGACACAGACAGAGGGGAGGGAAGGAATAGGAGTAAAGTTCAGCTATAAGTCAAACAAAGCATAGACTTGACTACGAACAGATCTTGCCTATGATGCTCCTAATAAATGCAAATCTTAACAGGTTCACTTAACAACCAGGTTACTAATTTAACAACTGCAGTGATTCGCTTAACAAGCATGGCAAGAAAAGTCATAAAATGGGGCAAACTCCACTTGACAAATGTCTCACTTAGCAGCATAAAATTGTGGCCCAAGAGAAAATGGTTAAAAGAGGAAGAAAGGGAAAAAGAGTTACATTAGTCAGCTAAAGAGAACAGTAGTAAGATTGTTATTGTTACGTAACTAATTAAGAAATAAAGAAATGATAGTATATTGTTAATGGTAGAAAAAAAATGGAAAGAAATGCTCTCTATGCTTGAATTGAATTAGAGGATGTATGCTGTTTATAACAAAATATAGCCATGGAGAAAATTTGGTGTAACTTTGAAGGGGCCATTGAAGATATTGTTTATGCGTTAAGAAAAAAAATAACGATAAAGATGGAAAAGAATGGAAGAGAATAATTTGGCTAAAAGTGAAAACAAAACTATGATGTAAGAAGGACGATGTAATTTAGAGGATGTAAAAGAAAAGACATGGACAATCCTATGTTCCTATAATATGTATAATTTGTATTAAAAAATAAAAAAACCTTGAATGGCAAAAAAACAACAACACAAACAAACAAAAAAAGCCCCCCAACCCAGCAGGCAAACACGAACAACGGAATTGCTCCCCCAAGTCGCACAAATGTTGTCATTCTCATATCTGAAGGCATAAGCTGTTTGGAACGCAGGACCTGATGGATTGACAGATTCACTGCCTTGCCACTTTGATTTATCATCTCCCCCCCCCCCCGCTTGTAGAGAAGGGTCATGTCTGTAGGTTTTACTGCAGATTGAAGTGATTTATTTTCATTTTACTTTGACGGTGGGGATTTAGCAAGATTAACTCCCTCCAGCGCATCAAAATGGTGTGGGTTTTTCCTCGGCTCCCTCTTCACATGCCTCTCCGGTGTAGCACCGATGGCTAACTCCAAAAGAAATGAGGAACGCTGGCAGGAACGGGGCAGGTCTAGTTTAATGAAAAGAAGGACTAAGGGTGACATGATAGAAGTCTTCCAATATCTCAGGCGTTGCCACAAAGAAGAGGGAGTCAAGCTATTCTCCAAAGCAGCAATCGCCAACTGGCAGTCCGTGGACCATTGGTGGCCGGCAAGAAAAGTTTGGTGGTCGGCAGAAAAATTATTTGCATTTTTTTTATATTGCACTAATTCAGGGGCTCTCAAACTGCGGCCCCTGGGCTGGATATGTGCAATGAATGCTTGTGTTGCTGCAGAATCTCCCCCTTCAGGGTCTTTTTATGGGGGTCGGAGGGGGGCAGAAATTCAAACTTGGGGTCTGCTTCAGCCTCCTGGTGCGGGGCTTTGGACGAAGGCTGGAGGGAAGCGCCGCTGCTGGTGAAGAGCCGGAGGGCCTCGTTCCAGTGGGACTGCATCATGGCCTGGAACTGGCTGACCATCTCAGCCTGCTGAGCCTCCAGGCGCTGGTACCTGGCCTTGCACTCCCGCAGGTCTTCCCTCTGCTTGGAAAGCCTATGCTCGTAGTCCTCATTGAGGTGTTTCTGCTGAATCTCCTTCTCGGTCAGAACCAATTTGAACTGAGCTGTTTTGCCAACTCTTTCTCCTGCTGGCTGCTTAGCTCTAACAACTGCTCCCTGTTGGGGCCACTAATGAGCCTGGGAGGGCAGGCGAGGAATGGCTGGGAGGGGAGGGGAGAGTAGAGGCTGGTGAGGTGCCCCTTGATGTGAGTGACATCCAGTTGGTCACGCCCATTCAGTCATATGATCACCTAGCCACGCCCACCCACCCGTCATTAGGCAGATAATATTAGTGGTCCATGGGATTTAAAATTATTAATTTAGTGGTCCCTGAGGTCCAGAATTTTGAAGAACCCTGCTTATATAATCAAGCAATTTCAACCAAACTTGGTACACAGATGACTTACTCTCTAGAGAAAAATACTTTGGGAGTATAAGACCCCCCCCTTACAAAACTCAGGGTATGTTCTGTTAAGATACAGCCTGTTGTGCCTTTAAATGGCTTCCACTGTACTGCCATAAAACAGCTTCTACTGTACAGCGCAGTGGAGTTGCCATGGTAAGGGGGAAAATCCAACATTAGAAATTACGTTTGGTCTGGACATTTCCCCCCTATAAATAAATACCTGGGCAATACCCGGTTTATCGGTTAGTAAATAATAATAAAATCAAACTTGTCTCCAGACTTAGGAGCCAACTTCTGCTGAGTTTCCAGGAACAGTTGAGTAGTTCAGTTTTCTTTTATGAGCTTCCTCTGCTGGCTAGGGAGATAAATCACACTGTTGAAGTTTTTATTCCTGTTATATGTCCCTGCAAGCTGTTTTGGGTGACACTGGAAGAAGGGAGGATGAAAAGGAGGAGGATTCAGGACAATAATTCAAGATTCTTTGCAAAGGGAAGAGCCGTAAACCTGCTCTTCGTAATGTTGGAAGAAATGCCCCTCTGGGTTCAGTTCCAAGGGGAAAGGAAGACTCTGGAAACATGGAGGCTGCTTGGGAAGATGGTTTTAATGGTGGACAGGATCACATGGGTTTGAGATCCTAGGCCCCTGATCGCAAACCTATGGCATGCACGCCATCGCCAGCTGGTCTATTGGATTCTGGCACGCCGGCCAGATGGTCTTCGCTGGCTCTGGAGCGCTGGAAAACTACCCCAAAAATGTCCTGAAAAACAGCCTGAAAATTGCCTGAAAAACAGCCAAAAAACAGGCAATTTTGGGGGCTGTTTTCAGGCTGTTTTTGGGCTCTTTTTAGGCCAGCTTCCAGGCTCTTTTTAAGGCCCAAAATGGCAGAAAAAAAGCCTGAAAAGAGCCCAAAAAACAGCCAAAAAACAGGCATGCGCACACCACATAGCTTGTGTTCGAGTTTCCAGCACTCCAGCATGCGCCCATGCATCTTCATGCACGCACACTCCGATTTGGACACTCGGTGCCGAAAAGATTCGCCATCACTGTCCTGTGCAAAAGGAAAAGCACCTGGAATGGAGAGAGGGATATATTTATACACTCTCTTGCCTTAGAGCAGTGCTTCTCAACCTTGGCCCACCTGAAGATGCGTGGACTTCAACTCCCAGAATTCCCCAGCCAGTAGGCCGGGGAATTCTGGGAATTGAAGTCCACGCATCTTCAGGTGACCAAGGTTGAGAAGCACTGCCTTAGAGTTTCCTGTTCCTGTACGAGAAATGTTTCCCATTGGCTGTCAGACTCCCAGGGGGCAGGGGTCTTAGCTAACTCTGTAGACTGTCCTAAGTCCCAGGCTTGGTTGAGCCTTGCTGGGTGATGTAGTCTTCCCAGGTGCCATGTGGTGAGATGGGTTGAGGGCTAATCCTATTGAAGGGGAATAGTAATAAGGATACAAACTTGTTGGTTTTAGTAGAAACATTTGTTTTCTGTATCACACATATATTATGCCTTGTATTTCCAACGTATATGCTTGCATGCATGTTCCCTGCAACTGACTTCCTGTGGCACTGATATTAGGGTCTGTAGAATATCTGGCAAATGTCAAAATGTGTGATCCTTGCCATTTGAACTCTTATCGATCTGCAATCTATGGGCATAGAACCTATTCCAGAATGGAGCTGTAAAGAGCTGTAAAACTGACATCTTGGATCTGTCCCCCTCCTGCATAAGAACGTATCTCACCTTTGATCTGTCGTGAGAACGGAGATAAGGCTGATAAGGCTAATGAGGAGTATCGGAAAGCCAGGATGTTATTTTATGATGTTTCTGACTGTATAAAAAAGAGTTACACCTTTTCCGAAAAACAATAATACAATACCAGAGTTGGAAGGGACCTTGGAGGTCTTCTAGTCCAACCCCCTGCCTAGGCAGGAAGCCCTATACCATTCCAGACAAATGGCTATCCAACATCCTCTTAAAGATTTCCAGTGTTGGGGCATTCACAACTTCTGGAGGCAAGCTGTTCCACTGATTAATTGTTCTCACTGTCAGGAAATTTCTCCTCAGTTCTAGGTTGCTTCTCTTCTTGATTAGTTTCCACCCATTGTTTCTTGTCCTGCCCTCAGGTGCCTTGGAGAATAGCTTGACTCCCTCTTCTTTGTGGCAACCTCTGAGATATTGGAACAATGCTATCATGTCTCCCCTAGTCCTTCTTTCTATTAAACTAGACATACCCAGTTCCTGCAACCGTTCTTCATATGTTTTAGCCTCCAGTCCCCTAATCATCCATGTTGCTCTTCTCTGCACTCTTTCTAAATATAGTTCTTCCCCGCATATCCTTGGGGTATGTTGGGAACAACTGACCATCCTGTCTTTAAGCTTTGATCAAAGATTAAATGCTGATTATAACAAGCCTCCATTTAAGACTGATGTTTGGCTCATTGTGACTCGGATGTATTCTCAAACCTTACCCTATCATGTCCTGAGGGCCATGTCTTAATCCCATCACCCTTGAGCTGAAGGTTTGTGTGTGTGTGTGTGTGTGTGTGTGTGTGTGTGTGTGTGTGTGCAGGGAGCTGCAGGAAGCTGCTCTGTCTTTAAAAACAAGCTTCTCCCTTTCTCATCCAGGGAAATATAATATTCTGCCTTTTGAATAGTTCCTAGAATGTTTCATTCCTCTAGGAGGGGAGGTGGGTGCTAACTTTTCTAAAATAGAGCTGGACTCATGACAGCAAGTCTTAGAATCATAGAATCACAGGGTTGGAAGGGACCATGGAGGTCTTCTAGTCCAACCCCCTGCCCAAGACTTTATTCCAACATGGTCAAATGGTTGTCCAATCTTTTCTTGAAGACCTCCAATGATGTAACATTCCCAGTTCTGAGGGGCAATCAATTCCATTGCTTAATTGTTCTCACCGGGGTGTGTCTTTTGTTAAGATACAGCCTGTTGTGCCTTAAAATGGCTTCTACTGTACTGCCATAAAATGGTTTCTACTGTACTGCCATAAAATGGCTTCTACTATGCAGCGCAGTGGAGTTGCCATGGTAACAGCTTCACAGTACTCCACAAGGGGGGCTCCCCTCTGGTAAGGGGGAAAATCCAACATTAGAAATTACATTTGGTCCGGACATTTCCCCCCCTATAAATAAATAAATACCTGGGGAACACAGGGTTATCGGCTAGTAAATAAATATAAGTTTCTGTCTTTTGACCCACCCCCGGTCACATGACCAGATAGCCACGCCCACCTACCGTAATCACATGACCCCCACCAAGGAATGCTCACAGAACGGAATTTTTTTTTAGATTTCACCACTGGACAAACTTAATCATCCGATAACCGCGAAGTCTCTTAAGCTAAGGAAGTTGTTGGTGACTTCCCAGATGTGTCCTGTGCTGCTTCCTTGCCAACTATATATATATATATACATATATATATATATATATATATATATATATATATATATTAGCCAATTATTCATTTAGTCCTTGTGTATATGCTGTTTCGTTTCCCTAGAACTGTGATGGCAAACTTATGGCACGCGTGCCATAGGTGGCATGCAGAGCCCTCTCTGCGGGCACACGAGCCATCGCCCAACTCAGTTTCACTGTGCATACGAGCACAAGCCTCCTGCCAGCCAGCTGTTTTATGTACACAGGAGACCTTTGCGCATCAGTGGTGGGTTGCAGGTGATAGGGCCCGGTACGGGCGTACCAGAGCCTGCCTGGAGCACCGGATACCGTTCTGGTACAGTACTCCGGTGGGCCCATCCGCCCGAGCTCCTTACTGGTCTTTAAAGTCTTTGATGCTTCCGCGCATGGCGCATACAGTGCCTGTGCAATGCTCTGCTGAGTAGCTGGAGCGTTGCGGATGCTTGTGGAGGCGCTAGGGGTGTGGCCACATGCACACACACACGTTGTTGTGCAGGTGCATGCATTCTTAGCAGGCGAGAAGAAAAAAGTTAGCCATCACTGCCTTAGAAGAATGTAGCGTAGCTGCATCCTTCACCTGGGACAACCTCCCAGTCTAATTCGTCATGTATTCTGAAATGAAATAAAACCTAGAAGCCCAACTTTGTGTCATCTCAGGTGTTAACAAGGGAGTGAGAACGCAAGGAAGAAGTGATTAACATCTCTGCCCACCTAAGAAGGGCCTTTTCAAAGCTCACACCGTACATCTACCAAAGATGCTCGGAGCAGCCCAATGTTCTCGCGTAGCCACATCTGTATTAAATTAGGCTCCCTTCATTCCCGACGTCTTCGTTTCACTGTAATCTCTGGCCGACTCTAAACAATATTTAATAAAACATGTTTTCTCCGGTGGCCGACAAGGAGCCACGACGAGATCATAATTACATAGAAATCCTGCAGGGCTGTTTATTTATTCCTCGCTTTGTTTCCTCCTTAGAAGGAGGCAATTGCTCCGAGGGAGGATGGCGTCGCCTTCAGTACTGTGATGGCGCGATAAAAAATTCATATTTCCCCACTGTTAGTTTACAGATTGTGAAAATGCATGTAAGACACCAACGAGTTCTCCAGTGAAGATGATGGACGGCTTAATGAATTAGCTGGTTGGCAATTTCTCTTGAAGGACAAAGTCTGAAGTCAGTTATTTAAGGTGTCCTTATATTTCAGTTCTCCCTCCTTCCCTCCCGCCCTCTCCCATTTTCTGGAACCAAATGGGCCTTCTGTAATTCTCTCTCTCTTCTCTCTCTGTCTCTGTGTTTCTGTCTCTCTCTGTTCTGACCTAGGCTTCCCCAGCCGCACGAAGCTGAGTCCTCGTCCTGATAAACCCATTTTATTTAATTTACAGTGAATTCCTCTCTAGCAAAGTCTTTCCTCTCCCACAGCCTTTCAAGATAGTTCACAATTGCCGACCTTTATCAGGCTTGGAGAATGGCCAGGCCGATATCTTTCAGACGCTGCAATACTTGGCAAGAATGCAAGGAATGAACGAATTGTCTCCTGCAAACTCCACTCCCCTTTCGCTCCGCTTTTTATTCCCTATGGGAGGGGTCATTCATTGTCCAACTGTGGCCTTACTCCCAAGTCGACCCCTGTTCTTTAGCTGTTCCCTTCGTCTGGCAACTCTGCACATGCACACATTGGGAACAGCCTCCAGCTGTTCTTCTGCCTCACTGATGTCTGACTCCGAAGGCAGCTGATAATTGGCATACAGCCCTGGCCCCCTCTCTGCCTCTGACACAGAGCCCTCGTCTGAGCCTTCCCCAGACTCCAGGACTGGCCCATGTTCCTCCCCAACCTCCTCACTGTCCGAATCTGCTGCCAGCTCTGCTGGTGGCTGGCAACAGATTCTCTCTCTCTCTCTCATCTATCTTTATCTATCTATCTATCTATCTATCTATCTATCTATCTATCTATCTATCTATCTATCTATCTATCTATCTATCTATCATCTATCATCTATCATCTATTTACCCATCCATCCATCCATCCATCCATGGACTAGCCCATAGATTTCCACTCATCTCCTCTCCTCTGCCTTCTGCACATGTCCGTGTCAGGCACTGGGCCCAGTTGTTCCTCCTCTTCGTCATCAGACACCTCCAGACCTGGGGGCTGTTGACTCTCCATCTGATGGAGAGCCTAGGCTCTGCCCGATGGATGGCCTAGGCTCTGCCTCTGTCTCTATCTCTGCCAGCTCCATTCCCCTTTCCCCCGCAGAGCTCTCAGGTTGCCTTGATGCCGACCCTGATCTGATTTGGCTGCCAGAGTGGCTGGTGGCAAACAGGCCACAACAGTTCTTTTCCTAGCTGCAAAAATGTCTCTCTTTCTTTTTTAAAAAAATTAATGACCACTTTGGAAAATGAATTGTTGGTCTTGTGAATTATGTCTTTGAGCTGCTTCCTAAAACTGGTAAGGCCTCATCTGGCTTTGGAGCTGTTGATGTCTCCATAAATTACGCCACTCGGAATGCTGTGATAGGGATCAAGCATCTCACTAACTTTTGTCAATGTTCATAACCCATCAAATGATTGATATTTACATTGCGGCTCATCTAAAATGTTAATGCAAATCATTAATTCCAGTCTAGAGATTTCTTCCAGCTTGTTAAGTGAAACTGGAGGAAAGGAAGAAAATGAGCTGCCTTTTAATGAGGCTGCCTTGCGCATGGATTGAAGCCCGCACAGTTTAATCTTGGCCTGTAGCATGATTGATCTCAACTGTAATTGGAGGAGGGAGAACCCAGGCTCATCAAATAATAAATCCCCCACCCCACCCACCCCCTCCCTCCAGGCCTTGTGCCAAAGGGTTTGAGCTGATTGGGTAGAACTTGGAGAGTTAGGGAGATCTCTGAAAGTTACTTTAGGAGTCAGACCTGAAATGTATGGGGCCTTGAAGAGGGTACTTTCTGGAGGCAAAACCTCTCCATTATTCCCCACTACAACTGAATTCTGCATTGTATCTATCATCTACTTGTCTGTCTGTCTGTCTGTCTGTCTGTCTGTCTGTCTGTCTGTCTGTCTGTCTGTCTGTCTGTCTGTCTGTCTGTCTGTCTATCTATCTATCTATCTATCTATCTATCTATCTATCTGTCTGACTCTCTCTCTCTCTCTCTCTCTCTCTGTCAGTCAGTCAGCCAGCCAGCCTGTCTGTCTGTCTGTCTGTCTGTCTGTCTGTCTGTCTGTCTGTCTATCATCTATCTATCTATCTATCTATCTATCTATCTATCTATCTATCTATCTATCATCTATCTATCTATCTATCATCTATAATTTTCCTTCCTTCCTTCCTTCCTTCCTTCCTTCCTTCCTTCCTTCCTTCCTTCCTTCCTTCCTTCCTTCCCTCCTCCCTCCCTATCTATCTATCTATCTATCTATCTATCTATCTATCTATCTATCTATCTATCTATCTATCTATCTATCTATCTATCTAATCTTCCTTCTGTTGGATCTGGGCAACGAGAGACAGACTGCAGACACGAAGTGACTTAACAGCTCTTTATTAGTAGAAGTAGTGATCCAGCTTGCTCTGTGGTCGGAGGGTTCCCCTTTTATAGGGATCGGGTACGCCCCTCGACCAATCAGAACGATACCTGTTTCCCGCTATAGCAGCGGACCAGAGGGGAGACTTACTATGATATATGCTAATATCTAACACCCCTCCCCTCCTAGATGGAACGTTGCGGTAGGTAACATAGTCTTTTAGGTATGTGGGTGTTTGTCTTGCTCGGGAGGAGCGTCGTAGTTCGGGTTGGTTAGAAGTGGTTGCAGGATCGGGTGCTTTTCCTGTTTCACGTTCGGGAGGTTTTGTGCCTTCGTTGCTAAGGCGTTCTGGAGTCTGCTCGGTTGCGTTGTCTGGGGTTTGTTCTGCTTCGTGCGTGTTTTCATGTTCCAAGCTTGGTTCGCAGGTGTCGTAGTTTTCTATGATGGGGCTCTCGCGTGGCTGGCTTTCTGTAGGCAGGGAAATCTCGTCTTCGTTTCGAAGGTCTGAGTGTGCTAGGCGACCCCGAAGTTGATCGATGTGCCTTTTCCAGTTCCGCCCATCTTCTAGTTCCAGCAAATACGATCGTGGACCAGTGATGCCAATGACCTTTGCCGGCATCCACAATGTTCCCCCTGCATAGTTGTGGGCGTATACTGAATCCCCTATGCTGAAAGACCGAATTTTGCTTGTGGAGTCTGGAGGAGCTGTGGCAGAGTAATTTGGGTGAAGACGGTCCAGGTGAGACCGTAGACGGCGGCCCATGAGTAGTTCAGCGGGACTCCTACCCGTCGTTGCGCTTGGGGTAATATGCTGAATTAGGAGGTAATGGTCAATGCGTGTTTGCCAATCACCTGGACCCATCCTAGCGAGGGCCTCTTTTGCGAATCGCACCATTCTCTCCGCCTGTCCGTTTGATGCCGGATGGAATGGCGCGACGAGGGCATGCCGAATTCCCTGACCTGCTAAAAACGTTTCGAACTGCATGGCCGTGAATTGGGGCCCGTTATCGGAGACTAGGAGGTCGGGCAGGCCATGAGTGGCGAAAAGTCGCTGTAGAACCTTAATGACTGCCTCTGCCGTGGTTGAAGTCATTAGGACTACATCTAGCCATTTTGAGTATGCATCCACAACTATAAGGAAAGTCTGACCTTGGAATGGCCCTGCGAAGTCGATGTGTATTCGCGACCAGGGTGCTTTAGGCTTCTCCCATTCTGTGGCGGGCGCTTCCGGGGGTGCTGGTCTCGATTCCTGGCATGGGTCGCAAGTGGCCACCCACTCCTCTATTTCTTTGTCCATGTTTGGCCACCAAACGTAACTTCTTGCTAATGCCTTCATTCTAACAATCCCCGGATGACCCACATGTAAAGCATCTAATACATTCCTACGTAAAACATACGGAATAACAACTCGATCCCCCCACAATAAACAACCTTGTAACACTGAGAGTTCGTCCCGTTTTGCCCAAAACATTTTGAATTCCGGGCCCACGTTTCCTTTCGGCCACCCCCTCCAAACCCAAGTTTGAACTTGCTTTATTACATTGTCTTTAGAGGAGAACCTTGCAACGTCGTATGAAGAAACCGGTCCAGAGTCCAAACAGTCAATGAGCAATACCGGTACTTCTGGAGTAGGGTCTGGCAGAATGTCAGGTAATGGGCAACGGCTGAGTGCGTCTGCGTGTCCGAGAGTGGAGCCCGGTCGATGAATCAATTTGTATGAATACGCAGCCAGGAAAACAGTCCACCTGGTCATGCGTGGAGAAAGGGAGACCGGGGTGGGGCGGTTTCCCGCCAAAAGTCCCAACAACGGTTTGTGATCTGTAATTAGTTCAAAATCGCGGCCGTAGAGGTATTCGTGGAAACGCTTTACTCCAGCTACAGCAGCCAGCGCTTCCTTGTCCATTTGGCTGTAATTCCTTTCGGCCGATGAAAGAGTTCTGGAGTAGAAGGCGATGGGTGCTTCTTTTCCGTCGGGCATCCTGTGGCTGAGGACTGCTCCAACTCCGAAGGGTGATGCGTCGCAGGTCAATACCAGCGGTAGGGTCTGGCTGTATTGAACAAGCAGTGAGTCAGTGGTGAGCAGGCGCTTTACCCCGGCGAAAGCTGCAGCTTCGGATCGTCCCCATTTCCATGGTGCGTTCCTCTGGAGTAGACGGTGTAGTGGCTCAGCAACGGTCGCCTTCTGCCTCAGAAAAATGCTGTAGAAGTTAAGTAATCCGAGGAAGGCCTGCAACTCGGTCTGATTTCATGGTGTGGGGGCGTCCTGGATCGCCTTAATTTTCTTTGAAGTGGGGTGTATTCCCTGACCATCGATTCTATAACCCAGGAACTCTACGCTAGGCACGTTAATTTGGCATTTTTCCTTTTTAAGGCGGAGACCCTTTTCTCTGATTCTGGCCAAAACAGTCCTGACTCTTTTATTTAATTGCTCCTCGTTTGCAGCGGACACCAAGATGTCGTCAAAATAGGGGACGACTCCCGGTATCCCTTGCAAAAGTCATTCCATGACGCTCTGGAACAATCCTGGGGCAATGCTCACGCCGAATTGTAGCCGGTTGCATTTGAATGCTCCTCTATGCGTCACTATAGTTTGGGCCTCCGCTGTGGCGCTATCAACTGGCAGTTGCTGGTAAGCTTGTGCCATGTCTAACTTAGCAAATACCTTTCCTGGCCCCAACGAGTGCAATAAGTGCTGTACTACAGGCACAGGATATGCGCTCTGTTGTAGCGCGACATTAATTGTGCATTTATAGTCCGCGCAGATGCGGACTGATCCGTCTGGTTTGACTGGGATCACGATGGGTGTTTCCCAGCGCGCGTGATCTACCGGCTCAAGGATTCCTTGCTCCACTAACTTATCTATTTCCTTATCTATTTTTGGGCGGAGTGCAAAAGGCACTCGTCTCGGTTTAATTCGGATTGGCGCCACTTTAGGGTCTAAATTGAATGATATTGGTTTACCCACATACTTACCAAGACCGGGGCTGAACACATCCTCGAACTCCTTAAAAATCTGTTCAGCGCTGCTGTTTCTCACGGCGTTAATTCCGGTGACTTCTAACCCCAGGGCTTCAAACCAATCAAGCCCCAGAAGGTTCTGTAATGGTGCGCTGGCGATGGTCACGGGCAGCTGGGCTTCGATGTCCTTGAAATGGATGTGGAATGTGCCTTGGCCCATGATGGGGACTTGGTTCCCCTGGTAGTCTCGCAGCAGGACATCTGGAGTGCGTAGTTGGCTCTTTCTGAGGCTAGGGATAGCCTGTTTCATGGATGCCCATGAAATAATCGTCAGGGTCGATCCTGTGTCAACTTCTAGCTCGCAGGGTGAGCCCTCCAAGAGGACTGTGACTCTCAGCCTTTTTGGCCGCTTAGGGCGGACCTGATGTATTGTGGTGAGATACGTTCGCAACTCCTCTCTCTGGGTCAACTCTATCTCATCGTCTACATCCTGAAAATACTCTCGTTGAGCGTCTTGATAGAACGCTCTTTCAGCTCTTTGTGTTTATTCTCTCTGGGGATACGCTCGCTCAGCTCCTTGTGAGTAATCTCTCTGGGGATACGCTCGCTCAGCTCTTTGGGAATTTTCTCTCTGGGTATACACTTGTGGATTTCTCTCTGGGCGCCCTTTCTGATTCCGCCAAGCCCCTGGGTTGGGCTTCTGTTGGCGGTACATGGGTGGCTGCCATGAGGCAGGGACTCCGCTCCGGCACCCTCGTGCGATGTGCCCAAGTTTGTTGCAGTGCGAACAAACAACGTTCCTGAACCTACAAGTAGACCTGGGGTGATTCCCTCCGCAACTTGCGCAGGGCGGCAAACGGGATCCGGGTCTCCCCCCAGGCCTCAAGTGACTGCTCTGCATCATGTGACTGTCCTCGAACTCGGGATTCTCGTAGTCGGGGCTTGTGTCCTCGTAGTGTACTCTGGTTTGCCTTGGTGCTGGCTGGTTTACGTTGGCCCCTCGTTGTATGGTCACCGATGATTTCTCTGCTGACTCTGACGCTCTTGCTTCGTTTAACACTATCTGTAGGGTTAAATTTGGGTTTGCCAACAGCTTCTTTTGTAGAGAAATGTCTCTTAACCCACAGATGAGCTGCGCTAAGATGTGCTCGTCCAGATCCCTGAACTCGCAGTGAGTTGCTGCTTTTCGTAGGGCTGCAACATATTGATTGATGGATTCTCCCGCCTTCTGGTTCCTCGTGTTGAATTCCTTGCGGCAGACATGGCGGGAAGGTTTTGACGCGTAATGAGTTTGCAGAGCCTGTTGCAACGCCGTCCACGATACTGCCTGTATTGGAGTAGGCGCGGTGAGGTCTCTGGCCGTATTGAAGACTTCCTTTCCACAGTAGCCGAGGAAGATGTTTTTCTTCCTCGCGTCGGTGATCCCCGTGTATTCGTTCGCTTCGAGGAAACACTCGAAACGAATCATGAAGGCTTCCCATTCGTCGTTTGCTGGGTCGAAAGGAGCGGGGGGAGCATGCATCGCCATCTTCTCTGTTTGAATTTGCCGCGCTTCGGTGATCTGAGATGGCTGCCGGAATTTCTGCCGAATTCCTGGGCTGGATCAAATCCGGAGATTCTGGAGGTAGCGTTCTTCGTCCTATCTGCCTCTCGATCCCACCCTCGTCGCCAATGTTAGATCTGGGCAACGAGAGACAGACTGCGGACACGAAGTGACTTAACAGCTCTTTATTAGTAGAAGTAGTGATCCAGCTTGCTCTGTGGTCGGAGGGTTCCCCTTTTATAGGGATCGGGTACGCCCCTCGACCAATCAGAACGATACCTGTTTCCCGCTGTAGCAGCGGACCAGAGGGGAGACTTACTACGATATATGCTAATATCTAACACCTTCCTTCCTTCCTTCCTTCCTTCCTTCCTTCCTTCCTTCCTTCCTTCCTATCCATCCTATCCATCCTATCCAATCTATCATCTATCTATCTATCTATCTATCTATCTATCTATCATCTATCTATCTATCATCCATCTATCTATCTATCTATCTATCTATCTATCTATCTATCTATCTATCTATCTATCATCTATCTTGTTGCCCAAACATGCAACGAACGGTTGCAGGAATGTATGTCTACTCTAAGGAAAAGAAGGACTAGGTATGACATGATAGCAGTCGTCCCATATCTTGATGTCATTTTTGGTTTTGGGGTAGTTCAACTACCACTTTTTCCTCTGAAAAATGCTCTGAATCAAAAGATCTAAAGCAGCTAGCTATCCAGCTAACCAGCTGCTCAAGACAATAACAAAAGTTTTAGAGCTAAACACAACAAAATAAAAAGCAACAAAAAAATCGGGATGTCTGGTGAACCACAGAGATCTCTTACCACCTTTCCAAAGATGATGATGATGATGATAATAATAATAATAACAACACTGGTTGAGAAAAATAAGGTTACAATCATAGACATTGCAATACCAGGTGATAGCAGGGTCGCCGAGAAGGAATATGAAAAAATCACGAAATACCAGGACTTAAAAATCGAAATTCAACGATTATGGCACAAACCAGCAGTGGTAATTCCAGTGGTAATCGGCACACTGGGTGCAATTCAAAAAGCACTGGAATTACATTTAAAACAGTTAAAAATTGACAAAATCACCATCAGTCAAATGCAAAAGGCCGCACTGCTTGGATCTGCACACATATTACGAAAATACGTTACAACGTCCTAGGCCCCTGGGTGGGGCCCGACTAGTAATCAATGCCAAATCCGGCGAAACAACTGGCCGCTGTGATACAATTCTGTTGATGCAATAATAATAATAATAATAATAATAATAAAATAAATAAAAAAACAGTGATACTCATTGTCATCGGGGCACTTGGTAGCATGTCCAAGAATTTTAGCGAACACATCAAGAAATTGCAGCTTCCTGCAATAACACCAGCGGAACTGCAAAAAGCTGCGCTACTTGAAACATCGTACATCTTAAGAAGGTCCTTGGTTGATACCTAGGATGCTGCAGCAACCCGTATCAACCATTAGCACCAATCAATGGTATTTGTGACACATCTTTAAATCTTCAGTTGACTGAATTTCATGTTTAATGACTAAAGTATATAATAATAAATAATGCATAATAAACAAGTATTCTTAGTAACTTGGCAAAAATCCTAATGGGAAGAACCCAAAAGTGCTTTTTCAAGAGGCAACTGGACTTCCTTTGTTGTTTCCTTGAAGATGTTTAGCTTCTCATCCAAGAAGCTTCTTCAGAACTGAGAAGGACTGCCATGATCTGGGTGACTGAGAATCTCCACAGATATTTAACTAACAGGGGAAAAAATATATCACAAGCCTGTGATTTATACAGGAGGTTGGAAATGGGCTTTTCAGCCAACCACGAATTTTGTTGTTCAAAATCAGAGATTTGGGGAATTAGCCCAAAATAAAGAGAGAAACAATGGGAGATGAAAAAGGAAAATTTGGGGGAGAGCCATTCAAACCATCTATCGAAAAGTGATAGAAAAAATTCAGAGGAAAAGATACAAGACCTATAAAAAGAAGAAAAAGAGAAAAGAAAATCGAGGAATTCGAGATTAGTAGAATGAAATGAAATTAGTAGAATGAAATGAAATATTTGAAACATGGCAATAGTATGTATCTAATTAGGATGTGAGTGAGCTATGTTAATACTTTTAAGTGTGCAAAGTAATTATGTTAAATGCTTACTATATAAAAAACTGAACTTGAAGGCACATGTCACTTGTAGAAAACAGATGGAAAGGGAATGATGAATTTGGTTTATCTCTAAAGGAAAGAAAAAAAATGATATTGTTTATGCATGTAATAAAAATTAAAAGTTGGAAAATGTGAGAAGAAAAGTAATATGGCAAAAATTGGAAATGGAAATATGTTGTAAAATGAATTATGTATATGTAAAAATGTTAAAGGGGAAATCCAGAGAACACTTTGTTCATAAAAGAATTTTTAATTACCGTATTTTCTGGAGTATAAGAGGCACCAAGATTTTGAAGAGGCAAATTAAAAAAAAGTTTTGCACTCTGCAGACTTCCCAAAAATAGCCCATTTTTAGTGAAAACGGGCTTATATTTTTTTTCAAAAAATGGGCATGCATTTTTTGAAAAAAAAACCAGCCTATTTTTCACTCATTTCTGCCCTCCCCAGCCCCCAGGAGCACTCTGGAAGCCTCCTAAAGGCTCTGCGTGGCCATTTTGGTAAAGGGGGCGGGGTTTTGGGAGGCAAAAAATGCTGTATTCAGTGTATAAGACGCACCCAGATTTTCAGCCTCTTTTTTGAGGGAAAAAGGTGCATCTTATACTCTGAAAAATACGGCATGTAATAAAAAAAATAAAAACTTTGTTTTTTTAAAAAAGATCAGAGACTTGGGGGGAAAACAAAAGAGGGAAACGAGGGTGACCTTTGAGGTTTGACCCTACATAAATGCAAATCTGTATTAAAAATAATGATGGGGAACGTGTCTACATCCTACTGTGCAGAAAGTTGAGTTTGGTTCCTTGCTTTATAAGAAGAAAGTGACTTTACATCCCAGTCATGTCTTGCTATCAGTAATATCAGTTTTGCAGCCAAGGATCTTGCATTCTAATAAATTCTTTATCTGGAAAGTTTTATGTGGACTGCTGCAGCTTATTGGAAGTAAACTCAAAGCTACTTTTTTCTGGCTGGTCTTTAGAAAACCTAAAGCCATTTCAATCTGTGAGAGGTACCCAAGTGTGGAATTATAGGCTCCCCGCCACTGCCTTATTTGAAAAGAGACTCAATTATTTTTATTTATTCTGAGTGTTTAAGAAGGGATTTAAGCACCGCCTTGTAAAATGCAGCACCTTCGCCCAGCAGCATCTAGAATATAATAGCAGCTTTTTAAACAGACCATCAGGAAAAATACTTAACCGTAGGCAGTACAATTGTATCATATATTTCCCCCCCCCACTTTGTCGGTGAGATCTAAAAATGAAATCTCTAAAAGCAACGGAGAAATCACCTCTCCATTTTTAACTTAAAGGAAGTTGTGAAATGAATATGCTGCTAATGGACACTTAGAATGTGATGGAAGGGAAGTTAGCATCTCTTGCGGAACAGATGAATGATACAAAAAACTGCTTAATCATAGGTGAAGGTAAAGGTTCCCCTTGCACATATGTGCTAGTCGTTCCAGACTCTAGGGGGTGGTGCTCATCTCCGTTTCAAAGCCGAAGAGCCAGCACTGTCTGAAGATGTCTCCGTGGTCATGTGCCAAAATGCCAAAGGCGCACAGAACGCTGTTACCTTCCCACCAAAGTTGGCCCCTATTTTTCTACTTGTATTTTTACTTGCTTTCGAACTGCTAGGCTGGCAGAAGCTGGGACAAGTAACGGGAGCTCACTCTGTCATGCAGTGCTAGGGATTCAAACCGCTGACCTGCCAACTTTTCTGATCGACAAGCTCGGTGTCTTAGCCACTGAGTCATTGCATCCCTGAGCTTAATCATACAATGTGGGAATTATCCATGGAGCAGATTTTAATTCTCAAGGAGTTTTAAGAGATTTTGCAGAAGGAATTCGGGCCCCAAATAGTAAATTCAATATTAGCCTTTTGGAATTGGAAGCCAACGTGTTAGGGGTGCCTGACCTGGGTTATAAAAACCCATATAATATATGATAGCCATCTGGAGGGACTTCAACAAAGAAGTAAGGTCAACCTATTCTCCAAAGCACCTGAAGTCATGAGAGTTCATGAATTGGAATAGACATGGTAACAGGTCAGCCAATGGGGACTGTTTGGTGACTCAGATGGCTCGGAGCCTGGTTATGGCTTAGCTTGACTGATTTGTATATAAGAGTTGCTTTTTCCTTGCAATATAGCCTCTGCACTGTATCTTGCTTCAGTGATTATACTGATTCTGTACTTCTGGATTCTGAGTTCTGGTTCTGGCTATTGCTGCATGGGTATTGTATACATGCAACATGCTTTATATTACTTTATATCAGTGGTTCTCAATTATTTTCTGTCATGCCCCCCCTAGGAAGAAGAAAACATTTCGCGCCCCCCGCGCGACTGTGAATAGTATCATTTGTCTATAAAATTGTTATAAGTACACCTCTGCATAACACTGTACCCTTGTCAATCCATGATGGATCCCAATAAGGACGGTTACCCCTTGCAATGATGTCCAGCCACCAAACTCCCATATTTTGCGAAGTGGATAATGGACTACAAAGAGAAAATATGGTTTTAGGGCTTGAAAGCTACGCAGAAGAAAGGAAGGCCAACCCATCAAAAGGATGGAGAGCTGAAGAAGGATTATTACAATATCCCTGGAAATACTACCACCTTATTGGAGCTCATAGGCTGCTTGTAGTAGATTCTTGGCAGAGCTGAGATGGAGGTGGAACATCCACTTTTCTGGATGTTGATTTTTCAGTGGCTGTGAAATGGAGGGATCTTGTGCCCATGGCATCCACTCTGGGAAGCCACTCCCTCTCAACCTGACTCACCTCACAGGGTTGTTGTAGGGAAAATAAGCTGAACAAGGAGCACTAGATGTATTATGTTCCAGCAGGGGGCTGGACTAGAAGACCTCAAAGGTCCCTTTCTCTTACCTTTCTGTCTCCTTCCCCCACCCTACCCTATTCCAACAAAAACATTATAAAAATATTTATTTCCCATTTCTTGCCAGCCCTAGCAAAGAGGTTGGCCTTTCCTAATGGCCTCCTCTCCAAGCCCTCCTTGGCCCAGCTTCCCCGCAGCCCACAAAGCTTCCTGGTTTGGGTGTGGGGGGCAAGGGAAATCCCAATGCGGCAGCCGCGATGTTCCGGACGGAGCGATTCCTGGGTTTGTATTTCCGAGCTCCGAAGCGAGCGCTCCTCCGGGGCGGAGGCAGGCAGGCAAGCAGGCGGGGCATGCGCTGGGGCGGCTCGGCCACCGGGCGTGGCCAAAGCGGTCCCCGAGAGGCTTGTTTGCTCGGCCAGCAGGGCGGAGGCGGAGGGGCGGACCCCCGTTTCCCGGTGGCTTTCGTGCTCTCCCCCCGACCCGGCGAGGAAGAGGAGCCAATGGGACCCGCCGTTGCCGCCTTCGCCGCCAGTTAGCTCAGAGGAGACGCGAGCAAGGCCACAAAGACCTCTTTGTGCACCGGCGGCCGCGGCCCCCTCGTTTGCACCCAGATGGAAAGGGAGCCTTCGCGCCCCCCTTTACGGAGCCTCGCGCCCCCCCTGGGGGGCGCGCCCCACTATTTGAGAACCGCTGCTTTATATAAAGAAGTTTCTTTTATACATGAATCCTGCTGAATTATTTACTTGTGTGCTGGTTGGATTGCTGCAAACTCTAACAAGACAGGACCAGAAACAATGGATAGAAGCTAATCAAGGAGAGAAGCAACCTAGAACTAAGGAAAAATTTCCTGACAGTGAGAACAATTAAATCAGTGGAACAACTTGCCTGAAGAAGTTGTGAATGCTCCAGCACTGGAACTTTTTAAGAAGATGTTGGATAGCCATTTGGCATAGCTACCACAAAGGGTTAGAGTTAGGGTTAGTGGGTAGCCGGTTTATTTTATTTTATTGTAATTTGTCAAACAGAAACGAAAACAGGAATAATATAAAAATACAATGGCAGAGGCGATAGGCATGTTAGTGCGCTTATGCACGCCCCCTCTACAGACCTTTTAAGTATGAAGTGAGATCCACGTGTCATCGGAAAATTCCAATAGGAAACAAAGGCAACAACTCAAGCAATAATTCTTACTTTAAGATCAGAGGTTTATTGTTTCTAATAATTTGGAACATTAGAAATGAATAGATATAAAAGATATATTCATATTTTTCAGAGTATAAGATGCACCGAGGTTTTGAAGAGGCAAATTAAAAAAAAAAAAAGTTTTAGCGCTCTGCAGAACTCCCCAAAATGGCTCGTTTTTTTTTTTTTGCAAAATTGGGCCCTTTAAAAAAAAAAGTATGAATGGCCTTTAGGAGGCTTGTAGAGTGCTCCTAGGGGGTGGGGCAAAAACGAGCAAAAAAGGCCCATTTTTCTTCAAAAAAATTGCATGCATAGCCTTTAAGAGACATATAGAGTGCTCCTGGGGGCTGAGGGGTGGGGGGCAGAATTGAGCAAAATACAGCCTGTTTTTCACTCATTTCTGCCCTCCCCAACCCCCAGGAGCTCTCTGAAGCCTCCTAAAGGCTATGCACGGCCATTTTGGTGAAGGAGCAGGATTCAAGGGGCAAAAAATGCTGTATTCAGTGTATAAGATGCACCCAGATTTTCAGCCTCTTTTTTGAGGGAAAAAGGTGCATCTTACACTCCGAAAAATACGATAATAGCAGTAATACACTGAATTAACAAATCATTGCAGTGGGCCAATAAGAAATAGCAAGTCTTACAAGGACTGCTATAAATCAAAAATCTCCGAGCTGATCATGTCCCCTATCCTTTATACTGTTCCTCTAACTACATACATGCTTCACAACCTCACTAACTGTCACTATCCGTGAACACCCGTGTACATTATTTTCAATTCCTCATTTCCAACAATTTCATTCTTCCTGTTTTAAACGAATCCATACAAGTGCCTATTTTGCAAAAAAACATATTTCACAGTTAGCAACAGTTCAGCAGGATTACCAATATTTTTGGTAAATTTTGAAATCATCTTAGCTGAAAACTTTGGTTCGTATCTCTTTCCTCTGGGGTCTTCCATCATTGAATCTAATAGATCAATAGGCTATATTTCTTGATTCTCACCTACGAAAGTCAATTTGTGACTAAAACTGTGAAAATTTGTAGCTGAGACAACTGAAACAGTTAGGGCAGAGGTGTCCAAACTTGGGAACTTTAAGACCTGTGGACTTCAACTCCCAGAATTCCCCAACCAGCCATGCTGGGGAATTCTGGGAGTTGAAGTCCACAAGTCTTAAAGTTCCCAAGTTTGGACACCTCTGAGTTAGGACATTTCAGAGTTTGACAACTCAATTACAAAAATCGTATTTTTTACAGTCAAGTTTAGAATGATTTACATTGAGTTTAAAGTGGTTGCTCAAGCATGCATTATTGCAATTAAAACAGAAAAAAAAAACATTTACAGGTAAAACATAGCTACGTACAATTTTGTATGCAATATCTCAGTCTGATCGCAAGAGACACAGTTCCAAGTTATCCAAACCAAGAATTGCGAGCCTAGTAGAATAGCAAATTCTATTATGTACAGTTGTGTCCTGAAATATTGTATCTTACACAAAAGAACAGGGCGGAGAAGGAGAAACAGATTTGATTCCCTGATTACAACAACTTGCTTCAACTTTCAGTGTCTCAAGAACTGGAGATAACCATAACGGTTGAGTTTTACTGTTCATTCCACCTCTTTGTGTGTGTGTGTGTTTTTTTTTTGGGGGGGGTGTTGAATTCTGTCTTGCCTCCAGAAGTTGTGGGTGCTCTAACATTGGAGGTTTTTTAAAAAAGAGATTGGACAACCATTTGCCTGAAATGGTACAGGGTATCCTGCTTGAGCGGGGTGGCGGTGGTGGTGTGGTGGACTAGAAGGCCTCCAAGTTCCTTTCCAACTCTTGTTATTCTGTACTCTGTTCTGTATTCTGGTTTTGTCTGAACTGAATTAGTTATCTTATTGTATATAGAGCAACTGCTTTATATAAAAGGTCACTGAATTAATCCATTTTTATTTCTAGCTAGGCGCTTTTAAAATAGTTCTATTAAATTCTGGAAAGAACACCATCATTCACTTATAACCATCCTTTGCACACCCCCTCAAGCTATATGCTAAACTTTAGCTTGAATGCTTCCCTACTGGAAATATCATATTTTTAAAGTCAAAATATCCCAAATACCCACTAGGGTGGTACCTGTTGTGGCCCAGCAGGAGCCATTGGAGCTGCCACCAGACTCCGAGAGTGAGGGTCCCTATGAGTCGGCTCTGGAGAATGAGGAGGACCTTGGGCAGGGTTCTGACTCTGAGCAGGGATCGGAGAGTCTGGTCAGCCACCAGGAGGCGCCTGAGGCATGGAGCAGCGGTGAGAGCCAAAGGAGGGGGGCTCTGGATGCCATGCTTTGGAGCAGTGGGGAGGAGTCACGGGACAGTGAATCAGAGATCAGCACGGAGTTCTTGGATGCTTGTTACCGCCGTGCCCACAGACGCAGGGAGCAAGGGCGCAGTTATCAGCGGTAAGGGCTCTCAGCTGCTGATATGTAGACTCCCCTTCGGGCTATAAAAGGATTGACTGAGCATACGCCCTTTGCAGAAGCCAACAAAGGAATTATTCAAGAAGTTCTGTCTTGGAAACGTAGCATGCTGGATAGCTGCTATCGTGTCTCGTGTCTGTGAGCCTTGTCATGGTGGTTTACTGCCAAGGATCTGTCTGTCTGTCTGTGCAATAAATCCAGTTAAAGTAGTATTGTTCTGGAGCGTGTTCTGTGTGGGCGAGGGAAGAAGGGGGGTCAGAACAGGTACCAAAATAATATTTTTTAAAGGAGCATCATGAGGTCAGGGTGTGAAGCATCACAACAGTGTCACAATATTACATCCAAGTGTATGAGAAGTGGAATTTGTATCATGACCCCTGACATCCTGGACATAAATCGTTTCAACTTCTACCCTTAAAACGACACCATAGGGCACCGCACACCAGAACAACTAGACACAAGGACAGTTTTTTCCCTGAATGTCATCACTATGCTTAACAACTAATTCCCACAACACTGTCAAACTATTTAGTAAGCTGTATTACCATTATTCTTCTCATCCTTCTTAGTACCTATCTCTTCCCACTTATGGCTATAGCCATGTTGCTTGTATCTTTACAATTTATATTGCTTTATTTGTTTCCTAGTATGATTTGATTGCTTATTAGTAACCCATAACTATCACTAAATGTTGTATCTTATGATTCCTGATGAATGTATTCTATTTTTCTTTATGTACACTGAGAGCATATGCACCAAAGAGAAATCCCTTGTGTGTCCAGTCACAATTGGCCAATAAACTATTCTATTCTTTCCTTATTCTATTCTATTCTATTCTATTCTATTCTATTCTATTCTATTCTATTCTATTCTATTCTATTCTATTCTATTCTATTCTATTCCACTCCTATTCCTATTCCTATTCCTATTCCTATTCCTATTCCTATTCCTATTCCTATTCCTATTCCTATTCCTATTCCTATTCCTAATTCTATCCTGTCCTGTCCTGTCCTATCCTATCCTATCCTATCCTATCCTATCCTATCCTATCCTATCCTATTCCTACTCCTACTCCTACTCCTACTCCTATTCCTATTCCTAATTCTATTCTAGTTTGATTCCGATTCCGATTCCTAATTCTACCCTGTCCTGTCCTGTCCTGTCCTGTCCTGTCCTATCCTATCCTATCCTATCCTATCCTATCCTATCCTATCCTATCCTATCCCTATCCCTATCCCTATCCCTATCCCTATCCCTATCCCTATCCCTAATTCTATTCCTATTCCTATTCCTATTCCTAATTCTATTCTATTCTTTTCAATTCTTTCCTTATTCTATTCTATTCTATTCTATTCTATTCTATTCTATTCTATTCTATTCTATTCTATTCTATTCTATTCCATTCCATTCCATTCCATTCCATTCCATTCTAAATGTACATGTATTGTGTGATGCCCTATAGATTCTCTTCTCTTCTCTTCTCTTCTCTTCTCTTCTCTTCTCTTCTCTTCTCTTCTCTCCTCTCCTCTCCTCTCCTCTCCTCTCCTCTCCTCTCCTCTCCTCTCCTCTCCTGAGGCCACAAAAGTGTATGTCTTTTCTCCCTCCTACTGCCTATTCAATGTTCAAAGTCTCTGCAACGCACAATGTTGATACACTCATGACCTATTTCGCATTGATTTCACCCTCTTTCAATGAAAAATACCCTTATCACAAGCCTTTGCATTCTTCCCATGATAAGTTACGAGGGGGGGGCGGGGCGGGGCGGGGGGGAAGCTATTTTTCCGAATTGGATACCTGATTAAGTCAGATTTTCTGGTGCTTTGGATTCTGAAAAGTACCTCAAATAGGAAAGCTGCAGGGATGGGAATGGTAGTGATATTGTGCTCCAGGGTTCCTCAAAAAATGATTGCTAAACTGTAACGTAGAGATTGTTGATACAGGCTAGAATAACTTCATATCTAAATCATATTTTCTACTTGTGGCCATCTTTGATTTCTGCATTACTTGGACAATAGGAAGAGGTCATTAAACAAACTGTTGTATCCCAAGGACTAACTGTACTTGGAAGGCTAAAACCATGGGAAACTTTTAGCCTGGAACTGGACTTTCAGGTTTTTCTTTGAAGGCATTTCGCTTCTCACCCAAGAAGCTTCTTCAGCTCTGACTGGATGGTGGGAAGTAGAAGGATTTATTCTCCTTGCAGACAGCTGGTCATTTGCATCCTTTTAGAGAGTCGTTGAGGCCACTTGGACGTTTGCCTGCACCCTCAGGCTTTGCAACACAGTCCTTTCAGCAGTTCCAAGAAGGCTCCACATCCATTTGCACCACTCAGGTGACCCTGGGGACACAGACAAACCTCCAAGTGGCCTCAACAACTCTCTAAAAAGGATGCAAATGACCAGACATTGGCAAGGGTTATAAATCCTTCCATTCCTCACCCTCCAGTCAGAGCTGAAGAAGCTTCTTGGATGAGAAGGGAAACGCCTTCAAAGAAAGACCAAGAAAGTCCAGTTTCTCCCTTCGGGAGAGGGCGCGGCTTAGAAATAAATATTCTATTCTATTCTATTCTATTCTATTCTATTCTATTCTATTCTATTCTATTCTAGTTGTCTCTTGAAAAAAAGCACCGCTTCTTACCTAGGCTTCCCAAAAGCATGAAGCCGACTCCTCATCCTGATAAAACCCCTTTATTTAGTTTAAAGTGAATTCCTCTCCAGCAAAGTCCCAGCTAACCTTCTTTCATGAGATTTCACAACTACGGACCTTTATCAGCCTTTATCAGACTACAGACCTTTATCAGGCTTGGAGAGCTGCCAGGCCGATATCTTCCAAACGCCACTCTGTAGCAAAAAGTCAGGAACAGATCTTCACCCTAATGAATTGAACTAATTGTCTCCTGCAAACTCCCCTCCCCTTTCGCTCCTCTTTATTCCCTATGGGAGGGGCCATTCACCATCCACCTGTGTCTTTACTCCTGAGTCGGCCCTTGTTCCTTAGCTGTTCCCTTTATATGGCAACTCTGCTCATGCGCACACTGGAAACAAGCTCTTCTGTGTCACTGCATTAATGGTTTGCTAGCTGTGTTGAGATTTATTGCGCATGTCACAATCCTTATCTACAATGATTTAGTGCGCATGCACTTTCACATTCTTTCTTAACTTTCACTTCTTTTCTTTCATTCACCTGCCAAGGAGGTAGGAGGCACATAGCTCTTGCCAAGATGTAATTAATTCAGTTAGCAAGTTTGTATTTTTACTTTCTTTTATATTAAAATGTTTTTTGTTAGATCATGCTTCAGGCTTATTTTTGCTTATTCAGAAGTATACTGCCAGGAAAAGCCACGATCCATCATCATTCATTACAAAGGTTTAAATTATATCCTTAACATTCTGCCCCACTGATCTCCAACTCCGAAGGCAGCTGATAACTGTCAGACGGCTCTGGCCCCCTCTCTGCCTCTGACGCAGAGCCCTCATCAGAGCCTTCCCCAGACTCCAGGACTGGCCCATGTTTCTCCCAATCTCCTCACTGTCCAAATCTGCTGCCAGATCCACTGGCTGCTGGCGGGCACAACAGCATCTTTGGTATAACCGTGACCTGGATGACTGAAAATCTCCCTAGACATTTTGCTCTAGAAGGAGAAAATGGTTTCATCATGGTTAATGTTAAGATTGAAAAACGATCAAATACAATTGCATTTAGTCACATGGCAGAGCAAAACCAGGGATTTCTTGATGAATGGAAGAATCACTCATTAATTTCCTAGCAAACGGGCAAATTTTTTTTTAGCCATGTTGGGTGGTGGTGGTTGTATTTATACTTAGCAAACAATTAAATCAATGCTATATAAAACTATTATTGTTTGACTTGAGAGCAAAGCAAACACAATTACAATAGGCTTTACATTTATTTATATTTACCTATTTATTGCCCGTTGGCTAATATCTGCAGCGGTGGGTGGAATATTGACTTTTCCATATGACCTTAGCAGTTATTAAAAGTTCTCTCGGTTAATCCATCATCTCCAGATGAAACAAAAATGAAGATAGCAGAAAGTCTATAAATATCAGCAAGTCAATTTGGCTTGATGCTAAATTCTTATTCCCCATTTCCCAGTGGAAAACATTGCAAAGTAAATAAGCCCCTCTTTCTTATTGGGACTTACTTAATCTGAAGGAACACATTCTCAAGGTGTGTTAGGTCAATGTATAAACCTTTAGCCCTTGACTTACGACCACGATCGAGCCCAACATTTCTGTCGCTAAGGGAGACCGTTCTTGAGTTTTGCCCCATTTCACAACCTTTCTGGCCACAGTTGTTAAGTGAATCACTGCATGTTATTAAGTGAGTCACGTGGTAGTTAAGTGAATCCGGTTTCCCCATTGACTATGCTTGTTGGTCACAAAAGGCGACCACGTGACCCAAGACGCTGCAACCATCATAAATATGAGTCAAATGCCAAGCGTCTGAATTTGGATCACATGACTATGGGATGCTGCAATGTTCGTACGTGTGAAAAAAGGTCAGAAGTCACTTTCTCCAGGGCCAGGATAATTTCAAACGGTTATTAAAGAAACTGCTGTACCCAGGAGACTCAAAAAAAGTAAATGTAATGATCACCGCCCCCTTTTAAACTTGCATGTGACAGACACCAAAAAGGGGCAGGGCTTCGATCTTTTAGTCACGATGGTCAGCTTAAACTTTTAGTACTCGAGGTGCAGAATCAGAATCAGAATAGAGCTGGAAGGGACCTTGAAAGTCTTCTAGTCCAGCCCCTTGCTCAAGCAGTAGACTCACAATTTGAGACAGATGGCTGCCCAGTCTCTTCTTAAAAACCTCCAGTACTAATCAATCAATCAATCAATCAGAATAGAGATGGAAGGGACCTTGGAGGTCTTCTAGTCCAGCCTCTTGCTCAAGCAGTAGACTCACAATTTGAGACAGATGGCTGCCCAGTCTCTTCTTAAAAACCTCCAGTACTAATCAATCAATCAATCAATCAATCAGAATAGAGATGGAAGGGACCTTGGAGGTCTTCTAGTCCAGTCCCTTGCTCAAGCAGTAAAGCCTGCACATTTGAGACTGATGGCTGCCCAGTCTCTTCTTAAAAACCTCCAGTACTAATCAATCAATCAATTAATCAATCAATCAATCAGAATAGAGATGGAAGGGACCTTGGATGTCTTCTAGTCCAGCCCCTTGCTCAAGCAGTAGACCCTGCACAATTTGAGACAGATGGCTGCCCAGTGTCTTCTTAAAAACCTCCACTACTAATCAATCAATCAATTAATCAATCAATCAATCAGAATAGAGATGGAAGGGACCTTGGAAATCTTCTAGTCCAACCCTGTGCTCAAACAGGAGACCCCATACCATTTCAGATAGGTGGCTATCCAGTCTCTTCTTAAAAACTTCCAGCAATGAAGCACCCACAGCTTCTGAAGGCAGAAGGGTGGTAGGTCATGGTTTGTGTTTCTTGTTCTAAATCCAGAGGTGGGCTGCTCGGGGTTCGCACTGGTTTGGGAAATCTTCTAGCTATGATGCTGCCCAGTTGGCGGAACCCCCAAATGACACCCGTGGCTGGTCACGCCCACCCCACTCCTTCACTCCCAGGAGTCTCCACACAGCCTGTTCATTAAAATTGTTCTGCGCATGTGCGGAACTGAAAAACAAGATGGTGGCACCTACGGCGCTGCCCGGAGAACTGGTTCGAGGGCGTGGCAGGCCTGGGTTGCTGCAGGTTCCAGCGACCCAGGCCGCCAAACCACTACCGGTTGGCCCGAACCGGTAGGAACCCACCATTGTTCTCGAGCCTGGGGAGGGCGAAAAACGCCTCCTCCGCCATGGTGCAGGAGGCTGACTAGGCCATGCCCACCGTGGCCACGCCCACCGTGGCCACGCCCACCTAGCAATGGGGCAGCCAACCCGTTGCTGCAATTTTTTTTTAAATAATAATTTTTTACTGTTTTTGTCTTTTCATCACATATTACAATCTTTATATCAACAGTTTGTACAATGTTACATCGTCGTATCTGTATATGTTTTCCTCTCTTTACCATTTATGACATCCTTATGTCATCTTATCTATACATTTTTATGATCTTTTACATATTTACCTACTTATATATACAGTTCTATGTTCATTTATGTATATTGTTTTCGGCTTAATTATTTTTCTTATTTTCCAACCATTCATACCATTTATTCCAAATTTCTTAGTATTCTGATTCTTCTTTGTCCTTTAATTTTAGGGTTAGTTTGTCCATCTCTGCACAATCCAAGGTTTTTTTTAATCACTAATTTGTCCGGCGGTATATTATTTTGCTTCCAGCATTGGGCAAAAGCTATTCTAGCTGTGGTTAATATATGTGTTAGTATCTGCAATTTTTGAAGCCCACCCCTGTCTAAACCAGACACCCTAGTTCCCACAGAAAGCGTGGATATGCTTTTTAAAACTCTGGTAACCCATTTCGGTCCTTTTGCATGTGCGCTCCAATAAAAGGGAGTATCTGTAATTCTCTGGGCTTGGTTGTTTGCTTGCAGAGGCTTCATTACCTGATTGGTAAAGTAGTAACTCTTCAGAGTTAGAGGGTTTTGTATCTCAAATCTCTGCTACGTTCCTGCCTTACTTCTTTTCTTGACACATCCACACACTCGCTTGTTTCCTTTTGGTAGCTTTTTTATATGACCAACTCTCCAATTAAGGAGAGATACTTCCTTCCCAGGTACCATCGAAACTCTGGATCCCAGCAAGGGTGTGTGTGGGGGGGAAGTATCTGATCCCTTCAGGTGGCGGGTTTATTTTTCCCACGCATCTCACGTTACTCTATGTGGCACAGGGTCTTCAAAACAAGCCCGTAGCAGGGATCCACCGAAGCAAATAATTCAGCCATTCCTTGGAAGATAATGAGCTGACCTTATCTTATTTGTTTTGCAGAGACAAACTGCCAAAGAGTTTCTTCTTCTTCTTCTTCTTCTTCTTTTTCTTGAGGTTTATTTTCAATGTGTCTCCCCAGTTGCCTTTGTGAAGTTAGGAAAAGTAATTGGTGTTTATATCGGGGTTTGTTTTTTTCCCCCCCTACCCAGCCTGCTGTGAAGATAAGAACAGGCTGAAAACAAAAGCAAAGAGCTTTTGAAATGTTTTTCAACTTCTCAGCCTAACCTAACAACCCTGGATTTCTCGATACCCTCCCATCAAGTGCCAATCAAACCTGACCTTATTTTTTTTTTTTGCAAGGCCAGCCATCGGATGCACCTCCAGCTAACCCCTGATGCTAAAGTGCACTCATCAATGCTCCTTTCACAGCAAGAAAGTATGAGTGTTTCACCATTTTCTGTCACTTCCTGATGTTTCTTCCTCTCCTTGATCTAGCTTCCATTCCTAGGATCCCTTAATGGCCTACCTACTAAGGTCCACTCCTTCTTGGCTTTTTAATGACCAACCAGATCCTACTAATTGTCAGTTTTTGATAATGATGATGTCATCCGTTCAGTTGTGTCCAATTCTTGGTGATCCTTTGGACCAAGGTCTCTCCACATCTTCTGATATTGAACTACCGTATTTTTCAGAGTATAAGATGCACCTTCCCCCCAAAAGAGGTTGAAAATTTGGGTGCGTCTTATACACCAAATGTAGCCCCACCCACCCACCCTCCAGCCTCTGCCTCCTTGCATCAAACGGAGAAAATGGGGCTAGTGGAGGTGGCAATAGGCTATGGCAATTCCTGCAGCCTGAAACAGCTGATGATCGGGAGCCCCATGCTTAAACTGAAATTGAAAGTGAAACTTGCTGTTTGCTGCAAGGAGGCAAATTGTTGGGAGGCAGAGGCAGATTTTTTCTTCTTCTAATCAGGCAAAACTGAAACAGGCTGTCTGCTGCAAGGAGGTAGGTCAATAACTATAAATGCCTATAGAATGTTGAGGTTATTAGAGTTATTTTTTAAAGACTGCTTTATTATTGTTCTAGACAACTTAGCAAATGAAGCTTTTTAAAATAAATGCTTGATCTGAAGAGGCCCAGTGCTATTGTATCTTTTTTTAAATAGCAGAGAATAATGTATACTTCCAGAAAGCCACATCAATTTTTACAGCCTCTGTACAAGTATAATCTGAAATGTAACACTACAACCAGTGTATATCTTCTGTATTGTTTGCTGTTTGTTGCAAGGAGGCAATTTACTGGGAGGCAGAGGCAGATCCCCCCCCCCTGTTTTCCTCCCCAAAAGCTAGGTGCGTCTTATACTTTGGAGCATCTTATAATCTGAAAAATACGGTACTTCTTTGAGTTGTTCCATGCTCTGGCTGGGGTCACCTTTGATAGTGTCCAGAGGTGGTATTCAGCCAGTTCAATCCGGTTCACCCGCCAGACTGCTAGCTATTACTTTACTCATGGCAGTTCTGTTTTTTTAATTATCTTTTCCAGTAACTCCCTGGGTATTGATATTAGGCTGATTGGTCTGTAGTTTCCTGGATCTGTGTTTACTGCATATATATATGGTTTTATTCTTGATTGTGAGATGCCTGGAATTTGATTTAAGATGGGCAGCTATACAAAGGTTTTAAATAAATAAATTGCCATTAATATTTCCCCCCCCCCCCGCCCCACAATCCAGGCTAACATTTTTCACAAATAAATCTCTAAGCTGATGGAGTAAAAACCGTCTTAAAAAGGCGAGATTTTGGTTTGATTCATCCCGTAAAACACATCAAACGTTTTCAAATGCTCTGTAATTATGTCTGAAGGCTGGTTTAATCACAGGACAAGCAGAATTAACGCAAAATACTGACAACGAATGCATTAATATTTTATGGAAGTAGGCACTTAATTACAGCCACATAGACATTAAGAATTCCTCGCTCAGATTTTTTTTCCTTGGCTCAAAACATGTTCATAGGACTGACCTCCTGGATTTAATCTTCCTTTTTTACCACCACCCCTCCCCCCAATTTTTTTATTCTTACAAACCAATGGAGTGCATTGGGGGCTGGATGGACTGGGGTGGGCTGGAGTGACTGGGAGATTAAGAGAGAGAGAGATAGTGGACTACAAAGATTTATTTTTCTTTAAAAAAAAACAGCCCTCCTATTAATTCTCTTATGGAAGGCGTTCCTTATGAAGTTACATTATAAGCAACCTAACGATATTAAGATTTCTGTTTCTAATCTCCATAAGAAAATCTGCTTAACAGAGAAAGGAACGTGTGTGTGTGTGTGTCTGTGTGTGTGTGTGTGAGATACGAACATATTAAATGTTTACACTTGGCAGCCGCAAAAATGGAACACCTTGGAGCAAGTTTTTATGGGGCGAATGGCTACTTTCATCTTCAATGGTTTGATGGAAAAGTTGGAGCACAGGGACTGGACATCTTGTCTGTTCCTCTCATTCTTGGCCAACTACAGGTAGTCTTCAACTTACGACCGCCACTGACACCCACCTTTCTGTTATCCATAGGCTTAGCCTATTATCCTTGTCATTTTCTCATCTTTTCATCTTCCTGTCTTTCTCACCCCTCATCTTTCCTACTACCTTCTCCTAATGGTATATGATGATCTATCCATCGTTGTTTGTATCTCATGATTTATGATTGTATCTTATGATTTATGATCTAGGATGTATCACTCTACTGTTTATGTACACTGAGAGCTAAGACACTGGAGACAAATTCCTTGTGTGTAAAATCACACTTGGCCAGTAAGGAATTCTATTCTATTCTATTCTGTCCTGTTCTGTTCTGTTCTCCTCTACCCTACCCTACCCTATTCTATTCTTCCTTTCCTTTCCTTTCCTTTCCTTTCCTTTCCTTTCCTTTCCTTTCCTTTCCTTTCCTTTCCTTTCCTTTCCTTTCCTTTCCTTTCCTTTCCATTCCATTCCATTCCATTCCATTCTACCCTACCCTACCCTACCCTACCCTACCCTACCCTATCTGACTCTACTCTACTCTACTCTACCCTACGCTACCCTACCCTATCTGACTCTACTCTACTCTACTCTACTCTACTCTACTCTACTCTACCCTATGCTACCCTACCCTACCCTATCTGACTTTACTCTACTCTACTCTACCCTACGCTACCCTACCCTATCTGACTCTACTCTACTCTACTCTACTCTACTCTACTCTACTCTACCCTATGCTACCCTACCCTACCCTATCTGACTCTACTCTACTCTACTCTACCCTACGCTACCCTACCCTATCTGACTCTACTCTACTCTACTCTACTCTACTCTACTCTACTCTACTCTACCCTATGCTACCCTACCCTACCCTATCTGACTTTACTCTACTCTACTCTACTCTACTCTACTCTACCCTACCCTACCCTACCCTACCCTACCCTACCCTACCCGTCTCTATTCTATTCTATTCTGTTCTGTTCTGTTCTGTTCTGTTCTGTTCTGTTCTTTTCTTTTCTTTTCTTCTGTACTATTTTTTCCATTCCGTTCTGTTCCATTCCATTCCATTCTATTCCATTCTATTCTACCCTATCCTACCCTGTCCTGTTCTACCCAACCCTACCCTACTGTATTCTCCATGTGAATTCAGCTACATAAACTCTAGAGGCAAAAGATTGATGTGAATCCTCAGGAATAAGGAAAGAAAGAACTTTTTTTTGCCTTATTCTTCATTGTGCAACTTCTTTAAGTATTTGTATGTGAATAATATGCATCGCATTCTCCTAAGGTGAACATCTATCGTAGAGCAGGGATGTACAGATGTACAAAGCAAATAATTGAACAGCAGGCCAACGTGATCAGTGCCGAGAAAAGGAGGTTGGCAGAGCTGGGAGAAGCCGCGCACAGCTCAGCTAAGAGAAGGAAAACTGTAATGCAAAAGATTGAAAGCTCAATTTGGTTTTTCGACTGTTGGGGCTAATGTAGCGTTCACTGGAACAAACCCTTGTATTTTGAATTAATTACAATTACACGAAAAGGAAACTTCCTCTCCCAGTCTCTAAGGCTGTTGAACCTAAGCAAGGATTAATCACTTGCCATTGAGTTAAGATGGTAAATTACAGAGGGAGGTATGGTAAACTGACTTTTTGGGAAGGTATGGTGAACTGAATTGCAGCAAAGATCAAGGAAATGGCAAATAAACCAGCTCCTTGGGAACTGTTTGGATAAGGAGAGGCCCGGAGATCACCCACATGTGCTTCTGGCAGCTGCTCCTCAAGAGGATGGGTGGAAACTAATCAAGGAGAGAAGCAACTTAGAACTGAGGAGAAACTTCATGACAGTTAGAACAATTAATCAGTGAATTAATCAGTGGAACGACTTGCCTTCAGAAGTTGTGATGCCCCAACACTGGAAGTCTTTAAGAAGATGTTGGATAGCCATTTGTCTGAAACGGTATAGGGTTTCCTGCCTAGGCAGGGGGTTGGACTAGAAGACCTCCAAGGTCCCTTCCAACTTTGCTATTGTATTGTATTGTATTGTATTGAGGAGAAAAAAATACAACAAGAAAAAAAGAACACAAGCCTGTTCTTGTATCATTTACAACCACGCTGCCTACGGTCTGACCTAAGAATAATACACAAAATTGTCTGCTACAACATCCTACCTGTCAATGACTACTTCAGCTTCAATCTCAACAATACTTGGACAAACAATCGATACTAACTCAAGGTAAAGCACTCCAAACTCACTCGCAGAAAATGCAACTTCAGCAACAGAGTGGTCAATGCCTGGAATGCTCTACCCAACTCCAATGTTACATCCTCTAACCCTCATAGCTTCAAACTGTCTACTGTTGACCTCACCCCATTCTTAAGAGGTCCGTAAAGGGGGTGTGCATAAGTGCCCCAGCCTGCCTTCTGTCCTTGTCCTACTGTCCCCATGTATTAGTACTCATTTCCCTTGTTCATATCCATTTTTATACTTATACCTGTTATCTTGTACATGTTTGACAAACTAAATAAAAATAAAAATAAATCAATTTAACACTGGGACTTACAAAATGACACAGAACATTACAATACTGAAAATATTGAAGGACAACTTTGAAGAACGGAGCCAGAAATTAGTAGCTACATTTATTGATAGTTTATTGATATTGACTGTCAGTATTGATAGCCCTCTTCTATGGGTAAATTGTTGTGGCCCAGCAGGAGCCGTTGGAGCTGCCACCAGACTCCGAGAGTGAGGGTCCCTATGAGTCGGCTCTGGAGGACCCTGGGCAGGGTTCTGACTCTGAGCAGGGATCGGAGAGTCTGGTCGGCCACCAGGAGGCGCCTGAGGCATGGAGCAGCGGTGAGAGCCAAAGGGGGGGGGCTCCGGATGCCATGCTTTGGAGCAGTGGGGAGGAGTCACTGGACAGTGACTCAGACATAAGCAGGGAGAACTTAGATGCCCGTTATCGCCGCGCCCACAGGCGCAAGGAGCAAGGGTGCAGTTACCGGCGGTAATTGCTCTCAGCTGCTGATAAGTAGACTCCCCTACAGTCTATAATAGGATTGATTGAGCATACGCCCTTTGCAGAAGTCAACGAAGGAATTATTCGAGAAGTTCTGTCTTGGAAGTTTAGCATGCTGGACAGCTGCTATCGTGTCTCTGTGTTGGAGGTGTCTGAGAGCCTTGTCGTGGTGGATTACTGCCAAGGATCTGTCTGTCTGTCTGTGCAATAAATCCTGTTGAAGTAGTATTTTTCCGGAGCATGTTCTGTGTGGGCGAGGGAAGAAGGGGGGTCAGAACAGTAAACTATGTTTAAAACATGTTAATGAAGGAATAACAGATGTAGATCAAATTTTATCTGTCAGGACATAAAGTACATAAATGTGAAACTACAAATGACAGGTGAAGAGAATAATTTGGTAAAGGATGCTTTACCGCAGTGGTTTTCAATCTTTTCTTTTCACCACAGATGCCTTTTAAATACTTTTTGTGGCTAAGATCCATGGCGATAGATCCTCAAGACTTAACTCAAAATTTAAATTATATCATTTCTTCAAGACTTCGCGGACTCTGTGATGATCACAGCCGTCCAGGGGACCACAGACCTGAAGTTGAGAACTACTGCTTTTATTGGGCATACAAAAGAGATTGGCAGAAGTTTTAAAAATCAAAAAGGAAATACAAATGATAAACCAAAAGATAAACTTGTAAACTTTGTTCTTATTGGATCTACAAAGAGAGGCTTGTTGAAATCTTGAAGAAATCTCTATGATGAGTTAAAAAAAGAGTTGAAGACAAAGCAAATCCTTTGACAATATTTGATTGAATTAAAGATTAAGATCATTAGAAGTAGGGAGACGGAATATAAAAGTATTCAAGGTTAAAAGAAGACTCCCCCCCCCAAATGTTCTGGTAATCCTTTAGGGACTTTTTGCTGATGCCAGGATTGAAAAATTGATATCTTATGGATTTGTTTATATATAAAAAAGATGGGACGAAGTGGTATCTGTTTAACCCTATAGGGGATGAAGAGTTATTAAATTTGTTTATCTTTGTTGTGGTGAAGGTTAAAAGAAGAAATTGAAGTAGAAGGAGAAGGAGAAGAAGATGAGAGGAGACATGATAGTTGCTTTCAAATCAGGGGTGAGTTCCTGCCAGTTCTAACCTCTTCTACAGAAGAGGTTCCAAAAATCTACCATGCCATTTAGAACCAGTTCCATCTCCATCCCCCTGCCCGTCTGCACATCATCACGATGAAGAGCGAGAGGAGGAATTCTGGGAGTTGAAGTCCACAAAGCTGTCAAGTTTGAACACCCCTTGGTTTTTTTTCTAAAGGGTTAGGGGTGTGAGGGTCTTGTAACTTGACTTAAGCTTTAAGACTTGTGTGCTTCAAATGCCAGAGTTTCTGAGTCAACATTTTGGTTGCTCAGCAAGACCGTTGTTAAGTGAGTTTCACCACATTTTACAAGTTGGCCATGCCCACCCAGTCACATGGCTGGCAAGCCACTCCCACAAAGGAGGCCACACCTACAGAAGAGGTTCTAAAAAATGTTGAAACCCACCAGTGCTTCAAATACTTGAAGGGCTGTTACCTTATAGCAGTGGTAGGATCCTGCCAATTTAACAACCAGTTCAGTGATTGCATGTTTCATGTGCATTTAGCTGTGTGCATGTGACCAGTTTTACCCAAACTTACTTTCCATGTTACTTCTTGGGGAGTAACACAGTTGAGGCACAGCAATCTGCTCTGCTGCATTGATCAACTGAGAGGATATAGGTAAGTAACAGGCAGGCCAACCTGATCATCGGCGTGAACCGGTTCACTCTCAGCTGATCGTCAGAGCTACCCGTTTGTTCAAACCAGTCCGAACCGGCTGAATCCCACACCTGCCTTATAGAGGTTTGAACTTATTCTCACTTGCTCCAGAGAGTAAGACTAGAACTAAACAGATGAAACTTCAAGAATGTAGATACAAGTTAGATATTAGGAAGAACTACGTGCCAATATGAGCTGTCAGTCAATGGCATCGCTTACTGCACTGAGAGATTTCTCCTCTTTTAATGGAAGATTTCAAATGGCGGTTGGATATTCATCTTCAGAGGATAGTGTAGGGCGGGAGTCCCCAATCCATGGGCTCTGGCCCATGACTGGATTGGAGCCTATTCAGAATTGGGCCATGCGATTGGATGTCTGGAGCACCCCTGTGCAACTCAAGTTGCGCGAGTGGTGGGCCGGTGGTCACTCGCACACATGCGCGCTGGATGGCTGCTCATGGGAGTTGAGTTGGGCACGTGTGCTCCAGAGAGCCACTTGTGTGGCCCAATTCTGAATAGGCTATGATCTGGTAAAGGGCCACAAGCCAGGCGGGAGGGAGGGTTGGGGACCATTTCCCCACACCAGAGGTGTCTATCTTAAGGCCCGCAGATCTGGCCCATGGATCTGGCCCACGGGGCCACCCTGGAGACAGCGAAGGACTGGCCTGCGGTGCCTCTGCCAGCAAAAATGGAGCATCCTGCGCTCTCGAGCTCTGTTTTTGCCGACAGAGGGTTGCAGGAGGCTGTCGCAGCCGAAAACAAAATTCGGGAGCCTGCTTTCACCGGCAGAGTGCTCAGGCCACCACAGGCGCCTTCGACATGAGTGATGTCGAGCTGGCTACGCCCATCCTGGCCACATCCCCCCCCCCCGAGATCAAATACAACCCTGATGCGGCCCTCAAATGAAATCGAGTTTAACCCCTCTGTCCTACCCCGTCCTCTGCAGATGAATATCCAGCCTCCGTTGGAACTATCTTTTGCGTGAGTGTCCACCACAGGAAAACGAGAGAGAATTTCCTTAGAAAACGATCTTTTTGCTGTGGGATTCAAGGTGGAAGCTGAGGGGAAAAAAAAGAAAGAAAGAAGAAGTAGCGATGCAAACATCATTTCAGATAAATTTCCAAGGGATTTCAGCACTGATTACAAGGCTAAATTATACGATCCAGGCCAATAGAAAAACCGCGGTATGAAAGATACGCTGATTAGAAACGAGGAGAATTGCAGTGAACTGTCAGCGTTTGTAGTAAGAAAACATGCCAATTTGTCATGTTATAGGTAGATCTCGAACGCAGACAGCTTTTGTATGCAATTTCTGCTAATGTACACAGTTCCTTTAATATCAGCTCCCCTAGAAACATTTCTAAAAGGCAAATTTCCTTGATGTCGGTTCTTTTCTTATGTAAATTTTCCCGCTGCAAGCTTTTAAAATGTAAATTTCTCCATAAGCCTTCTTTTGGGTTAAAAAAAAAAGGGAATGCAACGATTCTCAAATGCATCTTTCATAAACAAATATCCCTTTTAAGATGCATCTTTCACAAACAATTAACAAATTGGTGGCACTTTTTTCCTCCAGTGGATGCTAATCCCCTGCCCCCTTCAAGGTGGGGTAGTGTTGATACCCGCGGTAGATGCAAATTATCTCAACGGAGATTCCCACAGTTATTTCTTGGTGGGTGAATTGCATTTTTCTACATCAAGGATTATGAGCTTCGTTCCGAATTCTTTGAGCCCGCAATATATTACAGTTAGGTCGAGAAAAATTTGCAGTTTTGTACTGGTTCTCATTCCATATTACGATAAGAACACTTGCTTTTGAAATTTACTTTCGTGGGAAAAGGAGAAAGTGGTACCAAGGAGACAGGTGACACCTAACCCAGGGGTAGGCATCGAAAATTTTACCAAGGGGTTCTCTGCCTGGTTGCTGGCTGGGTGTGGTCATGGCGGGTGTGGCCTAGTCAGCCTCCTGCACCACAATGGGAGGAGGGGCATTTTTATCCTCCTCAGGCGCCGGAGGATTTCTTCCCCATTGTCTTTGCTTGTCAGAAGGTTGCAAAAGGGGATGATGTTACCCCAGGACACTGCAACCGTCATAAATATGAGTCAGTTCCCGAACATCTGAATTTCAATTGTGTGACGAATTTTGGGATGCTGCAGCGTTTGTAAGTGTGAAAATGGTCACTTTTTTCCGTGCTTGTTACAACTTTGAATGGTCAATAAACATATTGTTGTAGGTCAGGGATTACCTGTACCAAGGTTTTCAAAATAATCAAGCTTGTTGGGAAAACTGCTAGGTTTATGGCCACCTATGTTGTGAGAAAGTGGCTGTCTCCTTAATTAGATGGAGCAAATTTTCTTTCTTTCATTTGTATTATTGCAATATTTTATATCTGGATTCCTACACAATTTTTTTTTAATGCTTTCCTTTTCGACAGACTTTGGAGACAAAACCTGATTTTTGTAAGGTAAAGGTAAAGGTTCCCCTTGCACATATGTGCTAGTCGTTCCCGACTCTAGAGGACGGTGCTCATCTCCATTTCAAAGCTGAAGAGCCAGCGCTGTCCAACGACGTCTCCGTGATCATGTGGCCGGCATGACTAAATGCTGAAGGCGCACAAAATGCTGTTGCCTTCCCACCAAAGGTGGTCCCTATTTTTCTACTCGCATTTTTATATGCTTTCAAACTGCTAGGCTAGCAGAAGCTGGGACAAGTCACGGGAGCTCACTCCGTTATGTGGTGCTAGGGATTCAAACTTCCGAATTGCCGACCTTTCTGATCAACAAGCTTAGTGTCTTAGCCACTGGGCCCTTTCTGATTTTGTAGATGTATGTAATTAACATCCATTGGCCAAAAAGCTTGAACACTGCAAAAATTCAGATTTAGTATTTGGCTTGAACAGATGTACCCCCTTCCTCCTATCTGGTCTGTTAGATTGAGGTTACCATATTTTAATTAAACCCCAGGGAAAGATCTCAAAGGAGAGAATTTCCTAGTTTTAGAGGGCTTTTTTTTGGGTTTTAATTTTATTTTCCTGATTGGAAAGTAGAGCCAGCTGGGGCAGCCTGAATGATAATAAAAACTTGTATTAATATCCCCATCTGTGGCCATCTCCCCTTACTTTCTGTAAAACGATGAGCTCAAAAGCACTATCACCCAGAAATTATTTAGAAAGAGTCCAGAAACAAGTGAATTCCCCCTGTTCCGGGTTCCAAGTAACATGCCCATAGCAAACAAAACTCTGAGGCAGGTAGATTCCTCAGAGAATAAGTTTATTGGATATATTATATTGCCTGGTGAAAACCGACTCTTGACTATTCCTGCCGTTTTCACCAAATTAAAAGTAAAGGTTTTTCACTTTCTCAAAACTATCAGTCACATGCTCCAATTAGTATAGTCTTTATTGTCATTGTACAATATAAATGCAATGATATTGGTTGTCTATAGGATAGGATACTGTTCTGACCGCCCACTTCGTCCACACCAAAACACTCCGAGCCAAAGATACTTTACAAGATTTATTGATTTACTGTCCTTGGCAGTAAACCAACACAGATAAGCCTTAACATTGATAAGCATTAGCAGCAATCCAGCCTGCCACGCTCACAAGACTGTACTCCCACATTAGTTCATGCGTTGACTTCTGCAAAAGGGCGTGTGCACAAGCAGTCCTTTTATAGTCTGGAGAGGAGTCTAATTACCATCAGCCGAGTGCAATTACCTCCTGTAACTGCGCAACTGTTCCTGACGCCTATTAGCTCTTCGGTGACAAGCATCCAACAACAACTCACTGCTGACGTCTGACTCACTGTCCCTTGTCTCCTCCCCACTGCTCCAAGGCATGACGTAAGGAGCACACTCCCTTTGGCTTTCACCACTGCTCCATGCCTCAGGCACCTCCTGGTGGCCAACCAGCCTCTCTGATCCCTGTTCGGAGTCGGAACCCTGACCAGGGTCCTCCACATCCTCCAGAGCCGACTCATAGGGACCCTCGCTGTCGGAGTCTGGTGGCCGCTCCAACGGCTCCTGCTGGGCCACAACAGGATACTATCTGCTTGCTGGGTGATTCCAGTTCCCTCCTTCCAAGCACCTGCAGGAATGACCTTGATTCCCAAGAATTTAATGTGCTTGTGTACTTGTTTATACTTATACCTGTTATCTCGCATCTGTTTGACAAACTAACCAACTAACTAAATAAATAAAACTTTCTTCCAAAAATTGTGAGTGCTCCATCACAGGAGATTTTTAAGAAGAGATTTTTATGAAGAGACCCCCCCACTGCTTGAGCAGGGGGCTGGACTAGAAGACCCCTCCCGCCCTGCAAGGTCCCTTCCAATTCTGCTTTTCTGTTCTTTCTGTTATATCATTTCTGCATGCACATGCACCCAAACAATGCAGACCATTGATTCATTAGTCCGATGATTCCATTCTGTAGGCAACAGAGTTGTGAAGATCTCTAGATTGTGCAGGAGATGGCAACTTTCAAATTTTTTTAGAATCTCTTCTGTAGGTGTGGCCTGCTTTGTGGGAGTGGCTTGCCAGCCATGTGACCGGGTGGGAGTGGCTTGCCAGTCATGTGACTGGGCGGGCGTGGCCAACTTGTTAAATGTTGTGAAACTCACTTAACAACGCTCTTGTTTAGCAGCAAAAATGTTGGGTCAGAAACTCTGGCATTTGAAGCACGCAAGTCTTAAAGCTGTCAAGTTACAAGACCCTTGCACCCCTAACCCTTTAGGGGAAAAAACCCCCCAGAGGTGTTCAAACTTTAAGACTTGTGGACCAACTCCTAGAATTGGTCTTGATGATGTACGGACGGGCGGAGGGAGGGAGCTGGAACTGGTTCTAAACGACACTGTAGATTTGTGGAACCTCTTCTATAGAAGAGGTTAGAACTGGCAGGAACCCACCCCTGGTCTGACCTAAGCTTAGTACACAAAATTATTTGCTACAACATCCTACCTGTCAATGACTACTTCAGCTTCAACCTCAATAATACACGGGTAAACAATAGATACAAACTCAAAGTAAACTGCTCCAAACCCGATTGCAGAAAATATGACTTTAGCAACAGAGTGGTCAACGCTTGGAATGCTCTACCCAACTCCATTGTTACATCCTCAAACCCCACATAACTTCAACCTCAAACTGTCTACCGTGGACCTCACCCCATTCCTAAGAGGTCCGTAAAGGGGGCATGCATAAGCGCCCCAGCCTGCCTTCTGTCCTTGTCCTACTGTCCCCATGTATTTGTACTCATTTCCCTTGTTCATGTCCATGTTTATACTTATACCTGTTATCTTGCACATGTTTGACAAACTAAATAAAATATAAATAAATAAATTTAGCATTGGGGACTTACAAACCGACACAGAACTGTGCAACACTGAAAATATTGAAGGACAACTTTGGAGCCAGAAATTAGTAGCTACGTTTATTCATACTGTCAGTATTGATAGCCCTCTTCTATGGATAAACTATGTTTAAAACATGCTAATGAAGGAATAACAGATGTAGATCAAATTTTATCTGTCAGGACATAAAGTACATAAATGTGAAACTACAAATGACAGGCGAAGAGAACGACAGGTCTGTAAAAGGGGGCGTGGATAAGCTCACCAGCGTGCCTTCTGTCCCTCTCCTATTGTTCACATTTATTTTGTACTCATTTCTTATGTATATACGTATACCTGCTTATAAACATACTGTACTTATATGTTTCTATGTTATATTCATACTTGTACTTGTTTTCTGAAAGATGCTTGACCAACCAAAATAAATAAATAAAAAATAAACTCACAAAGGCTCTGTGTCAAGACCGTAGTCCAGCAGATGGCATTAACATGCCAAGCATCTGAAATTCGGCGAAGTGAGAAGCGGGAGGCTGACAGCTCTTGCTCTGGGCTTCCGTCGTCATGAAAACAAAGCTGTATGGGTGTTTGCCTCTAGCAAAAAAAGAGCAATAAACGGAACTTCAAGGCAGAGAGGGAACGACTAGTCTGTTCATTAACGGGCTGGCCTTTTGAAGTCTTTTGGCTGGTTGGCACAGCGATTCTTTCCTTTTCCTTTTAGGTGGCATCGTGAGTTTGGGAAAAGCCTAGCAGCTTCTGAATCAAATTGCTGCAGTTCAATCAAATCAAAATCAGTGCAGTTCACCGAATGAATGAATAGAGATTTACCTGTGAATGGAGACATTTCCTTACAGCGAGAATAATTAGAATAGAATAGAACAGAATAGAATAATAGAAAGCAGGGGGGGGGTCAGCAAGTACGGACCGGTACGGGCGTACCGGTTGGTGAAATTTAGCGTGCCTTAGCGTGCCGGTTCTTCCGGAGGCCTCCCCAACAAGCCCACATGGCATGCGCTGCCCTCTTCTCTCTCTGATAGCCACCTCGTTTCCAATGAAGGTGGTGGGGAATCCATGAAGAGGGAGGAAATCGCAATGATTCCCCGTCCCCTTCCTTGGAAATGAGCCGGCTGTCAGAGGAGAGTGTGCGCCCGTGGGCTTGTCCAACAAATCCTCCCCTCCTGTTCCTTCCTCCGAGAGCTGCGGGCGGCAGGGAAAATGAGGTTTCCATGCCAGCCTCCCAGCTGGCAAAACAGAATTTTTCGCCAACTGGAAGGTATGTGTGTGAGAGAGATCGAGGGGGGGGGGGCAAGAGAGAAAGAGAGAGAAGGAAAGAGAAAGAGTAAGAGAGAAAAAAACGGAAGGAAGGAAGGAAGAGGAAGAGAAAGGAAGAAAGAAAGAAAGTAAGTAAGTGGGGGACAGTGACACAAGAAAGAAAGAAAGGAAGGAAGAAAAGGAAGGAAAGAAAGAAAGAGGGAGAGAGACATACAAGAAAGAAAGAAGGAAGAAAGAAAGGAAAGAAAGAAAGAAAGAAAGAAAGAAAGAAAAAGAAAGAACCTATGATCACAATTGAGCCCAAAATTTTGGTTGCTAAGCAAGAGCATTGTTAAATGAGTTTCACCACATTTTACAAGTTGGGCACTCCCACCCGGTCACATGACTGCCAAGCCACGCCTACAAAATAGGCCACACCTACAGAATAGGTTCTAAAAAAATTTGAAACCCACCACTGGTTGGAAGGGACCTCGTAGGTCCTCTAGTCCAACTCCCCACCCAAGCATTTCTGACAGATGGCAGTCCAGTCTCTTCTTGAAAGCCTCCAGGGATGAAGCTCCCACAACTTCTGAAGGCAACTTCTGTTCCATGGGTTGATTGTTCTCCCTGTCAGAAAATGTCTCCTTATTTCTACGTTAAATTTCTCCTTGTTCAGTTTCCATCTATTATTCCTTTATTCCTCTCAAATATTGATAGACTGCCATCATGTCTCCTCTAGTCCTTCTTTTCACTAAACTAGACATACCCAGTTCCTGCAACTGTTTTTCATATGTTTCAGCCTCCAGTCCCCTAATCATCTTGGTTGCTCTTCTCTGCACTCTTTCTAGAGTCTCAACAGAAATCATTACTAATTTTTTCAGTGCTGTTGTAACTTTGAACGGTCACTAAATGAACAGTTGCAAGGCAAGGACTGCCTGTAGTCCACCAACCCACCAACTTCTTCACAGTTAAGGATCTTAAGTGGTCGGCAACTTTCTGTGTGTCCTATCGTATCACCTCCACGCTTTATGAAAATTAAAGGATTCCTTTCAAGAACGGTATATCATTCCTTCTTTTATTACCTTGTTTGATGGAATTATTGATGGTACAGTTGTCACTCTTTGAATCTGTATGATTAATGATTGGATTCTATGAAGAAGGGGGAAGAAGATGGATAATGTTTCCAACCATTTTTTAAAAGAATGCACTTAAAAGGGGAGGGGGAACCTATTTTTATTTCGATTCAAGCTAGTCTCAACCTCCTGGGCATTTAAAAAAAATTAATACGGTAAACTTGTCGTAAATGCACAGAATAATCATCTAACATCATAGCTATGGGCTACCTAGCTAACACACAAAGAAAGGGCTTTATTGATTTATTTCTATTTATTTTTACTTTTAAAAACAAAACACATAAACAAATAAATATTTTTATGTCTAAACAATATATTTTATTACTAGCTGGATACCCGTGCTTCACAATGAAACTATGTGGTAGGCCTATGCAGGAGAAATTCAGTTCACAATCTGTTGGCTCAGTGATGGTCAGTGATTGAAACACATAAGGAAATATCGCTCCCACTGCCTTGAGTACGGAAGCAGTTCCATAGGTGGAAGGTGTAGACATTTTGGTGGGGTACCGGCGTTTAGTACTGTAAGGAGCCCCAGATCACTCCTGAGTGAAGGAGTGGACCATCTGCCAGTTTGAACTGAGGTAAGGGAATGTGAGGCAACTGGCAGTTGGAACAGAGTTCTTTTCAGGTGGGGAGGGGGAGTAGAACTCCTTAGCAACAGAGTGTGTTAATTAGTGTATAAGAAATACTAATGATCTGATGGTCATTTTGAAAAATCCTTTCTTAGCGAGCACCTAGAAGCCAAGAGGAACATACGTGCCAAGTTTCAAATTTGTAGGCTTTACGGTTCTGGAGATTTCGTGACGAGTGAGTGGTATTTGCCTTTTATATATATAGATTGTATTGTTTTAGCAGATACCAGAGAGCTGTTTTTACTTTTTCTTATTCATCTTTAGCATATGTCATCTTTTAAAAATGAAAACAGAGAGGCAGGGTTTAAAATGTAGGATTAGCAATGGAGTCAGTCAAATTCTAGTACCTCCCTAACTTAGGCTCTTCGGGAGATGGAGTAGACTACAGGAACCATTTGCACTACTCAGGTGACCCTGAGGACAGAGATAAACCTCCAAGTGGCCTCAGTGACACTCAAAAAGGATGCAAATGATCAGCTGCCTGCAAGGAGTATAAATCCTTCCATTCCCCACCATCCAGTTTCAGAGCTGAAGAAGCTTCTTGGATGAGAAGCGAAAAGTCTTCAAACACACACACACACACACACACACACACACACACACACACACACACGAAAGTCCAGTTGTCTCCTGAAAAGCACTTTTGGGACAGTTTTAAGTCACTCCCCCCCCATCTGTTCTAAGTGGTTCATAAATGAATGTTTGCACTTGTATTTTCCTCAGACAAAGGCAGTGTTGTACCATCACTCCACAGGTAATACCTCTTTGGTGTGTGTGTGTGTATGTGTGTGTGTGTGTGTGTGTGTGTGTGTGTGTGTGTGTGTGTGAGAGAGAGAGAGAGAGAGAGAGAGAGAGAGAGAGAGAGGGGTCACAACACATACATAAAACGAGTGCATCTTACAGGGGTGTCGTTGGCGTTAGAAGCACAAGGTGGAAGCCCAAATGGTGCCATCAACTTTGACTTGTTCTGTATGGGTGTTGCAAATTCTGCTTAGAGAAACAGCATTTGCATGCCAAGCAAATCTGAACAAAAGAACGATTTTCACACCTGGGATGCCTCATGTTTATAGAGAGCTGTGTTTTGAAGTAGCTGTACAAACCAGAGAAAAATAACCCTTAGTGCGAAAACTATATTCAAGACCGCTGTGCAATATTTCTGCAGAGTTTTACAAGCCATGCCTCGTGTCTCAGGCAAGTAATAATTCCGAGGCTTGCTTATTAAACAGAAATGTTCCCAACCCGAGGAATTATCTATCATTCTCTGTTTTGCTCTTCCTGTTACGTCTTCGGCGGAAAAGCTCAGAAATGTTCCCGCTTTAATATTCCCTTCCCTACCTGAACAGACCTGGCGTATTTATTCATCCTCGGCGAAGAAATCAATAACAGTGGATTCGGTGAGATTTATCATAGAACCCTGGGAAACTTTGGGGAGGTCTCGGGGGTACAGAGACGGTTAAGCAAATAAATAAACGTGGAGGCAATTTTAAAAGGCTCACCTCGGTCCCCACATTTGATGGGAAAATGCTTTATTTTAAAGCGAGCCAGTGCAGTGAGGCAGAAAGAATGAACCACCAAGAGCATGCCACGTCTCCTGCAGAAATAAAGATATGGTCTGCTTAGAACAGGGGTGTCCAAACTTGGGAACTTTAAGACTTTTGGACTTCAACTCCCAGAATTCCCCAGCCAGCCCCATGCTGGCTGGGGAATTCTGGGAGTTGAAGTCCACAAGTCTTAAAGTTCTCAAGTTTGGACACCCCTGGCTTAGAATATGATGAGATTAATTTTATTAATCTTTAAGGGTTCGGAAGACATTTTATTTATTTATTTATTTTCTCTCTCTGGGTCAGACGAATGCAGCCACGAAGCGGAAACCCAAATTCTGCACGTTAGCAAGAATCCATTGATTGGAACCCTAAACTAAAGGCGTGGTCCTACACATGGGAAGGCTGCCTCACCCCCAGAAGAATGAAATATTTGGGGAAATATTAAGAAAAAAGGCAGACTATTATATTTCCGTAAAGAAGAAAAGGAGAAACATGTTTTTAGAGGCAGAAAGCAGACCCCCAAATTCTTCCTTAAAAGCCCACAGCAGAGGCCAGCCCTTAAGGAGATAAAGAGATAATTGAAAGAGGAAGAGGATTATCTAGATGGCTCCATCCATAAGCAAAGCAAACGCTGCCGGCAGAAGCCCATTCAAGGCAGGGTATTTCAAAACTCCTTGCAGCAAAGTTTGACAGCCAACAAAGGCAGAATGGTAGGATTGGAGCAAGCAACCTCCCACCCAAGATCCAGTGCAGGACGAAAGCCATTAGATACAACAGGAATTGCCCAACGCTCTTTCAGAACTCAAGTTCCACCATTGAACACACACACACACCAAGTAGCATTTCAGGACCTGTATAAAAATCCTGGCACTCATCTTGTTAATTGTTCAGCTGGCCCAGAAATGCACACTGTCTTTGTATGTGGTTCGGTTCATCATTAAACTTTTTTCCCAATCAGAATAGAAATAGAAGAAGAGAGTTGGAAGGGACCTTGGAGGTCTTCTAGTCCAACCCCCTGCTTAGGCAGGAAACCCTACACCACTTTAGACAAATGGTTGTCCAACATCTTCTTAAAGACTTCCAGTGTTGGAGAATTCACAACTTCTGGAGGCAACTTCTGTTCCACTGATTAATTGTTCTCACTGTCAGGAAATTTCTCCTTAGTTCTAAGTTGCTTCTCTCCTTGATTAGTTTCCACCCATTGCTTCTTGTTCTGTCCTCAGGTGCTTTGGAGAATAGTTTGACTCCCTCTTCTTTGTGGCAACCCCTGAGAAATTGGAAGACTGCTATCATGTCTCCCCTAGTCCTTCTTTTCATTAAACCAGACATACCCAATTCCAGAAACGGTTCTTCATATGTTTTAGCCTCCAGTCCCCTAATTATCGTTGTTGCTCTTCTCTGCACTCTTTCTAGAGCCTCAACATCTTTTTTACATCGTGGTGACCAAAACTGGATGCCGTATTCCAGGTGTGGCCTTACCAAGGCCTTATAAAGTGGTATTAACACTTCACAGGATCTTGATTCTATCCCTCTGTTTATGTAGCTTAGAACTGTGTTGGCTTTTTTGGCAGCTGCTGCACACGGCTGGCTCATATTTAAATGGTTGTCCACTAGGACTCCAAGATCCCTCTCACAGTTACTACTATTGAGCAAGGTGCCACCTATACTGTACCTGTGCACTTCGTATTTCTTGCCTATATGTGGAACCTTACTCTTTTCACCATTGAATTATATTTTATTAGACAGTGCCCAATGTTCAAGTTTGTCAAGATCCTTCTGTATCTTCAGCCTATCTTCTGGAGTGTTGGCTATTCCTGCTAGCTTGGTGTCATCTGCAAATCTGCAAATTTGATGAGTTCTCCATCTATCTCCTCAGCCTTCGTCTGATTTTATTCCCGGCTCGGACCTGAACCAGATGGCTCCAAACAATGGCTAGTCCTCAGCTTTTATTAGTACTTAAGTTATGAGAACAATTGTTAGTAAGGCCACCCATCCAGTTTTGATCAACGCATTACAAAAAAAATAAAGGTTGTTGAGATTTTGGAAAAAGTGCAAAGAAGAGCAACTAAGATGATTCAAGGTCTGGAGGCTAAAACATATGAGGAATGTTTTTTTTCAAAAAGGTTTTTTTTTTAATTTTTATTCTCTTACATACAGTTACAGGCATACATTCTTTTCGCTCCCTCCCTTCTCTACTTCCTTCCTTCCTCCTCTCCTTTCTCTTTCCTTCCTCCCTTGTCTTTCCCCTACTCCTCTCTTCCTCTTCCCCCTCCTACCCTCTTCCCTTCTCTTTCTATCCCTTTCATCCTTCCTCTCCTTTCCTCTTTCTTTCTTTCTTTCTTTCTTTCTTTCTTTCTTTCTTTCTTTCTTTCTTTCTTTCTTTCTTTCTTTCTTTCTTTCCTCCCCTCCCCTTCCCTCTCTTCTCCTCCTCTTTTCCTTTCCTTTTCTGTTGTTGTGGTTATCTCTTTTCAATTCTCAACTGGTGTATTTTCGGGATGGTATTCCCGCAAACCCACTTATAATTTTATGCTTGTCCTTTCCTATTCCCTTTTCTTCGCTATCATGTCCTAACTATTTTTTTTCTCTATGCCTCATTCTTGAACATATACCGGTATATTAATATGAATATAAAACATAGGAGGAACGTTGAAGTCCACAAGTCTTAAAGTTACCTAAGTTTGGAGACCCCTAGAAGTAAAGGGCTAGAGGAAAGATGCAAAGAATAAGAAAGCAATAAAGAGAGGAAAAAAAGGTTAAGAGATCAGAAAATAAACACAAAACCGCAGAATTAACAAGAGGGGAAAAGTGTAAGATAGATTGTATATAAAATAGTACGGAATAAGAAATATTAGGCCTGGCCTAATTCCCAATTTTAGTCCCTCAAGCCTGCATTTTTAAGTTTTTTAGGGGTATGTTTTTAGTTGCTTTTAATTTTTACTTTTTTGTACAGCTGTATTAGGTTTAATTCGTTTTTAAGGGTATAGGATATTTATCTTTTGTATCTGTTTTAATGAGACGCCTGTACACCGCCCCGAGTCCCTTCGGGGAGAGGGGGCGGTCTATAAATCCTGAAAAATAAAATAAAATAAATAAATAAGAGAAATATATGTATATAGAAGGATATAAGATGTATGTTGCATTTTTGCTGATAAATAAATGAAGGGAGACTAGTATAGATCTATTTCAAGCTATATATATATATATGCTGGTCTTGTTATATTCGGGTCTTTTCCCGTGTAAGATTGTTATCTTACACAGGAAAAGACCCGAATACAACAAGACCAGCAGATAGATAGACAGACAGACAGATAGATAGATAGATAGATAGATAGATAGATAGATAGATAGAAAGGTATATATGTATGGATAAAAGGAATATAATGGATATTTGAAGATGCAAAAATGTTGCAAAGATGATATGAATGTTTATTAAAAAATAAAAAAAATAAAAAAATATTAATATAAAACATACGAGGACCATTGAAGTCCACAAGTCTTAAAAGTTGCCCAAGTTTGGAGATCCTTATAAGTAGAGTCATAAATAGTGGGATGAGGAAAGAGCAGATGTGAGTCAAATGGAGAGAAGGTGCTTGCTGGGTGAATAAATCATGAAGCTTGCAAGAAGTCTAATTAGGAAGATGGGAAGCTGTTCTGTGCAAAGGCCAGGGATCCATCTAAGTAAATAACATGGACTGATAATCCTCGGGTGTTTCTGGTCGGAAATTTTCCAGCCCCACCGATGATCCTGAACAGGAAAAGGAGTTGGGCAATTCTTTCTGCCTTCAGAATGGCAGCCTTGAATTGAATAGAAGTATGTCGCTGTGAGGTCCTTGGGGCTCTCTGAGCTTTTGCTGTTTTCTTGCAGACATTCCATTACCCAACTAAGTAACATCATCAGCGTTAGAGGGAGGAATGAAGCGTCTGCCGGGAAACACCAAGCTTGGAGAGCATCAACGACCCCAGAGTTCAACCCTGAGCTACAAACATTCTCTTCTATTGATAAATAGGTTGCTGTAGTTGATATGATTAATAAGACTTGCAAGAAAAAGTTGCCAAATGTCCTCCTCTTTTCTTAGGATCACTGTTAGAGGTAGAAATATCCTTTGATGGAACAATCTTTCTTTCTTTTTTTCCTTCTTTCCTTCCTTCCTTCCTTCTTTCTTTCTATTTTCCCTTTCCTTCCTTCCTTCACTTTCCTTCTGTCTTTCCTTCCTTCCTTCTTTTTCTTTCTTTCTTTTTCTTTCTCTTCCTTCTCCTTCTTTCCCTTCCTTCTCTCCTTCCCTCCCTCCCTCCCTCCTTTCTTTCTTTCCCTTTTTTCCTCCCTTCTCTCTTTCCTCCTGTCTTCTCTCTCTCTCTCTTTCTTTCTTTCTCTTCCTCCTCCTTCTTTTCCTTCCTTCCTTCACTCATGCTCTCTCTCTCTTTCTTTTTTCCTTCTCTTTCCTTCCTTCCTTCTGTCTTCTTTCTTTCCTTCCTTCTGTCTTTCCTTCTCTTCCCTTCCTTCCTTCCTTCCTCTTCCTACTCCTTTCCCTCCCTCCCTCCCCTCCCTCCCTCTTTCTTCTTTCTTTCTTTCTTTCTTTCTTTCTTTTTTCTTTCTTTCTCTCTCTCTATCTCTCTCTTCCTTCTCTTTCCTTCCTTCTCTCCTCCCTCCCTCCCTCTTCTCTTTGATTGAAAAGTGCACTGAAACAGGAAGATGTGTTAATAAAGCTGGTTTATTATGGAAAGCGGTTTCCATGGAAAATGATGTCATTTGGGGTAAAATGGGGAAGACACCTTGTCATATCAAACTAACTATTACAGGTGATGTTTTGGTCCTTCACGGTGAAATCTCAGCAAAACATGAACAACTGGCATGGAAATAGCTACAGGTGAAAACATATTAGAAATGAGAGATCCTTAGTGCTCTCTGAGCTTGGTTGTTTTGTTGCAGATGTTTCATTACCGGACTAGGCAATATCATCAGTGTTACTGCATGCATTAGCATTGATGATATTATCTAGTTTGGGTAATGAAATGTCTTCAAGAAAACAACCAAGCTCACAGAGCACCAAGGACCCCACAGTTCTCCTCCTCCTCCTCTTCCTCCTCCTCCTACCTCTCTTCCTCCTCCAACCCCACTCTCTTATAGCACTGATGATGTTACCTAGTTGGGTAATGAAAGGTCTGCAAGAAAGCCACCAAGCCCAGAGAGCACCAAGGTCCTCACAGTCCTCCTCCTCCTCCTCCTCCTCCTCCTCCTCCTCCTCCTCCTCCTCCTCCTCCTCCTCCTCCTCCTCCTCCTCCTCCCACCCTCTTCCTCCTCCTCCTTTTTCCATTCCACAGACCCAACCCCCTTCTAGCACTGATGATGTTGCCTAGTTGGGTAATGAAACGCCTGCAAGAAAACAACCAAGCTCAGAGAGCACCAAGGACCCCTCGTGTCAACCCTGATGTCAGCGTTCCAAGTAATGCACCCATTGAAAGCAGAACTCTGAGGCAGGTGGACTCCTCAAAGAACATGCGTCTTGGGTACATCATATCGGCACAGCTGGTGAAAACCAACTCTAACAGTTCCCACGGTTTTCATCTAAGTAAAAGAGTAAAAATCCCCCCTCCCAGGTTTCCCCAATCACATTGTCCAGTGAAGATGGATGGCACAGGCTCCCCTCCTCCTTCCAACAGCCACCTGTTACAAATGACCTTGGTTCCCACTTTTGGGAACCAAGGTCAACTTTTTGTTTGTCAACAAAACCAAGGGAAAACTTTTTGCTTTGACTGTAGCCGGGCTATCTACTTCCACCCCCTCCTCCCCCCCTCTCAGATTTCGTAGAAACTATGAGGCAGCACAAGATGGCTTCAGCCAGTTTTGCTTCAGAGTTTGACACCTGAGCTACAAATATTCTCCTTTATTGATAGTGTTGAGTTCTGAGGAGCCTGGCCAGCAGAGGGCGTTCGGAGGAAGCCCTCTGATTGGCCAAGGCGCGCGCTCCAGCCGGCGGGAGAATTTAAGGTTTCCTATTGGTTCTACCGGCTGACAGCTGTAAGTATAAATAGCTGTCAGCCGGATCGCGTTTTGTCCGTTGTCAGTTAGCCTGTTCCTAATAAACTACGTTGAACTGACCGCTGCCTCAGTCTCCTCACTACGGATTCAACACTGGCGACGAGGACGGGCGACACGGACCCCTTCGTCGTGCCACCAATGGCTACCTCTGCCGCTTTTTCGCCTTTCAGGCCAGAGGCTGAGGCTTGGGAAGCGTTTCTAGAGAGATTCGATTGCTTCCTCATAGCCCATGACCTCATAAACCTCTCTCAGGAGAGAAAACGCGGCATCTTCCTAAACTACTGCGGCGCGGAGATGTTCGCCACTGCTAGGGCTCTAGCTGCCCCAGAACCAGCAAATTCGCTGCCGTGGGAAGACCTGATGACTCGCCTCAAGCATCATTACGAGCCCGCGCCGTCCCGTTTCGCCCGCCGACAGTACTTTCGACGTTGCATCCAGAAAGAGGGCCAAACCATTGCCCAGTACGTCGCTGCTCTTCGGGCTGAGGCGAGTCTGTGCGAGTTCAGCGACCTAGAAGAGGCGCTGCTGGAGCAGTTTATCTATGGGCTCCGCGATGTAAAACTACATCGCCGCATTCTCGCACGACCAGAACTGACTCTAAAAATCGCGGTCGATGATGCCAGAGCCTATGAGATGGCTGACCAATCCACCCCAGATTTCAGCCACCTCAGCCAGCACCCTCACGCTGCCTATGTACCGCCTTCCCCATACGCGCCTTCCACCGCCTCATACGCGCATTCGACAGCATCTACTTTTCAAAATGAAGTCGATCAGGCCGTCGACCGCCTCCAGTCGCTCACCACCAGAGACGGACGTCAATGCCTGAGTTGTGGCGGCCGCCACCAACGATCTCAATGCCGATTCCGTCAAGCTCTTTGCCACAATTGCGGCCGAAAGGGCCACCTGGCTGCCGTGTGCCGCTCCGCGCCTCCTGACAGAAGACCCGCACAACAACCCCCTCACACTCCCCGAAATCCAGCCAATTTCCCTGGCCGTCGCCAAAACTCCCTCACCGTTGGCGACCCGGCCGCTGCTTTCCCTGAATGGCTGGTGGACTCGGCCTCTTCCTCTGCGGAGGGCCGAGGTAAGCTGCACATTCCAATTACCTTAGAGGGAGTGACAACATCCATGGAGGTGGACACGGGATCGGCTAGGTCCATAATGTCATGGGACACATTTCACTCTTTGCTACCTAAAATCCAGCGATCTAGCCTATCGCCCCCAGACTGTCGCTTACGTGACTACCAGGGGAACTCCATTGAATTGCTGGGTTGTGGCAGATTTAAAGTTGCCTATGGTTCCCGCCACGCCAGGCTCCCGCTCCTCATAGTAAAAAACCCTCTATCCTCTTTGCTAGGCTTAGATTGGTTTAGGGCACTAGGGCTCTCTATAGCGGGGGTGCATTCCTTACTTCCCTCTCCTCTTCCCTCTTCTAATTCTCCCTCTTCTCTCCTAACTGAATTCGCTGACGTTTTCAGCCCCTCCCTGGGTTGCTATACAGGTTCCCCCATTTCCCTGAACCTCGACCCTTCTGTAGCCCCCATACGCTTGAAGGCTCGCCGTCTGCCGCTGGCTCTTAAAGCCAAGGTGGACGCGGAACTAGATAAGCTTCTCCGCCAAGGCATATTGGAACCCGTGGATTTTTCTCCATGGGAAACTCCAATAGTAGTCCCCCTTAAGTCCGACGGATCCGTGAGGATCTGCGCGGACTTTAAATCTACATTAAATAAAGCCCTACAAGCGCATCCCTATCCTGTGCCCGTGGTGCAGCATGTTCTGCACACACTAGGCAATGGGCGCATTTTCGCAAAATTAGACCTCGCGCAGGCGTATCAGCAGCTGCCCGTTGACGAGCCCACCGCGCTTGTGCAAACCATAGTAACCCACCGCGGGGCTTTCAAATGTCGAAGGCTGCAATTCGGAGTCAGCGTGGCCCCGGGAATTTTCCAAGGATTAATGGAGCGCCTGCTCCATGCCATTCCCGGAGTCACCCCGTACTTCGATGATGTCTTGATTGCAGCCCCCGACACTGCGAGCCTCGTTCAGACGCTGCGCGTTGTCCTCCAGCGCTTCCGCGCTGCGGGACTCCACTTAAAGCCCGAAAAATGCCAACTGGGGGTCTCTGCTGTAACCTTCCTAGGTTACCGCATCGATGCCGCGGGCATCCACCCCGATCCGCATAAACTTAACGCCATCCTAGCTGCCCCCCCACCCCAATCTAAAGCAGAGCTACAGGCTTTCCTGGGGCTTCTAAATTTTTATGCTTCTTTCATTCCCCACAAAGCTTCCCTAGCCGAACCCCTTCACCGCCTCTTGGACTCCAAAGTCCCTTGGAGCTGGAGCAGCCGCGAAGCGCAGGCGCTCGCGGCTGTCAAGCAATCCCTCACCACTCCTCCAGTCCTCGCCCAGTATGACGAGTCCCTTCCATTAACTTTAGTTTGTGACGCCTCTCCTTTTGGGGTGGGCGCTGTTCTTAGCCATTCCTTTCCTGATGGCTCGGAGCGTCCCATAGCGTTTTACTCCCGCACCTTATCAAGGCCTGAGCGCAATTACAGCCAGCTTGATAAGGAGGCGCTGGCTGCCGTTGCGGGAGTAAAGCGCTTCCATCACTACCTATACGGACGTCACTTCTCCCTCATTACGGATCACAAGCCCCTTCTAGGTATCATTGCCGGGGATCGCCCCACTCCTCCCATCCTCTCCCCGCGCATGTTAAGGTGGCTTGAATTCCTTTCTGCCTATTCCTATACTCTTGCCTATCGCCCTGGCGGCCATATATCCCACGCAGACGCTTTGAGCCGCTGCCCCTTGCCAGTGCCCATCCTTGACCCAGCTCCTACTATTCAAGTCTCCCTAATTGATGACTTGTCCCTTCCTATGTCCGTCTCGGACATAGCTGCGGCGTCTGCTACCGACCCTGTCATTATCCGAGTTATGGCCGCCGTAACTCGAGGATGGGCAGCTTACTCTACAGACCCCCTCCTCCTGCCGTTTTTCCGCCGCCGTTACGAACTTTCAGTAACGCAGGATTGCCTCCTCTGGGGCACCCGCGTCGTAATTCCCTCGTCCTTGCGCGCCTCTGTGCTGTCTCGCCTCCATGACGGCCACCCAGGCATTGTCCGAATGAAGGCCCTTGGCCGCGGATATGTCTGGTGGCCGTCTATGGATGCGGACATCGCATCCTACGTCCAAGTTTGTTCTGCCTGCCAGCGAGTGCAGGCTGCCCCCCCCACTGCACCTCCCCGCGAGTGGGAACAACCTTTAGGCCCATGGAGTCGATTGCACGTCGACTTCATGGGTCCCATTGATGGCCATTCCTTCCTAGTTGTGGTAGATGCATGGTCCAAATGGGTTGAGCTATTCCCCATGACCTCTACCACCTCCACGGCCACTATCCGCGTTCTCAATTCCCTGTTTACAACCCATGGGCTGCCCGATGTTATCGTTTCCGATAACGGGCCCCAATTCGCCTCCTCCGAATTCTTTTCTTTCCTCACCTCCCTGGGCATCCGCCATGCCCCAATATCACCATATCACCCGGCCAGCAATGGCCTGGCGGAACGTGCGGTCCGTTCCGCAAAAGATGCTTTTGCCCGTATGGCAGCACTACCCTGGCCAGACCGCATTCACACGTATCTCCGTACCCAACACACCACCCCTTGTTCATCCACGGGCAAAGCCCCCTCTGAGCTACTCATGGGTCGCCGCCTCAGGTCTACTTTAGACCGTCTGCATCCCCTCTGTTCTTCCCCCCCCTTTCACCCTCCCACCTCCCCGAGATCTTTTCTAGTGGGGGAGGAAGTTTTCGTCCGGAATTATGCGGGGGAACCCAAATGGGTGCCTGGAAAGATCTCAGATGTAACAGGACCCTGCTCTTACAGGGTCCTCCTCAACGATGGGAGATCTTGGAGGCGCCATGTAGACCTGTTGCGGCGACGACCGGCAGAAGTTCCCGGAATTGCAACCAGAGGACAGAAACAGCCAGGCCCTAACAACGCCGCCTGCCGGCCCAACTGCACAAAAAACTCTAGCTCCGAGTCGGCGCAGGTTGCCCCCGGTGCGTTTGGTTCCTTACCTGTTCTGACGCATCCATCTCCTAGGGTTGGGCCTGTAGCGGCCGCTCCTCCAGGGCCTCGTCACACGGGCGGGGCCGACACTCCTTCCTCCTCGAACGCCACACCAACTATGCCAAGGCGTTCCCAGCGCGTGCGCAGACGACCAAGATATTTGGAAGATTACGCATGCGCAATCCGGGGGAAAGGGGTGTTGAGTTCTGAGGAGCCTGGCCAGCAGAGGGCGTTCGGAGGAAGCCCTCTGATTGGCCAAGGCGCGCGCTCCAGCCGGCGGGAGAATTTAAGGTTTCCTATTGGTTCTACCGGCTGACAGCTGTAAGTATAAATAGCTGTCAGCCGGATCGCGTTTTGTCCGTTGTCAGTTAGCCTGTTCCTAATAAACTACGTTGAACTGACCGCTGCCTCAGTCTCCTCACTACGGATTCAACAGATAGTAAGTTAAAGGTTCCCCCTCACATGCTCTAGGGGGCGGTGCTTATCTCCATTTCAAAGCCAAAGAGCCAGCGGTGTCCAAAAACGTCTCCGTGGTTATGTGGCCGGCATGACTAAACGCTGAAAGAGCACAGAATGCTGTTCCCTTCCCACCAAAGGTGATTCCTATTTTTCTACTTGCATTTTTATGTGATTTCGAACTGCTGGGTTGGCAGAAGCTGGGACAAGTAACAGGAGCTCACTGTGTTATGCAGCACTAGGGATTCGAACTGCCAAACTCCTGACATTTCTGATTGATAAGCTCTGCGTCTTAGCCACTGAGCCACCCTATTATTGATAGTAGAGATTGTAAAATTCAACAATGAATGGCTATAGGCAGTCCTCGACTTATAGCCGTTGACTTAACAACCATTTAAACTTACAACATCATTGAAAAAAGTGATAGGACCATCTTTTAGGTTCTTCTCCAGTCAGTCCTTCCTTCTCATTCAGTGGCCAACGTATTTGAGCTTCAGCTTCAGGATCTGTCCTTCCAACGGACAGTCAGGGTTGATTTCCTTTAGGATTGGATTTCCTCGCAGTCCATGGGACTCTCAAAAGACTTCTTTAGCACCATAATTTGAAAGCATCCATTCTTCGGTTCTCACGGCCATACATTACTACTGGAAAAAACTATAGCATTGACCATATGGACTTTCTCCAAATAATACTTGGAAGAAAATGTCTACGTAGATTCTCCATCCTCCAGGTCTTGGTTGTCCCAAAGGTGCTGTTTCAAGAGGCAACTGGACTTTCTTGGCTTTTCTTTGAAGATGTTTCGCTTCTCATCCAAGAAGCTTCTTCAGCTCTGACTGGATGGATTTATATTCCTTGCAGTCAGCTGGTCATTTGCATCCTTCTAGAGGGTCGTTGAGGCCACTTGGAGGTTTTATCTGTGTCTTCAGGGTCACTTGAGTGGTGCAAATGGTTTCTGTAGTCTGCACTTTTTCCTCTGGAAATCCATTCCTACTCCCACCCCATTCCAAGGGTCTTCACCCCAAACTATATAGCTAAAAGTCTGTAGAGATTCTCAGTCATCCAGGTCATGCTTGTCCCAAAGGTGCTTTTTCAAGAGGCAAATGAACTTTCTTGTTCTTTCCTCCTGGAAAACATTTCACTTCTCATCCAAGAAGCTTCTTCATTTCTAACTGAATGGTGGGGAATAGAAAGATTTAAGTTCTTTGCAATCATCTGGTCTGCAGATAAATCCCCAAGTGGCCTCAATGGATGCCTACCTTCAGAGTGCTAATGATCAGATGACTGCAAAGAATATAAATCCTTCCATTCGAAGGAGCTTCTCGGATGAGAAGTGAAACATTTTCAAAAAAACAACAACCAGAAAGTCCAGTTGCCTCTTGAAAAAGCATCTTTTGGGGACTTGGAAGAAAATATCGACAGAAGAGAATCAATGACCTTCCATTTCACTTGTGATGGTATCTTGATGGTCCTAGCTGACCATGGATGGAAATAAAAGGTTTGGTTTTCTTCTGGTTTTTGCTCTCAAGAAAGTCCACAAAGTCCTTCCAAGTACGTAGGAAGTCATGGACAAGTGACTCATCCAGGAAGGCCTCGTGTCAGGCCTGCAGTCATTTTGCTTTTGGACGTTAGGCCTGGCGCACTTTCTATTATTCTACTATGCATTTTCTATTGTGGGAAAACAGGAAGATATTACAGAGTTGGGTGATATGTAGCCATAACAAAATTCTTTCTAGAGAGCCAAGGTCATCTTCTGTCTCTGCACCTGGCCAGGTGGGTGGAACTGCCAGCATGGCAGTGGGAGATTGGACCATGTGATGGACTTGTGGGTGTGGGGGCAAGATCTTGAACTTTCAACTAGGTGGGGAAAACCGGGAAGCTTTCAGATTCGGGTTTTTCCAGATGTGCCATCATGGCTCTCTTAATAAATTGGAACTTTAAGCAATACTTTGCCTTGGATTCTGCTTTAATTTTGGATGCTATTTGGAACCCTGACACCTTGACTCCTGAACGTTGAGTGTTGGAAACCCAAGGAAGGGGAGAACAAGGAGAAACATCTGAGCAGATGGCAAACATGCAACGGGTTAGGAGGGGCAGATCAACAGCTTTGGAGGCTGCGCCTGGGATATGATGACAAGTTGGCATTTATTCCTGTCAGCAGTCAGTGGAACATCTGCCTCTCCCTGATGCTTCGATGGGGTCAGTTATGAGCCATCATCATTTTTTTGTCTACGCAGAAGACTCTTCATCTTGAGGAGAAAAAGGTTCTTCTCCTTATGTTTCAGCCTCTTTCCTTAATTAGGCTTAATGATGTTCTTTTTCAGCCTACCGCTTGCTGGAACAGCTGTCGGGAGAGCAGGAAACTTTTTTCTTCTTCTTCTCCAAGTTTAATGACACATCAATTAGGACCAAAGGTAGCATCTGCAAGAGTAGCTCCTTACAAGTTACCAGGCTGGCCTTCCGTGTGACGGAATTTCATTGGTGGCTGAGGAAAAACCCGCGTCGTCTTCTAGAAATGGGAAGAAACGGGAGGAAGGACAGCGAGGGCGGGAAGAGAATCCTGTTTGACCTGGAAAGAAGTTGGCCTTTGAGAACGGAACTCAAACAACAGCATGACCATCTCATCGCTGGAGGTTTTTAAGAAGAGACTGGACAGCCACTTGTCTGAAATGGTTATAGGCAGAGGTGGGATTCAGCCGGTTCGGACCGGTTTGGGCGAACCGGTTGTTAAAATTATGCCGAGTTCGGTGAACCGGCTAATCCCACCACTGGCTGGCCCCACCCAAAACCCATTTTTGGAGCAATTTCTTTTTCATTTTCAGGCTGTGTTTCAGCCCTTTGTCAAGCCATTTTTCAGGCCATTTTGGATGTTCAGTAGTAGTAAATAAATAGAGAGGGAAATTGTAACTTGTTGAGTCACCTGTTTGACACAAGTGGCTGGGAGGCAGGGCTGGGTACAGGGGTGGGATTCTATTGGTTTGGACCAGTTTGGACCGGTTTGGACTGGTTTGGGCAAACCAGTAGCTCCGACTATCAGCTGGGAGCAAACCACTCTGACTTGGAAGTGGGCCCGCCTGCCTGCCCCTGCGCTAGACTCACCTATATTTCCTTTTCCGAAGCCCAGCTGATCGGCGTGGCAGAGTGGATTCCTGCACCTCAGCTGTTTTCCTCGCCAGCAGTAATGCAGAAGGTAAGTTGTCTGTAAACTGTGCATGCGTGCACAACGGGCATCAAGCATGTGCACATGCAAAGCGCACACTCAGCAAACTGGTTGTTAAACGGTAGGATCCCACTCCTGATTGGGTGTGATAAGTGACATCGAGTTGGCCATGCCCACCCAGTCACATGACCATCTGACCATGCTTACCCAGCCAGTCATTAGGGCAGAGAACTGGTTGTTAAATTATTTGAATCCCACCACTGGCTATAGGGTCTCCTGCTTGAGCAGGGGGTTGGACTAGAAGACCTCCAAGATCTAACTTAACTACCTGGGCTAGTTAAGATGTGGAGACTCTAGAAAGAGTGCAGAGAAGAGCAACAAAGAGGATTAGGGGACTGGAGACTAAAACATATGAAGAATGGTTGCAGGAACTGGGTATGTCTAATTTAATGAAAAGAAGGACTAGGGGAGACATGATAGCAGTCTTCTAATATCCCAGGGGTTGCCACAAAGAAGATTTGGGAGTCACGCTATTCTCCAAAGCACCTGAAGGCAGGACAAGAAGCAATGGGTGGAAACTAATCAAGGAGAGAAGCAACATAGAACTGAGAAGAAATTTCCCGACAGTTAGAACAATTAATCAGTGGAACAGAAGTTGCCTCCAGAAGTTGTGAATGCCCCAACACTGGAAGTCTTTAAGAAGATGTTGGATAGCCATTTGTCTGAAACAGTATAGGGTTTCCTGCCTAGGCAGGGGGTTGGACTAGAAGACCTCCAAGGTCTCTTCCAACTCTGCTATTGTATTGTATTGTATTGTAAGTTCATAAAACCTATTTAACCAAGGAGTGCTCTCATGGTCTGTAGACCAATTCTGCTATAAATTTTGAAAGTCTTAGGTACAAGTATTCTTCCTTTGTTAAGAAATCAGCTGTAACAGATCTAGGCTAGCTAAGTTCATAAAAGGTACGGATGAAGGTGAATATACTTCCCAGCTGGTTTCCTGACTGGCTCAAGGGTGATTCAGCCTTCTATCCTTCTGAGGTAACATAAAATGAGGACCCAGATTGGTGGGGCTACTACGCTGACTGTTAACCACTTAGAAGGACTGTAAAACACTATGAAGCAGTATATAAATCTTAGCGCCATTGCGGAGGAAGGAAGGAAGGAAAGAGGGAGGAAGGAAGGAAGGAAGGAAAAAAGAAACAGGGTGGGAATTAGGAAGGAAGGAAAGAGGCAAGGAAGGAAGGAAGGAGGGAAGGAGGGAGGAAGGAAGGAAGGAAGGAAGGAAGGAAAAAAGAGACAGGGTGGGGATTAGGAAGGAAGGAAAGAGGAAAGGAAGGAAGGAGGGAGGGAGGAAGGAAGGAAAAAAGAGACAGGGTGGAGATTAGGAAGGAAGGAAAGAGGAAAGGAAGGAAGGAGGGAGGGAGGAAGGAAGGAAAAAAGAGACAGGGTGGAGATTAGGAAGGAAGGAAAGAGGAAAGGAAGGAAGGAAGGAAGGAAGGAAGGAAGGAAGCCAGGAAAGAAGCCAGGAAGGAGCTGTGGAGGCACAGTGTTAGAATGCAGCATTGCAGGCTGACTCTGCCGACTGCCAGCAGTTCGATCCTGAATGCTCAAGGTTGACTCTGCCTTCTAGCCTTCCAAATTCAGCAAAATGAGGACCCAGATTGGCGAGGGTACTATGCTGACAGTTAATCGCTTAGAGAGGGCTGTAAAGCACTACGAAGTGGTATATAAATCTAAGAGCTATTGCGGAGGAAGGAAGGAGGGAGGGAGGGAGGGAAGGAAGGAGGGAAGTAAGTAAGTAAGTAAGTCAAGAAGGAGCTGTGGAGGCACAGTGTTAGAATGCAGCATTGCCGTCTGACTCTGCCGATTGCCAACAGTTTGATCCTGACCGGCATTGCAGTTTGACTCAGTCTTTCGTCCTTCCGATGTCGGTTAAATGAGGAGCCAGATTGTTAGTGGCAAGAGGCTGACTCTATAAACCTATTAGAGGGGGCTGTAAAGCACTATGAAGTGGTAGATAAGTGCTATTGCTATTTGAAATTCTGCTCCCTACTGTTGTTGCAACTCAAGAACTACCGTTAGTAGATAATAACTTTGTTTAATTTTAAAAGATAATCTTTTGGGGTTTTTTTTTACACCTCCACCCCCACCCAAAACAAATAGAATGACTAAATCAGTTTTTTTAAACATTAATATCTCTTGAGTCAAAATGAGCATTCTCAAATTTCAATTTATTTATTTTTTAGCTGCAATGGTTGCGCTCTTGTCCTTTTTCTCTGTTGAATGGAATGAATGGAGGGAGGGAGGGAGGGAGAGAGAATAGATACATGTTAGAATGAATGAGCTGGAAGGGACCTTGGAGGTCTTCTAGTCCAGCCCCCAGCTCAAGCAGGAAAACCTACAGTATACTATTTCAGATAAGTGACTCTCGTCTTGAAAACATCCAGTGATGGAGCATTCACAACTTCTGGTGGCAAGCAGTTCCACTGGTTTATTGTCCTCACAGTTAGGAAGTTTCTCCTTAATTCCAGGTTGCTTCTCTCCTTGATTGGTTTTCATCCATTGTTTCTTGTTCCACCCTCAGGTGCCTTGGAGAATAATTTGACCCCCTCTTCTTTGTGGCAACCCCTCAAATACGGGAACATGGCTATCATGTCGCCCCTAATTTTTCTTTTCTTTAGACTAGCCAAGCCCAAATCCTGCAGCCGTTCTCCGTATGTTTTAGTCTCCAGCCTTCAATCATTTTAGTTGTTCTTCTCTGAACTTTTTCCAAAGTCTCAACATTATTATTTTTTTGGTAGTATGGTGACAAAATCACTTGCAGCATTCCAGTATTCCGTTGTTTGCGAGTGCTGGAAACAAAGGTGATCTTTCTTACCTGTCATTTTAAAATAGAAGATGGCAGAATTTTTATGAGTGTCCCGTTTGAATGGCAGGGGATATCCGTCTTCCTAAGCACTGGCTATCAACCCAGTTAATCATGCATCAAATCATTATCGCTCATTAGGACCAACAATGGAAACTTAACCGCTCCGCACCAATTTTAGAATCAGAGCACATCGGATGCTCTGTATTAATCACAGTTTCCACCCCAAAAAAAGGAACATTTTCATTACAGAACCAGTAGAGTGGTGACCATAACACTCGTGTCAGCTCCAGATGGCATATATGCCCCCCGGCTTTAAATAAATATTAAATCATGTATTTAAATAAAACTTTTGTAATCAGATTGGGGTGGATATAAACAGAAGAAAACATCAGTGGGTGACTTCAGACGGCTTTAGATGGTGGAAAGGGGGTCAACCCAAAGAACGTGTGTGTGTGTGTGTGTGTGTGTGTGTGTGTGTGTGTCAACCTATTCTCCAAAGCACCTGAAGGCAAGGCAAGAAGCAACAGATGGAAACTCATCAAGGAGACAACTAACCTAGAATGAAAGAGAACAATTATTCAACGGAATGACTTCCCTCGATAAGTTGTAGGTGCTCCAACACTGTAAGTTCTTAAGAAGAGATTGGACAACTACTTTTCTGAAATAGTATGTAGGGACTTCTGCTTCAGCAGGGGGTTAGATTAGAAGAACTCCAATAGATAGAGGGACAGGCAGATAGATGGATAGACAGATAGATGGATAGACAGATAGACGGATAGACGGATGGATGGATGGATGGATGGATAGATCTAGGTATGGAGATACAGAGATAGGAAATATAGTTAGAAAGACAATAGACAGATAAATAGATCTATCATCTATCTATCATCTATCTGTCTGTCTGTCTGTCTGTCTGTCTGTCATCTATCTATCTATCATCTATCTATCTATCTATCTATCTATCTATCTATCTATCTATCTATCTATCTATCTATCTATCATCTATCTCTATCTGGTTAGGGTTAGGATAGATAGAACTCTAGATAGATATAGGTAGGTAGGTAGGTAGGTAGGTAGATACAGACAAACAAACAGATAGATGGATAGATAAATAGTTGATAGATGATAGATAGATGATAGATAGATAGATAGATAGATAGATAGATAGATAGATAGATAGATAGATGACAGATGATAGAAAGATGCTAAATAGATAGATGGATAGATAGATGAGAGAGAGAGATGGTAGATAGATAGAGATAGATAGACAGACAGATAGACAGACAGATGGATAGATAAATAGATAGATGATAGATAGATAGATGATGAGAGAGAGATGAGAGAGAGATGATAGACAGAAAGATAGATATATGATAGATAGATAGATGGATAGATAGATGAATAGATGATAGATAAAGATAGATGATAGATAACTAGATGATAGATAAATAGATAGATGATAGATAGATAGATAGATAGATAGATAGATAGATAGATAGATATAGATGATAGGTAATGATAGATAGATAGATAGATAGATAGATAGATAGATAGATAGATGGATGGATGGATGGATGGATGGATGGATGGATGGATGGATGGATGTTGGTTTCTTCAGTGCATGACTTTCACATGACTTTCCCTTGATGGTCCCTTTCTCCATTGGCAAACAGTGGCAACTGATTGAAGACATTTGCCTGAAACATCAATCTGCCTTTTTGTTTTTGGGTTTCCCCCCTTCAAAATGCATCTTCTCTTCGGCTTGGAAACGTGACAGTCACCATTTGTTATTAAAATATTCCCAACGGTGCCTCCTATTAGAAAGGAGAAGCGGAAGGAGAAATAAAACAAACAACCCACCATTATTTAGGCTCAGTTGTTTTCCTTACCCTCGCTAAATGGAGCGTACAAACGAACAGGGATTGTGTCATTCACTCATTCCCAAAATGTTCATTTTTATTTATAATCCAGAAAAAGCAATTAAATTCTCTTTTATATCGCATTGTCTGGGTGACAGATGTGTGCTGGATGGGTTGACGGCTGGCATAAATCACGGCGCCATCAAAAGCGCCTGTTTGACTCAAGAGCCCATCTTTGGTGGCAGGTGCCTCTCCAGACAAGGAAATCCTTCACGTCAGGCCTCATCTTGGCTTAACCTCTGTGCCTCGGTCTGACTTTGGAAGCCGACAGCTTGATTAGTTTTAGGACAGCTGGCATTTCCCCCCCCCCCCGATATTTACCAAAGACAAACCAGGCTGGGAATTCTAGCGTCAGGCCTGGAAGCCATCTTTTACATTCGGGCCTTCAGGCCTGCCACATATTCTACTGTGGGAAAACGGGAGGTGGGGATTATATAAAGTATGGGTGATATGTAGCCATAACAACATTCTTTCTCAGAAAGTCAAGGTCATCTGGACCTACGGCTGCGATGAGGAGAACTGGGAGGCATCCCCAGTTTTGGATGGTGCCCGATTGGATCATGTGATGGACATGGGAGTGCTGGGCGGGGACTTGCTTTTGGGTGGGGAAAAACTGGAAGCTGTCAGATTCGGGTTTTCCAAGATGTGCCAATATAACGTCTCTAATAAAATGGAACTTTGAGAAAACTCAAGTCTCGGAGTCTTCTTTCTTTTTTAGGGTTATTTGGAACCATAACATCTAGGCCTGTGATGGCTAAACTTCTTGTCGTCGCGTGCCGAAAGTGTGTGCATGCCAGGATGATAGCGCGTGCATGTGCCCACACCCATAACACAATGCATGTGTGACCCACTCGCACGCCAAGCCCCTGCGCATGCGTCATCCCCCCATGCCCCTGCCCCCCGGACATGCACATGCAACCCCCTGCAATCCCTCCCCCCACGCATGCGCCATGCCCACCTGCCCATTTTTGGCTTTCAGGTTGGTGCAGGAAGCTTTCCAGGGTTTCCCCACACCCCGTTTTGGGCCTGGAAGGCCTCCCGCACCAACCTGGAAGCCAAAATGTCATGTGGGGGGCAGTGCACACCCTCCTGTTCTCCGTTTTGGGCCCGGAAGGCCTCCCGCACCAACCTGAAAGCCAAAATGTCATGTGGGGGGCAGGGCACACCCTCCTGTGCTCCGTTTTGGGCCCGGAAGGCCTCCCGCACCAACCTGAAAGCCAAAATGTCATGTGGGGGGCAGGGCACACCCTCCCGTGCCCCTTTTTGGTCCCGGAAGGCCTCCCACACCAACCTGAAAGCCAAAATGTCATGTGGGGGGCAGGGCACACCCTCCTGTGCTCCGTTTTGGGCCTGGAAGGCCTCCCGCACCAACCTGAAAGCCAAAATGTCATGTGGGGGGCAGGGCACACCCTCCCGTGCTCCGTTTTGGGCCCGGAAGGCCTCCCGCACCAACCTGAAAGCCAAAATGTCATGTGGGGGGCAGGGCACACCCTCCCGTGCCCCGTTTTGGTCCCGGAAGGCCTCCCGCACCAACCTGAAAGCCAAAATGTCATGTGGGGGGCAGGGCACACCCTCCCGTGCTCCGTTTTGGGCCCGGAAGGCCTCCTGCACCAACCTGAAAGCCAAAATGTCATGTGGGGGGCAGGGCACACCCTCCCGTGCTCCGTTTTGGGCCTGGAAGGCCTCCCGCACCAACCTGAAAGCCAAAATGTCATGTGGGGGGCAGGGCACACCCTCCCGTGCTCCGTTTTGGGCCCGGAAGGCCTCCCGCACCAACCTGAAAGCCAAAATGTCATGTGGGGGCAGGGCACACCCTCCCGTGCCCCGTTTTGGTCCCGGAAGGCCTCCCGCACCAACCTGAAAGCCAAAATGTCATGTGGGGGGCAGGGCACACCCTCCCGTGCTCCGTTTTGGGCCCGGAAGGCCTCCCGCACCAACCTGAAAGCCAAAATGTCATGTGGGGGGCAGGGCACACCCTCCCGTGCTCCGTTTTGGGCCTGGAAGGCCTCCCGCACCAACCTGAAAGCCAAAATGTCATGTGGGGGGCAGGGCACACCCTCCCGTGCTCCGTTTTGGGCCCGGAAGGCCTCCCGCACCAACCTGAAAGCCAAAATGTCATGTGGGGGGCAGGGCACACCCTCCCCTGCTCCGTTTTGGTCCCGGAAGGCCTCCCGCACCAACCTGGAAGCCAAAACTGGGCATGGGGGTGCTGTGCGAGCCCCAAAAATACAATGCAACTGCCCCACCTTGCATGTGCCCCACCAGTGGTGGGTTCCTACCAGTTCAGAGTGGTTTGGGTGAATCGGTAGTGGTTTGGTGACCTGGGTCGCTGGAACTGGCAGTGACCCCGGCCTGCCACACCCCCAAACCATTTCTCCGGGCGGTGCTGTAGGTGCCGCCATCTTGGTTTTTGCTTCTGCGTATGCGCAGAACAATTTTAATTTTTTTATTGTGACCACAAGTGAACTAGCAGTCGTGACTAGCGGAACCCACTCCCGCATCCCACCCACCACGCATGCGCGGCAGAGAACCAAAGACCAGCTGGCAGCGGGAGGCGCGGCTGGGACAACGGCTGGCGTGCTCTAAGAGAGGCTTCCATTGGTTCACCATCACGGATCTAAGGGCATCAGCCACATCAAGTCTCCTCTCTCCAACAGGTCTAATCAAACATACCTGAAAACGAAGCAAGGGCCTGAAAAGAGGAGGTGACACAACTTGCTCCATCCTTTCTAGTAGAAACTTTGAGACAACAACAAATTCAGACGAGAGTATTTTTTTAATTATTTTTTTTCTTTTTTTATTAACAAACATATAAAATACACACACACAAAACTTTGACGTAGAACACATTTACACAGTACAATACAAACAGGAGCTTCCTGTTCTTTCTAGTAGCAATTATCAATCGATAGCGCTCACCTTATATTATTTCCCATTCAATTGTATTTCATTTGGGTTTCACCATTCTTAACTTTCTTATTTTACTCATAACTATTACTTTTGAGTTTTGTTACATTCCTTCATTGATTCTTGTTTCTTTCCTCTACCTATACCATTTATCCCATATCTGGTAGAAATCTGATTCTTCTTTTCCCTGAATTTCTTTAGTTAGTTTGTCCATTTCAGCACAGCCCATAACCTTTCTTATTATTTCATCTTCGCTTGGAGTTAGTTTGTTTTTCCATTTCTGGGCAAAGGCAATCCTTGCTGCCGTAATTATATGTAGTATTAAATACTGGATTTCTTTTTTGTATTTCGCAGACATTATCCCTAATAAAAAAATTTCAGGTTTCCATTCTATTTTAACTCCCGTTATTGCCTCCAGCCAATTTTTGATCTTTTTCCAAAACTTTTTAGCCTCCTCACAGGTCCACCATAAATGGTAGTATCGATTCGCATTTCCAACATTTTGGGGAGGTATTTGTTGATATTTTAGCTAACCTTGTTGGCGCCAGGTGCCATCTATAAAACATTTTGTACTGGTTTTCCTTGTATGCAACTGAGAGTGTCATTTTTAAGTTTGTTCCCCAAACTTTTTCCCATTTGTCTAATTCAATATTATATCCAAAGTTCTGCGCCCATTTATCATTTGTTCTTTCACAATTTCCTCTTCTATTTTATACTTCAGGAGAAATTTATATATTCTCCCTATCATCTTTCTATCTGAGCTTTGAATAATTTTATCCAATTCGTGTGGTTCTGTTTCAGACGAGAGTATTAATCAGTGTTACGTTTACTGCATGGACAGGGGGTTATAGAGTGGTGGGGTGGCCTAGAGGTGGAGCTTTCGCCTCACCATCAGAAGGCTGTGGGTTTGATCCTAGGTAGAGGCAGATATTTCTCTCTCTGGTCACGTTGAGATTTTATCTGCTGAATATAACTCCGTATTGGCAACAGGAAGGGCATCCGGCCAGTAAACACTCCACTCCATTCAGTTGCCAAGACTCCACTCTGCAAAAGAGGATATAGACTGTACACCCAGAAATGTATTGACTCGATTGCCACGATATAAGAAAATATGTTAAGACTCTCATCGTGCACCTGAGGGTAGGACAAGAGTCAATGGATGGAAACTAATCAAGGAGAGAAGCAACCTAGAACTAAGAGAAATGTCCTGACAGTTATGACAATTAATCAGTGAAACAACTTGTCTCCAGAAATTGTGAATGCTCCTGTCAGGCCTTCAGCCATCTTTTCTTTTGGATCTTTGGCCTGCCACACTTCGTATTATTCCACTATGCATTTTCTATCGTGGGAAAATGGGAGGGGGGGTTGTATGGAGTTAGATGCTATGTAGCCATAACAACATTCTTTCTAGAAAGCCAAGGTCATCCTTTGTCTTCGCACCTCTCGCACCTGACCGGAACTGGGTGGGTGTAACTGCCAGCATGGCAGTGGAAGATTGGACCATGTGATGGACTTGTGGGTGTGGGGGAAAGATCTTGAACTTTCAACTGGGTGGGAAAAACCGGGAAGCTTTCAGATTCAGGTTTCCCTAGATGTGCCAACATGGCTCGTTTAATAATCCGGAACTTTGTGGAATCCTTTGCCTTGGACTCTGATTTAATTTTGGAGGCTATTTGGAACCCCGACAGCTCCAACATTGGAAGATTTTAAGAAGAGAATAGAATAACAGATTTGGAAGGGACCTTGAATGGAATGCAATGGAAAATGGAACAACAGGAAATAATAATGGAATGGAACAGAACGGAACAGAACAGAATAGAATAGAATAGTTTATTGGCCAAGTGTGACAGAGACACACGGAATTTGTTTCCACTGCATACAGTCTCAGCAAAGCAACAAAGTAATAATAATCATAATATCAAGGTAATAATAATCATAATAATATTACCAATAAGAGAAGATGGTAGATCAGATGAGAAAGATGAAAGTAACATAGCCATATTAGATGGGGTAATATAGTTAGACAATACAAACCAATACAAACCAATACAAACCAATACAAACCAATACAAACCAATACAAACCAATACAAACCAATACAAACCAATACAATACAATACAAACCAATACAATACAATACAATACAATAGCAGAGTTGGAAGGGACCTTGAAGGTCTTCTAATCCAACCCCCTGCCTAGGCAGGAAACCCTATACCGTTTCAGACAGATGGCTATCCAACATCTTCTTAAAGACTTCCAGTGTTGGAGCATTCACAACTTCTGGAGGCAAGTAGTTCCATGGATTGATTGTTCTCACTGTCAGGAAATTTCTCCTCAGTTCTAAGTTGCTTCTCTCCTTGATTAGTTTCCACCCATTGCTTCTTGTTCTACCCTCAGGTGCCTTGGAGAATAGCTTGACTCCCTCTTCTTTGTGGCAACCCCTGAGATATTGGAACACTGCTATCATGTCTCCCCTAGTCCTTCTTTCTATTAAACTAGACATACCCAGTTCCTGCACCCGTTCTTCATATGTTTTAGTCTCCAGTCCCCTAATCCTCTTTGTTGCTCTTCTCTGCACTCTTTCTAGAGTGTCCACATCTTTTCTACATCGTGGTGACCAAAACTGAATGCAGTATTCCAAGTGTGGCCTTACCAAGGCATTATAAAGTGGTATTAACACTTCACGTGATCTTGATTCTCTCCCTCTGTTGATGCAGCCTAGAACTGTGTTGGCTTTTTTGGCAGCTGCTGCACACGGCTGGCTCCTATTTAAATGGTTGTCCACTAGGACTCCAAGATCCCTTTCACAGTTACTACTACTGAGTAAGGTATCATCTATACCAGGGGTGTCCAAACTTGGCAACTTTAAGACTTGTGGACTTCAACTCCCAGAATTCCCCAGCCAGCAGAGCTGGGAGTTGAAGTCCACAAGTCTTAAAGTTTTCAAGTTTGGACACCCCTGATCTATACTGTACCTGTGCATTCCTTTTTTGTTGCCTAAATGTAGAACCTAAAAGACATAAGATACAGCCTATACGTTTACAGATCTGGGCTACTTTATGGCCAGATTAAAGGGGGGGAAAAGGCATAGATAAATTTAACTCTCCATAAAAAGGAGGGGAAGTGTGAGAGGATAGAACCTTTCTCATCTTCTTATCTAATTAAATTTATATTAGAAAATCAAATAAAAAATTTATGTCCGGCCTCACCAAAGTAGACCTTTTGTAGATGGGCTTAAATTATCCCAGTGTTTAAATTGAGTTCATTTTACTGAGGGCATTTCATCAAGGATTTAATTAAGATTGAACTATATAGCTTGAAAAGTTGGTAATTTGGTAACCATCCTCTTAGCCATGTTGATTTAAGCTGGCAGAAGTGAGGCTCTAATCTAATTTTTTTGCTATGTTAAGGTTTTGGGTCTCTCTCTTAGAGAATGGTCCAAAGTCAAGGAATCGTGGTTAAAAGGATGCCCACTTAATCTTTTTGGGAGGGACGAGGGGAAACCTTAATTTCAAAGCTATTATCTCCATTTGTAGCTACTGACTGGGTTAATCTAAGAAAGGAGGAAGGAAGCAGGAAAATCCCTGTGACTTCTTTATGTAATTGGAAAACCATACTACATCTCCCCCCCCCCCCAAAACACCCAGGTAATAAATACTCAGGGCACGATACCATATTGTGTTCCTGCGCTTTTAATATGTCTGTGTGTGTATTTATTCTTACGTGTGTTGTTATTACGAACTGCCAAGAGTCCATTCATAATTGCAACAGGATATAAATCTGATTAAATAAATAGAGAAAGCCGAAGAATGATTGCTGTTCTTTTTTTTTTTTTAGTCCTTGAACCGAACGGCAATAACACCGAAAGCAAAACAACATTTAAACAACTCCCAGCGAAAAACTTATTAAGCTGTGCCCAGAGAACCAAGGAAACAAGAAATAAAATGCAATTAAATCAATAATATCAATAAAATACAATTAAGGGCTCGGGAGTGGTGGGCGGGTGGGGTGGGGGGATGGAGCTGCATGGAGTTCCTTGCATGCGGTTTTGCTAGCAATCCATAAAACTCTGAAAATTTCAACTGCGGGAACACGAGATAAATTCGAACAAGACATCCAACCAGATCATAGCATCATAAGGCTGGTATGGGATGACAAAGGCTATTCTAGTTCAGCAGTCACCAACTGGTGGTCCGTGAGAACATTTTGGTGGTCCACAGAAGAATTATTTGCATTTTTTACGTTGCATTAAGGCTATGCTCAGGGGTCCTCCAACTACAGCCCCCTGGGCTGTATATGTGCAATGAATGCTTGTGTTGCTGCAGAGTCTCCCCCTTCAGGGTCTTTTTGGGGGGTCGGAAGGGGGCAGAAATTCCAACATGGGGTCTGCTTCAGCCTCCTGGTGTGGGGCTTTGGGTGAAGGCTGGAGGGAAGAGCCGCTGGTGGCGAAGAGCTGGAGGGCCTCGTTCCAGTGGGACTGCATCATGGCCTGGAACTGACTGACCATTTCAGCCTCCAGGTGCCTCTACCTGGCCTTGCACTCCCGCAGGTATTCCCTCTGCTTGGAAAGCCTATGCTCGTAGTCCTCAGTGAGGTGCTTCTGCTGAGCCTCCTTCTCGGTCAGATCCAATTTGAACTGAGCCAGCTGTTTTGTCAACTCTTTCTCCTGATGGCTGCTTAGCTCCAACAACTGCTCCCTGTTGGGGTCACTAAGGAGTCTGGGTGGGCAGGTGAGGAGTGGCTAGGAGGGGAGGGGCAAGTAGAGGTCGGCGAGGCGCCCCTCAATGTGAGTGACCACACCCACCCAGTCACATGACCACCTAGCCACGCCCACCCAGCCAGTCAGACCATATTAGTGATCCTCCAGATTTAAAATTATGAATTTAGTGGTCCTTGAGGTCCGAAAGGCTGGGGACTCCTGTTCTAGTCCAACTCTGGGGTCAAGGCAGGAGACCTTATACCAACCAGGCCCAGCGTTTGTCCAGTCTATTTTTGAAAACCTCCAGTGATGGAACACCCAATAACTGTGGGAGGCAAGATATTCCATTGAGTAATTGTTCTGACTGTCAGAAACTTTGTCCTTACCTCTAGGTTGGCGCTCTCTTTATGATCTTCCACCTGTTACTTCTCGCCCTGCCCTCCAAAGCTTTAATCCCCTCTTCTCCGTGACAGCCCCACAAGTAATGGAACGCAGCTGCCATGCCTCCTCTAATCCTTCACTATGATACACTCAACATACCGAGCTCTCTCAACTCCCTTCAACATTCGGATTAGTGTCTCCAGATACTTGATCATCTTTGTTGTTCTTCTCTCCACATTTCTCACCGACCCGTTTCTGCCCAGAAAGTAGAAAAAGGAAGAGGAAGATATAGAGGATATATTTGGGGAACGGTAATTTAGAAGTCGATGGAGGTTCTTGATCATCCAGGTCATAGTTCTCCCAAAGGGGCCTTTTCAAGAGGCAACTGGACTTTCTGGTTTTTTTTTGGGAAGATGTTTCCCTTCACAACTCTGGAGCTGAATTGAGAGAGAAAAATTGACATTGCCAACAAATTCAGAACACACGGATATGTTTAGGAGGGCGCTTACTTTTCGAGTCTAGCTTGTCTTTTTTCCCCCCCAATCAAATTTTTATTTTTTATATTCTTTATACATATCAGTGCATGAATGGTGTGGTAACTGGGTAACATACATTTCAGTACACATAAACATCGTCTTATTATTCCTAAATATTACATTTCATTTCCATTGTTTCATATTATTTATACATGTCTCTTATTATCACCCTTCTTTTCGGAACCATCTTTCTGTCCTTTTGTATATCTTAACATATTAATATATAATTATTATTTCCCCCCCACTATTTTCTATCCCTATTTTAACTTCCCCCCCTTTCATATCGCTATAACAAATACATGTTTTCCACCTATTTTGTTATTCATATTTCCATAGTTAAATCAATGTTCCATCCTTCATTCTTCCACTTTTCAATATCTCCTTATACAGTTTTAGTATCAATCAAAATCCTTTATACATTTAAAGTATTTCTATTCATGTTCTTTCTAGTTCTTCAATACATATAATTCTACTATTAACACACATGTTTAGGTAAATATATATTTATATATCTTCCCCTAATCGCCCCTTAAGTTCTGCTGTTATTCATATTTTTATACATATTTAGTAGTACAGTCATTCAAAGTCTATTTTTCCTATTCTTCATATCCATTTATATTACAATATTATCCTGATATCTATCACACTGCTAAAATAATAATCCAACCTGTATATTGTCTATGAATTCATAGCGCTTGGGTATGCTTAGGAGGGCACTTACTTTTCAAGTCTAGCCTATCTGCATTTCTTGGTAAAATACATGGGAAAATCCTATTGGTGGGAAAAGCTATTTAGGGTGAGGGTTAGGGTTAAGGTTAGGGTTAGGGTTAGGGGTAGGGGTAGGGGTAGGGGTAGGTTTACGGGTAGGTGTAGGGTAGGGTTAGGGTTAGGGTTAGGGTTAAGGTTAGGGTTATAGGTAGGGTTAGGGTTAGGGTTATAGGTAGGGTTAGGGTTAGGGTTAGGGTTAGGGTTAGAGGTAGGGTTAGGGTTAGGGTTAGTGTTAGTGTTAGGGTTAGAGGTAGAGGTAGAGGTAGAGGTAGAGGTAGGGTTAGGGTTAGGGTTAGGGTTAGGGTTAAGGTTAGGGTTATAGGTAGGGTTAGGGTTAGGGTTAAGGTTAGGGTTATAAGTAGGGTTAGGGGTAGGGTTATAGGTAGGGTTAGGGTTAGGGTTAGGGTTAGGGTTAGAGGTAGAGGTAGAGGTAGAGGTAGAGGTAGGGTTAGGGTTAGGGTTAGGGTTAGGGTTAAGGTTAGGGTTATAGGTAGGGTTAGGGTTAGGGTTAGGGTTAGGGTTAAGGTTAGGGTTATAGGTAGGGTTAGGGGTAGGGGTAGGGGTAGGGTTAGGGTTAGGGTTAGAGGTAGGGTTAGGGTTAAGGTTAGAGGTAGGGTTAGGGTTAGAGGTAGGGTTAGGGTTAGGGTTAGAGGTAGTGTTAGGGGTAGGGGTAGGGTAGGATTAGGGTTAGGGTTAGGGTTAGGGTTAGAGGTAGGGTTAGGGTTAAGGTTAGAGGTAGGGTTAGGGTTAGAGGTAGGGTTAGGGTTAGGGTTAGGGTTAGGGTTAGGGTTAGGGTTAGAGGTAGGGTTAGGGTTAGGGTTAGGGTTAGGGTTAGAGGTAGGGTTAGGGTTAGGGTTAGGGTTAGGGTTAGAGGTAGGGTTAGGTTTAGGGTTAGGGTTAGGTGTAGGGGTAGGGACTCTAGCAAAGAAACAACCACCACTATCCTCCTCCTCCTCCTCCTCCTCCTCCTCCTCCTCCTCCTCCTCCTCCTCCTCCTCCTCCTCCTCCTCCTCCTCCTCCTCCATCTCCATCATTTATTTAATCATGTTCTATTTGAGATAGTCCTTTATTTGACTCTATCATTTGGCCAAGTAGATCAAAACTGGATCCAGTATTCCAGCTGTGGCATTACTGAGGCTTTATAAAGTGCTGCCAAACTTGAAGTGATTTTGGTTTTGCCTCTTGTGATACAAGGATTGTATTCACTTTTTTGGCTGCCGCTGCACACTGCTGGCTCCTGATTATGTGATTGTCCACTAGCGCTCCAAGGCTCCTCTCACAGTTACTGTTTTTTTGGCCAGGTGTTCTGATCCAGCTCCCCAAACACAGCAAACCCCCTGAAGGTAAATAAATGATTCCTTTATTAGATGCATCAGCAGCCCCAGCAAAAAGTTTCTCTTTCATCTCAGACTAACAAGTCTGTCCAGCAGGGAGATGAATAGTTGTCTGCCACATCTATTCATCTCCGCCGCCTGCCTTTTATCCCCAGAGATAGGGTGGGGCTTTGCTAGCAGCGGTGGCTCTTCTGTCCCAAGGACCGGCCCATAGATTTCCACTGCTCTCCTCTCCTCTGCCACATCTATTCATCTCCGCCCCCTGCCTTTTATCCCCAGAGCTAGGGTGGGGCTTTGCTTAGCAGCAGTAATTTTTCCGTCCCAAGGACCGGCTCATAGATTTCCACTGATCTCCTCTCCTCTGTCTTCTGTGCATCCACGCATCAGGCACTGGACCCAGCTGTTCCTCCTCTTCTTCATCAGCCAGACCTGGGGCTGTTGACTCTCCATCTGAGGGCTGATGGACAGCCTAGGCTCTGCCTGCCTGCCTGCCTCCCTCCCCCCCCTCTCTCTGCCAGCTCCATTCCCTCTTCCACCTCGGAGCTCTTAGGTTGTCTTGATGCTGACCCTGACTCCCCCTCCTCCCCCTCCTCTGATTTGGTTGCTGGAGGGACTGGTGGCCGATAGGCTACAAAACCAGTTTTTTGCCTAACCTGTACTTGTGCCTTAGAAACTAAGATTTGTAAACTAAGGCACTCCACATCATTTGCAGCCAAGGGTGAAATTCAGTGGGTTCTGACAGGTTCTGGAGAACCGGTAGCGGAAATTTTGAGCAGTTCAGAGAACTGGCAAATACCACCTCTGGCTGGCCCCAAAGTAGGGTGGGAATGGAGATTTTGCAGTATCCTTCCCCTGCCACGCCCATGAAGCCACACCCACAGAACCGGTACTAAAAAATTTGAATTTCACCATTGTTTGCAGCCATTCCTAACTCCTTTTGGAATTGCGCACCCCGCTAAATAGAATGTGCCAGGGATAGACCCATGAATAATGAAGCAAATACCCCCCCCCCTAAACTATGTAGGGCATGAGTGATGGAAGAAGAGTAGTTCAAATTGGCGATCAAAATCCATCTCTCTATTCGACATCAGAGGATTGCTTTGCTACTAGAAAGCATGGACTTGCTTTGCTGCTCTTTGAGTAGAGTTTGTTTTTTCTGTTTAGTGCGATGTAATACTCACACTACGCTCTCTAATCCATCACTCACGCCTCTCCAGGGAGTAACGGCTTTCAGTAAATCAAAGCAATGTAATCTAATAAAACCACGTATCTTTTTCCCGGGGTAGCCGTAAAGCCTAGCTTGCGGTGGATTTGGTGTTGCACTGTTTGTCCGATGATCTCCATGTTCCATCTGCAATTTCGGAGTGGGATGGAGGAGGCAGAGAAGTAATGCGGTGGCCTAGAGGTGGCGCTATCACCTCACAATCAGGAGGCTGTGAGTTCGATCCTAGGTAGAGGCAGATATTTCTCTCTCTGGGCACAATGAGAATATATCTGCTGAACAGAACTCCGTATTGGTGACAGGAAGGGCATCTGGCCATTAAACAATCAGCTCCATTCAGTTGCCCAGACTCCACCCTACAAGGAATTATTGGGTCATTAAAAGAAGGTGATGGAGGAGGCAGAGAGTCAGCACGGGGGTTACGTTGTAGGAAACGTTGACCAAGGAGTTCTCGTGCAATCATGCCGATGAAAAGTCCGCCTTGCTTTAGAAATCACGAGGGCGTTTACCACAGTCCTGAATTTGCAACTGTTTGTTTAGTCACCATTCAAAGTTACAATGGCGCTGAAGCAACTTATGACTGTTGACCATTTTTCACACTTATGGCTGTTGAAGTGCCCCCCCCCCCCCCATGGTCACTTGATCAACGTTAAAATGCTTGGCAACTGGCTCGTCTTTATGACAGTTGTAGTGTCCCGGAGTCACGGCATCTCTCACTTGTGACCTTCTGACAAGCTAAATCAACGGGGAAGTCAGATTTACTTAACAACCATGTTGGTAAATTAAAGAATTGCCATGATTTGCTTAAACAACGGTGGCAAGAAAGGTTGTAAAATGGGACAAAATTAGAGGTGGTATTCAGCCGGTTCTGACCAGTTCTGCTGAACCGGTAACGGAAATTTTGAGTAGTTCAGAGAAGCAGCAAATACAACTCTGGCTGCCCCCAACCCCAATCTATTCTTGGCCTCCTTAGTCCCAGCTGATCATGTTGACCTTCTTTTGTTGCTCTGCACAGGAGAATGGAGCTGGAAAGCAGGTTGATGGGGCGGGGAGGGAATGGGGATTTTGCAGTATCCTTGCCCTGAATTGGGATGGGGAGGGAATGGGGATTTTGCAGTATCCTTGCCCTGAATTGCAGTGGGGAGGGAATGGGGATTTTGCAGTATCCTTGCCCTGAATTGGGGTGGGGAGGGAATGGGGATTTTGCAGTATCCTTGCCCTGAATTGGGGTGGGGAGGGAATGGGGATTTTGCAGTATCCTTCCCCTTGAGTGGGGAGGGAATGAGGATTTTGCAGTATCCTTGCCCTGGAGTGGGGAGGGAATGGGGATTTTGCAGTATCCTTGCCCTGAATTGGGGTGGGGAGGGAATGGGGATTTTGCAGTATCCTTGCCCTGAATTGGGGTGAGGAGGGAATGAGGATTTTGCAGTATCCTTGCCCTGGAGTGGGAAGGGAATGGGGATTTTGCAGTATCCTTCCCCTGGAGTGGGGAGGGAATGGGGATTTTGCAGTATCCTTGCCCTGAATTGGGGTGGGGAGGGAATGGGGATTTTGCAGTATCCTTCCCCTTGAGTGGGGAGGGAATGAGGATTTTGCAGTATCCTTGCCCTGGAGTGGGGAGGGAATGGGGATTTTGCAGTATCCTTGCCCTGAATTGGGGTGAGGAGGGAATGAGGATTTTGCAGTATCCTTCCCCTTGAGTGGGGAGGGAATGAGGATTTTGCAGTATCCTTGCCCTGGAGTGGGGAGGGAATGGGGATTTTGCAGTATCCTTGCCCTGAATTGGGGTGGGGAGGGAATGGGGATTTTGCAGTATCCTTGTCCTGGAGTGGGGAGGGAATGGGGAGTTTGCAGAATCCTTCCCCTGGAGTGGGGAGGGAATGGGGATTTTGCAGTATTCCCTCCCTGGAGTTGGGAGGGAATTGGGATTTTGCAGTATTCCCTCCCTGGAGTTGGGAGGCAATTGGGATTTTGCAGTATCCCTCCCCTGGAGTGGGGAGGGAATGGGGATTTTGCAGTATCCTTGCCCTGGAGTGGGGAGGGAATGGGGATTTTACAGTATCCTTCCCCTGGAGTGGGGAGGGAATGGAGATTTTACAGTATCCTTCCCCTGGAGTGGGGAGGGAATGGGGATTTTGCAGTATCCTTGCCCTGGAGTGGGGAGGGAATGGAGATTTTACAGTATCCTTCCCCTGGAGTGGGGAGGGAATGGAGATTTTACAGTATCCTTCCCCTGGAGTGGGGAGGGAATGGGGATTTTGCAGTATCCTTCCCCTGGAGTGGGGAGGGAATGCAGATTTTGCAGTATCCTTCCCCTGCCTTGCTCACCAAGCCACGCCTACAGAACTGGTAATAAAATCACCCAGGCCTAAAGATACTTTTTGAAAGCAAAAACAATATGTCCTAAGGAGATCAAATGGAATAGCTCATTGCATCTGAGTTTGGAAATTGGAGTTTGGTGATAACACAGTAAAGAATCAAACAAAATTAAAAGTCTGTCTGTCTGTGTATTTATCTCCATCCATCCATCCATACTGGGACGTACCAGTCCTAATCCACCACTGCACTGTAGGCGCCACCATCTTGGTTTTTTGTTTCTGCACATACGCAAAAGCATTGTTTTTACTATTGCACATGCCCGTGCACTCGCGAAGCATGTGCACACCTAAAATGTGTTCCTAAGCGAACCGGCAGTAGCAGAATCCTGAACTCATCCCTGGTTAAAGCCCGTACACGCCTGACAGTTGCCTGTAAATAGGTCTGTGCGTGCGCAGAAGATTAAAAATGCCAAAAAGCCATGCCACAGCAACTGGGGGAACTGGTTTGGGGGTGTGGCCAGCCTGCTGTCCGTACCGGTTCAGCGAGCCGGTTGCAAATTCCATTATTGGTTCGCTTGAAACCGGTGCGAACTGGTAGCAACCCACCTCTGTATTGGATCTTCTGCTTGAGCAGGGGGTTGGACTAGAAGACCTCCAAGCTCCCTTCCAACTCTATTCTGATTAATTCTGGGAATTTCCAGTAATGTACAATATGGTTTCTAATGTTTATGTTTTCAACATTTGTAAATCAGTTGGAGTACAAAAAAAAGGAAGTCAGAAAGCAAATACTCATCTACCACAGTTTTACACTTCTTTTCCCCCCCTCTACTTAATTTTCTTCCTCTTTTTCTTTTTTTTTAAAAATAGCATTTACAAATAACGTTACTACAGAGATTTGAGTGTTAAACTCCAAGATTTAAATCCTCTTTCATACCATAAAAATAACTCCGTGCACTTTGTCTGCTAATAGTCAATCTTTTATTCATGTCATGCTGAGCATTAATTGTACAACTTCAGTAATTTTCCGAGTCCACTGATTGATATTATAGCTTTTGAAATCGTATCTTTGTTTTAAATAAGTTAAAAGGGGGGAGGGGGGGGAGATGGAATCAAGAAACTGCACTGTGGTCTTTCTGTGGCAAATTGAAAGATGTAGCAGCAATTCCAACTCCAAATTAAATCTCATCTTTAAACAGGGAAGTGGTGGGAAATTCAGGCAGTCCTCGACTTACGACCAGAGCTGAGCCTAAAATTTCTGTCGCTAAGTGAGTTTTTGTCCCATTTTATGACCTTTCCTGCTCAGGGTTGTTAAGTGAATTACTGCAATTGTTAAGTTGGTCGCATGGTTGTTGAGTGGATCAGGCTTCCCCTTTGACTTTGCTTGCCAGAAGGATCCTGGGGACACTGCGACCCGTCGTAAATAGGATCCAGTGGCCAAATGACTGAATTTTGATCACACGATCAAGGGAATGTTGCAACAGTTGTAAGTGTGAAAAACAAAACACCCGGTCATAAGTCAATTTTTTTTCAGTGCCATCGGAACATTGGATGGTCACTAAGCGAACCATTGTAAGTCGAGGACCACCTGTAGTCTGGAAAAATGAGGGCTAACCTTTTTGTCCTCACGTGCCGAAATCGTCTGTGCGCACACTATCGCCCAAACCCACAATGCATTGTACTCTGTCCCTGCCTATGGATGCCTGAACTCCCCCTGCGCATGCACGCATGACCCCCCAGCGCATGCACCCATGACCCCCTGTGTGTGGCCTACTCAGCCTCCTGCACCACGCTGGAGGGGGCATAATTTCGCCTTCCCCAGGCTCCAGAGGCTTTTTTTGAGCCTCCGGGAGGGTCAAAACTGTCCTCTCCAGGCTCCAGAGGCCGCCCCCATGCTCCCCATGCGCATGTGTTCCCCCACTCATGCGTAATCATCTCCCGGCAGAGACCTAAAAATCAGTCCGCTGGTGCACGCATGCATGCGTGTAGCTGACCTGGGTGATGGCTTGCGTGCCATGCCCTCAGAGAGCGGGCTCTGCGTGCCACCTGTGCCACCTGTGCCATAGGTTCTCCATCACTGGTCTAGAACAAGCCGAAAAAGCAGGCGCATCTTTCCTTTAAATGCAGAAACCGATCTTCATCAGCAACATGTGGGAAGTAGCCATAAGCAGCTAATAGGCAACAGCTTTGGAGAATGTGAAATAGCCCTTTTGATGAACAGAGACCAATGAAAAAAACAGTGCCCCTTGGATAGCCATTGAAAGATAAAATTGATGTTTGAAAAAGTGGAGGCTTCTGTATAAAAGCTATTAAAAATATTTTAATTACAAGGCAGCCAGTCTGGTCTAGTGGTTAAGACACCTGGCCAGAAAGCGAGAGGCCTTGAGTTCTAATCCCACCTTAGCCACGAAAGACGGACCAATCCCCAGGAGATTGTGAATTCTAGTCCTGCTTTAGGCATGAAAGCCAGTTGGGTGACTATGGGCCAATCACCAGGAGACTGTAAGTTCTAGTCCCGCCTTAGGCATGAAAGCCAGCTGGGTGACTTTGGGCCAATCACCAGGAGACTGTGAGTTCTAGTCCCGCCTTAGGCATGAAAGCCAGCTGGGTGACTTTGGGCCAATCACCAGGAGATTGTGAGTTCTAGTCCCGCTTTAGGCATGAAAGCCAGTTTATCTAAGTTTTGATTCATCTAGACCTGCCTTTCTTTCTTTTGATACAGATATAGTAACAATGCAACCACCTCTCTCTGAGTTTAAAGAAATAACCCCAAATCTATAAAATATCTTAAAATAATCATCTGTGCATATTAAAAGTTAGCATTCATTATGTATTTTCCCCTTAATTTCATCTACAACACAGTATGATATCAAAGATAAATCACCTTAGATTTAAAACCCTACAATATGTCTTTAGTCAAGTTCAGTCCAATATCTTTCTACCTGTAACACACACACACACACACTCACACACTGCACAATGTCAATTGAAAGAAACGTGACAGGTTGATTGTTTCATCCAAGGAGTCATGAGAATTGAAACAGCAATGCAAAAAAAATATGTTAGAAGTATTTTTAGCTGCTGCAATCAACCTCCCTGATTAATTCTAAAATCACAGGACCAACAAGGCAGAGACCAACAGACTAATGCACAAAAGTCTCACGGGTTTTACAAAAGAGAAACTTCCTTTCAGAGTTTGAGTGGCAACGGATATAAATGTTGTCATTCCATCAGCCAGATCCTTGCTGTGTGCAAAAGAAAAGTTGATAGATTGCTTTATCTGGGGATGTACACGGAGGGAGGCTGTTCCCAGTTTGGACCAGTTTGCGCGAATTGGAATGTCTGATTTTGCACAGTTTGGAGAACGGGCAAATCAAAGCACTGGCTGGACTCACCCCTGCCCATTTTTGGGGCTTCTTCCGGCCGTTTTTCTGGTGAAAAACAGCCTATTTTTGGCTGTTTTTCGGACCATTTTTCCAGCCAAAATCGGCACGAAAATCTGCCTGACAATGGCCTGAAAAATGGCCAAGAAACAGGCTATTCATGGGCTGTTTTCAGGCTGTGTTTCAGGCCATTTTAAGGCTGTTTTTCTGGCCCTCTAAATGGCCTGAAAACGCCCCCCAAATGGCCTGAAAACACCCCCAAAATGGCCTGAAAACACCCCAAAAATGGTCTGAAAACACCCCAAAAAACAGCGTGAAAACATCCCCAAAAAGCTGGCTGTGAGACGAAGAGAAGCTGGGTGAGCTGGACCCAAACTGACTCTCTCTCTCTGTCTCTCCCTCCTCTCCTCTCTCTCACAAACACAGTTTGGATCTTTCTTTCCTTCCCTCCCCACTTGAGACCCCTGGATTCCCTCCCCAACCCTGCCTGTCCCATACAGGAACCACCCACACAAGTGACATAGAGTTGGCCATGCCTACTCAGTCACATAACCCCCCCAGCCCCCCAAGCCAGTTATTAGGGCAGAGAACTGGTTGTTAAAAAAATCCCACCGCTAGACGTACAACAGTCCAAGTTCGGCCTGAATGAGAAAAAGTTAGGGCTCTCTATTTCCTGCGCTAGAAATTCTCCTCTAGGATAAGGACAGGCAGAATCTGGGAGGGTGGAGTCAAGGGAGGATTTAGCCTAGAATCGTTACATGTCCACAAACACTGCAAGTCCAGTCCACCTGGAATTCCCTTGTCCCTTATCTGGCACCTAATTACGCCGACTGTTTTGTTTCAAAATTGAACAAAAGCACTTGGCAAGCAGTGGTGGGTTTCTGCTGGATCGCACCGGATCGCGTGATCCGGTTGGTCAATGAACCTGGAAGTAATTTCCTGCCCCGCCCCCTTGGCGTTTTTTGCATCGGGGCTGACTCCCCGCCGCCACCACTGCACTACCTCATGTTCTTTGTCTTCTGGCCGCGGCCCCACTCCGTGGAAAACATAGGCGCAATTACAGCCCGGAGCAGGAGCAAAGCCCCTTTTCCAACTGGCCTTTCCTCGCTTGGAGGGCTTCGGAGGGAAGCTTCTGCAGAAGCCAGGGTGAGTGACAACAAGTTCCCACCGTTACGAAGTCTCGGAGGCTGTAATTTTCTGAGCTGTGCGCTCGTGCCTGTTTTCCACGGCGTGGAGCAGCAGCGAGGCTCTGCGCGGCCAGCAATGATTCCAGAGGCCATCAGTGGGGGGCAGGTTCCCCCCTCGCGTTCCTTGTCTTCCCGGATGGCCCCCGGAGTCATTGCCGGCCACGCAGAACCTCGCCGCTGCTCCATGCCATGGAAAACAGGCACGCGCGCACAGCTCAGAAAATTACAGCCTCCAAGACATTCCAAGTTAGCCATGCCCACCTGGTCACATGACTGCCAAGCCACTCCCACCCGGTCACATGGTTGGCAAGCCACTCCCACCCAGTCACATGGTCAGCAAGCCACTCCCACCAGGTCACATGGGCAGCAAGCCACTCCCACAAAGGAGGCCACACCCACAGAGTAGGTTCCAAAATTTTTTGAAACCCACCACTGTTGGCAAGGTTGCATCCTGTCACCCTGTGACGTGCGGTGAGGTTTATGACTGGTGAGGCACTGACCCAGTGGTGGGTTTCAAATATTTTTAGACTTGTGGACTTCAACTCCCAGAATTCCACAGCCAGGCATGCTCAGTTCCAATTTAAAGCGATAGCATTTGTTTTTCTCCTTTGCCCCTTCTTTCTTTTTCTTTTTCTTCTCCTTCCCCTCCTTCCTCCCTCTCTCCCTTCCTCCCCCTCTCTCAAACACACACACACACACACACACACACACACACACACACACACACAGAAGTTGGATTGGACTATCTCTCCTACCCCTTCCCTCTCTCACTCACTCTCAAACAACCCCCCCCCCCCACACACAAGTTGGATTGGATATCTTTTCCAGTGGCTTGAAAGCAGCTCCTCTGCCATCCCCCCCATTCCCCTGCTGCCTTTCCCAAACACCTCCACCATTGCAAATGCAGCCTGCTGTCTGGGTGGGAAATGCCTGGAACACAATAAAGCCCACCCACCACCTCCTGCTGGCAGGCTGGGGTGAGAGGAGAGGCAGAGAAGCCGGAGGGGAGCCGATCTGAGCCTTCCAAAAGAAAGAGGCTGGGGGGAAGTGTGTGTACTACAGCATGGCTCTTTGCCTGGCTTCCTGCCTCCTCCTGTGGTCCCCTCAGTGCTCGCTTGTGCTCTCCCTCCCCAAGTGTAGTTTTATTGCAGGCGGAGCCACGTTGCCTTTTCAAACTTGTAATCAGTGAAGCTGGGCTAGATTTTTATATAGTTTTATCCAGCTGTGTCTGTGTGTGAGAGAGAAATGAATGGGGGCCTGGGGAGGAAGTCACTACACTTGGGGAGGGAGAGCACCAGTGAGGAGACCACAGGAGGAGGCAGGAAGCCAGGCAAAGAGCCATGCTGTAGCACACACACTGGCCCCACAACGTGGCTCTGCCTGCAATCAAACTACTCTTAGGGAGGGAGAGCACAAGTGAGCCAGGGTCCTTCCCTCCAGCCTTTGCCCAAAGCCCTGCACAGCACCAGGAGGATGAAGTTTGAATTCCTTCCCCTCCCTCCAACCCACACGTACCTTTTCCAGCTTTTTTTAACAGTTAAGCAGAGTCATCCACCGTGAGGCAGTAACTAGCTCAGCTTTTTCCTTTTACTTTTTTTTTTCATGATGAGAGTGGTGAGGCTGTGCCTCACTTGCCTCACCTGACTGCACGTCACTGCTGTCACCTATACTATTCAACACACATAAAGAAACACTTATGAGAAATATGGCTATTTCGATTCAGGGGTGAAATGCTCTGAAGTCTGCTACCGGTTTGGTTCGCGTTCCTGCGTGCCAAATGGGCGCTTTGCGCACATGTGCACCACAGGCGCTAAGAAGCCTTTTCTGAATCTGCAAAGTTAAGTAGAACAGCAGGGAGGGGGTGGGTGGGAAACAGCTTGATTTAGATTCGTGATTTAGATTCGCTAGAAAGCAGGATTTCCTGAAAGCAGGACAATCAGCTGGTTGAAACAGCTGATCATTGGAACTTTTTAAAAACCTTTTTAAAGGCATTTTTTTACTACCGATTTGGGAAAACTGGCAGTTAAAAAATGCTAAAAAAAGTTTCCAAAAAGTTCCGACGATCAGCTGTGCAGCAAGATCATGGCAACTTTTTAAAAACCTTTTTTAAAAAGCATTCTTAAACTATTGAACCATTTACCGTGATGACTGTGAATCTCCATTGGCAACTCTGGGAATTATCTTGATAAGATAACAGGCTGCGGTTCAAAACCCCAAATTCCTTATGTATCAACTTGACTTCGCTGATTCCGGTCATCTAAAAACTTATTTCCCCCACAAATCCTTGTGGAGGTATGGATCCAGGGGGAAGACCCTCTTTGTTCCCAGCACTTTAGAAATTAATAGACCGCCGGAGCAGTGACTGTATGTTATTAGCCCACTCCTAGCCGCAGTGCCAATTTATTTCAACTAAATGTTGAGTGGTATAATTAGGCAGCATCACTGTTGCCCCTTTAAAGGCCAGCTTGAAATCAGCCACAGCCAGCAGGATTTCAAGTCATTTTCTTTCTGGAGGATAAAATGACTAATGAGATGTATTAGCCAAAAAAAAAAAAAAAAAAAAAGGAAGGAAGGGAAAAGGAAGGAAAAGGTGAAGAAAAAAGAAAGGAAAAGAAGCAGTACATATCGTATATATATATATTTTGTTGGTGTTTTGTTTCAAGCTCATATGAAATTAGCAAAAAAGGAAGAAAAAAGGGAAAGGACAGGAAAGAAGGAAAGGAAATGAAAGGAAGGGAAGATAAAGGAAAGGAAAGGAGGAAAGGAAAGGAAAGAAGGAAAGAAAGGGAATGGAAGAGAAAGTAAAAGAAAGGAAAGGAGGAAATGAAATGAAAGAAGGATAGGAAAGGATGGGAAAGTAAAGGAAAGAAAAGGAAGGGAAGGCAAGGCAAAAGAAAGGAAAAAAAAGGAAAGGAGGAAAGGAAATGAAAGAAGGATAGGAAAGGATGGGAAAGGAAAGGAAGGGAAGAGAAAGGAAAAGAAGGGAAAGGAAGAAAGGAAAGGAAGGCAAGGGAAGAGAAAGGAAAAGAAAGGGAAGGAGGAAAGGAAGGGAAAGAAGGATAGGAAAGGATAGGAAAGGAAAGGAAGGGAAGAGAAAGGAAAGAGGGAAAGAAGGAAAGGGAAAGCAGGAAAGGATAGGAAAGGGGAAGGGAAAAGGAAAGGAAAAAGGAAAATGAAAATGAAAGGAAAGATTGCCAGATGCCCAACCCACATCTAGGGTTGATGCTGGGGGGAAACGAGAAACTAGAATATTATGTACTTTGTCTCCAGATTTTGAATGAAAGGTGAAGAATAACTGGGATAAAGAAATACACCTACCGACAGGTGTGACTCTCAGACGCATTTATTGGGAAAGTGGAAAAATCTTCAGGACCGATTTCCATCTGTCTTACTACTCTAGCTTAGAAGCCGAGCAAAGTCGAGTTGTTTTATCTGCATTTCTAATTCTATTTCCATCGCCTTTCCTTTGGGAAAACGGCCTGCGAGTGACCTTATATTCTCTTTCAGACAGAGCACAAATGGGCATTGACAATACCATTTAATTGCTTCCCTTGCCGGCATGGAAAAAAAACAGTCAAGTCAAAAAACGGGACTTGAGCATCAAAGGGAACGTGGCATTTCATGAAAATACGAAGCATTTTTTTCCATTCAAAGACCTTCCGTCCTTTGAAGGCAGCTGCCTCCTCTGATTCCAGAGCTGGTGGCCATTCATTTATATATATATATATATATATATATATATATATATATATATATATATATATATATATATATATATATATATATATATATATACACATATATATATATATATATATATATATATATATATATATATATATATATATATATATATATATATATATATATATATATAATATACATATATATATATATATATATATATATATATATATATATATATATATATATATATATATATATATATATATATATATATATATATATATATATATATATATATATATATATACATACATACATACATACATACATACATACATACATACATATATATATATATATATATAGTTATCTTGCTAACTTAAGGGATCAAAGGATGTCTAGTGTGGCATGAAAGGGAGAAGGGGAGGGGGGAAAGGGGATTTTTCTCTGAGTAAAAACTTGCTCTCGCTTTGCCTTCCCCACTTTGCATCCCAGGGGGATTACCCCACTGGTAAAAGAGGCTCCCAAGATACTAAAAAGATCAGAGGCAGATACTCGTCAGACGTGCTTGAGATAAATAACTCGCCTCCAGATAAATACGAAGAAGCTCGGCGCCGCGAAAGAAAAAAAGATTTCTGGCCTAAAATGCCACATCAAAGCGTCAGAAACAAAAGACTTTTAGATTTTGCCGAAGTCTTGGGAGTTTGGCTCCAGAGATACCACATAAGTCCTCGACTTATGACTACCATTAAGCCAGAGCTTTCTGCCGCTGAGCGAGACATTTGTGAAATGAGTTTTCTCTCCCTCCCTCCTTCCCTGCCTCTCCCTCCCCCTCCCTCCCTCCCTGCCTCTCCCTCCCTCCCTGCCTCTCCCTCTCCCTCCCTCCGTCTCTCCTTCTCCCTCTCCCTCCCTCCCTCTCCCTCCCTTCCTCTCCCCCTCCCTCCCTTCCTCTCCCTCCCCCTCCCTCCCTCTCTCTCCCTGCCTCTCTCTCTCTCCCTCCCTCCCTCCCTTCCTCTCCCTCCCTTCCTCTCCCTCTTCCTCCCTCCCTGCCTCTCCCTCCCTCCTTCCCTGCCTCTCCCTCCCCCTCCCTCCCTGTCTCTCCCTCTCCCTCCCTCCCTTCCTCTCCCTCCCTTCCTCTCCCTCCCTGCCTCTCCCTCCCTCCTTCCCTGCCTCCCCCTCCCCCTCCATCCCTGTCTCTCCCTCTCCCTCTCCCTCCCTCCCTCCCTCCCTCCCTGCCTCTCCCTCCCTCCCTCCCTGCCTCTCCCTCCCTGCCTCCCTGCCTCTCCCTCCCTCCTTCCCTGCCTCTCCCTCCCTCCCTCCCTGCCTCTTCCTCCCTGCCTCCCTGCCTCTCCCTCCCTCCTTCCCTGCCTCTCCCTCCCTGCCTCCCTGCCTCTCCCTCCCTCCCTCCCTGCCTCTCCCTCCCTCCCTCCCTGCCTCTCCCTCCCTGCCTCCCTGCCTCTCCCTCCCTCCTTCCCTGCCTCTCCCTCCCTCCCTCCCTGCCTCTCCCTCCCTCCCTCTCTGCCTCTCCCTCCCTGCCTCTCCCTCCCTCCCTCCCTCTCCCTCCCTCCTTCCCTGCCTCTCCCTCCCTCCCTCTCCCTCCCTCCCACCTCACAGGTTTTTGTTGTTGTTGGGAAAATAGGACGAAGAAGGAATGTTGGATAAGTTTTGCCACCTTGACTTATTTGTAAAAAAAAAAGATGCAAAAAGAGATACAAACAAATAGATTTTTCAAAAGTGGTTTTTTTTTAAAAGAGGCAACTGGGTTTTCTGGATTTTCTTTGAAGACTCCACTTCTCATCTAAGAAACTGTTAAAGAGCAGGAAGGAAAGAAGAATAGGAGGGTGGGACAAATGAAAGAGGGAGGGAGAGAGGGTGGTGGAAGGAGGAAGGAAGAAAAGAAGGAAGGAAGGAAAGAAGGAAGGAAGGAAAGAAGGAAGGAAGGAAAGAAGGAAGGAAGGAAAGAAGGAAGGAAGGAAAGAGTAGGAGGGAGGGAGAAGTGAAAGAGGGAGGGAGGGAAGAAGGAAGGATGGGAAGAAGGAAGACTAAGTGGGAGGGAGGGACAAATGAAAGAGGGAGGGAGGGAGAGAGAGGGAAGGAGGAAGAAAAGAAGAATAGGAGGGAGGGAGAAATGAAAGAGGGAGGGAGGGAAGAAGGAAGGATGGGAAGAAGGAAGAATAAGTGGGAGAGAGGGAGAAATGAAAGAGGGAGGAAGGAAAGGGAGAAGGAAGGAAAAAGGACAGAAGGAACAAAAGGAAAGAAAGAAGGATGGATGGAAGGAAGGAAGGAAAGAGTGGATAAAGAGGGAGGAAAGGAGAAAGGGAGGGAAGGGAAAAGGAAGAAAAGGAAGGAAGGGGAAGGAGAGAGGGAAGGAAGGAAAGAAAAGAAGAAAGATTATAATTACTTCAGGACATAATATCTCAGTTCTTTACAAAAATATGGTCTAACCCACCTGCAAACCTATGCTTCGAATAGTTAACAGAGCTTGACCATTAGCATCAAAATTGCTCATCCCTTTTCCCTCCTTCCTTTCCATGTTTGGACTAAGTTTGTAACTATTTAATGGCTGCTGAATTGGTCAATGCTGGTCTTAACCACTGCTCTATAGAGCAGAGGGGAGTGTTCTACTGAAATGCAATTTCTCTGGACACGGGAGATTATTGATTTCCTATCATCCGCAAAGCCCAAACGACGTATTAATTCAGCTGCACATTTTTGAAAAGGGAACGAAAGTGGCCCACTTCTATTCCATGCAAAAGGTTAGCGGCGGGCCTTTGTCCAAAAATGTGCTTTCGATCTTGAACATTTCAGGCTGAAACTTACCCCGTTTGCAAAATTGCCGGAAGCATTAAAAAGCCATAAAGGCAAAGAATAGAAGGAACAATTTCTTCTTCTTCTTTTTCTACAAAATAAAAAAATGGCTAATTTAAGCCTGTTTTTTTTAAAATAAAAAACCCACAGATGATGTAATAGCAGGGACTACATGTTAAATGCAACTAAATCGGAGCCAAATACGGAGAGAAAAGCAGAAGAGCTGTGCAAGTAGTCCTCAATTGATGACCACAATTGACCCCACAATTTCTGTTGCTAAGTGAGCCATTTGTTAAGTGAGTTTTATGACTTTTCTTGTCACAGTCCTGGATCGGCTGAACTGATAGTACCTACGGTGGGAGGCTCTGCTCACCTGCCTGGATGTGTGTGCCCAAACTGGTAGTAAAAAATTTAGCCACCCACCTCTGCCACAGTCCTTAAGTGAATCATTGCAGGTGTTAAATTAGTAACCTGGTTGTTAAGTCAATCTGATTTCCCCCATTGTCAGAAGGTCACAAAATGACTCCTGAACACGGCAACCGTCCGTTGTCAAGCATCCGAAGGTAAATCACGTGACTGCGGGGATGTGGCAATGGTCGTAAGTGTGGAACATGGCCATAAGTCACTTTTTTCCAGTGCCATTGTAACTTGGAACGGTCGCTAAATGAACCATTGTAAGTCAAGGACTACCTGTACAGCTTTAAGGTGACAACAGCCAAGGCGCAATGCAATTTTGAATACAATTTTGAACGTGGTGATGGTTTTATGCTTCCTTAATTTTAAAACATTGCACCCCCATGTGCTGCTAATATATTGATGCTGTCCTCCATTGCATAAAATATATGCAAGTTTGCCTTTATGGGAAGGCCTTTAAAAGATGTAAAGTGAGTAAATTCTCAGAGAGCATCAAGGACCCCACAGTTCTCCTCCTCCTACCCTGCTTCCTCCTCCTCCTCCTCAAACCCCACTCTCTTATAGCACTGATGATGTTACCTAATTGGGTAATGGAAAGTCTGCAAGAAAACCACCAAGCCCAGAGAGCACCAAGGTCCCAACAGTCCTCCTCCTCTTCCTCCCGCCCTCTTCCTCATCCTCCTTTTTCCATTCCACAAACCCTACCTCCTTCTAGCACTGATAATGTTACCTAGTTGGGTAATGAAACATCTGTAAGAAAACAACTAAGCCCAAAGAGCACCAAGGACGCCACAGTTCAACCCTGAGCTACAGCTATTTTTTTCTACCAGTAAATGTGTCTTGAAATCCCAGTCAGCACCTCTCCACCTATTGTTGCCTAGCCTTCAGCTTAATGTCCAACATCTTTCTATGTTATATCTTAGTTAAACTTCTGATAAAATTACTCATCCTTGCCAAGCTAGGAAGAAAGGATGAAAAAGAGTCAGAGAGAGAAAAAAAGAGGAAGGAAGAAATATTTTAGACAGTTACTTTTGTGGGATTCTTGGTGCTCTCTGACCTTGGTTCTTTTCTTGTAGACGTTTCGTTACCAAACTAGGTAACGTCATCAGTGCTAGAAGATAGTTGGTTCCCTGTTTATATACTAGTGGCTTGCCCTGTCTGTGTTGGTGGGAGTGTAGAATCATTTGATTCTAACTTTCTGCCCAAGGCAGGCGTTCTTATGCCACCATGAGCCATGGTGGCGCAGTGGTTACGGTTGGGGTGCAGTACTGCAGACTACTTCTGCTGCCTGCCAGCTGCCTGCAATTTGACAGTTCAAATCTCACCAGGCTCAAGGTTGACTCAGCCTTCTGTCCTTCCAAGGTCAGTAAAATGAGGAGCCAGATTGTTGGGGGCCATAGACTGACTCTGTAACCGCTTAGTAAAGGTAAAGTTTTCCCTCGCACAAATGTGGTAGTCGTTCCCGAATCTAGGGGGCGGTGCTCATCTCTGTTTCAAAGCCAAAGAGCCAGCGCTGTCCGAAGACGTCTAAGTCGTCATGTGGCCGGCATGACTAAACGCTGAAGGCGTGTTACCTTCCCACCAAAGGTGGTTCCTATTTTTCTACCTGCATTTTTACATGCTTTTGAACAGCTGGGTTGGCAGAAGAAGGGAGAAGTAACAGGAGCTCACTCTGTTACGCGGCGCTAAGGATTCGAACAGCTGAACTACTGATCTTTCTGATTGAAAAGCTCAATGTCTTTGCCGCTGAGCCACTGGGCTGTAAAAGCACTGTGAAGTGGTATATAAGTAAGTGCTATTCTTATCCTGGATGAAAATGGTGATCCAATCTTTTCTTGAAAAGCTTCAGCAATGGAACAGCCACAATTCCGGGAGGCGAGCTTTAATTAATTGCTTAATTGTTAATTGTTCTCATATTACATTTATTGATTAATGGTTCGCCACTGTCAGGAAATTCCTGCTTATTTTCGGGATGGCTCTTCCTCCAACCAACTTTGACCCATTGCTTCTTTTTGTCAGACAAGTAAGAACCCAGATATTCTCAATGGCTGCCGGTTAGTTCTTGGGGGTTCCTAGTGTTGGAAGACATGTCCTTCTGGGTTTGGCTCCAAGTGGGGAAAAAGACACTGGAGACATGGAGGCTGCTTGGAAAGGTGGTTTAATGGTGGGCAGGACCACATGGCTTGAGCTCCTGAACAGAAAAGGCGATCACATGCTTCGATGTTGGGTGGAGAAGAAGAGAAGGGTCGAGGAAGGGTCTTGCAGGGCTACTTATAATCTGTTCAGCCCCACTTCTCTGTTTCCTGTTCCTTTGTAAGAAATGCATTCTGATTGGTTGTCAGACTCCCATGGGCTCATGCAGGGGCAACTATCTAGGTTGTGTTTTGAACCCCAAGTTTGGTTGAGTTCTCAGATGTCCTGTGGTGAGTGGGTAAAGGGCTAATACTATCATGCCTTAATCCCATCACCCCGGAGCTAAAGGGGAGAACTCTTTATTATGTTAAGGGACTGGTTTGTTGCATCTTAATGGCCCAACGACAAAGGGGGTGGGCAGGAAGCTGCAGGGAGCTACTCTGTCTTTAAAACACGTTTCTTCCTTTTCACATCCAGGGAAATGTAATATTTTGCCTTTTCAATATTTCCTAGGGTATTTCATTTTTCTGGGAGAGAGCTGGGTGATAACTCCCTACACCAGCTTAGGCTGTGATTTCCTGTTTGAGTGTTATTATGTGATAAGGGGACCCCCAAGATCTGACTGGCAAGTTTGAGTAGCTTGCAGATGTAGCCCCTAAAGCAATATGCTCACTATCCAAGCCACGCTTGGGAGCTTCTGTTTTCTTCTTCTTGCTGTTTTTTTTAAAAAAGGCTTTCTCTTAGTTTGGTTCCCAGAATCTTCTGCATCGAATTCCCCTTTGCCCAGTCGCTTGGAAGCAGATGTTTCTTTTCATATTGTGTTTGAGCTGCAGAATAATTTTGCAAACCGAGATTCAAAAGGAGGAGGGGGAGGGATTTTTTCTTCGGCTCAGGACAGGCTGGTGGGTGGCGAACAGAGGAAAGACAACCAATTCTCCCAAGAAATATGAGGAAATATTGACAATCAGGAAACACGCAGCCCAGAAACCGAGGTCGTGCATCTGCTTTGGAATAATCACATATTCTCCATGCCGCGTTCGAAGGAGCTGTCAAAATAATTAGTATACTAATGGCCACACTGGGTAAAAAAATAAATAAATACATTACTGGGGTAAGTAATTGGCAGGAGGAGGAACTGAAGCGTTCTGTGACAGCAGGAGGAATTTGTCGGTTTGGCCATTCCAGAAGAGAGCATTCCCACCCAGGGTGGCAGAAGAAATAATCAGGAGTCTGGTGTGGCATCCCTTTTTAAAAGCTTTTGTGACCCCTGATTAAATAATAGAATAGAATAGAGTAGAATACAGAATGAATAGAATACAGAATGAATAGAATAGAATACAGAATGAATAGAACACGAAATGAATAGAATACAAATGAATAGAATAGAATGCAGAATGAATAGAATAGAATACAGAATGAATAGAATACAGAATGAATAGAATACAGAATGAATAGAATAGAATAGAATGCAGAATGAATAGAATACGAAATGAATAGAATACAAATGAATATAGAATAGAATGAATAGAATAGAATACAGAATGAATAGAATAGAATACAGAATGAATAGAATACAGAATGAATAGAATAGAATAGAATAGAATACAGAATGAATACAGAATGAATAGAATGCAGAATCAATAGAATAGAATACAGAATGAATAGAATAGAATACAGAATGAATAGAATAGAATACAGAATGAATAGAATAGAATACAGAATAAATAGAATACAGAATAAATAGAATACAGAATGAATAGAATAGAATAGAATACAGAATGAATAGAATACAAAATGAATAGAATACAAATGAATATAGAATAGAATGCAGAATGAATAGAATAGAATACAGAATGAATAGAATAGAATACAGAATGAAAAGAATACAGAATGAATAGAATACAGAACGAATAGAATACGAAATGAATAGAATACAAATGAATATAGAATAGAATGCAGAATGAATAGAATAGAATACAGAATGAATAGAATAGAATACAGAATGAATAGAATACAGAATGAATAGAATAGAATACAGAATGAATAGAATAGAATACAGAATAAAAAGAATACAGAATGAATAGAATACAGAATGAATAGAATACAGAATGAATAGAATACAGAATGAATAGAATGGAATGGAATACAGAATGAATAAAATGCAGAATGAATAGAATAGAATGGAATAGAATAGAATAAGGAATTTGTCTTTGGTGCAAATGCTCTCAGTGTACCTAAAATATGTTCATCAAGAATCCTAAGGTACAACACTTAGTGATAGTCATAGGTTACTAATAAGCAACCAAATCATACTAGGAAACAATAAAACAATATAAATCCTAGAGATATGAGCAACATGGTTATAGTCATAAATGGGGAGAGATAGGTACTAGGAAGGATGAGAAGAATAATAGTAGTACAGTCTTAGTAAATAGTTTGACAGTGTTGTGGGGATTAGTTGCTCAGCAGAGTGGTGGCATGCTGGGAAAATTTTTCCTTGTGTCTAGTTGTTCTCATGTACATTGCTCTGTAGTGTCGTTTTGAGGGCAGAATTTGAACCAATTTATGTCCAGGATGTGAAGGGTCTGTAGATATTTTCACAGCCCTCTTTTTGACCCGTGCAGTGTACAGGCCCTCAATGGAAGGCAAGTTGGTAGCCATTGTTTTTTGCCGCAGCTCTGATTCTCCTCTGAAGTCTGTGTCTGTCTTGTTGGGTTGCAGAACCAAACCAGACAGTTATGGAGGTGCAGAGGACAGACTCAGTAATTCCTCTGTGGAACAGAATCAGCAGCTATTTGGGCAGTTTGAGGTTTCTGAGTTGGCGCAGGAAGAACATTCTTTGTTGTGCTTTTTTGATGTTAGGTGTCCATTTTACATCTTGAGATATGATAGAACCTAGAAACCTGAAGGTCTCCACTGTTGTTACTGTGTTGTCTACTATTGTAAGAGGTGGTAGTAAAGGAAGTTTTCTCCTAAAATCTACCACCATTTCTACAGTTTTGAATGTATTTAGTTCAAGATCAACTAAATGGAGGCTTTTTTGCCTTCTCTCAGCCCTCTGCAGGCTTCAGCAGGGCTGGGGCAAGGCAAAAAAGCCCTGTTTTTTTGAAAAATGGACAGTTTTCTTTACAAAAACTGAAGCGTTTTTGCCTTGTCCCAGCCTTGCTGAAGCCTGCAAAGGGCTGCTGGGGGCTGAGGGAAGGCAAACACTTTTTTTTTCTAACTTACCTCTTCGAAATCTTTGTGTGTCTTATGCACCGGTGCGTCTTATAATCCGAAAAATACGGTAGATTTAAAAGCATAACATAAAATCAGGGGTGGGTTCCTGCCAGTTCTAACCTCTTCTATAGAAGAGGTTCCACAAATCTACAGTGCCGTTTAGAACCGGTTCCATCTCCCTCCCCCCGCCCCTCCGCACATCATCAAGATGAAGAGCAAGAGGAGGAATTCTGGGAGTTGAAGTCCACAAGTCTTAAAGCTGTCAAGTTTGAACATCCCTGGGTTTTTTTTCTAAAGGGTTAGGGGTGCAAGGGTCTTGTAACTTGACAGCTTTAAGACTTGTGTGCTTCAATGCCAGAGTTTCTGAGCCAACATTTTGGTTGCTAAGCAAGAGCATTGTTAAGTGAGTTTCACCACATTTTACAAGTTGGCCATGCTCACCCAGTCACATGTCTGGCAAGCCACTCCCACCCAGTCACATGGCCGGCAAGCCACTCCCATCCAGTCACATGACTGGCAAGCCACTCCCACAGAGCAGGCCACACCTACAGAAGAGGTTCTAAAAATTTTTGAAACCCACCACTGTATAAAAAGCATACATACCAAGCAAGATAATACCCAAAGACCACCCACCCCAGCTCTATGTGGTCCTATTTAGCCATGTTTTTGAGACCGGGCAGAACTTCAATGTTCAAGAGAAGGCAAAACCTGCTCTTGACTGTGTGGCACGTAACTCTGAGATAGGAATCGAAAATCTGAGATTTTCACAGGTTTGAAGGTGTGTGAAGATGCTCACTGTACTTTATTCAGCAAGCAAGAATGAAAAAAACAGAAGAAGGGTGGCTCATAGAGACCTCTAAACTTCGAAACTTTTCTTAATAAGAAATAGAAACCAAACATGCCACTAAATTCCTCACAATAACAAAGCCCTTTTGAGGAAAAAGAGGAAGTAAGGGAGGGGTAGTAAGAGTAGGAGAGAGGGTAGGAAGGGGAAGAAGAAAAGAGAAAGAGGAGGAAAGAAGAAGGCAGAGAAGAAGGGAGAGTGGGAGAAAAGGAGATGGAAGGAGAAGTAGGTTTGTTGCAAAAGAAGATGGATGTATGGGGTGGCAGGGAAGCAACCCCCATTATATTTTTAACCTTTTAAATGAATTGTGATAAGTGTTCAAAGATAACACCTACATATTAACAGTACTGATGAGAATGTATATCTGTGAATGTACCTATGAAAAATAAAACTAAAACTTAAAAAAATAAAATAACAAAGCCCTTTTGCATTGCTGCCACAGATGCATCTTATGAGGAGACATGGAAGAACCGTGTCTATTTAGCCTCGAGGGGAGAAGGGGGTACGGTAGTATCTGAAGGGATGTCAGGTGGAAGAGGGAAGACCTCTTCCCTTTCAGAGTGGAAGACGCGGGATATTGAATTTAAGGAACAAGACGCCGGGTTTTATTGGGATTTTAGGAAATGACTTCCTAGCGCATCAGAAGTTTGATAGTAGAATCAATTCTCCAAGACCTGGTGGCCTCCATTGCAATCCAGCAAAGGTTAGACAGCTATTGAGTGGGGGGACGTTTTCGTATGAATTCTTTCACAAAGCAGTGGACTTGGACCGGATGGGCTGAACGGCTCTTCACGCCGTGATTTTATTACTAAATAAAGATATTGATCTCATTTGATTCCTGGGCAAGCTACGCTATAGGACCCTTGTCTGCTTAGTGGTTGAAGTATGGACGTTCCATGCAGATTGGCCTAAGGTCAGCCCCACTCATAGGGTAGCTGCAAGAGATCAAAAAGTCAACTTGTATAAAGTAGATGGGACTTTGATTACACAATTATAGCTCCCCTTTGACTTTTAGAATAGAATAGGATAGAATAACAGAGTAGGAAGGGACCTTGGGGGTCTTCTAGTCCAACCCCCTGCTCAGACAGGAAACCCTATACCGTTTCAGACAAATGGTTATCCAACGTCTTCTTAAAAACTTCCAGTGTTGGAGCATTCACAACTTCTGGAGGCAAGTTGTTCCACTGATAAATTGTTCTCACTGTCAGGAAATTTCTCCTTCGTTCCAGGTTGCTTCTCTCCTTGATTGGTTTCCATCCATTCCTTCTTGTCCTGCCTTTCAGGTGCCTTGGAGAATAGTTTGACGCCCTCTTCTTTGGGGAAGCTCCTGAGATATTGGAACACTGCTGTCATATCAACCCTAGTCCTTCTTTTCATTAAACTAGACCTGTGATGGCAAACCCATGGCACGTATGCCAGAGATGGCATGCAGAGCCCTCTCTGTGGGCATGCGTGCTGTTGCCAGCTGCTCTTCTGATTTCTGGCATGCCAGCTGGTCTTCATGTATGCCGGAGTGCCAAAAACCCAAAGGCCAGTTGGCCTTTTGGCCAGTTGGCACATCCATGCCGGCCAGCTGGTCTGCAGGCTTCTGTAATGCATGCATGTGTGCATTCCAGCTTGGGCACTCGGTGCCGAAAAGCTTCGCCATCACTGAACTAGGCATACCCAATTTCAGCAACTGTTCTTTATATGTTTTAGCTGTCAGACCTGGAAGCCATCTTTTACATTGGGCCTTCAGGCCTGCTAGATTTTCTACCGAGGAGGGAATTATATGGCGTATGGGTGAGATATAGTCAAAATAACATTCCTTTTTCAGAGAGTCAAGGACACCTTGCCCTGCAGCTGTGATGGTGTGACTGGGAGCGTCTCCAGTTTGGACAGTGCATTGATTGGGCCATGTGATGGACATGTGGGTGCGGGGCAGGGACTTGAACTTTCACTTGGGTAGGGAAAACCCTGGAAACTTTCAGATGCAGGTTTTCCCAGATGTGCCAATAGGACATCTCTAATAAAATGGAACTTTGAGGAAACTAAAGCCTCGGAGTCTTCTTTCATTGGGGGTGTTATTTGGAACTCTGACATTAGCCTCCAGTCCCCTAATCCTGTTTGTTGCTCTTCTCTGCACTCTTTCTAGAGTCTCAACATCTTTTTTACATCCTGGCGACCGAAACTGGATGCAGTATTCCAAGTGTGGCCTTACCAAGGCCTTATAACGTGGCAATAACACTTCACGTTATTTTGATTCTATCCCTCTGTTCATGCAACCTAGGACTGTGTTGGCTTTTTTGGTCTTCCCTGTTAGACACTCTTTAGGAAGGGCTGGAAAATATTGTCAGGAATCTTTAAAAAGCCCCTAGCAGAAACTGAGCAGTACAGCAATAGATAGACGAAGAGTTTGACTTAAAGCAAAAGCTTTTTTTTTTAATGTTACACACTTCCCCCAAAGCTCTCAATAACTTGAAGGGAATGACTGCTTAGTACCTACCCAAGAAACACTTGTTACTACAATCATCATCAAAAGCTTTGCAAAATGTTGAATGGGAAACGAATGTTCCATTTAAGCAGCAAGTGAGGCTGTGGACAGACTGCAGAAATGAAGGAGGTAAACAACACTCAATGAATTTAGGCCTCCAACAAACAGAAAGCGAGAGTTTTCAAATGTTAATTTCCAACCTGCGATTTCCATCTCTATTTTATAATTCATATTCTTTCTGCTAGGAACTTAACAGGGAAGGCTTTTTTGACAGATGGTGTAACGTTTCCTGAAATATTAAATGGCAGCAAATAACAAAAAGACTAAATCAGTCTTCCAAATTCACTTTAGATGACACTTACATTAGGTGGTTTGAGTGCAGTGTAAGATCAGAAATAAATAATTTTTTGGGGGGGGGGGGATCCATAATGTACATGCACAGTTGTTTTGAAGAATAGGAAGTCAGAACTCCTATATATATTTTTTGTTGGATGGCTTTTGTGGCTTTTTAGAAGTTTGTCTCACAATGTTGGTAATGTAAACTATACAAAACATTACACACTGCCATATTATTTTATATATAACCCTCCCTCCCTCCTTTCTCCCTTTCCCCTCCATTCCTCCCTCCCTCCCTCCCTTCCCCCTCCCTCTCTCCCTTCTTCCTTCCCTTCCTCCCTCCCTTCCTATCTCTACCCATCAGTGGTGGGATTCAAAATCTACCGGTTCTGTGGGCGTGGCTTGGTGGGCGTGGCATGACTTGGTGGGCATGGCTTGGTCTGTGTGGCAGGGGAAGGATACTGTAAAATCTGTTGAAATCTGTACCTGCCCTGTTTGGTTACTGTGCCAATCCGGACAGTTGTAGAGTTGCAGATGACCGACTCAATAATTCCTTTGTAGGACTGTATCAGTAGATCCTTGGGCAGAAAGGAAACTTAAAAGAGAAATGAGACATTCTTAAGCAATCTTCAGTCAAGATCAAGGGATGTACTAATATCACTCTATAAAGCCCTAGTAAGACCACACCTAGAATACTGCATCCGTCACCACACTGTTAAAAAGATCTGAGACTCTAGAGTGAATGCAGAGAAGAGCAACCAAGATGATTAGGGGACTGGAAGCTAAAACATATGATGAACGGTTGCAGGAACTGGGCATGGCTAGTCTAGTGAAGAGAAAGACCAGGGGAGACATGAGAGCAGTCTTCCAATATTTGAGGGGCTGCCACAGAGAGGAGGGGATTAAGCTATTTTCCAAATCCCCTGAAGGCCGGACAAGGAATAATGGATGGAAACTGGACAAGAAGAGATTCAAACTAGAAATAAGGAGGAATTTTCTGACAGTGAGAACCATCAACCAATGGAACAGAAGTTGCCTTCGGAGGTTGTGGGAGCTTCATCCCTGGAGGCTTTCAAGAAGAGACTGGACTTCCATCTGTCAGAAATGGTGTAGGGTCTCCTGCTTAGGTGGGGGATTGAAGTAACAGATTAACAGAGTCGGAAGGGACCTTGCAGGTCATCTAGTCCACCCCCCTGCCCAAGCAGGACACCCTACATCTGCCTCTATCTAGGGTAGAACTCACAACCTCCTGATTGTGAAGCAAGAGCTCCACCTAGATGACCTACAAGGTCCCTTCCAATTCTGTTACTCTTCTCTCTTTCTCTCCTCTCCTCTCTTCCTTTATCCCTTCTCCCTCTCTTCTCCTATCCCTTCCTCTTCCTCCTCTCCCCTCCCCTCCTCTCCTCTCTCTCCCCACCTCTCTCTCGGATATTGCTTCCGAAAATGTCCAGATTGTAACTCCCTTCAGACCTGTTAATGTCTTTCAGAATCTAACAGTAAGATGGAACAGGAAATTATTTCCCATCAGTAGTCAAGTTGCAGTGCAAATCCGGCTCCAGCTGAGGTCTTCTCAGCTTTTCTAGCTATCTCTTCTGCTTTTGGAAATCTTCCTCATGGAGCTCCAGGTTCCACACGAATCCATTGTGGTCTCAAGAACTTGTAGCTTGGTACTTCCTTCTGCTCAACTGCTAGCTCTTCTGAGATCCCTGACTGGATTTCCCTGCGCTGAGGCAGTGAGGGACAGGGGACAGATTTTTCTTATTTTATTTATCCATTGGGGAACCTCTCCGCAAGCTGTTAGATCCGGGCAACGAGAGAACAGACTGCGGACACGAAGTGACTTAACAGCTCTTTATTAATAGTAGTAGTGATCCAGCTTGCTCTGTGGCCGGAGGGTTCCCCTTTTATAGGAATCGGGTACGCCTCTCGACCAATCAGAGCGATACCTGTTTCCCGCCTTAGCGGCGGACCAAAGAGGACACTTGCTACGATATATGTTAATATCTAACACCCCTCCCCTCTTAGACGGCACATTTCGGTTTGTTACATAGTCTCTAAGGTATGTTGGTGTTTGCCTTACGCGAGTGGAACGTCGCAGTTCGGGTTGATCGGAAGTAGTTGCAGGATCGGTTTCCTTCTCTATTTCGCATTCAGGAGTCTGTAGGCTTTCGTTGCTTTGGCGCTCGGGGATCTGCTGGCTTTCGTTGCTCAGGCGTTGTTCTGTTTTGCGTTCGACCCCTTGTTCTGTCCTGGGCTCGCAGGTGTCGTAGTTCTCTGTGTTGGGGCTTTCTAGTGGTTGACTCTGTATTGGCAGGTAGCTCTCGCTCTCGGTTCGAAGGTCTGAGTGCGCCAGGCGACCTCGTAGTTGATCGATGTGCCTCTTCCAGTTTTGCCCGTCTTCCAGTTCCAGCAGATATGATCGTGGACCCGTGATGCCAATGACCTTTGCCGGCATCCACAATGTCCCCCCTGCATAGTTGTGAGCGTATACCGACTCCCCTATGCTAAAACTCCGAATTTTGCTTGTGGAGTCTGGGGGTGCTGTGGCAGAGTAATTCAGGTGAAGACGGTCCAGGTGAGACCGTAGACGGCGGCCCATGAGTAGTTCAGCGGGGCTCCTACCCGTTGTAGCGCTGGGGGTAATGTGTTGAATTAATAGGTAATGGTCAATGCGTGTTTGCCAATCACCTGGACCCATCCTAGCGAGGGCCTCTTTTGCGGATCGCACCATTCTTTCCGCCTGTCCGTTTGATGCCAGATGGAATGGCGCGACGAGGGCATGCCGAATCCCCTGACCAGCTAAATACGTTTCGAATTGCATGGCCGTGAACTGGGGCCCGTTATCGGAGACCAGGAGGTCGGGCAGGCCATGAGTGGCGAAAAGTCGCCGTAGAACCTTAATGACTGCCTCTGCCGTGGTTGAAGTCATTAGGACTACTTCTAGCCATTTGGAGTATGCATCTACAACTATGAGGAAGGTCTGACCTTGAACTGGCCCAGCGAAGTCGATGTGTATTCTCGACCAGGGTGCTTTAGGCTTTTCTCATTCTGTGGCGGGCGCTTCCGGGGGTGCTGGCCTCGATTCCTGGCATGGATCGCAAGTGGCCACCCATTCCTCTATCTCTTTGTCCATGTTTGGCCACCAAACGTAACTTCTTGCTAACACCTTCATCCTAACAATCCCCGGATGACCAGCATGTAATGCATCTAACACATTTCTACGTAATGCATAAGGAATAACAACTCGATCCCCCCACAATAAACAACCTTGTAACACTGAAAGTTCATCCCGTTTTGACCAAAACACTTTGAATTCCGGGCCCACGTTTCCCTTCGGCCACCCCCTCCAAACCCAAGTTTGCACTTGCTTTATTATATTGTCTTTAGAGGAGACCCTTGCAATGTCGCAGGAAGAAACCGGTCCTGAGTCCAAACAGTCAATGAGCAGCACCGGTACTTCGGGAGTGGGGTCTGGCAAAAGGTCCGGTAATGGGCAACGGCTGAGTGCGTCTGCGTGTCCTAAAGTGGAGCCCGGTCGATGAATTAACTTGTATGAGTACGCAGCCAGGAAAACAGTCCACCTGGTCATGCGTGGAGAAAGGGAGACTGGAGTGGGGCGGTTTCCCGCCAAAAGTCCCAACAGCGGTTTGTGATCTGTAATCAGTTCAAAGTTGCGGCCGTAAAGGTATTCATGGAAACGTTTTACTCCAGCTACAGCAGCTAACGCTTCCCTGTCCATCTGACTGTAATTCCTCTCGGCCGATGAAAGAGTCCTGGAGTAGAAACTTAATGTTTTGAAAAAATCTCTCTCTTTTTTCTTTCTTTTTTTTTTCTCTTTCTATACATATTAAGCCTTTATTATGAAATAGACCATTTACTTATACGAGATAAGAATAATAATGTATTTAATGTATAAGAGTGAGATGATTTAAATTGTTAGGTATGATTATGGCTGGTGACTATTTTATAATATAAAATGGAATAATGATGATGTAATGAACAATGGATGTGAATATAGATTAAAATATTTAATGACTACATGGATTGACAAATAATAATGGGAAATTAAATTTGGAGTTGAGGATGATTGGAAACTTTAAGATTAATGGAAAATAGAAATGTCTTATATGAAGTAATGAGTTTCTTTTTTTCTTTGACTTAATCTCCACTTTTATTTTTGAGAGAATGGTGATACAATTTTATAAAGACCTATTGCTACCTAGTACATAATTGTAGAGATAAAGAAATAAGGGTTGTCATAAAAGAAAGAATACTATGGTAACTTGAACATGCAATGCTCAATGAAATATTTAACTATATTTAATGGATAATTAGTGAACGCATCCTTAATTGTAAAAACCATCGCACAAAAACTTGTAACCAAACGACATGCTTGATGAAAATGTGTTTTTTTTTTTACTTCCCTGCTCTTGTACCTTATGTGTTGTCTTGTCTTTTTAAAGAAAAATAAATAAACATTTATAAAAAAAAAAAAAAAGACTGCGCCAACTCCAAAAGGTGATGCATCGCAGGTTAACACCAGCGGCAGCATCTGGCTGTATTGGACTAGCAGCGAGCCAGTGGTGAGCAGGCGCTTTACTGCGGCAAAAGCTGCTGCTTCGGATCGTCCCCATCTCCATGTTGCGTTCCTCTGGAGTAGTCGATGTAATGGCTCAGCAACGGTCGCCTTCTGTCTCAGAAAAACGCTGTAGAAGTTAAGTAGTCCGAGGAAGGCCTGCAACTCGGTCTGATTTCGTGGTGTGGGGGCGTCCTGGATCGCCTTAATTTTCTTTGAAGTGGGGTGTATTCCCTGACCATCGATTCTATAACCCAGGAATTCTACACTAGGCACGTTAATTTGGCATTTTTCCTTTTTGAGGCGGAGACCCTTTTCCCTGATTCTGGCCAAAACAGTTCTGACTCTTTTTAATAATTGCTCCTCGTTTGCAGCGGATACCAAGATGTCGTCGAAATAGGGGACGACTCCCGGTATCCTTTGCAACAGCCGTTCCATGACGCTCTGGAACAGACCTGGAGCAATGCTCACACCGAATTGTAGCCGGTTGCATTTGAATGCCCCTCTATGCGTCACTATAGTTTGGGCCTCCGCTGTGGCGCTATCTACGGGCAACTGCTGGTAAGCTTGTGCCATGTCTAATTTAGCAAATATCTTTCCTGGCCCCAACGAGTGCAATAAGTGTTGTACTACTGGCACAGGATATGCGCTTTGTTGTAGCGCGACATTAATTGTGCATTTATAGTCCGCGCAGATGCGGACTGACCCGTCTGGCTTGACTGGGGTCACAATGGGAGTTTCCCAGCGCGCGTGATCCACCGGCTCAAGGATTCCTTGCTCCACTAACTTATCTATCTCCATATCTATTTTTGGGCGGAGTGCAAAAGGCACTCGTCTTGGTTTAAGTCGGATTGGCGCCACTTTGGGGTCTAAATTGAATGAGATTGGTTTACCCACATACTTACCCAGACCGGGGCTGAACACATCCTCGAACTCCTTAAAAATCTGCTCAGCGCTGCTGTTCTCCACGGCGTTGATTCCGGTGACTTCTAGCCCCAAGGATTCAAACCAATCCAGTCCTAGAAGGTTTTGTAACGGTGCGCTGGCGATGGTCACGGGCAGCTGGGCTACGATGTCCTTGAAACGGATCTGGAACGTGCCTTGGCCCACGATGGGGACTCGGTTCCCCTGGTAGTCTCGTAGCAGGATGTCTGGAGCGCGTAGTTATAACACAGTAATTTTGTCCAAATAGAAAATTAGGATGGTGTTCCAATTCCATATTTCTGGGAACATAAGTGGGGGTTGAGAACCGTTGTGAGTTCTCAGAAATGACAACGTACAACATATAAGGTCTTCCTTGTTAACCATTCCAGTTTTTCTTTTGTTTTTAAACATTAAAAAAATTTCTTAGCATAATACAGATAGAAATGCAACAGTCTCATTAATAAGAAAATTGACTTTTTCAATCACATCCTTCCCATCCTCCTGTATCTGACTTCAAAGGAGACTGGAATGCAGTAAATTATTATATTTTTTCATCAATCAATCAATCAATCAATCAATCAATCAATCAATCAATCAGAATACAGCTGGAAGGGACCTTGGAGGTCTTCTAGTCCAACCCTCTGCTCAGGCAGGAGATCCTTATACCATTTCAGACAAAAAAACTTCCAATGTTGAAGCCCCTACAATGTCGGGAGGCAAACCGTTCCACTGATTAATTGTCCTCACTGTTAGGAAATTCATCCTTAATTCCAGGTTGCTTCTCTCCTTGATTAGTTTCTATCCATTGTTTCTTGTCCTGCTTTCTGCTTTGGAGAATAAGTTAACTTTCTCCTCTTTGTGGCAGCCTCTCAAACACTGGAATACTGCTACCATGTTCCTCCTAGTCCTTCTTTTCTCAAGACTGGCAATACTCAAATCCTGCAACTGTTCTTCACATGTTTTAATCTACAGACCTTTAAACCTTTTAGTTGCTCTTCTTTGCACTTTAAAAAAAAAGTGAAGTATGTCAACGTGTAAAGCGTTTCCATGACTACTGTCAACTTGAGAAGGGAGGAGAATTCCATGCATACTTTGGGCCAGAGTAAAGTCTCATATTCTTATAGCTGGGATGTGAATGTGCATGTCCAGAACCTGCCGTAAATCTTGTTGGCGGATGTGATTAATGACTTCAGGCAGAGGGGAGGGGACACAAGGGTAAAGGGACACAGGTCCACCATGCATGGTTAGACTACCTGGGTTACCGAGTGTCAAATGAGGGGATAGAGATGGACCCAGAAAAAGTACAAGCCATCTTAGGCTGGCAACCCCCTCGCACCCGCAGACAGCTACAAAGTTTCCTAGGGTTCGCGAACTTCTACAGGCAATTCATCCCCTCCTTTGCAAAAATTGCCAAACCCCTAACAGACCTCCTGAAGACACGGAGCCCAGGAACGAAACCCCATCCGGGACAACCCCTACAGTGGGACCTAACCTGCCAAGAAGCATTCGAAACACTAAAAGAAATGTTTGCAAAGGAGCCAGGGTGCTGAAGCATCCTGACCCCGTTCAACCTTTTGTGATCCAGGCAGATGCCAACGATGTGGCAGTGGGAGTGGTGCTACTCCAAGGAAACGACCTAGGAAACTTACAACCTTGCGCCTTCACCTCCCACAAGCTCACAGACACAGAGAGTCGATGGGCCATGTGGGAAAAGGAGGCTTTTGCAGTGAGATGGGCACTGCTAACCTGGAGACACCTGTTGGAAGGGGAGCAGAAACCATTTGAAGTCTGGACTGACGACAAAAATCTGGAGGTGCTTAGGACCCCACGGAAAGTATCACCCAAACAAGTCCAATGAGCTCAGTACTTCAACCGTTTTGATTTTATTTTAAAGCACATTCCAGGGGGGAGGAACCTTCTAGCTGATGCCCTCTCCTGCATGCCTCAGTACAAATGTGAACGGGAGCACATAGTGGACACCATCATTCCCTCTACTCAAACCGCTGCCCAAGTGACCACCAGGCAGCAATGCCGTGACCCGCAAGTCCAACCCGCAAGCGACCTAATCACGAGGCTCAAAATCGAACTGCTAGCAGAACTCTGGTTCCGAAACAACCAACACATCTTGACAAAAAGAGATGACCTTGCATGGAAGGGGACAAAACTCTACCTCCCAGAATCCCTACATACCCTAATTCTCCATGACGCCAAACCGGCAGGCCACTTTGGGTTCCTAAAGACTTTACACTTAGCCCAGAGGCAATTCTGGTGGCCTGGCATGAAGAAAGATGTAGATAGTTACGTGAAAAGTTGCACCATCTGCGCCACAATGAAGAGACGACCGGGAAACTCTCCCCCCCCCCGGACTACTGCAAACAGTAGCAGAGCCAACGAGGCCATAGGAGGAGATCACAATGGACTTTATAGTAGAGTTGCCAAAAAGTGGGGGAAACATGGTGATTTGGAATGTAATAGACCTAGTCTCCAAACAGGCACACTTCATACCCTGTAGTGGACTACCCTCGGCTCACAAGTTGGCTAAACTGTTCGTGAAGCATATCTACCGACTGCATGGAGTACCTCAAAGAATTATCTCAGACAGAGGGGTCCAGTTCACGGCTAAGTTCTGGAGGGAGTTCCTGCAGTCCATTGGGTCATCTCAGGGTCTTAGTTCAGCTTTTCATCCGAGCACCAATGGGGCAGCAGAAAGACTGAACGCCATGAAAGAGCAGTACCTGAGTGCTACGTGAACTAGCAGCAGTCCAATTGGGCAGACCTTTTATCTTTTGCTGAGGTTGCGTACAATAATGCTGTCCACAGTAGCACAGGACTCACGCCGTTCAAAGTAGTGAGCGGTATGGACTTTGTCCCAGTGCCTGAGTATCCAAAGGATCCCCCCCTCCTCAGTCAGCTTGACTGATTGGAGGTCGATGCTGAAAGCAACCTGGGAAAATGTCAAAAAGGCACTGGCTAAAGCAGCACAAACCTATAAGAAACAGGCAGACAAACACTGGGCTCCACAACGGCCATTCCGAGTGGGAGAGAAGGTTTACCGCTACACAAAATATTTGAGGTTAAAACTGCCTAGCAAGAAGCTGGGGCCAAAGTTTATGGGACCATTCCCCATAGTAAAGATCATCAACCCAGTCACAGTGCAATTGAAACTGTTTCAATTGTTGGGGAAGATACACCCACTGTTTCATAGTAGCCTCTTAAAACCCATGATCGGATCCATTCTGAGACCACTACCACGGGAGCCCCCGGGCCCTATGGTCATAGGGGGTGAAACCCATTATGAAGTTTGATGAATCCTTGATTCAAGGTGGGACAGGAGACAACTCCAATACTTAATCAAGTGGAAGGGCTACCCCTTATCAGAGGCATCTTGGGTGAAAAGTAGAAATATCCAGGCTGATCACATTATAGCAAAATTCCATGCAGAAAATCCAAGCAAGCCTGGGGGAGGGACGCATCCCTAAGTTACACAAATGTACTCAAATTGCTTTGTTTTACACAGGTCGCTTTCAGGAAGTGAGGGGAGCCGGATGTCAACGTGTAAAGCGTTTCCATGACTACTATCAACTTGAGAAGGGAGGAGAATTCCATGCACACTTTTGGCCAGAGTAAAGTCTCATATTCTTATAGCTGAGATGTGAATACGCACGTCCAGAACCTGCCGTAATATCTTGTTGACGAATGTGATTAATGACTTCAGGCAGAGGGGAGGGGACACAGCGGTAAAGTTCAGACGCCATTAAGTGGGATTCAGTTTCGGCTTCACAGAAGATTGTGCCAACATGTTGATCCTAATAAATGAATGGGTTTTTTTTAAAACTTTGTCTCGAGACTTGTAAATTAATTAGGTCATCTCTTGGGAACTTCACAATGTAACTGCTGTCTATAATTCAGGGATTATTTATGTCTGTACTGGCAAGTGTTCCGCTTTGGCTAAGTGGCCCTATCCTAAAATGTATCTACTAGCAAGTGGTATTCTAATAGACCATTACCTCCTCCTCCTCCTCTTCCTCCCTGCAAACTTCACATCTTTCTAGCACTGATGATACTATCTAGTTGGATAGAATTGTTGTGGCCCGCAAGCAGCCAGTGGATCTGGCAGCAGATTCGGACTATGAGGAGGTTGGGGAGGAACATGGGCCAGTCCTAGTGTCTGGGAAAGGCTCTGATGAGGGCTCTGTGTTGGAGGCAGAGATGGGGACAGTTATCAGCTGCCTTCAGAGTTGGAGATCATTGAGGCAGACAAACAACTGGAGCCTGTTCCCAGTGTGCACATGTGCAGAGTTGCCAGACGAAAGGAACAGCTAAGGAACAAGGGTTGACTTGGGAGCAAGGCCACAGGTGGATGGTGAATGGCCCCTCCCATAGGGAATAAAAGAGGAACGAAAGGGGAGTGGAGTTTGCAGGAGACCATGAGTTCATTCCTGCATTCTTGCCAAGTATTGCGGCATCTGAAAGATATCAGCCTGGCCACTCTCCAAGCCTGATAAAGATCGGTAATTGTGAACTATCTTGAAACACTGTGGGAGAGGAAAGACTTTGCTGGAGAGGAATCCATTGTAAATTAAATAAAAGGGGTTTATCAGGACAAGGCTTCGTGCTGCTTTGGAAGCCTAGGTCAGAACAAGAATTCCCTGTACTTAGGAAAGTAGAACTAAGGAAGAATCTGGAATAAAGTTTTCATTTTTTTTAGTGGGAACGATTAAAAAAATATGGAGGTATATTTGGTGAGAAAAGTAATATTCTGGTCGAAAGATAGATATTCCAACTTTGTGGGAACTGTATCTTGCCCCCTGCAGTTAGAACTGTAGTTATCAGAAGTTTTTAAGCAATGGAAAAGACGAGAAGGCAAAATGAAGGAGGGAGGGAGAGCATCCATAAATTTCTTTTGTAAAGAAAGAGGGATCATTAAGCCAGATGATCCCATTTTCCACTGGAAAGAAAAGGCATTTAGTGAAGCAGGACACTTCATTTTTCACCCAAACCCAGAGAAGGTCATCTCCATATTTAAGCATTTAAGAAGACTTTCTATCAGTCCCTCTTCTATATTAATAAAGGTAAAAAATATAATAGAAGATGAGGCCAGGAGAGGCTCCCAGATTTATATATATAGGCAAATTAGTTAGAATGGAAACATTAAGAAGAAAATGGGACTTGAAAAATCAAAGCAGGAATGGAGGCATGGACCATATTTTGATGAGCTCCCAGCATAGAAGTCAAAGGGCACGAAGTAGTTTTGTTGAAGCTTCTCTGGGATAAGACACTTAATTTGCTTTGTTTCATCATATCCACATTCTTTCTGATTATGAAGCTTTCTTCTTCTTCTTCTTCTTCTTCTTCTTCTTCTTCTTCTTCTTCTTCTTCTTCTTCTTCTTCTTCTTCTTCTTCTTCTTCTTCTTCATCTCCTCCTCCTCCTCCTCTCCTCCTCTTCTTCCCCTTCTCCTCTTCTTTTTCTCCTCCTCCTCCTCCTCCTCCTCCTCCTCCTTCTCCTCCTCCTCCTCCTCTTCCTCCTCCTCCTCCTCCTCTTCTTCCCCCCTCCCCTTCTTCTTTTTCTCCTCCCCCTCCTCCCCCTCTTCCTCCCCCTCTTCCTCCTCCTCCTCTTCTTCTTTTCCTCCTCCCATCCCCCTCCTCCTCCTTTTTCTTCCATGTCATTCATTGGATGTTGGCAGTAATATTTTTACCAACAGCTGCATGAAAAAGTGCTATTGAGTTTTGTCCAAACCGGTCCCTTAGATTTTGAAGCCACGAGGTTCTTCTTCTGTCTGGACCACATTTTCCTTCAATGTCAGGGCTGGAAGCCACCTTGGGTCTTAGATCTTCAGGCCTGCCACATTTAATGCTGTGGGAAACTGGGAATGGGGATTGAATGGAGCTGGGGAGATATCTAGTCAAAATAACATCCCTTTCTCCAAGAGTCAAGTCCACACTGCCCTGTACCTGAAGGGGTGTGACTGGGGAGTATCTCCAGTTAGGACGCTGCATTGATTGGACCACGTCATGGAGCTGTGGATGCTGGGACAGGGACTTGGACTTTATTTTGGGTGGGGAAAACCTGGAAGCTTTCAGATTTTCCAAGATGGGCCAATATGCCATCTCTAATAAGATGGAACTTTGAGGAAACTCAAGCCTCGGAGTCTTCTTTCGTTGCGGGTGTTACTTGGAATCCTGACATGACGATGTCAGGCCTGCAGCCATCTTTTCTTTGGAATCTTTGGCCTGCCACACTTTCTATTCTTCTACTATGCATTTTCTATTGTGGGAAAATGGGAGGGGGGATTGTACGGAGTTAGATGATATGTAGCCATAACAATATTCTTTCTAGAAAGCCCGGGTCATCCTTTGTCTTTGCACCTCTGCACCTGACCGGAACTGGATAGGTGGAAGCTGCCAGCATGGCAGAGGGAGATTGGACCATGGGATGGACTTGTGGGTGTGGGGGCAAGATCTTGAACTTTCAACTGGGTGAGGAAAATCGGGAAGTCTTCAGATTTGGGTTTCCCCAAATGTGCCCACATGGCTCTCTTAATAAATTGGAACTTTGAGCAATACTTTGCCTTGGACTCTGGTTTACTTTTGGATGCTATTTGGAACTCTGTCAACGATTGCATGAAGTATGCCGTAGTTTTCCAGGTGTTGCATCACATGTCTGAAATATTCTAACTTTTGCTTTTTTATGGTTTTGATGATTTCCCTTGGCTTTCCCAGGCGGCTTATCACCTCCTCATTTTGTCAACCCAGCTTATACGTAACAGCCGCCTGTAAATCCACATTTCAAATGCTTCTAGTCTCTTCAAGTTGCCTTCTGTCCAAGATCAACTCTCCCCTCCGTAGAGCAGGATTGTGGGAAAATCCCTCCGTAGAGCAGGATTGTGGGAAAATCCCTCCGTAGAGCAGGATTGTGGGAAAATCCCTCCGTAGAGCAGGATTGTGGGAAAAACGATGTAGCATCTGACCAGCCTGATTTTCAATCTTAGGCTTATGTTGAAGATCTTAAAGCTATAGATTGGGATATTTGGCTTTATCCGCATTGCAGATCTATAGTTTTCTTTTATAGCAATAGGTCTATAAGCAAATGTTACATTAAATTACTACTGTATCAATTTAATGAAACATTTGCTGATAGACCTACCAATAGATAAAACTGTAGATCTGCAATACAGGTAAATCCAGGGGTGAAATCAACTTACCGTATTTTTCAGAGTATAAGACACATCAAGATTTTTAAGAGGCAAATTAAAAGAAAAAGGTTTTTGCACTCTGCAGACCTCCCAAAAATGGCCCATTTTTTGTCAAAAAAGGGGCATGCATAGCCTTTAGGAGGCTTATAGAGTGCTCCTGGGGGCTGGGGGGGGGGAAATGAGCAAAAAACAGCCCATTTTTCACTCATTTCTGCCCTCCCCAGCCCCCAGGAGCATCCTGGAAGCCTTCTAAAGGCTATGCACAGCCATTTTTGTAAAGGGGGTGGGGTTTTGGGAGGCAGAAAATGCTGTATTCAGTGTATAAGAAGCACCCAGATTTTCACCCTCTTTTTTGAGGGAAAAAGGTGCGTCTTATACTCCAAAAATACAGTACATTTGCTACCGGTTCGCAAATGTGAGCGCACTCGCTCGCTTCACTCATACAGGCCATCTCCGCGCATGTGGAGGACCTTACACGTATGCGCAGAGCATCAAAACAGGACGTGATGATGTCCGGGCAGGTGGGAAGAGCCTCCCGCCGCTGCCGCTACGGTTCGCTCGAACCAGATAGAACCGGCTGAATTGCACCACAGGTTTATTCCTAATATTATAAAAGATACTGTGAACCAGTATCAGCAATAAAACAATATAATTTTGACTAGTATATTAGATGTAGATCTCACCTCATCATCCAGTTTACACACTGGTCCATTTTAATTTTTAGGAGTTTAATTTTTACTGTCCAAGGAAGAATCCAGATTCACTTAACAGCCGTGCCACTAACTTAACAACTGCAGTGATTCACTTAACAGCTGTGGCAAGAAAGGTTGTAAAATGAGGCAAAACCCACTCAACACTTCTCGCTTAGCTATAGTAAGTTTGGGTTCAATTGCAGCCGAGGGCTGCGTGTATACATTTTCTTAATATATAAATAAATGAATTAATGCTTCTGTCAGGTCTGCAGCCATATTCCTTTTGGATCTTTGGCCTGCCACACTTTCTATTATTCTGCTATGCCTTTTTCTATTGTGGGAAAATGGGAGGGGGGGATTGTGTAGAGTTAGATGCTACGTAGCCATAACAAAATTCTTTCTAGAGAGCCAAGGTCATCCTTTGTCTCTGCACCTGATCGGAACTGGATGGGTGGAACTGCCAGCATGGCAGTGGAAGATTGGACCATATGATGGGCTTGTGAGTGCAGGGGGCAAGATCTTGAACTTTCAACTGCATGGGGAAAACCGGGAATCTTTCAGATTCAGGCTTTCCGAGATGTGCCAACATGGCTCTCTTAATAAATTGGAACTTTGAACAATACTTTGCCTTGGGCTCTGATTTAATTCTGGATGCTATCTGGAACCCCGACAGCTTCAGGAAAGTCAAGTCATCTGAATGAAAAACAGAAGGTTATTCATGGGAAAACTCAGAGCATCAAAAGTGAGTTCCTCTTTTCAGCTCATCGAACAAGGCAAGACAATAATAAAAAATTCACTCTTGGCCAACCATCTGAAAAAAATAATACAATTAATTGTCAAATGGGGGCCACCCTGCTGATGTGCCTTATTGTTCATTTTAGACAATGTTGCCAAAATGGACTCCTGTCCATTGCATTCCCCCCCCCCCCGGAATGGTGCGGACAGCATATGTGTTGTTTGTTTCCCTGTGTGTGTGTTTGCAAAAATTTTAAGAATAATCTTATTAGGATACATTTTTCAATCATGGCAAATGCCTGGAGATACGTAAAGCATTAATGGCGATAAAGAGAGGCTTTGGGGGAAATCGGAGAAATGAAAATTATAATGCAATAACACATATGTTAAATATTCACAAAGAGAAATATTGCCAATATTATGCCAACACAGCTGTTTCTAGTCCTGCTTTAGGCATGAAAGCCAGTTGGATGGGTTTGGGCTAATCACCAGGAGACTGTGAGTTCTAGTCCTGCTTTAGGCATGAAAGCCAGCTGGATGGGTTTGGGCTAATCACCAGGAGACTGTGAGTTCTAGTCCTGCTTTAGGCATGAAAGCCAGCTGGATGGGTTTGGGCTAATCACCAGGAGACTGTGAGTTCTAGTCCTGCTTTAGGCATGAAAGCCAGCTGGATGGGTTTGGGCTAATCACCAGGAGACTGTGAGTTCTAGTCCTGCTTTAGGCATGAAAGCCAGCTGGATGGGTTTGGGCTAATCACCAGGAGACTGTGAGTTCTAGTCCTGCTTTAGGCATGAAAGCCAGCTGGATGGGTTTGGGCTAATCACCAGGAGACTGTGAGTTCTAGTCCTGCTTTAGGCATGAAAGCCAGCTGGATGGGTTTGGGCTAATCACCAGGAGACTGTGAGTTCTAGTCCTGCTTTAGGCATGAAAGCCAGCTGGATGGGTTTGGGCTAATCACCAGGAGACTGTGAGTTCTAGTCCTGCTTTAGGCATGAAAGCCAGCTGGATGGGTTTGGGCTAATCACCAGGAGACTGTGAGTTCTAGTCCTGCTTTAGGCATGAAAGCCAGCTGGATGGGTTTGGGCTAATCACCAGGAGACTGTGAGTTCTAATCCTGCTTTAGGCATGAAAGCCAGCTGGATGGGTTTGGGCTAATCACCAGGAGACTGTGAGTTCTAATCCTGCTTTAGGCATGAAAGCCAGCTGGATGGGTTTGGGCTAATCACCAGGAGACTGTGAGTTCTAATCCTGCTTTAGGCATGAAAGCCAGTTGGATGGGTTTGGGCTAATCACCAGGAGACTGTGAGTTCTAGTCCTGCTTTAGGCATGAAAGCCAGCTGGATGGGTTTGGGCTAATCACCAGGAGACTGTGAGTTCTAATCCTGCTTTAGGCATGAAAGCCAGCTGGATGGGTTTGGGCTAATCACCAGGAGACTGTGAGTTCTAATCCTGCTTTAGGCATGAAAGCCAGTTGGATGGGTTTGGGCTAATCACCAGGAGACTATGAGTTCTAGTCCTGCTTTAGGCATGAAAGCCAGCTGGGTGACTTTGGGCTGATCACCAGGAGACTGTGATTTCCAGTTCTGCCTTAGGCATGAAATCTGGTCGGATAACTTTGGTCCAATCACCAGGTGGACTGTGCATCCACTGTAGGCATGAAAACTGGGTGATCTTCGGCTAACCAGTCTCTCTCTGCCCAACCCACCTCACAGGGTTGTCGTTGTGAGGAAAACAGGAAGAGGAAGGAGTAATACCCAGTATTAGGTATGTTTACTATCTTGAGTTATTTATAAAAATAATTAAGAGACGGGATATGAATAAATACTTCTACAGCTATCACCTTCTTCCATGTGTCTAGCCAAGAATATTAATGGGGAAGAGACCACAAAATGTCATGGATGGCTTGCTCTTTTGTCCCATGGCACCAGGGGTGGGTTCCTGCCAGTTCTCCATTCTATTCTCCCCTATCCTACCCTGTTTTGTCCTGTTCTACCCTACCGTATTCTCCATGTGAATTCAGCTACATAAACTCTAGAGGCAAAAGATTGATATGGATCCTCAGGAATAAGGAAAGAAAGAACTTTTTTTTGCCTTATTCTTCATTGTGCAACTTCTTTAAGTATTTGTATGTGAATAATATGCATCACATTCTCCTAAGGTGAACATCTATCGTAGAGCAGGGATGTACAGATGTACAAAGCAAATAATTGAACAGCAGGCCAACGTGATCAGTGCCGAGAAAAGGAGGTTGGCATAGCTGGGAGAAGCCGCGCACAGCTGAGCTAAGAGAAGGAAAACCGTAATGCAAAAGATTGAAAGCTCAATTTGGTTTTTCGACTGTTGGGGCTAATGTAGCGTTCACTGGAACAAACCCTTGTATTCTGAATTAATTACAATTACACGAAAAGGAAACTTCCTCTCCCAGTCTCTAAGGCTGTTGAAACCTGAGCAAGGATTAATCACTTGCCATTGAGTTAAGATGGTAAATTACAGAGGGAGGTATGGTAAACTGACTTTTTGGGAAGGTATGGTGAACTGAATTGCAACAAAGATCAAGGAAATGGCAAATAAACCAGCTCCTTGGGAACTGTTTGGATAAGGAGAGGCCCGGAGATCACTCACATGAGCTTCTGGCAGCTGCTCCTCGTGAGGAGAAAAGAATGCAAGAAGAAAAAGAGAACACAAGCCTGTTCTTGTATCATTTACAACCACGCTGCCTACGGTCTGACCTAAGAATAATACACAAAATTGTCTGCTACAACATCCTACCTGTCAACGACTACTTCAGCTTCAATCTCAACAATACTCGGGCTGCACAGTGACGTGCAGTCAGGTGAGGCAAGTGAGGCACAGCATCACCGCTCTCATCATGAAAAGAAAAAAAAATGTAAAAGGAAAAAGCTGAGCTAGTTGCTGCCTCACCGTGGATGACTCTGCTTAACTGCTTAAAAAAGCCTCTAAAAAGTCACCCTCTACTATGAGGCAGGAGAACTGCATGCCTCTTCTAGTCTGACTTTAGGCGTTTTATGATCACTCGAGCAGAGTTAAACAAGGGTTAAAAGACTAAAAAGGTGAGGCACGCAGTTCTCCTGCCTCATAGTAGAGGGTGCTTTTTAAGAGGCTTTTTTTAAACAGTTAAGCAGAGTCATCCACTGAAGCCAGGCAAAGAGCCATGCTGTAGCACACACACTTTCCCCCAGCCTCTTTCTTTTGGAAGGCTCGGATCGGCTCCCCTCTGGCTTCTCTGCCTCTCCTCTCACCCCAGCCTGCCAGCAGGAGGTGAGTGGGTGGGCTTTATTGCGTTCCAGGCATTTCCTACCCAGACAGCAGGCTGCATTTGCAATGGTGGAGGTGTTTGGGGAAGGCAGCAGGGGAATGGGGAAGATGGCAGAGGAGCTGCTTTCAAGCCACTGGAAAAGATATCCAATCCAACTTTTGTGTGTGTGTGTGTGTTTGTTTGAGAGTGAGTGAAAGAGGGAAGGGGGTAGGAGATATAGTCCAATCTAACTTCTGTGTGTGTGTGTGTGTGTGTGTGTTTGAGAGAGGGGGAGGAAGGGAGAGAGGGAGGAAGGAGGGGAAGGGAGAAGAAAAAGAAAATGAATTCCGCAAAGGACAAAAACAAATGCTGTCGTTTTAAATCGGAACTAAGCATGCCTGGCTGTGGAATTCTGGGAGTTGAAGTCCACAAGTCTAAAAATATTTGAAACCCACTACTGTGTCAGTGCCTCACCAGCCATAAACCTCACCGCACTTCACTGCTCGGACAAACAATCGATACAAACTCAAGGTAAACCACTCCAAACTCGCTTGCAGAAAATACAACTTCAGCAACAGAGTGGTCAACGCCTGGAATGCTCTACCCAACTCCAATGTTATATCCTCTAAGCCTCACAGTTTCAAACTGTCTACTGTTGACCTCACCCCATTCTTAAGAGGTCCGTAAAGGGGGTGTGCATAAGTGCCCCAGCCTGCCTTCTGTCCCTTTCCTGCTGTCCCCATTTATCTGTACTTATTTCATTTATCTGTACTTATTTCATCTTATTTCATATTGTTCATGTTTATATTTATACCTGTTATCTTGTACATGTTTTACAAACTAAATAAAAATAAATCAATTTAACACTGGGACTTACAAAATGACACAGAACATTACAATACTGAAAATATTGAAGGACAACTTTGAAGAACGGAGCCAGAAATTAGTAGCTACGTTTATTGATAGTTTATTGATATTGACTGTCAGTATTGATAGCCCTTTTCTATGGGTAAACTATGTTTAAAACATGTTAATGAAGGAATAACAGATGTACATCAAATTTTATCCGTCAGGACATAAAGTACATAAATGTGAAACTGCAAATGACAGGTGAAGAGAATAATTTGGTAAAGGATACTTTACCACAGTGGTTTTCAATCTTTTCTTTTCACCACAGATGCCTTTTAAATACTTTTTGTGGCTAAGATCCATGGCGATAGATCCTCAAGACTTAACTCAAAATTTAAATTATATCATTTCTTCAAGACTTCGCAGACTCTGTGATGACATCACAGCTGTCCAGGGGACCACAGACCTCAATTTGAGAACTACTGCTTTTATTGGACATACAAAAGAGATTGGCAGAAGTTTTAAAAATTAAAAAGGAAATACAAATGATAAACCAAAAGATAAACTTGTAAATTTTGTTCTTATTGGATCTACAAAAGAGGCTTGTTGAAATCTTGAAGAAATCTCTATGATGAGTTAAAAAAAGAGTTGAAGACGAAGCAAATCCTTTGACAATATTTTATTGAATTAAAGATTAAGATCATTAGAAGTAGGGAGACGGAATATAAAAGTGTTCAAGGTTAAAAGAAGACTTCCCCCCCCCCCCAAATGTTCTGGTAATCCTTTAGGGATTTTTTGCTGATGCCAGGATTGAAAAATTGATGTCTTATGGATTTGTTTATATATAAAAAAGATGGGACGAAGTGGTATCTGTTTAACCCTATAGGGGATGAAGAGTTAATACATTTGTTTATCTTTGCTGTGATGAAGGTTAAAAGAAGAAATTGAAGTAGAAGGAGAAGGAGGAGAAGATGAGTGGAGACATGATAGTCGCCTTCAAATCCGGGGTGAGTTCCTGCCAGTTCTAACTTCTTCTATAGAAGAGGTTCCACAAATCTACGGGCCGTTTAGAACCGCTTCCATCTCCATCCCCCAGCCTGTCCTCACATCATCAAGATGAAAAGCGAGAGGAGAAATTCTGGGAGTTGAAGTCCACAAGTCTTAAAGCTGTCAAGTTTGAACACCCCTGTGGTTTTTTTTCTAAAGGGTTAGGGGTACAAGGGTCTTGTAACTTGACAGCTTTAAGACTTGCGTGCTTCAAATGCCAGAGTTTATGAGCCCACATTTTGGTTGCTAAGCAAGAGCGTTGTTAAGTGAGTTTCACCACATTTTACAAGTTGGCCACACCACCCAGTCACATGGCTGCCAAGCCACTCCCACTTGGTCACATGGCCGGCAAGCCACTCCCATCCAGTCACATGGCCAGCAAACCACTCCCACAAAGCAGCCACACATACAGAAGAAGTTCTAAAAAATTTTGAAACACACCACTGCATGGCACCTTAAAAGTCCCATGGTTATGACCGCCATGATTACTTGTTTAAGAGCAGGGATGTCAAACTCAAGGTCCACGGGCCCAATACGGCCCATGGGCCAGATGTGGCCCACGGGGTGTTTAGATCTAGCCTGAGGGGCTGCCCGGAAACAGTGAAGGACCACCTAGTGGTCCCTCTGTCAGCAAAAATGGGGCTTGGGAGGGCGATGCGTGTCCCACCCAAGTCCTATTTTCACTGCCAGAGGGTTGCAGGAGGTTGTCGCAGCCTAAAACGGAGCTCGGGAGTCCATTTTCACTGGCAGAGTGCTCAGGCCACCACAGGTGCCCCCCTAACACGAGTGACCCTGAGCTGGCCACATCCACACCAGCCCCCCAAGTCAAACATAACTCGGATGCAGCCCACAACGAAATCGAGTTTGACACCCCTGTTTAAGAGCCACGGTTGCACAGTGGTCAGAATGCAATATTGCAAGTGAACTCTGCCCAGAGCTTGCAGTGCAATGCTGAGGGGCTACAAGATTGACAAGGTTGATGTCACCCTTCAATCCTTCTTCCGATAATGTGACTAGGAGCTCAATACTCCCAGCATCCGAATATGGATTAAAGCTGCACTTTTTCAATTCCGCAGCGCTGGGGAAGTTCAAGGTGAAAATCTATCTTTGCAGCTGCACATAATCCATCAAAGAAATGAGGATGAGTGACGGGTTGGCAGGCTTATGGATCCAAACCTTTGCCCAAAATTTTACAATGAAAGTGTTTTTGGTCTTTTTCTCAGTGGCTTGTCTATCTCTGCGGCTATTTATTTATTTGTTATTTATTAGTTTATATTCTGCCCGTATAGGGACATGGTGGCTCAGCGGCTAAGACGCTAAGCTTGTCGATCAGAAAGGTCGGCAGTTCAGCAGTTCGAATCCCTAGCGCCGTGTAACGGAGTGAGCTCCCATTACTTGTCCCAGCTTCTACCAACCTGGCAGTTTGAAAGCATATAAAAATGCAAGTAGAAAAATAGGAGCCACCTTTGGTGGGTAGGTATCAGTGTTCCGTGCACCAGGATAAGGAGAAATTTCCTGATCGTGTGAGAACAATTGATCCGTGGAACAGCCTGCCTCCAGAAGTTGTGGATGCTCCATCCTGGGAGGTCTTTTAAGAAGAGATTGAACAGCCTTCTGTCCAGAAAGATGTAGGATCTCCTGCTTGAGCAGGAAGTTGGATTTGAAGACCTCCAAGAATAACAACTCAGTTATTCTGTATTAGTGAGAGAATGCAAATGTATAGTCTTCCTTTTAATAGTATCACCTTCTCTCCGGACATGATGTATTTCTACTTCTTAAGTACTTGGCCAGCCAGTGAAGTTTTTGAAATGCAAAACTCACCACGTTATTTTCAAAGCTTTTAAGAGAGAATCTCTCTCGCTTTGCAAAGCAAAAAAGTAGAGAGCGTTTTTTTGAAGTTCAGTAAAAAAAAAAAAGGCAAAAGAAAAACACACCCTTTTATCTATTTTCATAAAAGCGACTTCCTTTTAACTGCTTTTCATCCTGCCCACCACCCCACCTTTGTCCCACGAGAACTGCTTTGTCATCTCGTTCGTCGGGAGACCTCAGCACTGACTTGAAAGTATCATTGTTAACAATGAATTGTGGCAATTGGGCAGATTATGATGGTCTCCTGAGTAGCATTTATGGGTGTTGTGGCCCTCTGGCAGCCAGCAGAGCTGGTAGTGACGGGGTTGGTGAGGAACATGGGCCAGTCCTGTGGGCTGAGAGAAGCTCAGATGAGGGCTCTGCATCGGAGGCAGAGGGGGAGTTAGAGAGCAGTGAGGCAGAGGTACAGTTGGAGCCTGTTCCCAGTGTGTGCATGCACAGAGCTGCCAGAAGACAAGAACAACTAAGAAAGCAGGGTCAACTTCAGAGGTTGGGGAGGAACATGGGCCAGTCCTGGGGTTGATGAAAGCTCAGTCAAGGGCTCTGCATTGGAGGCAGATGGAGAGTTAGACAGCAGTGAGGCAGAGGTACAGTTGGAGCTGATCCCAGTGTGTGCATGCACAGAGCTGCCAGAAGACACGAACAACTAAGAAAGCAGGGTCGACTTCGGAGGTTGGGGAGGAACATGGGCCATTCCTGGGGACTGAGGAAAGCTCAGATGAGGGCTCTGCATTGGAGGCAGAGAGGGAGCTAGACAGCAGTGAGGCAGAGGAACAGCTGGAGCCTGTTCCCAGTGTGCGTATGCGCAGAGCTGCCAGAAGAAAAGCACAGCTAAGATAGCAGTGTCGACTTGGGAGTAAAGCCACACCTTGGAGTTGATTGGCCCCTCCCATAGGAAACAAAAGAGGAGCGAATGGGGAGGGGGCTTTTGCAGTTTGTTCCTTCGATCGTTTCAAGAGTGGAAAGTTCTGTTTGAGACTATAAGAGACTGTGCAAAGTTTCGCCTTGCCCTGCATTTGGAAACTAGTTATTTGGCTGGTCTCCAAACGAGATAAGGTTTGTGTTGGTTAACATTCCTTGGAAAGACTGTTTGTTAAGCCTTGCTGACTGGGAATGAAAGGAATTCCCAGTCATGTAAATAAAAGGGGTTTTGCCGGGACCAAGACTCTGCTTGTTGCTTTTTTAAGGAAGCCTGAGTCAGAACAATGGGTACGGCTATAGGTCCTTATCAGTTGATAACGATAGAAACAATACGGGAAATAGATTCTTCTGTATATAGATTGGAACACCCTTACTTGCTTTAACATAGCAATCGGCACATTTTACTTACCAAATTTGAATGGTTAGGGTTAGGGTGGAGGTTTACTACTCAGGGGAACTTGATGATACAGATAGACCTCCAAGTGGCCTCAACGACTCTCCAAAAAGAATGCAAATGACCAGCTGTCTGCAAGGAGTGCAAATCCTTCCATTCCTCACCATCCAGTCAGAGCTGAAGAAGCTTCTTGGATGAGAAGCGAATGTCTTCAAAGAAAACCAAGCAATTCCAGTTGCCTCCTAAAAAAGCACCTTTGGGATAACCAAGACCTGAAGGACTGAGAATCTCAATAGACTTTTAGCTATAGCCTTTGGAAATGGTGTGGGAGTATGGATGCATTTCCACATAAATTGGGAGTATGGATGAATTTCCACATAAATTGCAGACTACAGGAACCATTTCCACTACTCAGGTGGCCCTGAGGACACAGACAAACCTCCAGGTGGCCTCAACGACTCTATAAAAGGATGCAAATGACCAGCTGTCTGCAAGGAACACAAAGCTACCTGCGGGATCGCATCCTGCCCCATACATCCCTACGACCAATCCACTCTCACAGAGAGGGACTTCTCTGGGTGCCGTCCACTAAACAATGCCAGAGGGCGACACCCAGGAGTAGGGCCTTCTCTGTGATGGGCCCAGCCCTTTGGAATGACCTCCCCCTCGACATTAGGATTACCTCCGATCTCCGCTCCTTCCGTTCTCCGCTCCTTCCGTTCAAAACTCAAGACCCACCTATTTCAATTATCTGGCCTGGCTCAAGCATAGTTCCATCTTATTCCTCCTGACAGTCTTTTTAAATTAGTAATTTTTAAACTGGGGTATTTTAATTTCTATTTTTATATATTGTAATGGTTGTTCTATTTTTATATATTATAATGGTTGTTACCTCCTCCGTGTAATGTAATATATATATGTGTTTCTATTTGTTGTACGCCGCCCCGAGTCCCTTGTGGAGAGGGAGCGGCTAACAAATCAAATAAATTGAAATTGAAATTGAATTGAAATCCTTCCATTCCTCAACATCTCCAGTCAGAGCTGAAGAAGCTTCTTGGAGGAGAAGTGAAACGTCTTCAAAGAAAAACCAGGAAGTCCAGTTGCCTGTTGAAAAAGCATCTCTGGGACAGAGTGAAGTAGAATGGTGCTAGGTTTGGATTGCATGGAAATGATGCCATGAGCCCCAGATCTCACGTCATTGAGGCATGTGGGTAGCTATGCAGAAAACAACGGGATGAGTATTAAAACACACACCCGAATGACGTTGAACATTGTCAAGAAACAAACAGGAAAGACACCTGCTGAAGATCATCAGTCACTGATGGGCCCTTCAGGTGAGCGTAATATGTACTAACAATTTGATTGGGGTAGGTTGCACAGCGGTGGGGAATTCAAAACACACTTCCTAACTTATTAAGGAGGACAGATATTATGGTGGAGACATCTGGTGTCATTATAAAACCATTCAGGGGGAAGACAGGTTGCCGTAGTAGAAGGAAGGGGGAAATGGTGCATAGGGTATCAGAAAGCCTCTCATGCACACCGTTGTTTAACGTATGTGGGAATTATCTTAAATGCATGCATTGGTGCTCAGAAGATACTTTCTGGTTGTCGGCAACACAGCCTAATAACTCTGCAGCTAGGAAACAAAAGAAAAGCACAACCTTGGAGGTGGAGAAGACAAGAAAGGTGGAATCAGTGTCTTGAGCTAGTTAACCATGACGCGAGGACCTGATTTTATGTGGAGGGTCCCAGATCTAAAACTCTTTTGTGAAGATCGAACCGCTTCTCTTCTTTCAAATCTTAATGCTTTTCAACTTGTCAATGAACTGGGGGGAGGAAGAGGGAAATGGAATGCAGAGCTCGTGAGAGCATGGAAACCACCAAGGTCACCACTGCAGGTGTTGGAGAAAGAGAGGGACTGTTCCCATAACAAACAGACATCTCATAATTGGACAATGTGATCACCCAAGGCAGTGGTGAATTTTTTTTTACTACTGGTTCTGTGGGCGTGGTGTGGCTTGATGGACGTGGCTTGGTAGGTGTGGTAGGGAAAGGATACTGCAAAATCTCCATTCCCACCCCACTCTGGGGCCAGCCAGAGGTGGCATTTGCTGGTTCTCTGAACTACTCAAAATTTCCGCTATGGTTCTCCCAACTACTCAAAATTTCCACTACACGTTCTCCAAAGCCTGTCAGAACCTGCTGGATTTCACCTCTGACCCAAGGATGGGGAGAAGGGGAAGCTATTGTTTAATTAGGCAAGCATTTGCCTTGGAAAACCAGAGCTGGTTTTGTTTCTTCAGTACCAATATGGTGCATCTAATGAAGTTTTACTTTTGGGAATGCAAATCTCCCGAGTGTGTTTCCTTGTTTTCGGCTCACCCTTTGACATCTTCTTTAGACCCAATGATCTTGTAGCTAGGAAATATTTATCTTTTCCAATTTTCAAGGAATACCAAAGCTGAGTTTTTATAACATGAATCTATTTGCACAAGTAATTCTTTTTTCTGGCTTTTCATACATTTTTTTAATTTGTAGCCTGCCTTTATTATTTTTACAAAGCGAACATATCCAACACACCTTCCTCCTCTTATGTTCTCTAGAACAACAACCCTGTGAGGTGGTTGGGCTGAGAGAGAGTGCCTGGCCCAAAGCCACCTGGTTTTCATGGCTAAGGTGGAACTAGAACTCACGGTCTCCAGCTTTCTAGCCTAGACTAAACTAAACTGGTTTTATTACAGGTAGTCATCAACTTATGGCCAAAACTGAGCACAACATTTCTGTGGTTAAACGAAACATTAACTTTGGCCCAATCATCGGAGATGGTGAGTTCTGGTCCTGCTTAGGCATGAAAACTGGCTTGGTATCATTGGGCCAATCATCAGATGATGGTGAGTTCAAGTCCCGGCTTAGGTTTGAAAGATGGTTGGGTGACTTTGGGCCAGTCACTATCTCTCATCCCAACCCATCTCACAGGGTTGTTGTTGTGAGGAAAATGGGGAAAGAAAAGAGTATTAGATGCTGTGTGTTCACCACCTTAGTTGTAAAAGAATAACAAAGGCAGATGACAAGTAAATAAAATAAAAACAATAAAATGCCTATTAATTAAAATGTACTGAAAAGGTGCCATCTCATTAAGTTTTCATTTCTTTGATGGTGAGAGGGGTAAAGGGGGCAATGCAGGCTACTCCTCTGATCAGCTTCTCCCATATGGTTTGTCTAGCTATAGTTACCTTACAGGGGAAATGTGCAGCATAAACATTTAATCCATTTAATCCATCCATCCATCTATCCGTCCATTTAATCCATCCATCCATCTATCCGTCCATCCGTCCATCCATCCATCCATCCGTCTGTCCTTCTATAATCCATTCATTAATCCCGCCATCCCTCCATAATACATCCCTCTCTCTCTCCCTCCATAATACAACCATCCGTCCATCCATCCATCCATCCATCCATCCATCCATCCATCCATCCATCTATAATACATCCCTCCATCCCTCCATCCCTAATGCAACCTTCCCTCCCTCCATAATCCATCCATCCATCCATCCATCCATCCATCCATCCATAATACATCCATCCATCCACCCATCCACCCATCCATCCATCCATCCATCCATCCATCCATCCATCCATCCATAATACATCCATCTATCCATCTATCCATCCATCCATAACACATCCATAATAATAATAATAATAATAATAATAATAATAATAATAATAATATAATATAATAATAATAATAATAATAATAATAATAATAATAATAATAATAATAATAATAATAATTTTATTTGATTAGCCGCAACCCTCTCCCGAAGGACTCGGGGCGGCGTACAATCAAAACGAATAAAAATACACATAAGACAAACATATATACAAAAAGAACAGAGACATATACATATGTGCATGGAGGAGAGTTGACTTATAAGTGAAAGACAATTAAAAACACAATTTAAAATCCCCTTAAATAAAATTACTAAATTAAAAAACCCATCAGGAGCGATACGAAGTTATGGTTGAGCCAGGCCAGCTATTTGGAAAAGGTGGGTCTTGAGCTTGACACGGAAGGAGCGGAGGTCAGTAGTGGTCCTAATATCCGGGGGGAGGTCATTCCACAGGGCTGGGCCCGCCACAGAGAAGGCTCTGCTCCTAGGCGCCGCCCCATGGCACTGTCTGGTGGACGGCACCTGGAGAAGTCCCTCTCTGTGCGAGCGGATGGGTCGTAGGGATGTATGGGGCAGAATACGATCCCGCAGGTAACTAGGTCCTGAGCCATGGAGCGCTTTAAAGATCGTAATCAAGACCTTGAATACATCCATCCATCCATAATACATCCATCCATCCATAATACATCCATCCATCCATCCGTCCTTTTATAATCCATCCCTCCATAATACATCCCTCCCTCCCTCCATCTCTGCATAATACATCCATCCATCCATCCATCCTTTTATAATCCATCCCTCCATCCCTCCATAATACATCCCTCCCTCTCCCCCTCCATAATACAACCATCCATCCATCCATCTATAATACATCCCTCCCTCCCTCCCTCCATCTCTGCATAATACATCCCTCCATCCATCCTTTCATAATACATCCCTCCATCCATAATACAACCTTCCCTCCCTCCCTCCCCAATCCATCCATCCATCCATCTATCCCTCCATAATTACATCCCTCTCTCCCTCCATAATACATGCCTCCATCCCTCCCTCCATAATACATCCCCCCTCCCTCTCCCTCCATTCCTCCATCCCTCCATAATGCATCCCTCCAGCCCTCTCTCCCTCCCTCCATACTATATCTGGAGCGTATGGAGTAATGAAAAGAATAAACTCTTGTTTACTGCTCTGGTAACGAAGGCAGGTCATAATCAACAGTTAATAACAAGCCACAACAAAAATCATCCCCACCTTCTCCGAACCTTGATTATGCATTCGTAAATATCAAGCTGTGATAGTTGTTCCTTAAGTAATATGTGCATTTTCTAAATGACTCACAAGCATCACACTGACTTTCGGATAGGTTTTAAATGGCACGCTGCAGGTATTACATTGTTTGATCGCACCTCCATGACTTCCTGATCAAAAGTGGCTAATAGCTCCCACCGCCAATGGGGAAAAAAAAAAACACCATTTCCGTTCCCGGAGAAGCTGTCTGCCCTAATCCTCTGTGAATTACACACAAATTACATCAAGTTCTTAATGAGTTTGCAAATAGATTGGCCAGGACTTGCGTAGAGAAAATCGGGCACTGGCCAGATGGAACTTCTCAGTTTTAAACTTGTTTGTTGCCCCCCCCCCCCAAAAAGTGGGATAAAACTTGAAGAATTTCAGAGGAGAAGAAAATGACCTCCTGGAGTTGTGGATGCTCCATTGCTGGAAGCCTTCAAGAAAAGATGGATAATCCTTTGTCTGCGATGGTTATATGTACTCCCGCCTTGGGCAGGTGGTTGGACTAGAAGACCTCCAAGGTCCCTTCCAGTCCTGGGATTCTATTATTCTATTCCAGCGATGGCAAACCATTTTTGGCTCGCGTGCCATAAGTGGGGGGAGCGCAGGGGTGTCGTGTCCAGGCGTGCCGCACCCATAATGCAATGCGCCCCCCCCCAGTGTGCATGCATGCACTACAGGCGCTTCCCCCCCTTTTACATGCTTTTTTCACCCTCCCCAGGTTCCAGAGGCTTTATAGGAGCCCAGGGAGGGTGAAAACAGCCTCCCCCGCCCCCCCGGACGCCCTCCAGAGGCTTCAGGGACCTTCAGGAGGCTTCCCTGAAGCCTTTGGAGCAGTCAAAACGACCCTCCGAGCAAACCACAGGGTCATTTTGAGCGCTCTGAAGGCTTCAGGGACCGCCCATATGCTTCCCTGACACCTTCGGAGCGCTCAAAACGACCCTCCGAGCAAACTGGAAGTGACTTCCTTCCAAAACGACCCTCCGAGCAAGCATTCTGAAGCCTCCGGACGGTACCTGAAGCCTTCGGAGTGCTCAAAACGACCCTCTGAGCAAACCGGAAGCACGTTCCTGAACTTCCGGTTTGCCCGTAGGGCCATTTTTTTACGCTCTGGAGGCTTCACGGAAGCTCATGAAGCCTCCGGAGGGCCTCCGGGGGTGGGGGTGGGGGCTCTTTTTGCCCTCCCCAGGCTCCTATAAAGAAAAATGCCTATAAAAAAGGCTGAACTCAGCTGCCCTGACAAATGGCTCCACGTGTCACCTGTGGCGCGCGTGCCATAGGTTCGCCATCACTGTTCTATTCTATAATATTCAGAACATCTGAATAACAGAGTTGGAAGGGACCTTGGAGGTCTTCTAGTCCAGCAGTCACCAACTGGTGGTCCCCGAGAAAATTTTGGTGGTCCCCAGAAAAATTATTTGCATTTTCCATATTGCACTAAATCAGGGGTCCTCAAACTACAGCCCCTGGGATGGATACGTGCAATGAACATTTGTGTTGTTGCAGAGAGTCTCCCCCTTCGGGGTCTTTTTGTGTGGGTTGGAGGGGGGCAGAAATTCCAACTTGGGGTCTGCTTCAGCCTCCTGGTGCAGGGCTTTGGGCGAAGGCTGGAGGGAGGTGCTGCTAGTGGTTGGAGGGCCTTGCTCCAGTGGGACTGCATCATGGCCTGGAACTGGCTGACCATCTCAGCCCACTGAGCCTCCACACGCCAGTACCTGGCCTTGCACTCCCACAGGACTTCCCTCTGCTTGGAAATCCCATGCTCGTAGTCCTCAGTGAGGAGCTTCTACTGAGCCTCCTTCTTGGTCAGAACTGAGCTGTTTTGCCAACTCTTTCTCATGGTGGCTGCTTAGCTCCAACAACTGCTTCCTGTTGGGGCCCTACGGAGCCCAGGCGGGCAAGCGAGGAGTGGCTGGGAGGGGAGGGGCAAGTAGAGGCCGGCGAAGTGCCCCTCGATGTGAGTGACACCGAGTTGGCCACGCCCACACAGTCACATGACCACCTAGCCACACCCACCCAGCTGGTCATTAGGCAGATCATATTAGTGGTCCACAGGATGAATGTAGTGGTCCCTGAGGTCCAAAAGGTTTGGTGACCCCTAGACTAGAAGACCTCCAAGATCCGTTCCAAGCCTGGGATTCTGTTATTTTAGTCTATAATATTCAGAACATCCATATGACATAGTTGGAAGGGACCTTGGAGATCTTCTAGTCCAACCTCCTGCTCAGGTAGGAGACCTATACTATTCCAGAGAAGTGCTTGTCCAATTTTTTTAAAAAATACCTCCAGTTGATGCAGCAACTCCAACTTTTGGAGGCAAGTTGTTCCACTGATTAATGGCTCTTAGTGTCAGGAAATTTCTCCTTAGTTCTAAGTTGCTTCTCTCCTTGATCAGCTTCCACCCATTGCTTCTTGTTCTGCCCTCAGGTGCTTTGGAGAATAGTTTGACTCCCTCTTCTTTGTGGCAACCCCTGAGATATTGGAAGTCTGCTATCATGTCTCCCCTAGTCCTTCTTTTCATTAAACTAGACATACCGGTAGTTCTAAATTTACAGCAATTCCTTTAGTAACAGTTTGAAGTTAAAATGGTCCTGAAAAAAAGTGACTTAAAGCCAGTCTTTGCAGTTAACAACCATCACAGTATCTCCGTGGTCATCTGATCAAAATTTGCACCTGGGCACGTACAGATAGTCCTTGGCAGGTGACCACAGTTGAGCCATTTCAATACAATACAATACAATAGCAGAGTTGGAGGGGACCTTGGAGGTCTTCTAGTCCAACCCCCTGCCTAGGCAGGAAACCCTATACCGTTTCAGGCAAATGGCTATGCAACATCTTCTTAAAGACTTCCAGTGTTGGGGCATTCACAACTTCTGGAGGCAAGTTGTTCCACCGATTAATTGTTCTGTCAGGAAATTTCTCCTCAGTTCTAAGTTGCTTCTCTCCTTGATTAGTTTCCACCCATTGCTTCTTGTCCTGCTCTCAGGTGCTTTGGATAATAGTTTGACTCCCTCTTCTTTGTGGCAACCCCTGAGATATTGGAAGGCTGCTATCATGTCTCCCCTAGTCCTTCTTTTCATTAAACTAGACATACCCAGTTCCTGCAACCGTTCTTCATATGTTTTAGCCTCCAGTCCCCTAATCCCCTTTGTTGCTCTTCTCTGCACTCTTTCTAGAGTCTCCACACCATTAGGAAATTTCTCCTAAGATAATATTCCACCTGTGACTTCTGGTCCTGCCCTCCGCTAAATAAATATTTTTCTGACTGTGCAACTTTTGAAAAGAATAGTTGATGTTGTCTGATCATTTCAAAAAAAGAGTTGTGGTATCTAAAACAGGGGTGTCAAACTCAAGGCCCGCAGGCCGGATGCAGCCCATGGGGCACTTAGATCTGGCCCGCGGGGTCGCCCTTGAAACAACGGACTGGCCCATGGAGCCTCTGCCAGAGAAATCGGAGATCAGGAGGGTCTGTTTTTGGCTGCAATGGTCTCCTGCAGCCCCCTGCTAGTGAAAACAGAGCTCAGGTAAGCCATGGGTGGCCTGCCTGGGCTCCATTTTCGCTGAGAGAAGGCTGCAGGAGGCCGTAGTGGCCTAAAATGGAGCCTCAATGAGTGATGTCAAGCTGACCATGCCCTGACCATGCCCCCTCTGGCCTCGCCTCCACACTGCCCCCTGAGGTCAAACACAGTCCTGATATGGCCCTCAATCAAATCGAGTTTGACACCCCTGATCTAGAGTATCAATAGAATAGAATAGAATAGAATAGAATGGAATGGAATGGAATGGAACGGAATGGAACGGAACGGAACAGAATATAATTCTTTATTGGCCAAGTGTGATTGGACACACAAAGAATTTGTTTTTGGTGCATATGCTCTCAATGTACATAAGGAGAATAAAAATACATTCATCATGAATAAAAAAGATACAACACAGTGATAGTTAAGGTTACTAATAAGTTATCAAATTGTACTGGTAAACAAATAAAACAATATAAGTTAAAAGATAGAAGCAACATGGTTATAGTCACAAGTGGGAAGAGATAGGTACTAGGAAGGAAGAGAAGAATAATAGTAATACATTCTTGGTAAATTATTGACAGTGTTGTAGGAATTAGTTGTTTAGCAGAGCGATGGCATTTGAGGGAAAAACTGTCCTTGTGTCTAGTTGTGGTTTGCGGTGCCCTATAGCGTCGTTTTGAGGGTAGAAGTTGAAACAATTCATGCCCAGGATGTGAGGGGTCTGTAGATATTTTCACAGCCCTCTTTTATCAGAGATCAAACCATGTCACCAAGTTGGAAATAACTTTGGGGTGTTTTCTTCTGCTAGTCTAAAGGACAGGAGGACCAGCGCGGCGTCCAGGTAGAATTGACCGTTCCTTCATCCAAAATAAAATCATACACAAACACACCACCTGGAGCCATAAATATACTCCCCAGTATGGTTTATAAATACTGGTACTTACATTTCATTATGGGATAATAGGCAATTAGAGACCGGGGGTAAAGATTCTGTGTGCACTCCAAATAGCAATTGTTGACCCAGTTAATGTGTCTGTGGCCAAAATCTCAGGTGTTTGTTCCATTAATGGGTGACTGGGTTAAGTACCTTGTAGGAAAAGGGCCAAGGGTTAATGGACTGGGATAAAAAAAAGGTCTAAATTAAAAAAAAGAAGCAAAAATGGAAACCTGCTTGGAAGACCAAATACGCTTTAGCACTTTGGTTGCAAAGAACTAATTTTCCATTTGCTCTTTTCTACCCACAATTCATTGAGAAACGTATTTATATTTAGACATTTCAGGGGTGGGTTGCTACTGGTTTTACTACTGGTTTGCAACCTGGGCGCGTGCACTGTTCAATGTAAATTGTCCTTCGCCCATGCGCAGAACAATTTACAGTGAACCGCGTACGCGCGGTCACTAAAATCCAAAATGGCGGTGGCCCAGCAGTAGTGAGGGAACCAGTTCGGGGGCGTGGCCGGCCTGGGTCACTGCCAGTTCTGCGACCGAGGCCTGAATTCCGCTACCGGTTCAGCCGAACTGGGCCAAACTGGGAGCAACCCACCTCTCAGGCATTTGCATCGGTGGGCATATTTCTATTGATATTAGTTGTCATAACTTTATCACCGAAATTTTAAACTGTAAGTTTTAACACCTAATCCTAACCCCTCTCAACTCCATGTGGACAGCTGCCCAGAATCACACATGCTTAATGGTTCTGCTTCATCAATAAATATGCCCCCTTTCCAATCAGCCTTCAGCCTCCATTTTGTCTCCAGTGCCTTTCTCCCTGCTTGCATCTGGAGCTGGATATTCCTTCCAACGTACAGTATACCTTATTTTAATTGTGATGCTTCTGACACAAATAAACACATCTTAGTGGTAAGATGCTGAGCTTGTCGATCAGAAGGTCGGCAGTTCGAATCCTCAGCACTGTGTAATGGCGTGAGCTCCCGTGACTTGTCCCAGCTTCTGCCAGCCTAGCAGTTCGAAAGCATGTAAAAATGCAAGTAGAAAAATAGGAGCCACCTTTGGTGGGGAGGTAACAGCGTTCTGTGAGCCTTCAACATTTAGTCATGCTGGCCACATGATCACAAAGACGTCTTCGGACAGCGCTGGCTCTTCGGCTTTGAAACGGAGATGAACACTGCCCCCTAGAGTCAGGAACGACTAGCACATATGTGCGAGGGGAACCTTTACCTTTAGAGAAAAATAAGGAGAATATTCTCATCCAATGGGAAAGATATCACCGTGTCAGCTAACTCTCTCCCCCCCCCCCAATGCTAGTAGATGCTTTGAAGGAGCATTAAGAGATTATTTTCTGAGGATTTGGGGGCGGGAGTTTGTTTTGTGATAATGGAATGGAAAATGTATGCTAAATTGATGAGGAAATTAACACCTCCCTACCTTTGTTCACTGCCATCAGTTTCTAATGTGTGTTCTTTAATTAGCTTCATGGCTTTAAAACAAAAATAATTACTCACAGAAGTTTACTGTAAATTAAATGTGCTACTGAGTATTATTAAAAACACTTTAACTTAAATGCTAATCCCTCTTCCTTTCTGCCAGAAAAAAAAACCAGAAAATTATCAGCAGATTCCAAGCCTTGAACGGCTTTGTATAATTTCTCAGCTTTGCTGCAAAAACGCTTAACGACACGCAGATGAAGATAAATTGAGGATCCGGTGCAAGAGCTGATAAGGGATGGGAAACCGGAGAACTTGGGACACTTAAAGTGTTCCAAACAAATCATCATCATCTTAATTTAACGACCCCATAATGCCTTGCGGGGTGGAGTCTGGGCAACTGAATGGAGCTAGCAGAGTGTTTTAATGGCCGGATGCCCTTCCTCTTCACCAATACGGAGTTTCGTTCAGCAGATATATTCCCAGTGTTCCCAGAGAGAGAAATATCTGCCTCGACCTAGGATCAAGCTCACAGCCTCCTGACTGTGAGGAATGCATTGGACAAAAGTTGGAATTCAAAACTCAAGAAAAGATATTTATCCATGTTGTGGCCTGCCAGCAGACAGAGGAGCTGGCAGCAGATTCGGACAGTGAGGAGGTTGGGGAGGAACCTGGGCCAGTCCTGGAGTCTGGGGAAGGCTCGGATGAGGCCTCTGTGTCGGAGGCAGAGAGGGGGGCAGAGCCGTATGCCAGTTATCAGCTGCCTTCAGAGTCAGACATCAGTGAGGCAGAAGAACAGCTGGAGCCTGTTCCCAGTGTGCGTATGTGCAGAGTTGCTAGACAAAGGGAACAGCTAAGGAACAAGGGCCGACTTGGGAGTAAAGCCACAGGTGGACAATGAATGGCCCCTCCCAGAGGAAATAAAAGAGGAGCGAAAGGGGAGTGGAGTTTGCAGGGGGCAATTAGTTCGCTTCATTGGTTCGTGACTTTCTGAGACGCCTGGCCAAGTTTTGCAGATATCGGCCTGTCAGCTCTCCAAGCCAGATAAGGTCTGTGACTGTAAATCCTCCCTTGAAAGACTTTGCTGGATGTAAATGAGCAGAATTCACAGCAAATTAATAAAAGGGTTTTTTTTGTCGGGATGAGGAGTTTGCTTCAGGCTCTTGTGAAGACAGGTAAATTTGCAGGTAAAGAAGGTAAATTGGCAGGATTCTGTTAGTTTTAGCCCACCAGAATAATAGAGTTGGAATGGACGTTGGAGGTCTTCTAGTCCAATCCCTTCCTCAAGTAGGAGACCCTATACCAGGCTTGTCAAACTCAAGGCCTGGGGGACGGATCCGGGCCACAGGATGCTTAGATTTGGCCAGCAGGGGCCATCCTGGAAACAGCACAGGACAGGCCCGCAGTGCGTCTGCCAGTGAAAACGGAGCTCAGGAGGGCCACGGGCAGTGGTGGGTTGGAGGCGGTACGCCCCGATACAGGCAAACTGGTGTCTGCCGGGAGCATCGGGTACTGTTCCGGTACGGTGCTTTGGAGGGCACACCCACCCGCACTTCCTTACTTGTATTTGAGCTCTTCGGCGCTTCCGCGCATGTGCACGGAGCGTACTGCACCAGTGTGATGCTCCGCGGAGCAGCTGGAGTGTCGCAGAGGTGTTGTGGAGCATCGCAGGAGGTAAGGATGCATGTGCGTGCTGCATGTGCGCGCACGCATGCTGTGCACATTCATGTGGTGGATGCTGGGCCCCATTGCACCGTTGCACCATACCGGCGGAACCCACAACTGGCATGGGTGACCCTCACGGACTCCGTTTTCTCTGGCAGAGGGTTGCAGGAGGCCATCGCAGCCTAAAACGGAGCTTGGGAGCTCATTTTGGCTGGCAGAGCTCTCTGGCTGCCACAGGCACCCCCGACACGAATGACATCGAGCTGGCCACGTCCACCCTGACCAAGCCCACCCTGGCCCTCCAAGATCAAACATAACCCTGATGCGGCCCTCAATGAAATTGAGTTTGACACCCCTGCCCTGTACTGTTCCATGGCTGGCTGGAGAATTCTGGGAGTTGAAGTCCACCCTCTTCAAGTTGCCACGGTTGAGAAATATTGCCCTGTGTGTGCTTCACAATATTACTCCATTTGCCTTTATGCTCATCCTGTTTCTGTGTGATAAGATTTCATGAACGGAGTACTCAAAGCAATAAAATCATTCTGCTCCAGCAGTTAGACTTTTTTTTTTTTTTTACTATGGAACGTAATAAAATCCGGGTGATTTTTAGCTTCTTCCACAAACCATTAATTTGGATCCTAATTTGCTTGTGATATATTATGGAAGGCACACAAAAGCATTTGTTAACAACAATCTCTTTCCTTAAAGAACCAAGGGCAGAGGGAAAGGAATGCTCTCCATAATGCGTTTTAACATTTCCACATTTCTTCTTCGGCTGTGACAGATATTTTTCTCCTTAATTGAGATAAATATAGGAGAGGCTGTTGATTACATTCAAGAGTTTTGAATCAGCTCTCAAGGAAACAATGATCTATGGAGTGAAGGAAGGGGGTTGTTTCCTGCATTCTTCTAGATTGCCCATCCTTCTTAATTTCTGAATTGGATTTATAAAATGCACAGACAAATAATTTGAAAAATTATATTTTCTACCGGCAAACACGACGTTCGTCTATCGTGTTCGAAGAGGACTTGGCATCTAACAGGTTGTGGGCTGTCCGTGGTGTGTACGCAGGTGGCTGGTAAGGCCTATAGGGGCACAAAATGTTCTGCCACATGTCGGGCAGATGTATGTGGGCACCATTATTGCAACATTTGCAGCTCTGGCTTTGTGGAGGGCTCGCTTCTCTTGTGCTGTGGTTGTCCTTCTGTCCTCAGATGTCCGACAGCCTTGGTGGATCAGCGTGCGCCCTGTCGATCGATCTTGTGCCAGGGTTTCCCAGGAGGGCGTGTCGATTTCCAGGGACTTGAAGGAGACTTTCAACCATTGGTGAAATCTAATTTTTTTCCTACCGGTTCTGTGGGCGTGGCTTGATGGGGGGGGGTCATGTGACTATGTAGCCTTGTAACTAGTCCTGTAGCAGGAAATTCTGCTTTCTAGCTAATATAAATCGTGCGGCACAGCTGATCATTGGAAAAAAAACAGTAGCGTTTTTCTTTTCCTACCGGTTTGGGCGAACAGCTGTCATCTTTGCTACAGCTTCAAACGAACTGGTAGCATTTCACCCCTGCTGTTTGCCCTTGCTAGTTTAGGAGCCTGCCTTGAAAATTCTGGCTGCCTGCTGCTTTTATATTTTATCTGCATTGTGATCAATTCATTAGGCCTAACTGAGCAAGGCTGAGTACATTATCAGCGTAAATTTATGCACTGCCGTTCTGTTCAGGAAAAGTCAGGCCAATTTGCTCGGGTGGCCACTTAATGATGTTGCGCAGTGTTCCAGCAACACATTCTCATCATCGCTGGGAAAGCAAGTCAGATCTCGGCTAACACGAAGGGTTTGACTACGAGAAGACAAAAGAGGAACATGTGTCTCACATATCTCTTCTCAGCTTTCCTGCCGCTGGAAATTGACCTTTATTGAAACCCTTCTACATATATTAAGAAGGATTGAGTGATTAGATTACAGTAACTGCACTGAATTGATTGCCGTTTTCAAGAACGTGTTCTGGTTATATGTGATGCTTCTGGTCTGTAGGTAAAACACATGTTGGAAGGAAAACCCAGGTCCAGTTCCAAGCCGGGAATAAAATGGAGGTGACTTAAGAAAGAAGGTCCGTTTATGGAGGAGAAGAAGCAACACACGTACTGCATGCAATTCTGGGACGGCGGACACATTGGTTTGATGACTGCATGGATTTTTACACAGTTGACAGGATCTTGTAATTGTGAGGTTCGCTTTGTGTGCTTTTTTATTATCTGATTGGTTTTACTTGTTCCGCAGCCGTCATAAATAGGAACCAGTTGCCAAGCATCCAAATTTCGGTTACTTGACCATGGGGAGGCTTCAATGGTTGTTAAGCATGAAAAATGGTCATAAGTCACGTTTTTCAGTGCCATCATGGTTCTAAGTCAGGGGTGTCTAAACTTGGGAACTTTTAAGACTTGTGGATTTCAACTCCCCAGCCAGCCGGCTGGGGAATTCTGGGAGTTGAAATCCACAAGTCTTAAAAGTTCCCAAGTTTAGACACCCCTGTTCTAAGTAATAACCCGATAGAAAGCAGAACTCCGAGGCAGGCAAATTTCTCAAAGGACAATTTTATTGGAGAGATCATATTGGCACAAACTGGTGAAAACCAAGTCTGAAAGTCTCCACGGTTTTCACCTGATTAAAAAGTGAAAGTTGCCCCTTCCCCCAAGCAACCAGTCACATTGTCAAGATGGTGGCTGGCTGCTTGCTTGGTGACTTTACTCCTCCTGGCTCCAGCCACCTGCTGGAATGTCCTTGATTCCCACAGGAAACTATTTCGTTTTGGCTATAAAACCCCCATCTAACTATGTTCCCCCATCCCTATTCCTTCTTCGCATTGTGGCAACTCTGAAGTCTCCAAAATGGCCCCAGCCAGGTTTGTTTCAGAGTTGACAGCCATTGTATCTGTGAACAGCCACTAAATGAAACTGTTATAAATAGGGGACTACTTGTGCTGGATCTCCTACTCCAGATGAAAACATGAAGCGCAGAACAAATGTGTAGTGAGGGTGATTTAGAAGTATGGTAATTAGAATAGAATAACAGAGTTGGAAGGGACCTTAGAGGTCTTCTAGTCCAACCCCCTGCTTAGGCAGGAAAGCCTACACCACTTCAAACAAATGGATATCCAACATCTTATTAAAAGCTTCCAGTGTTGGAGCATTCACAACTTCTGGAGGCAAGTTGTTCCACCGATTAATTGTTCTGTCAGGAAATTTCTCCTCAGTTCTAAGTTGCTTCTCTCCTTGATTAGTTTCCACCCATTGCTTCTTGTCCTGCTCTCAGGTGCTTTGGAGAATAGCTTGACTCCCTCTTCTTTGTGGCAACCCCTGAGATATTGGAAGACTGCTATCATGTCTCCCCTAGTCCTTCTTTTCATCAAACTACACATACCCAGTTCCTGCAACCGTTCTTCGTATGTTTTAGCCTCCAGTCCCCTAATCCTCTTTGTTGCTCTTCTCTGCACTCTTTCTAGAGTCTCCACATCTCCACATCATGGCAACCAAAACTGAATGCAGTATTCCAAGTGTGGCCTTACCAAGGCATTATAAAGTGGTATTAACCCTTCACGTGATCTTGATTCTCTCCCTCTGTTGATGCAGCCTAGAACTGTGTTGGCTTTTTTGGCAGCTGCTGCCCACGGCTGGCTCCTATTTAAATGATTGTCCACTAGGACTCCAAGATCCCTTTCACAGTTACTACTATTGAGCAAGGTACCACCTATTCTGTACCTGTGCATTTCGTTTTCCTTGCCTAAAGGTAGAACCTGACATTTTTCACCATTTTCACTAAATGAAACTGTTGTAAATCAGGGACCACTTGTATTGGATCTCCTGCTCCAGACGAAAAAGTGAAGTGCAGAATTTTTTTTTTTAGCGATGACAATTTAGAAGTTTTGTAATTATGACTCTTGAGACTTCGCTGTTTCATTAGGTAGGCAATTCTGTTGTCTAGTTTCGCAGCGACAAAAAAAAAAAAACCCTTTATATTTCCAAGTACGTTCTCACCGCAAGACATTCTGAGTTTTGAGTCTATTTACTTCTGTCCCCAAATCCCCAATATTTGCTGTAGAAATGGCGTACATGAGAAACATGATTCCGGGAAGAAATTTTAGCGCTGGGTTCGAATTCCCAATGATTTCATTTGCAAAGGTCTGTTTGCAGGGTTAATAGAATACGAAGCGTTGTACCAACATTTGCCTTTTTTTAAAAAAAGTCTGTTTTGTTTTCTTTCAATTGAAAAACCAACCTGAGAATTGGAGAGTTTATTAAATTGGAAAGCTAAAACAACCGGACAAAATCGATGATAGCGTTGGACACATTTTCCGTACTTCTACAAAATACCATTTGGGATGTTTCATCAACAGGCAACAAAGGTGCAGATCGTCCATGACTTGCAATGAATTCATTTAGTGACCGTTCAAAGTTACAGTGTGCCTGAGAAAAGTGACTTATGACCATTTTTCACACTTACGATCATCCCTGGGGTCATGTGATCGAAATTCGGACCCTTGGCCACTGACTCCTATTTATCATGGTGGAGGTGTCCCTGGGTCATGTGATCCCGTTTTGCGGGATTTTCTGACGAGCAAAGTCGATGGGGAAGCCAGATTCGCTTAATGACAGGGTTAAGACCTTGATAACTGCAGTGATTCACTTAACTGGGGAAAGAAAGGTGGCCAAACCCACTTAGCAACTGTTTCACTCAGCAACAGAAATGTTAGCAGAGGATTACCTGTACTGTCAAAGATTAATGGCAAGAAGGTAATGTAAAAGCATTAGATCAGAGGTCTTCAAACTTGGCTCTGACTATCGGGGAAACATATTTGGTTTGAATGCATCTTCATTCAGAATAAAAGAATTCTCACCTGTTGAATTTATGATCACTTACGGTTAAGGCATCAGGCTAGAAACCAGGCGAAAGTGAGTTCTAGTCTCAATTTAGGTATGAAACCAGCTGGGTGACCCTTGGGCCAATCACCAGGAGATGTGAATTCTAGTCCCACTTTAGATATGAAAGATATCTGGATGACTTGAGCCAATCACCAGGAGATGGTGAGTTCTAATCCCACTTTAGTTATGAAAGACATCTGGGTGACTTGAGCCAATCAAGGTGAGTTCTAGTCCCACTTTACACACGAAATACATCTCGATGACTTGGGCCAATCACAATGAGACAGTGAGTTCTAGTCCCACTTTGCACATGAAAGACATCTGGATGGCTGGGGCCAATCACCAGGAGATGGTGAGTTCTAATCCCACTTTAGTTATGAAAGGCATCTGGATGACTTGGGCCAATCACCAGGAGATGGTGACTTCTAGTCCCAGCTTAGTTATGAAAGACATCTGGATGACTTGAGCCAGTCACCAGGAGACAGTGAGTTCTAGTCTCACCTCACACACGAAATACATCTGGGTAGGTTTCAAAATTTTTTAGAACCTGTTCTGTAGGTGTGGCCTGCTTTATGGGAGTGACTTGCCGCCCATGTAACCAGGTGGGAGTGGCTTGCCAGTCATGTGACCGAGTGGGAGTGGCTTGGCAGTCATGTGACTGGGTGGGCGTGGCCAACTTGTAAAATGTGGTGAAACTCACTTAACAACGCTCTTGCTTAGCAACCAAAATGTTGGCTCAGAAACTCTGGCATTTGAAGCACGCAAGTCTTAAAGCTGTCAAGTTACAGGACCATTGCACCCCAACCCTTTAGAAAAAAAAACCCAGGGGTGTTCAACCTTGACAGCTTTAAGACTTTAAGGTTTAGATAGAACTCTTAGAGGCGGGCGGGGCAAGCGTGATGCGGACGGGCGGGGGAAGGGAGCTGGAACTGGTTCTAAATGGCACGGTAGATTTATGGAACCTCTTCTATAGAAGAGGTTAGAACTGGCAGGAACCCACCCCTGATCTGGATGACTTGGGCCAATCACCAGGAGGTGGTGAGTTCTAGTCCCACCTTAGTTATGAATAACATCTGGATGACTTGATCAACCACTTGCAGATGGTGAGGGTTGCGAAGCAGTATATAAATCTAAGTGCTATTTCGAAGGAAGGAAGGAAGGAAGGAAGGAAGGAAGGAAGGAGGGAGGAAGGAAGGAAGGCGGGACATTTGCTTTGGTCAGGGGGTTGGACTAGGAGACCTCCCAGGTCCCTATATAAATCTAAGTGCTATTACTAATCTAAAAAAAAAGTCCTTGAAATTCAGCAAAACGTCGTTCCCCTTGTATCTTTTCCAGACATTCCTCTGTGCAAAATCTGACAAATGACCGAATGTGCCCTCCATTAAAAATTTACTACGGAAAAGGGATACATGCGATCCTTGTTATTCACAGTTCCTTTTGATGTTATTTCCCCCCCACCTTTTGTCCCAGAAGTCGTAAAGACTCCTGTCTTCTTTCTAATTAATGACCACGCAATGCCAGCGGTACAGATGTCTTCGCATATGGTTCATTACCCCGAAGACAAAAACTATGTAAGAGTTAAAAGGTTTATTTCACAGAGTTCTTTGTGCAACCATGAAGAATGGAGCAATTAAAAAAAGTATTAAATATGTCTAAGCTGAAAATATTCATATTTTTTTTCCTGTAGATGCTGTTTTTTTCGTTTTACCATGTAGGAAAATCTCTCTAACTTTGGGGATAGATGTTCTATTCTAAACCCTAAGATTGTCATCATAGTTTCTTTAAAAAAAAAAAAAAACCTTTGGTGGTCCCAAATTTGATTAGTGGCACAGATTAATGACGTGGTGGCTCAGTGGCTAAGACGCTGAGCTTGTCGATAAGAAAGGTTGGCAGTTCGGCAATTAAAATCCCCAGCACATATGTAGTAGTCGTTCCCGACTCTAGGGGTCGGTGCTCATATCCGTTTCAAAGCCGAAGAGCCAGCGCTGTCCGAAGACGTCTCCGTGGTCATGTGACCGGCATGACTAAACGCCGAAGGTGCATGGAAGGTTGTTACCTTCCCACCAAAGGTAGTCCCTATTTTTCTACTCGCATTTTTTACGTGCTTTCAAACTGCTAGGTTGTCCCAGAAGCTGGGACAAGGAACAGGAGCTCACTCTGTTACACTCCACTAGGGATTCGAACCGCTGAACTGTCAACCTTCTGATCTACAAGCTTAGCCACTGAGCCACTGCATCCCTCATGATTTATATTGTTCACTTAGCATCCTAGTATGATTTATGAGGATTGCTTGTTTAGTATCCTATGATATCAATAAGTGTTGTATCTAATGTTGTATGATGAACATATTTTTACAGTGACTATATTAATGATATCACAATTGCTATATGTACACTGAGAGGTTATGCACTGGAGACAAATTCTTTGTGTGTCTAATCACACTTGGCCAATAAAGTGTTCTATTCTATTCTATTCTATTCTGTTCTATTCTATTCTATTCTATTCTATTCTATTCTATTCTATTCTATTCTATTCTATTCTATTCTACTCTACTCTACTCTACTCTACTCTACTCTATATTCTCTTCTCTTCTCTTCTCTTCTCTTCTCTTCTCTTCTCTTCTCTTCTCTTCTCTTCTCTGCCCTTCCCTTCCCTTCCCTTCCACTCTACTCCACTCTACTCCACTCCACTCCACTCCACTCCATTCCATTCCATTCTGCTCCATTCCACTCCACTCCAGTAGTGGCTTCCTGCTGGCATTATTGCCGGTTTGGCTCCGCATGTGGGCACATTTGAACCTAAAAAGGTCTGTGCATGCGCACAACATTAGAAACGGAAACAAAATTTGAAATGAAGATTGTTCTGCGCATGCCCTGCCTCCCTCTCTGCCTCTGACACAGAGCCCTCATCAGAGCCTTCCCCTGACTCCAGGACTGGCCCAGGTTCCTCCCCAACCTCCTCACTGTCTGAATCTACTGCCAGCTCTGCTGGCCGCTGGCGGGCCACAACAGTACCCTTCACTCTCAACTCCATGTGCCCAGCTACCCAGAATCACATGTGCTTGGTGCTTCTACTTCATCATTAAATCATCTTTCCAATCGGCCTCCATGTTTCCAGTGTCTTTCTCTCGCTTGGAACTGAACCAGGTGGATATTTCTTCCAACAGCTGCCAAGTCCCAGCACACATCTTAGCATCTCTATCAGCTTTCCTGGCCATGATAGATCTGACATTGGTTTACTGCCCATTGTTAGCTATAAAGAAGGCACAATCTGTTTTTGCAACTGTTAAATCAGGGAGTCAAGGCCAAAGTGACCAGTTTTGCTACTGGCTCTCAAGCAATCAAAAGCAGAGGTTGATATTTCTGCATGGCCTTCAAGCAAATGTAGCCTTGGCCCAAACCTCCTTTTTCTGCAATCAATTAAATCCTACCATGTAACCAGAGAAGAACCCGAGACATATACCATAAACATACAAGGATTAAATGACATGGGAATAACCATCCAGCCTAAGCAAGACCACATGTTTGATTACCGATCCTTCTACCTGGATTGTAACATGCAGAAACATTTAATATTCCCTTCCTGGTAAATATTCCATAAAATATCCATATGGGTGCCTGCATAGAATCAAAAATCACATGAAGCTTTATAAATCCTTAGTAAAACCACACCTGGAATGCTGCATTCAGATTTGGTCATCACATTACGAAAAAGATGTTGAGACTTTGGAAAAAGTGCAAAGAAGAACAACTAAGATGGTTAAGGGCCTGGAGATAAATTCTTCCTTCTGTGTCCAATCACACTTGGCAATAAACAATTCTATTCCTATTCCTATTCCTATTCCTATTCCTATTCCTATTCCTATTCCTATTCCTATTCCTATTCCTATTCCTATTCCTATTCCTATTCCTATTCCTATTCCTATTCCTATTCCTATTCCTATTCCTATTCCTTTTCCTTTCCTTTTCCTTATTCTATTCTATTCTATTCTATTCTATTCTATTCTATTCTATTCTACTCTACTCTACTCTACTCTACTCTACTCTACTCTACTCTACTCTACTCTATATGAATGGTTGCAGGAATTGGATACGACCAGTTTAGGAGCAGGGATGATATGATAGCAGTATTCCAGTATTTGAGGTGCTGCCACAAAGAAGAGGGGGGTCAGCTTATTTTCCAATGCACCAGAAGGCAGGACAAGAAACAATGGATGGAAATTAACCAAGGAGAGAAGCAACCTGGAATTAAGGAGAAACTTCCCAACAGTGAGGACAATTAACCAGTGGAAGGGCTTGCCTTCAGATGTTGTGGGTGCTTCATCACTGGATAGTCACTTGTCAGGACTGGTATAGAGTCTTCTCCTCAAGCAGGGGGCTAGACTAGAAGACCTCCAAGGTCCCTTGTAACTCTGTCACTTTGTATTCTGTGAAGGCAGTTATTTGCCTCCACAGCAGGCAAAGTTAAACTGGAACTTGTGTTATGTGTGTGTGTATGTATATATACAGGCTCCCGATACCATATCCTTACTGGGAATCGAACCAGGGCTGTATTGCATATTAGGCCGATGTAATTGCCACTAAGCCACAGGCTCTCTTCCTTATCAGCTAGGCCAGGGAAAAAGGTCCCTTTGGGGAGAGGGGGCGGTATAAAAGTCCAAATAAAGTCAAAGTCAAAGTCAAAGTATGTATTTCTGTTACAACCCCTGGTATGCCCAAATATGGGAGAGAGCTCACTACTCCCCCTTTCTGTCCTTCGGCTCATTACAGAGGACCACCCAGGCAGAAAACCATATTTTTTATTTTTAATGTTGCCTTTTTATATTTGTGTTGTATTTGTGCTGATAAATAAATAAAGGGAGACTAGTATAGATCTATTTCAACCTATTTAGGTCTCATCAGCTAGCCATACCCTTACTGGGAATCGAACATATTTGGGCATACCAGGGGTTGTAACACAAATACATACATACATACATACATACATACATACATACATACATACATACATACATACACACACACACACACACACACACACACACACACACACACACACACAGGCTCCCTAGACCATACCAGAGAGGTGGCAGGAAATAAAACTGTGAGATGAAAGAAAGACATCTGATGCCGTTCCACAGGTTAATGAAGTCATACATTTAATTCACATGAAATGCCACCAAACGGAGGGGAAGAAAATGTGAGTCAGGAAAGGCTTCCAATTTGTGAAATTTTGTAAAAGGTCTGCCCAATTAAATTTCTCTCGGTGGGCAGAGAGGGAACGTTTTCCTTCATGTCGGGGTGTGTGTGTCCTTGCAGGGCAGGCCTAGATGTCTGTGGGAGTGGAGATGAGGCGGGGTGGGGTTGGCAGGAGAGACAAATAACAGAATATGTGGCACCATATTCTGAGTTAATCTGTAGGGCTGATGCGTAACTAGTATTTTTTTGCATTATTGCCATTTGCACTTACTTAGACTAACTTTATGTTAACTTGGAATGTACACTAATCACCATACATTAAAATGAAATTTCATTGCACACAGCTCTCAAAGGCTCACCACCTCCAAAGTGCACTCTATCCATGATGGCGAACCTATGGTATGTGTGCCGGAAGTGACACGCAGAGGCATCTCTCTGGACACGCCAGCTGTTGCCAGCCAGATCGTCTTCGTGTGTGGGGGTGGGGGGGTATGTGGGGGGAGCACCAGAAACCACAAAAGCAGTTCCCTGGCATACTTATGCACGCATGTGTGCACCGGGAAGTTGGGCTTCTGGTTTCCGGCGTGCATACCAGTGGTGGGTTGCTGCCGATCCTGACCAGTAGCGGCCTGGAGCAGCTGAGAGCATCCTGGTACAGTGGCTCATTTAGCCCACCCACCCGCTTGTACTCTAGTGCTGTATTTATGCCAAAAGGCACACTGTGCATGCATGCACAGTGGGTGGAGCCCTGCGTGTGCCCCGACAAAGTGTCGCAGGGGGAGTCGATTGCGCATGCGTGCACGGCGCATGTCAGGCATGTGCACGGACAGACTGCGTACCAGTAGCGATGGTAAGAGCAACCCACCACTGGTGCATACACATGCTGGAAACTGTTGACTCAGCTTCCTGGTGCAAGAATGCATGCTGGTATTATGTCCCGTGATTCCAATGAATATGCAGACCCAGGCTTGACTTACATAGATAAAGCCACCCCTTGGCTGGGAGCCTAGAAAGTTCTCTTCACGAACCCAAGATAAAACTTACAGAAGGCTTTCGCAATGGCTCGAATGTGGGCTGTTGTTTCCTGCAAAGATTCCCCTCCTGTCGCTCCACTTATAAACTCTTTGGGAGGGGCCACACTCTTAACCAGCTGTCCCTACTTCCTTCTATGACGTCTTCTCCACAGCTGTTCCTTTCTCCTATCAATTCGACGCCTACGCACATCAGGGACAACCTCCCTCTGTTCCTCCTCACTGCTCCCTGACTCAGATGCCACCTGGTGGCCAACAGGCTTCTCTAGTTCCTGCTCTGACTCCAAACACCCTCCAGAGTCTTCCTCATCCTCCAGAGCAGTCCCATAAAGGTCTGAGCTGTCAGAGTCCACCAACAGCTGGGGAACTGCTCTTCCAGTTTCTAGTGTTCCCCCACGCCTGTGCACGCGCTTTCATTTCGGCACTCAGTACGGAAAAGGTTCACCAACGCTGCACTATATAAACATAATACAATAAATAAATAAATGCAAAATGATACATATAGCCGCCTATATGACACAGAGAAACAGCATAGTCTAGGTCGGATGTATACATGTACATTGGGAGGAAAACGAATCTTGTGAGTATACCAGACAAGGCATGGGGAACAAAGCTGTTACAGAATCCAGTAGTCCCGCTAGAAATATTTCAAAATCTCCTCCTAGAGGAGAGGAATAAAAACAGAGTGTGAAGTGGGTGTGTGGGGTCTCTAACAATGCTTCGAGCTCTAAGCACATAGCGCTTATAAGCAGAATCCTGAATGACAGGAAGCGAGCGTCCTATAATCTTCTCCGCTGTCCTCACCACTCTCTGCAGGGACTTTCTATCTGAGGCACTGCAGCCACCAAACCAAACAGGGGTGCAGTTTGTTAAAATGCTCTCAATCCTGCCTCTGTCAAAAATGGAAACCTGACACTCGACACCTGCAAGGATAAATCTGTAGCTGCCTATTTAGAAATATGTCTCACTGAGTTAAGTGGGCCGATGTGGATATTCCTCAACGTACAACCACAACTGAGCCCAAAATGTATGTGGTTAAGTGAGAGACTTGTTAAGTGAGTTTTGCCCCATTTTACAACCTTTCTTGACAACGTAGTTAAGTGAACCACTGCAGTTGTTAAGTTAGGAACACGGTTGTTAAGTGAATCTGGCTTCCCCATTGCCTTTGCTTGCCAGACGTTTGCAAAAGTGGATCACGTGACCACGGGACAGTGCAACGGTCATAAATATGAACCCGTTGTCAAATGTCTGAATTTTGATTTTGTGACCATCGGGATGTTGCCAGTGTCATAAGTGTGGAAAATGGTCATACGTCATTTTTTTCAGTGCTGTTGTGACTTTGAATGATCACTAGCAATGGCACTTAGACTTATATACCTCTTCACAGTGCTTTAAAGCCCCCTCTAAGCGGTTTACAGAGTCAGCCTCTTGCCCCCCCCCCCCCCCAATCCGGGTTCTCGTTTTATCCACCTTGGAAGGTCGGAAAGCTGAGTCAACCTTGAGCCTGGTGAGATTCCATATGCCAAACTGCTGGCAGCCGGCAGTCAGCAGAAGTAGCCTGCAGTACTGCACTCCAACCACTGAGCCCAACCACTGAGCAGCTCACTAAATGAACTGTTGTAAGTCAAGATGTCCTTTCCTTTCCTTTCCTTTCTTCCATCCCTCTTCTTTTCCTTCCTTTCCTTTCCTTTCCTTCCCTTTCTTCCATCTCTCTTCCTTTCCTTTCTTTTAATACAATACAATAGTAGAGTTGGAAGGGACCTTGGAGGTCTTCTAGTCCAACCCCTTGCCTAGGCAGGAAACCCTATATTGTTTCAGACAAATAGCTATCCAACATCTTCTTAAAGACTTCCAGTGTTGGGGCATTCACAACTTCTGGAGGCAAGCTGTTCCACTGATTAATTGTTCTAACTGTCAGGAAGTTTCTCCTCAGTTCTAAGTTGCTTCTCTCCTTGATTAGTTTCCACCCATTGCTTCTTGTTCTACCCTCAGGTGCCTTGGAGAATAGTTTGACTCCCTCTTCTTTGTGGCAACCTCTGAGATATTGGAACACAGCTATCATGTCTCCCCTAGTCCTTCTTTCTCTTAAGCTAAACATACCCAGTTCCTTCAACCGTTCTTCATATGTTTTATCCTCCAGTCCCCTAATCATCTTTGTTGCTCTTCTCTGCACTCTTTCTAGAGTCTCCACATCTTTTTTACATCGTGGCGACCAAAACTGAATGCAGGATTCCAAGTATTCTTTTCCTTCCCTTCCCTTCCCTTTCCTTTCCTTTCTTCCATCTCCCTTCTTTTCCTTCCTTTTCCTTCCTTCCCTTCCCTTTCTTCCATCTCTCTTCCTTCCCTTCCCTTCCCTTTCTTTTCCTTTCTTCCATCTCTCTTCCTTTCCTCTCCTCTCCTTCCTTGTTCTCCCCTCCCCTTCTAAATGAAGACTGCTTTATCTGCACCAACATCTGCTGTGTGAGATGTATTTTTGTCCTTTTTTCAAAATGGGCCTTCTGTTAAGTGTTAATTGCATCACCAAGCAATCGCCTTTCTGGATGCCTCAGTCATAGCAAGCATCCCCAGAGTTACAAACATAGCAAATACACAGGACTTTATAGTACATCTTGAGAAGATGCCACCAAGGGGGGCTTACATATGGTTTGATTGGCAGTTCAAAGAATCAAGAGCAAAGTCAGATTCAAGAATCACAAGGGGAAATTTGTGTGTGAGCTGTGTGTCCACAACGACACCACAAATTGCAAAATTGCACCTTTTTGTTCTCATGGTTGCAAATTTCCTAATTGTGTCTTTGTAGAGTGATAGAGAGGGGCACAGTGGCTCAGTGGCAGTGGTGAAATTCATTTTTTTTACTACCGGTTCTGTGGGCGTGGCTTGGTGGGCGTAGCAGGGGAAGGATACTGCAAAATCCCCATTCCCACCCCACTCTGGGGCCAGCCAGAGGTGGTATTTTCCGCTTCTCTGAACTACTCAAAATTTCTGCTACCGGTTCTCCAGAACTTGCTGAATTTCACCCCTGCTCAGTGGCTAAGATGCTGAGCTTGTCAATCAGAAAAGTCGGCAGTTCGGCGGTTCGAATCCCTAGTGCCGCGTAACGGAGTGAGCTTCCCTTACTTGTCCCACAATTGGTTGATGGATCACATCATCACTTAGCACTATGTGGAGATCAGACTATTGTCTACAATGGTGGAGTATGATTAAAATTGAATAAAAGAGTTGGAAGGGACCTTGGAGATCTTCCAGTCCAACCCCCTGCTTAGGCAGGAAATCCTATACCATTGATACCTTAGAGGGGTCGACAACCTTTAACACTCAAAGAGCCTAACTCCTCTCCTTGGAGATAAAGAAGTCAACCCTCATCTCACTTTGAGCCAGTGGCTAAGATGCTGAGGTTGTCGATCAGAAAGGTCGCCAGTTTGAATCCCTAGCAACGATTAACGGAGTGAGCTCCCGTTACTTGTCCCAGCTGTTCAAAAGCATGTAAAAATGCAAGTAGAAAAATAAGAACCACATTTGGTGGGAAGGTGACAGCGTTCCATGTGGCTTTGGTGTTTAATCATGCTGGTCACATGGCCATGGAGATGTCAACATGACCATGGACAGTGCAGGATCTTTGGCTTTGAAACAGAGAAAAGCACCACCTCCTAGATTCGGGACGACTAGCACATATGTGCGAGGGGAACCTTTATCTTTTTAGAATGATAGATAGATGGGGGCAAGCTTCTTCTTACCTGGGACACATAGCAAGCTGCACAGTGGATGGCAAGATTACGGCTTCATTTCATGAGCCTAAGGGAACCATCAAAAATCTCCTTTGAATGTAGAAGAGGCTAAATGAATGTAAACTGGAGGCTAAAACACACGATGAACGGCTGCAGGAACTGGGCATGGCTAGTCTAGTGAAGAGAAGGACCAGGGGAGACGTGATAGCAGTCTTCCAATATTTGAGGGGCTGCCACAGAGAGGAGGGGGTCAAGCTATTTTCCAAAACACCTGAAGGCCAGACAAGGAATCATGGATGGAAACTGACCAAGGAGAGATTCAACCTGGAAATAAGGAGGAATTTTCTGACAGGGAGAACAATCAACCCATGGAACAGAAGTTGCCTTCGGAAGTTGTGGAAGCTTCATCACTGGAGGTTTTCAAGAAAATATTGGACTGTCGTCTGTCAGAAATGGTGTAGGGTCTCCTGCTTGGGTGCGAGGGGTTAGACTAGATGACCTACAATATCCCTTCCAACTCCGATTTGATTCTCTCCTCTCCTCTCCTCTCCTCTCCTCTCCTCTCCACTACACTCTACTCTACTCTACTCTACTCTACACTCTCCTCTCCTCTCCTCTACCCTCTCCTCTCCCACTCTACTCCACCGACCCCACCCCACCCCACCCCACTCCACTCCACTCCATTCCATTCCATTCCATTCCATTCCATTCCATTCCATTCTATTCTATTCTATTCTACCCCAAGATAATATGTTAGGCTGAAAAGTATGGAATTAGGATTTTTTCCTCCTTGCCATATGTTGTCTCTAAAGAACTAAAGAAGCTTCTTGAATGAGAAATGAAATGTTTTCAAAGGAAAAAAAAAACAAGGAAGTCCAGTTGCCTTTTGGAAAAAGCACCTTTGGGACATCCATGACCTAGATGATTGAGAATCTCCATAGATAGGTAGATATGTTGACGCATATCTAGGCTACGAAAGGGTTGTGGGTAAGTGTAGGTTGCAGACAGTTGCCGATGGACCAACGTGCACCAATCTCAGCTATGTGTTCTGTGGAAATACATGCATGCCGATTGGTTGACCCGACTTCCAGTTGGGAGGTGGGCAGAGAGCCAAGTGAAATGACAAAATGGAGCAGCTAGAGAAGAGACAAACACACCCATTCCTTGATATGCAGCAAAACAGAATAACAGAGTTGGAAGGGACCTTGGAGGTCTTCTAGTCAACCTCCTGCTCAAGCAGGAGACCCTATGCCATTCTGGACAAATGGTTGTCCAATCTCTTCTTGAAAACCTCCAGTGATGCAGCACCTACAACTTCTGGAGGCAAGTTGTTCCATTGGTTGATTGGTCTCACCCTTAGGGAATTTCTCCTTAGTTCCCGGTTGCTTCTCTCCTTGATTAGTTTCCCATCTATTGCTTCTTGTCCTGCCTTCAGGTGCTTTGAAGAATAGCTTGACTCCCTCTTCTTTGTGGCAACCCCTGAGATATCGGAACGCTGCTATCATGTCATCCCTAGTGTCAGGGTTCCAAATAGCACCCAAAAGTAAATCAGAGTCCAAAGCAAAATATTGCTCAAAGTTCCAATTTATTAAGAGAGCCGTGTTGGCACATCTGGGAAAACCCGAATCTGAAAGCTTCCCGGTTTTCCCCACCCAGTTGAAAGTTCAAGATCTTTCCCCCACAGCCACAAGTCCATCACATGATCCAATCTCCCACTGCCATGCTGGCAGTTACACCCATTCAGTTCCGGTCAGGTGGAAGAGGTGCAAAGACAAAGGATGACCTTGTCTTTCTAGAAAGAATGTTGTTATGGCTACATATCCTCTAATTCCGTACAATCCCCCCTCCCATTTTCCAACAATATAAACTGCATAGTAGAATAATAGAAAGTGTGGCAGGCCAGAGACCCCAAAGAAAAGATGGCTGAGGGCCCGACACCTCATCCTTCTTTTCATTAATTGTTCCCACTATCAGAAAGTTCCTCCTTAGTTCTCGGCTGCTCCTCTCCTTGATTCGTTAACATCCGTTGCTTCTTGTCCTGTCTTCAGGTGCCTTGGAGAATAGGTTGACCCCCCACCCCCCAATCTAGATCTAACCTTCTCCCACGCTGCTTATCTAGCAAGCGGTATTTAAGAACTGCGGCCGTGGATTCCGTAAGATAGTAAAATTAATAACCATTGCGAATCCAAGCTTTCACAAAGCCACCTAAGTCTTCTTCTTCCTTTTTAAAAAAAATTGGCTGCCCCCACCATTACAAACGCTGGCAGCCGATTTCACAGTTTAACTATGCACTGTGTTAAAAAACAACAACAACCCAGCATTTCCTTCCCTGTGGCTGCCTTCTGATGGATGACCTTGAGTTCAATCACGGTGAGAAAAGGAGGAGGGGAAATTTCCTCTCCATCTGCATGATTTATGCTGTGCATCATTTTATATCCTTCTGCCACGTCTTCCCTTACTCTCTTCCAGGCCAAACTACTAAAGAGTTTCCTTTCCTGTAGTTTTTCCTTTTCTCTTTTCTTCCCCCTTTTCGGGGGAGCTTCTCCGGGCCCACAAATCATGCTGCCTGACCTTTTTCTGCACCTTTTCCGATTCTGTCCTCTTTAAGGTAGAGCTATCATTCTTAAGGCAGGGCGATGAGAAGGGAAGACGCGAGGAAGAATTGTTCGATTTCTGTAAGGACAGATTCTAGGTTTGACTCTAGATTTACAAGCATGCAGGCTCTGTCAGTGTTGAAAGGAATGCCAACACCCATCCTTTTTTGAAAACCGAGATGGAATACATGGTGACAACTGGCAAACAGTTATGTTTAATTAACGTAATGATCAATTGGCATCTTTGTTCCATGGGTAACAAAGAAGAGGAGGAGGTATAAGCAGTGGCGGGATTCAAACGGTGTAACAACCGGTTCGCTGAGGCTTTATAGAGTGGCATTAGTACCTCCCTTGATCTTGATTGTATCCCTCTGTTAATGCAATTTAGGATTACATTGTCTTTTTTTTTTTACATTGATGGCTCATATTTAATTGGTTGTCCACTAAGTCTCCACAATCCCTCTCACAGTTACTGCTATTAAGCCTGGTTTCACCCAGTCCATATACCGTATTTTTTGGAGTATAAGACTCACCTTTTTCCCTCAAAAAAGAGGGTGAAAATCTAGATGTGTCTTATACACTGAATACAGCATTTTTGGCCTCCCAAAACCCCACCCCTTTTGCAAAAATGGCCGTGCATAACCTTTAGGAGGCTTCCAGAGTGCTCCTGGGGGCTGGGGAGGGCAGAAATGAGTGACAAAGGGGCTGTTTTTTTGCTCTTTTTTGCCTCCCCAGCCCCCAAGAGCAGTATATAAGCCTCCTAAAGGCTATGCATGCCCCCCTTTTTTTGGTCAAAAAACGAGCCCGTTTTCACAAAAAAATGGACCATTTTTGGGAGGTCTGCAGAGTGCAAAAACTTTCTTTTTTAATTTGCCTCTTCAAAATCTTGGTGGATCTTATACTCTGAAAAATACGGTATGTACTTTTGTTTTTTTCTTGCCTAAGTGTAAGACTTTTCTCTTTACGTTGAATTTCATTTTGGTAGATAGGGCCCAGGGTTCAAGTCTGTCAAGATCCATCTTGGATCTTAGATAAAGATGGTTTATCTTCTCTTTCTTAGAGGAAAAACAAACCGGTACACTTCCGAACCAATGAATCATAAGGCAACGATGCTATCATTATCCTAGCTCTGTGTTGGCGAACCTATGGCACGTGTGCCACAGGTGGTATGCGGAGCCAGCTCCAGCGCATATGTGTGCACTGGCCAGCTGATTTTTGACCTTCTGGAGGGCCATGGGAGGCCATTTTTGGCCACCTCAGCCTCCAGGAAATCCTCCGGAGCCTGGAAAGGGCAAAAAATGGGCCCAATGGGGCAACCGGAAGTTCAGAAACAATTTGTTTCCAGCTTCTGGAGGGCTTCTGAGTGGCTGGGGGAGGCCGTTATTGTCCCCCCAGGCTTCAGGAAAGCCTCCAGAGCTTGGAGAGGGTGAAAATGGTGTATCCCGCTCCCGGGGGAGGAAATACCAAGCTCAGCTTGGAGGCAAGTAGTGCGGTGTGTGTGTGAGTATGTGGGTGGGTTCTGTGCTCATGCGCATGTGGGGACGCACTTTGTATTATGGGTGCCGCCACACACGTGCCTTATCACGGACGTGCCCTCGCATTTTGGGCACCCAACAACAAAATGGTTGGCACCCAACAAAATTGTCCTAGCTGATTTACTCAAGTAATGGAAGGACAAATCCTGGGCTGCTAGTGTGTACATACCATAAAGGAGACAGAAGGGTGGCAAAGACAAGGGAGAGGGATGCAAAATGAGGAATTAGTAGAGTGAAATAGCATGGTAATGAAGGGTGAAGGTAAACAGAGGCAGTTGCGTGAACCGAATCTTTCCTTTGAGGCACGCCTGCGGAACGAAAGGTGAAAGCACATATATTGTTCTCGGTTTTAATTGCCCTCGGTGACATGGATTTTGTGGTGCCCTTGTGTGAGGCAAGTTCCCTCTATGATCCTCAGCTGGTTGGCCACATCCATGAAACTCATCCTGGAAGCAAGCTGCTGCAATCCGGTAGCTGAATCCAAAGAGATTGAAAAAGGGCAAATATTGCCCCATGGTTTATTTTGGGGGAGAGGAGCTAATACCTAGTGAAATTGCTCCGTTCACTATCTAAAATGAAACCAAGGAAGAACGGATGAACTTCCAGGAGGTGTATTTTTCACCCTCCCCAGGCTCCATGGGCTTTCTTCAAGCCTTCCAGAATGTGAAAACAGCCTCATCTGGGCTCCAGAGGACCTTGTTGCTTTGAGTTTCTTCCCCCCCCCCCCCGATGAACGGTTGCAGGAACAGGGCATAGCTAGTCTAGGGAAGAGAAGGACCAAGGGAGACAGGAGAGCAGCCTTCCAATATTTGAGGGGCTGCCACAGAGAGGAGGGGAACAGGCTATTTTCCAAAGCACCTGAAGGCCAGACAAGGAATAATGGGTGGAAACTGACCAAAGAGAGAGTCAACCTAGAAACAAGGAAGAACTTTCTGACAGTGAGAACAATCAGCCAACGGAGCAGCTTGCCCTCGGAAGTTGTGGGAGCTTCATCATTGGAGGCTTTCAAGAAGAGACTGGACTATGGTGTAGGGTCCCCTGCTTGTGCAGTCTAGTTTCCTTTTACTGCTAAGTATCCGTAGATATGGAATCCCATTATATAATTGTCTAATAAATAGTTGCAATATTTATTATAATATATTAGTAAATAATAGTTTTCCAGTTGCAATGTATGGCTGTGGAAGTTGGACCATAAGAAAGGCTGAGCGCCAAAGAATGGAGGCCTTTGAACTCTGGTGCTGGAGAAGACTCCTGCGAGTCCCTTGGACTGCAAGGTGATCCAACCGGTCAGTCCTAGAGGAGATCAACCCTGACTGCTCTTTAGAAGACCAGATCCTGAAAAGGAAACTCAAGTACTTTGGCCACCTCATGAGAAGGAAGGACTCACTGGAGAAGAGCCTCATGCTGGAAAAGATGGAGGGCAAAAGAAGAAGGGGACGACAGAGAAGGAGGTGGCTGGATGGAGTCACCAAAGCAGTAGGCGTGATCTTAAATTAACTCCAGAGGATGGTAGAGGAGAGGAAGGCCTGGAGGAACGTGGTCCATGTGGTCACGATGGGTCGGACACGGCTTCACAAGTAACAACAACAGTAACTAGATTCATAGACCAACATAGTCCATCATTCCAAGGAAAGGAAATGGTAAATTATGAGATGTAACTTCAAAACGACCCAATTCAATGTAAGACTGGAATATTGCTCTCTTAGTTATCAAGGTTCTGCTTTCTCACCCCTCACTGTTGGCATGAAAGTCACTCAAAAAAAAATCCCTGGGTGAATTTTGATTTACGATGCACTGGGTAGCGAAGGGGCTTAAGCACAGCAGACGTCTGGAAGAAGTAGCCAGACACCTATAAATCTATAATTCCTCATTCTAATGCTTGACGCCTTTGCCCAGGCCGGTCACCTGTAGCAAAGAAATGATAGATGTAGAAAAAAATATTCTTGCTTGAGTTTGCTCATCAAGACGGTTCACCAACAGCAGCATGAGTTAAACGAGAAAGCTTGGGAGGAAAAACCCTGAAGGTCCAAGGAAGAGAATTGGATGCTTCAACAGGATGATAAGTTGAGAGGTTGTTTACGAAAACGCTGACAACCATCGCAGCTATCTGAGGTGGGAATTTTACTCCTGGCTCTCCTTTCCCCTGCCAGAAGCCATGAAAGTGAACAGACTGTTCAACGGAGAGTAAAATTTAATTAGAAGTGAATCTTGCCAAGGTCTCCCACTTCCATTCTAAAGATGATGAGATCTGACAGTACCTTTGTCCACTCAGGGTGGAAATTTATTACGTGCCAGTCTTCCCTAATGCGCATAAACTTTTCACAGGGATCAGAGGCTACGGGCTATAATGCTAGCGTCTGGGAAGAGAAGAAAAGAAATCTAAATGCATGTGGGCTTTAAAATGCCAGCCTTAACACAAGGAAGAGAAAGCAGAGAGGCAATTGTGTGCACAGCATCTAGCTCTGAATCTGATTATTATTATTTGTCTTAATTTCTGAAATCTAAATCTCTAATGTTGATTGCATTTCTATCAGGGCTGGTTTTTTCTGAGACACACCGGGGTTAAATGCTGATTTACTGCCAGTACTTATGCAACTAAGGTTCAGTCTCAGGAAAGGTATCGTTAGATTTCAGGAGACGGTTCCCCCACACACAATTATTCTTCTTCTTCTTCTTCTTCTTCTTCTTCTTCTTCTTCTTCTTCTTCTTCTTCTTCTTCTTCTTCTTCTTCTTCTTCTTCTTCTTCTTCTTCTTCTTCTTCTTCTTCTTCTTCTTCTTCTACTACTACTACTACTACTACTACTACTACTACTACTACTTTTTCAACTATATGAGTAGAGAAGAGAGCAGAACAGAACCATTCTATGAGACTTCTTGCCAAGTACAGTGTGGTACTTTGGTACACATTGTTAATTGGTTCCAGGAGGCAAGATGAGTACCAAAAATGGTGAGTACCAAATATTTTTTTCCTGTAAGGAGTAATGTAGTGAGTGACAATCAGGGGTGAGATTCAGTCAGTTTGGGCCACATGCTAATTTTACATCTGGTTCGCTGAACTGGTAGTTGCAAGGACTGGTTGGCCCCACCCACCCTGCCCCTCACCTCCCAGGAGTCTCCATGTGGCTCATTTTGGATACCAGATAAGTGCAGGGCCCATGCAGAAGCTTTGAGAGGGGTGAAAAATGGGCCTCCCAGAAGTTCTGGAAGTCTGGAAACGGGCCCGTTTCCAGCCTCTGGAGCCCAGATGAGGCTGTTTTCACATTCTGGAAGGCTTGAAGAAAGCCCATGGAGCCTGGGGAGGGTGAAAAATACACCTCCTGGAAGTTCCAGAAGTCCAAAAATGGGCCCTTTTCCAGCCTTCAGAAGGCCATTCCAGCCTTCGGCTCTGGAGGCCATTTTTGCCCTCCTGAAGGCTCAAGGAAAGCCTCTGGAGTCTGAGGAGGGCAAAAATGACCCTCCCCCATGGTGCAGGAGGCCGATCAGGCCACACCCACCATGGCCATATCCATCCAGCAACTGGGCAGAGAACCGGTTGCTAATATTTTTGAATCCCACCCCTGGTCATAAGGCAGCCAACACCGACATGTTCTAGCTTGTGTGTTGTGTACCAAACAAACCATGAGTACGGGAACAAAAATTTTCATGTCAAAATGCCCTGAGGACCAAATTTTATCAGTTTCAAGGCAGCTGAGTACCAAGGCAGCACTGTAAAGGAATAAATATCTTGATTAGAGACAACTGGTTGCAACCTGATTTAAGAGGCAGTCCTGATTCATGATCCCTTATTGAAAGCAACTGTCTGATTTCTGACACTTGTATGTGATGTTTGTTTGGACTCTGTTTATTCTCACTTTTGGACTGGCAGACAACCCTGACTTGGCTCTCAGAATTTTGGACTGGATTTTGACTACTCTCTGTACTCCTGTTAAAAGCAACTATTCATGTAAGCTTTTTTAAAAAAGAGACTCTGTTTTTGTTTCCATTCCTTGTCTGCTGTTGTCCGATTGACCTTGAATAAATTACTAATCACCAGAGAAAATGTGTCTATGTGTGTGTATATATGTGGACTTGAGACCAGGAACAGGACAAGCAATTTAATCCTGATTTGCCTTCCCCAACAATTTCCCCCATGAGAAGAACAAATATTAATCAGATTTTTTTCCTGTTGGCTTGGATCTGCATGTGGAATAAGAGTGGGAGTGAAATTTCCTCCTAAAGGATCCAAGATTCAACTAGTTTAAAACTCTAGTCTGAAATCTTGGCTGAAATTAAAGATTTTAAACCCAAGAGACAAAGTGGCAAGCTAATTTTAAGAGTGCCAGCATATTTGATTTCCCCTAAGAATGGAATTTGCTATGTAAATACTCCTATAAATGACATTAAAAAAAATCCTTCCAAACAACAATATATGCAGAGCTGGGTTAAGCAAGTATCTGGAGGCATAAGGTTTGAAACAGTTGAAATTGATTTGGTATAATAACACAGCCAGTGAAACAACCATTCAGTGGATTAACCCATTATCCCTAGAATTGGATGAAATAAAATCAGACAGTTATTTACATCCCCTGAAAAAAACCTGAGTCATTAATCCACATTTAAATTGTGCATCCAGAAATCAGGTTTCACTAAAATAAAGCTCTCTGATACAGTTCAATACAATTCTACTCTCGATCCTTTTAGCAGATAGATCTCAGATATATATATATATATTTCTTTTTTATGGATTGTTTTGAATGTCTAACCTGCTACAGATGTGTCATTCCCATATTTTGGGTGATTGATTATGCTCCAGTGATGTTTCTTAATCAACCTTATACGGGGTCAAAGGTCGGTTTACACCACATCCTTATCACCAGTGGTGGGATGCTGACGGTTTAACAATCGGTTCGGTGAGTGCATGCTTTGGTAAAGCGCTTGCGCGCAGTGCTGAAAATGGAGCATTTAGAAGCTTATCTGCTTACCTCCCAAGTCAGCAATGGTAAGTAAAAGAGTGAGGGGGGGGGGAATAGCAGCGCCATGTGACCGAGATGAGCTAGAAAGCAGGAAATAAAGGACAGGATAGAGCAGGGACAGATGAGCGGGGCCAACTGATCTTCAGCACTACCGGTTCCCCCGAACCAGTCCGAACCAGTTGAATACCACCTCTGCTTATCACATACCTTCTCAAAGTATATCGAGCAGGCTCTGTCTCGCATGTTCACAAGTGTTGTCATGTACAATAACATAAATTTGGGGCTCCATTGTGCCCATAAGTCGAGGACAACCTGTATACATGTTGAGTTCTCAGAATAGAGAAAACATAGGTCTTGCTGGAGTAACGGAGATTCCATTACTTCACCAAACAAGAGCAAGGACTATTTCAGCATGCGTTAAAAATAGCTGTGTGCATCTGATGAGTCTCTTATGAGGTCAAACACCTTTTTTCTGCTAATTGAGTAATATTTCTGTTGGTCAATCTATCTTTCAAGCATCGGGGAAATCAGGAGATTCAGGCAATTAGTATAAAGGTGCATTGTAACCTTAAGCTGTCTACAAGAATCTGACCAACTAACAGTCAAGGGAAATGAGTGGGAAATAAGATAGAAATTCAAGGCGAGATGGAGCAGTGGTGGGATATGATCGGTATGCCCCGGTACGTGCATACCAGTGCCTGCTGGGAGACCAGGTACCATTCCGGTACAGTGCTCTGGAGGGCCCACCCGCCCGCCCACTCTCCTTACCGCTATTTCAGCCAATTGGGGATTTCGTGCACGTGCACGTAGCGTATAACACCTGCGCGAAGCTCCGCCAAGCAGCTGGAGTGGCATGGGGGGTAAGTATGCATGCGCATGCTGCATGCATTCATGTGGTGGACACCGGGCCCCGTTGCAGTGTGCCGGTTGCAATGGGATCCGGAACCCACCACTGAGCTGAAGTTAGATTTCTTGCGGGTGCATAGGGACTTGTGACCTATGACAAATTTGACCTCCCTCTCTCAGGCTCAGCCTGGTCATCTCCTACGCTACCATTGAGAAATTGTATCAATAGCCTAAGCAACTGCATCAACAAATGTTTATCTTTCTAGCACTATTTAAAACGAGATAAAAGGAAGGATCACAGCTCCCACTAACTGCACATGTCCGTTTTCGATCGTCCAACAGCTAAGAAAAGATGAGGAGCCAAAATAAGAAGAATATTGTAAACTAATAGGGAAAATTAAGCGGTACCTGTGTTTTATGATCTTGTAATGTTTTCTGCCTCAGGTAGCAGCATGGTGACCTAGAGATGGAGTTCTCACCTCACAACCTGGAGGCTGTGAGTTCGATCCTAAGTAGCACCCGATATTTCACTCTCTGGGCACAAAGAAGAAATATTTGCTGTGAGCTCTGCATAGGCATCAGGAAGGGCATCCAGCCAGTAAATGCTCAGTTCCATTCAGTCACCCTGACTCCAACTCCGATGCAAAGGATTACAACAGGGGTGTCAAACTGGATTTCTTTGATGGCCGGATCAGCATTGTAATTCTCCCCCATGGGCCGGCGGGGATGGGACGCGAGGAGGCTGAAAACGGGCTGAGTGGGGGCCTCATGGGGCCTCCACGCAGCCTGTTTTTTGGCTGGCAGAGTTGTGCTTTAGGCCCCCACAAAAAGTGGGCCATGCGTGGGCCTCATGTGGCTTTGTGTGGTTCATTTTGGGCTGGCAGAGTGCTACTGGAGGCCGAGGAGGTTGAAAAACGGGCTGGGCAGGGGCTTCCATGAGGCCCATTTTGCCCAGGAGAGGCACTGCGAGCCGGTCTGTCGATATTTCCAGAGCAGGCCCGTGGGCCAGATTTAAGCACCCTGTGGGCCGCATCCGGCCCGTGGGCCTTGATTTTGATATTCTTGGATTCCAGGGTCATTAAAAGAAAAAAAAGTTGTGCCTGGGGATATAGTAAGTGTGTTGTTAAGAAAAAGACTAAAGTCTGATTGCAAGCTTCTCTAAAGGTGACGAGGACAAGTTTTAATTTCACAAAATCAGTCGCCAAGATTCTTTTTCTTTTTTCTTTTTGGTAAAGTGGAGAAATTTATAGCAGCAGAATAAGCGTTTCTCATCAGTGCATTTGTGTTCCCTTGCCAGGCTGTTTATGAATCACTTCTACCCGGATTAGATGTTGATGAGATATAATGGCAGCTAATGATCATAGCTACTAAATTAAGGCAGATGTTAAGGGATTTGTACTTAAAAATACTTCATGTGGCAAATCTCCTGAGGAGAATAGGAGAGAAAGACTTTGCCATCTGCACTTCTGCGGATAATAAATTAACCATGACCTGGAGATATTTGGGGCGGGGCGGGGGCAACATCCTTCAACATGGTGCCCTCCACCATCATCATACTGGGGTAATTGTGATTTTCTTTTTTTGTAACCGAGCATGGTCTGGAACTTCATTACTTGTTACTGTAATCCATTTGGAGGTTATATATGGGTGTGTCCATTTCAAACAACAAAGAACCAAAAGTTCTCAAGGAAGGAATCAGAATGAAGAATAAATAAATAAAGAATCTCTCTTTCTCTCCCCCCCACCTATCACCCCCCCACCCATCCATCATCTATCTATCTATCTATCTATCTATCTATCTATCTATCTATCTATCTATCTATCCATCCATCCATCCATCCATCCATCCATCCATCCATCCATCCATCCATCCATCCATCCATCCATCCATCTATCTATCTATCTATCTATCTATCTATCTATCTATCCCATCCATCCACCTACCTTTTTATCCATCCACCATCCCACCCATCACCCACCCACCATCCATCCATCCATCCATCCATCCATCCATCCATCCATCCATCCATCCATCTCTCTATCTCCATCTCTATCTCAATCTCAATCTCAATCTCAATCTTTGTATATCTCTCTCTCTTTGTCTGTCTGTCTGTCTGTCTACCCACCATCTCTCTCTCTCTCTCTCTCTCTCTCTCTCTCTCTCTCTCTCTCTCTCTCTCTCTGTATTTCTCTCTATCTGTGTGTCTGTCTATCTATCTATCTATCTATCTATCTATCTATCTATCTATCTATCATCTATCCATCCATCCATCCATCCATCCATCCATCCATCCATCCATCCATCCATCTATCATCTATCTATCTATCTATCTATCTATCTATCTATCTATCTATCTATCTATCTATCATCTATCTATCTATCTATCATAGATTTGTAGGTAGTCCTTGACGTATCACTACAATTGAGCCTAAAATTTCAAAACAGTTGTTAAGTGAATTTTGCCACATTTTATGACCATTCTTGCCACAGTTATTTAGTGAATCACTGCAGTTTTTAAGTGAGTAACATGTTTGATATCTAGCTTCCTTATTGATTTTGCTTGTCAGAAGGTCACAAAAAGTGGGTCTGGACTTTCTTGTTTTTTTTCTTTTGAAGACGTTTCACTTCTCATCCATGCAGCTTCGACTCTGACTGGATGGTGAGGAATGGAAGGATTTATATTCTCTACAGACGTTTAGCTATCCAATTTGGGATGAACACCTTTTGAATGGGGTGGAAGTAGGAATGGATTTCCAGAGGGAAAAATGGTAGACTACAGGAGCCATTTGCACCAATTAGGTGACCCTCAGGACACAGACAAACCTCCAAGTAGCCTCAATGACCCTCTAAAAGGATGCAAATGACCAGCTGTCTGCAAGGAGTATCAATCCTTCCATTCCCCTCCATCCAGTCAGAGCTGAAGAAGCTTCTTGGATGAGAAGCGAAACCTCTTCAAAGAGAAACCAAGGAAGTCTACTTGCCTCTTGCAAAAGCACCTTTGGTGCTCCAGTCGTTTTGGCGCTCTGTCTGTCTGTTTGTCTGTCTGTCCCCCAATTTTGCACCTATGACTATTGGTGCTATCTTTGCCTTTGTTTCCCTTGATTTTCTTCAGAGTAGCTGTTCTTGTAGGCCCACCAGGAGAAAAAGAAGGCTGCCTTAATGGCCAAGCTATAATCAATAAGAAGAGTGTCTGACAGAAAAGCTCCATGGTTTGCGCATCTTAAGCCTAGGTAAATATTTATACCATTGATTTCTGTCCACAATGAGCCCCTTATGGATCTGCTTATCAAAAGCTTTCATCAACAGCTGCTTTCCCAGGGAAAAGAGTGGGGTCCCGACCCAACCATGGGACGTCTCCGGCATTGTCGTTAATTAAATGCAATGAGGACATCTCTTGCAAGATATAACCAACTTGCTATCAGCGGGTTGCTTATTTTTTTTTTGGCTCTTTTTATGTAAAGCCCACCGCTTTCCACAAAGGAAATGGAAAATAAATATACGCTTTTGAAGATAAGAAACAAAAGATCCCATTAGAACCCAACAGAGTGGTAGGAAAACATTTCCCTTCTGCCTGCATAATCCCTTTTTTCGTAGGACTACTAATAGCCTTAAAGGTAAAAGTTCCCCTCCCACATATGTGCTAGTCGTTCCCGACCCTAGGGGGCGGTGCTCCTCTCCATTTCAAAGCCGAAGAGCCAGCGCTGTCCGAAGACGTCTCCATGGTCATGTGGCCGGCATGACTTAACGCCAAAGGCACACGGAACGCCGTTACATTCCCACCAAAGGTGGTTCCTATTTTTCTACTTGCATTTTTTACGTGCTTTCGAACTGCTAGGTTGGCAGAAGCTGGGACAAGGAACGGGAGCTCACTCCATTACGCGGCGCTAGGGATTCAAACTGCTGAACTGCTGACTTTTCTGCTTGACAAGCTGAGCATTTTAGCCACTGAGCTTAATGTAAGTTAATTCTATTACCATCTTTTTTAAATTTGATGGTAATGTTATGTTTGGATTGTTACTGAATATTGATTACTCGTTTCCTGTTTTGATGAAGAATGTAGATTGCCTAGTGTCTTTTGGGGCAAAGGCCAAGATCAAGGTCAATTGGTTAAACAAGGCAATCAATCAATCAATCAATCAATCGATACTTGATCAATCAATCATTGGTCAATCCATATATTCCAACAAGCTGCTGAGAATCAATATCCTTGGGCTCCATTGTGCTAATCCATAAGGTGAATATTCTTGGTTTCTGTGGAACAGAACGTTGCGACTGATTCAATGAAGAATATTTGAAATGGCTTAATAGAATACTCATAGTAAGCAGGGCTCGGCAACCTGCGGCTCTGGAGCCGCATGTGGCTCTTTCATCCCTCTGCTGCAGCTCCCTGACGCCAATCAGCTCCACAATTGATAGGGCTTTCAGTTAGGACTGGTAGAGGAAAAAGGAAGCAGTGCTAGGAGGAGACTCTATGGTGGGGGAACCGGACTTCTGGTCAGCAGGGAAAAATGGACTCCACACTAGGAGGAGACTCTATGGTGGGGGAACCGGACTTCTGGTTGGCAGAGGAAATAGGATGCTGTGTTAGGAGGAGACTCTATGGTGGGGAAACCAGACTTCCGATCAGCAGGGGAAAATGGACTCCACGCCAGGAGGAGATTCTATGGTGGGGGAACTGGGTTTCAGGTTGGCTCCAGAATTGAACAGGAGGGCTTCCGGTTAGGACCTTCGTGGCTCTTTGAATGTTTAAGGTTGCCGATCCCTATAAGGTATCAATGGTATAGGATTTTCTGCCTAAGCAGGGGGTTGGACTAGAAGACCTCCAAGGTCCCATCCAACTCTGTTATTCTATTCTATTTATACAGCACCATTGTAGACAATGATCTCCACATAGTGCTAAGTGATGATGTGATCTATCAACCAATTATGGTTACAAATTGGGATGAAACAAGCATGGCCCAGCATGGTGACTGAACAGAGTCAGTATAGAATTATGGTTTGTATCAATGACTTTATTTACATGTCATACTTTACCAGATCAGTTACAATTTCAATTAGGCATGCACTTAATGGAATGCTTTGTTAGTAGAAATGTTGGGCCAGTACGACCTGATTATTTTTTGTGTAATTTAGCATTTTACCAAAGGCAGCCATTTTGGATAGTTACGGCTCAATGAATTGTGAAAACCAATAGCAAGGATTAATTGAGTAACTTAACCAAGCATCTCCTTCCTTCCTTCCTTCCTTCCTTCCTTCCTTCCTTCCTTCCTTCCTTCCTTCCTTCCTTCCCTCCCTCCCTCCCTCCCTCTTTCCCCCCCTCCTTCCTTGCTGTCTCCCTCCCTGTCTCCCTCTCTATCTCCCTCTTTCTTTCTTCCTTCCTTCCTTCTTCCTTCCTGTCTCCCTCCCTCTTCCTTCCTTCCTTCCTTCCTTCCTTCCTTCCTTCCTTCCTTTCATTCTTTTTCTTCCTTCCTCTTTCTTTCTTTCTTTCTTTCTTTCTTTCTTTCTTTCTTTCTTTCTTTCTTTCTTTCTACCTATCTATCAATTGATCTTTCTTTCTATCTATCTATTGATCTATCTATTGATCTATCTATCTATCTATCTATCTATCTATCTATCTATCTATCTATCTATCTATCTATCTTCTATCTATCTCTATCTATCTATCTATCTATCTATCTATCTATCTACCTTCCTTCCTTCCTTCCTTTCTCCTTCCTTCCTTCCTTCCTTCCTTCCTTCCTTCTTTCCTTCCTTCCTGTACCCCTGCCTCCCTCCCTCTTTCTTTCTTTCTTTCTTTCTTTCTTTCTTTCTTTCTTCCTTTCTTCCTTTCTTCCTCCTTCCTTACTGTCTCCCTCCCTCTTTCTTTCTTTCTTTCTTTCTTCCTTTTTTCTTTCTTTCCTTCCTTCCTTCCTTCCTTCCTTCCTTCCTTCCTTCCTTCCTTCCCTTCCTTTTTTAAACTATGGGTTATTAACTATGGGTTTCCTATAAAGCCTGTACATCATTAATGTCAGTGGGAAAATAGTCGTCTTCATCCTCATCCTCATCATCTCCTTAATTGCCCATTCATTTGAATGGCTTTTGTCTCTGTCATTTTTTTTTAAAAAAAATGGAATAACACAATTCGCTGTGGAAATCTAAGAAAGAGCCAAGGTCTTGTTGAGGTCAGATTTTATGTAAAAATAACATTTATCACACACTTCCCTGACAAAATAAGCCCTGGGATCAATAGTCTGAATGTCAAATCTGCATTGCTTAAACTTCAACAGATTGTTCTGCAGAGGAGTTCTTAATATAACTATATTTTAAATGAATTTTCCCATCTATCCTTCTTGCCTTGTTTACAGTTCTTCTACATTTTGCCCTGAGTGGTACAGGGCAGGCAGTCCAGAAGAGTCAAGATAAGCAATAGCCTGGATTCATTACGTTTCCATAAATGGGATTAGTCCCATTTATGTCCAGCCCAGCCTCTTGTTGTGGCCCGCCAGTGGCCAGTTGAGCTGGCAGCAGATTCGGACAGTGAGGAGGTTGGGGAGGAACATAGCCCAGTCCTGGAGTCTGGGGAAGGCTCTGACGAGTGCTCTGTGTCGGAGGCAAAGAGGGGGCCAGGGCCACCCAACAATTATCAACTGCCTTCGGAGTCGGAAATCAGTGGGGCAGAAGAACAGCTGGAACCTGTTCCCAGTGTGCACATTCAAAGAGCTGCCAGGAGAAGGGAACAGTTAAGGAACAGGGGTTGACTCGGGAGCAAAGGCACAGGTGAATGCCCCTTCCATAGGAAATAAATAGGAGCAAAAGGGGAGAGGTGTTTGCAGGAGACAATTAGTTCATTTCTTAGGGCGAAGATTTGCTTATCTGAGTATGTGACTCCCAGAGATTCCTTGCCAAGTATTTCATTGTTCCCCCCTTCCCACAGTATCTCCTTAAGTCTCAGTCCCCAGGTGTGCCTTGCAAAGAGGGGCAGGGCGCTGTCCTCCTGAGTCGTCTGGCCAGCCTGCGCTGTTCCCACCTTCTCTCCACTCTCCATGCTCGGAGATCAGGAGGGGATGGCCCTTGCTCCTCACCTGAGCTCTGTCGCTCCTCATTTCCACTGCCTGCCCTCTCTCGGCCATCCTGCCCCAGTTTCTCCCTGCTAGCAAGCCATACCAAGCCCGAGGGGCCTGGGGCTGCCTCCTTCCCCCATTCCTCTGAAGCCAACAAGGCCGCCCCCCTCAACCTCCATCAGTCCCAGCTCCGGCTCGTCCTCCTCTGCGGATCCAGGCTCCGACGGGGGTATCACACAGTGGTTTCACGGGGCCTGTAACATCCTCAAGATGCATTCAGGAAGAAGTGGATCGAGTCGGATCCAGTGCTTCCCTCCTTCAAAAATACGGGTCCTTGTTTCCAAGGTCCATCTTTGCTATTTAAAAACCAGGTAATCAACGACATCAGTTGGAACCGATACTGCCTCATTAGTTATAAGAAAAGGACGACACGATTATGGAACTGAGACAGCGAACCCGACTAATTATGGCCACTGAAGGCTGCAGAAATGAGATGACTGCAGACTATTCTTAACTGCCTTCATCACATTACTATGGTGCTAGCTTGTCCATTTAATCACAACATCCATTTTGTTGTTGATCATATTGGCTGAATGCAGCTGATCAAGCATGCAGCGGCCACGGTAATTAATTTACTCAATGCATAACTCCAGAATAGATGAAAGAATCAATAGGGGAAGAGGGGAAAAAAGAAGAAGAATATTAGCATCCTCACACTGAGTCATCATCATTGAATCTCTGAGGAGGATATACTGCGTAGGAGACCCTGCGAGGTATTTCGAGGATTTTGTTGAGCAAGCATTTCTCGAAATAAATATTTAGGGAAAAGAGGGGAGGACAAAGGAAGTATAAATTCGCTCTCACAGAGAGGGACTTCTCCGGGTGCCGTCCATTAAGCAGTGCCAAAGGGCGGCGCCCAGGAGTAGGGCCTTCTCTGTGATGGGCCCAGCCCTCTGGAATGACCTCTCCCCGGATATTAGGATTACCACCGACCTCCGCTCCTTCCGTTCAAAACTCAAGACCCACCTTTTTCAACTAGCAGGCCTGGCTCAACCATAGCTCCATTTTATTCCTCCTGGCAATTTTTAAACTTGTAATTTCCATTGGGGTTTTAATTTTAACTTATTTTAATATTTCTATGTTATTATAATGATTGTATTGTGTTTTATACCTCCTCCGTACAATGTGTAATTTTATAATATGTGTTTTTATTTATTGTACGCCGCCCCAAGTCCCTTTGTGGAGAGGGAGCGGCTAACAAATTTAATAAATAAATAAAAATAAAAATAAAAATGAGATGTATGCTGTTGTCGCTTATTTGCGAACCTTGCTTTCGCATGGTGGTGCTGGGGAAGTCTTTTGAGAGTCCATCTGACTCAGGGGTAGGATTTACTTCCCTTCCCTACCAGTTCGCAAATGCCACCTCTGTGCATCCACACAGCTTTCCGCGCATGTGCTTTTGGCGAAAAAAGGGCCCAAATGGGATGCCGTAGAGCTGGGGTAGGTGGGTGGGGCCACACGCGATTTCCGCTACTGGTTTGGGAACTGATAGAATACCACCTCCGTTCTGACTGCAAGCAGATCCAATCAGTCGATCCTAAAGGAAATCAACCCTTATACACCAACAGAAGAAAACGTAATAAAAAAAAATATTGGAACGTGCAGAGATGGATAGGCTCACGAAAGAACTAAAAGAGAAAGACGAATCTGAATATTACTCCATATGGGATTTATGGTACAATTGGCTAGAGGAAAGGGGGGGGGGGAGCAGGAAAGCGAAAAAGAAAGGAAGAAAGATCAACAAATTAATACACAACTACAAAACCAGAAAATGATTAAAAGATAGACGTACGAGATAGACTGTCGCAAATAAATATTATACAAAATGACTCAAATGTAGTCAAGTACATAGAATATATAGAACATTGTATATAGAATGAAAAAAAAAGATGTATGAAATAATATAAATGCACATATATAAAAGGTTATAGTTATAAAAGATTTATTTGTATAGGTAAAACAGGGGTGTCCAAACTTGGCAACTTTAAGACTTGTGGACTTCAACTCCCAGAATTCCCCAGCCAGCTGGCTGGGGAATTCTGGGAGTTGAAGTCCACAAGTCTTAAAGTTGCCAAGTTTGGACACCCCTGAGGTAAAAGAATCACAACAGATATGTAAAAAAAGAATGTAATGTGCTGCAAAGATGTGAAGTTGGTACAAACAAAATAAAAAGTTTTTAAAAAAGGAAATCAACCCTGACTGTCCTTTGGAAGGGCAGTGTCAACCCTGAAGGGAGCCTGGCTGAGGCCAGCTTTGAGGCTTCAGGGTTATCACAAGGCAGAAAGAAGGGACAGGAAATGGGGGAGATAGATAGCTGGGGATGTTGTAGTCAAAAGCAAAAGTTTTCCTGTGGGAACCAAGGACACTCCAACAGGTGGCTGGGGAGAGGAGGAATGGAGTAACCAAGCAACCGGCCAGCACATCTATTAACTTGGGGGAAGGGAAAATCTTTACTTTTTAATCAGGTAAAAACTGTGGGAACTTTCAGAGTTGGTTTTCACCAGTTGGGCCAATATGATGTATCCAACAGTTTGTTCTTTTGTTCTGACCTAGGCCTCCCAAGATCATGAAGCAGGCTCCTCGTCCCGATAAAACCTCTTTTATTTATCTTAATACAATAGCAGAGCTGGAAGGGACCTTGAAGGTCTTCTAGTCCAACCCCCTGCCTACGCAGGAAACCCTATACCGTTTCAGGCTATCCAACATCTTCTTAAAGACTTCCAGTGTTGGGGCATTCACAACTTCTGGAGGCAAGCTGTTCCACTGATTAATTGTTCTGTCAGGAAATTTCTCCTCAGTTCTAAGTTGCTTCTCTCCTTGATTAGTTTCCACTCATTGCTTCTTGTTCTGCCCTCAGGGGCTTTGGAGAATAGTTTGACTCCCTCTTTTTTGTGGCAACCCCTGAGATATTGAAAGACTGCTATCATGTCTCCCCTAGTCCTTCTTTCTATTAAACTAGACATACCCAGTTCCTGCACCTGTTCTTCTTATGTTTTAGTCTCCAGTCCCCTAATCCTCTTTGTTGCTCTTCTCTGCACTCTTTCTAGAGTCTCAACATCTTTTCTACATCGTGGCAACCAAAACTGAATGCAGTTTTACCAAGGCATTAAAAAGTAATATTAAGAGAATTCCACTCCAGCAAAGTCCCAGGACACAGTCTTTCATGAGATTTCACAACTACAGACCAGAGGTGGGTTCCTACTGGTGTTGGTACCGGTTCGCTTCACGTGCATATACGCAATGTGTATTGCTTGTGCATGCACAGTTCACTGTAAATTGTTCTGTGCATGCATAGAAACATGTCGGCAACGGCAGCTGAGAACTGGGAACTGGTTCGGGGGCATGGCCAGCCTGCGTCACTCCGACATAGGCCAAATTACCACCAGTGGTTTGCCCAAACGAGTATGAACCAGTAGAAACCCACCTCTGCTACAGAACTTTATCAGGCTTGGAGAGTTGCCAGGCCGATATCTTCCAAACGCCACACTGTAGCACACAATACTTGTCATGATTTCACCCTAATGAATTGAACTAATTGTCTCCTGCAAACTCCACTCCCATTTTGCTCCTCTTTATTCCATATGGGAGGGGCCATTCACTGTCCACCTGTGCCTTTACTTCCGAGTCAACCCTTGTTCCTTAGCTTTTCCCTTCTCCTAACAGCTCTGCACACGTGCACATTGGGAACAGGCTCCAGCTGTTCTTCTGCCCCACTGATCTCCAACTCCGAAGGCAGCTGATAACTGTCAGATGGCTTGGCCCCATCTCTGCCTCTGATACAGAGCCCTCATCAGAGGCTTCCCCAGACTCCAGGACTGGCCCAGATTCGTCCCCAACCTCCTCACTGTCCGAATCTGCCACCAGTTCCACTGGTGGGCCACAACATCTGGATTACAATCCAGTCCCTCTCCATATAAATAAAATAAACCTGGATGTTTTCTTTTTGCGACTTCGACAGCTCATTTCGGTTGACCTAATCTAAAATTTCATTTAGTGGGAACATTTGAACAGTGGAACTGCTTGCTTTCAGAAGCTGTGGCTGCTCCATCACTCAGGAAGAGATTGGATACCCATTTGCCCCAAATAGTACAGGATCTCCTGCTAGAGCAGCGGGTTGGACTAGAAGACCTCCAAGCTCCCTTTCAACCCTGCTATTCTGTTATTCTGTCACCTTTGTGTATTTTGCAGTCATGCCATGCTGCTGACAGAATGAATCTTCAGTTTGTGAAGAACTCTTCCAAAACATTTCTTACAAGTTCCGTTGCCATGCCAGATATCCCCTCCTCTATATCTCAACACTTGACTCCTGTGCGATCAAAATAGCTGTGTTTCGTTGTAATTAAATGTAAATAAAAAGAAGTTCAATTTAGTTTTTTGCTCTGATTCCACACATTAGTCTTTGCAGATACTAGCATGACCCTCAAAGGTCAAAACCTGTACTCTAAACAGTAGAAATTGTATACTCCAGTTTAAAGGTTGAAAACAGGGCTAGATATAATAACAGAGAGAAATACCCTGGAATTATACCAATTGCAGGGAGTAGAAGAGATCACAAGTGAAAGTGGTGCCCCAAATCACCTCTACATGTTCACTCTAAAGTAAGGAAACAATTTATTAATTCATTTTGGCAGGACTTTAAAAAAGAAGCAGAATAACAGAGTTGGAAGGGACTTTGGAGGTATTCTAGTCCAACCTCCTGCTCAGGCAGGAAACTTCAGGCAAGTGGTTATCCAATCTCCTCTTAAAAACTTCCAATGTGGGAGCATTCACAACTTCTGGAGGCAACGTTGTTCCACTGATTAATTGTTCTCACTGTCAGGAAATTTCTCCTTAGCTGTAAGTTGCTTCTCTCCTTGATTAGTTTCCACCCATTGCTTCTTGACCTGCCTTCAGGTGCTTTGGAGAATATTGACTCCCTCTTCTTTGTGGAAGCGGCTCAGATATTGGAAGACTTCTATCATATCTCCCCTAGTCCTTCTTTCATTACATTAAAAAGGTAAAGGCTCCCCTTTAGGGGGTGGTAAAAAGGTAAAGGTTCCCGACTTTAGGGGGCAGTGCTCATCTCCGTTTCAAAGCCGAAGAGCCAGCACTATCTGAAGATTCCTCTGTGGTCAAGTGGCCAGCATGACTCAATGCCGAAGGTGCACAGAACGCTGTTAGTTTCCCACCAAAGCTGGTCCCTATTTTTCCAGTTGCATTTTTACATGGTTTCGAACTGCTAGGTTGGCAGGAGCTGGGATACATAATGGGAGCTCACTCCGTTACACAGCACTAGGGATTCCAACCGGTGAACTCATTAAACTAAACATACCCAATCCTGCAACTGTTCACAGCATAACAGAGTTGGAAGGGACCTTGGAGGTCTTCTAGTCAATCCCCTGCTCAAGCAGGAAGCTTGATACCATTTCAGGTGAATGGCGGTCCAATCTTCTTAAAACTTCCAGTGTTGGAGCATTTACAACTTCTGGAGGCAAGTTGTTCCACTGATTAATTGTTCTCACTGTTGGGAAATTTCTCCTTAGTTCTAAGTTTGCTTCTCTCCTTGATTAGTTTCCACCCATTGCTTCTTGACCTGCCTTCAGGTGCTTTGGAGAATAGTTTGACTCCCTGTTCTCTGTGGCAACCCCTGAGATATTGGAAGACTGCTCTCATGTCTCCCCTAGTCCTTTTTTCCATTAAACTAGACATACCCAGTTCCTGCAACCGTTCTTCATATATTTTAGCCTCCAGTGCCCTCATCATCTTTGTTGCTCTTCTCTGCATATTATAAATGTTGGGACAGCAGCATTTTTGAATCAAGGTGACAATCCATCAGTTCATGTGAAGGGAAGGTTAGAGGGAAAAAAGGCTTCTATTTATTTACTTGGCTAAACTTTGCACAGTGGGCTTTTTAGCTGCGCTGTTTTCATTTGTCAGTTCACCTAATTAATGGGCAATGCAATTTTTTGGGCATCATGACAGCGCATTAATTTAACAAGCCTCTGCCTTTGATGTATAATGCATATGCTGAAAGACAGATGCAGATTTCAATTTGCATAGGTATTTCGGGTTAAAATACCAGAGGGCTCTGCTTCTTAAAAAAATATAATGAAGAAGCATAAAAGCATTTAGCTGTCTTCAAACCCACCACGTGAATCAAAATCAAAAGCGAGAAAGCCAACTCAAGCTGGTTTTCATTGAACTAGACATATCCAATTCCTGCACTTGCGCTTCATATGTTTTAGCCTCCAATCCCCAGTTTGAGTTGTGTTACTTTTAATGTTTTGTTCTAGTGGTCAAAGAACCAGGCTAGATACCAGGGGACTGTGAGTTCTAGTCCTGCCTTAGTCAACTGGGTGACTTTGGGCCATTCTCTCTCCCCCGCTCTCTCTTTGTCTCTCTGTCTGTCTCTGTCTCTCTGTCTCTCTGTCTCTCTCTGTCTGTCTGTCTGTCTGTCTCTGTCCATCTCTGTCTCTATCTCTATCTCTGTCTGTCTCTGTCTGTCTGCTGTCTCTGCACGTCTCTCTCTCTCTCTCTCTCTGTGTGTCTTCTCTGTCTTTCTCTGTCTGTCTCTGTCTCTCTGTCTGTCTCTGTCTGTCTCTGTCTCTCTGTCTCTGTCTGTCTGTCTGTCTGTCTGTCTCTGTCCATCTCTGTCTATCTCTATCTCTGTCTGTCTCTGTCTGTCTGCTCTCTCTGTCCGTCTCTCTCTCTCTCTCTCTCTCTCTCTCTGTCTTCTCTGTCTGTCTCTGTCTCTTTGTCTCTCTGTCTGTCTCTGTCCATCTCTGTCTCTCTCTCTCTCTTTCTCTCTGTCCGTCTATGTCTGTCAATCTCTCTTTCTCTCTCTGTCTGTCTCTGTCTGTCTGTCTCTGTCTCTCTTTGTCTCTCTGTCCATCTCTGTCCGTCTCTGTCCGTCTCTGTCTCTCTCTGTCTCTCTCTCTGTCTCTGTCTCTGTCTCTCTCTGTCAGTCTCTCTGTCTCGCTCCCAGTCTCTGTCTCTCTTCCCAACACATGTTCTGGGGAAAGAAGAAGGAGGAAGGTGTGTAGCATATGTTCATCACCTTGACTTATTTGTAAAAATACTAAAGTTAGCATACAAGCAAACAAATTTTAAAAATGGATGGATGGATGGATTCATTACTTCTGTTTTGGCTCAGTGCTATATTAGTCTAGGTTTTATTTTAGCACACATGGTTTTGCATTTAAATGCCCATTTAAACATGCAGAGGAAGTGTAACTTCAGAAATATTTTCTCTCCAAATATGTATTCCCAGGATTGTGCTTTAAAAATACAGTCTGATGCTTGTGAAGAGCTGTTGCATAAATGCTAAATGGTATATAAATTCTTCCGAGATGGGGTTTTTTTCTGGCTTCAGAATTCACAAAGATCAAATTCCTAGGAAATGCCAGGGGGAAAAAACTGAACCGTTGGGTGCAAACAGCATTTTAAAAGCAGTATCATGGATATGCTCCTCAAATATAAATATATATGATCTGGTTTATCTTAGGAGTTTTAAGGAGTGCTTTTATTTATGTGTTTTGTAAGCCACTCAGAGTTACTTGCTTAAAGATGGGCCAGAATATAAAATTGCTAAACAAATGAATAAATAACCGAGAGTGCTTTTCTATCCGAGATATCACTGACACAGAAAAAAAAAAATTAATGAGCTGTAAGCAAGCTGTGTCCCCTCCAAAAAAAAGAAGTCATAAAGATAAAACATCCTTTTGTTCAAAGGGAAGCCATTGGGCTTAACCCCCAAGGAATGCCATCTTTTCTTCCCTTCATCTTGTTTACCATTCCATCTAATTGTTGAGCAAGTGAGAAATTTGCAAACGAAAGACCACCATTGGATTCAAAGGTGCAGTTGAAAATGCAATAAAAATGAAACGGAAATTTATGTATATAAAAGTGAAATGCCACTCACACAGCATTACAAAATCTCCAGAACCGTAAAGCCTACAAACTTGAAATGTGCTTTGTATGTTCCTCTTGGCTTCTAGGTGCTCGCTAAGAAAGGATTTTTCGAAAGGCCCACCAGAGCATTAGTATTTCCTATATTATTATTAACACACTCTGATGCTAAGGAGTTAGATGATCTACTGCCCCTCCCCCCCTGAAAAGAACTCTGTTCCAACTGCCACTTGGGCGTGGCCAGCACGTGACTCATCTGGCCTGCATGCTGGGAGCTTAGAGAGTAGCCTGAGGGAAAGGAGGGGATAGGGCAGCCTGAGGGAGAAAAGGGGATAGAAGCAGTGATGGCATTCTATTTTGTTCACTACCGGTTCGGTAGCGGGAGTGCTCCTGGTCTACCCAGTGCAAAGAGGAAACATGCCAGCAGTTTGGGGAGTGGCATCAAGCTGGCCATGCCCACCCAGTTGGCCATGGCCAGTGAGTGGAGTCAAGCTGGCCATGCCCACCCAGTTGGCCACACCCACCCAGTCTCCCACAACCTCCCCAAAGGTCAACCACAGCCCTGATGCTGTCCTCCATGAAATCAAGTTTGACATCCCTACTCTAGCTCCTGGAACTGAGGTTTTGTGCAGAGAGGATGAGAGTCTCTTTGTCTCCTGACTTTTAAAAGTTTAGTTATTGTACCATGGGCATGGTTGCCTCATGAATGCTAGGTTCCTCTTTAAGGGGAAATCTTCAACTAGAGTCCAAAGAGTCATCTATCTAAATATTTTAGCTGCTTTGGGCACTTTCCAACTCCAGGATTCCATGATATCCTAAGCGTTTGGTGATGATTCCCATAAAAAATTCGTATTAACACAGATTTGTATCAAACCATTCAATATTTCACAGGCATTTTTGCTTTCCATGGTAGAGAGGCATCTTGGCTATTTATACTCGTCTCACCACTGGAATGTAAAAAATTTTTTTAGCGAGCTCCTACCTTGATTCCCCCTATTATTCAAAAGGTGTGATCCAAACTTGATCAAAGCCCAATCGGTTATTAAAAGTTGAGCAAAAAATTGCTTGACGCAAGGGAAAATGCAAATTGCATCCAAGTCACCTGAATTATACATGCAACCTATTGATCAGACTTGATTCCCCAAAGATCATTATCAAGAGTTAAAAAGAAGTCTGGGAAACTTTTGCCTTGCAAATGTAAAGGTAAAAGTTCCTCTCGCATGTATGTGCTAGTCGTTCCTGACTCTAGGGGGCGCCGCAATTTTGAAATCTAATATTTCCCCCCAACGGTTTTGTGGGTGTGGCTTGGTGGAGGTCATGTGACTAGGTCGGCATGGACATCTTTTTTTTTTCACTTTTCTGATGATCGCCGTGTGATTGTTGAAAGCTATTTTTTTTAACCTTTTAAAAGCTTAGTACACAGATGACTTATTCTCTGGAAACAAATACTTTGTGGTAAGACACCCCTAACTCCCCCCCCCCCAGGGTGTGTGTTCTGTTAAGAGACAGCCTGTTGTGCCTCAAAATGGCTTCTACTGTACTGCCGTAAAATGTCTGCTACTGTACAGCCCAATGGAGTTGTCATGGTAACGGCTTGACAGTACTCCACAAGGGGGCACCCTCTGCTAAGAGGGAAGAATCTAACATTAAAAATTATGTTTGGTCCGGAAATTTTCAACAAGGCTTTTATTATTTTTGAGGACAAATGTATGGCTTCTGGGGGCACAGGGAAAACTTTCATAATTAATTTAATTGTCGCCGAAATCAGGGTTTTTCCTGTCTAATGCAGGATTAGGTTAAATAAATATCCGAGCAGCACCACATTATCAGCTAGTAGAGAAAAATAGAATTAGAATTTTTGGTTTGAGAGAGGCACCAATAGGACTCCTGCATTGAGTCCCTTGGACTGCAAGGCCATCCAACCGGTCAGTCCTAGAGGAGATCAACCCTGACTTCTCTTTAGAAGGCCAGATCCTGAAGGTGAAACTCAAATACTTTGGCCACCTAATGAGAAGGAAGAAGGACTCCCTGGACAAGAGCCTCATGCTGGGAACGATGGAGGGCAAAAGAAGAAGGGGGAGACAGAGAATGAGGTGGTTGGATGGAGTCACCGAAGCAGTCGGCGTGAGCTTAAATGGACTCCAGAGGATGGTAGAGGACAGGAAGGCCTGGAGGAAAGTTGTCCATGGCATTGCGATGGGTCGGACCATGACTTTGCAACTAACAACAACAAATTTAATAGAAGGAAATCATTTAGAATTTTATTTTTTTATTTATTTTATTTATTTTCTTCGAATTTCTAGACCGCCCCCTCTCCCAAAAAGGACTTTTGTATAAAATACAAATGTAAATAAAGATAATTGATGAATAGGGAAGGACCCTTTGAGAGCTGTATGCAATGTAATTTCAGTTTAATGTATGCTGATTAGTGTACATTCAAAGTGACAATAGAGCATTCTGATCTATATTATTCTATTCCAAAGGAGAAAAAAAGAAAAAAAAGCAATTCTTTTTTTTCAGTGCCGTAAAATACCAAATAAAGTTACAACTAGCATTTTCCTTTGAGAAATATTTAGAGATCATTTGCCATTTCTATAACAATAAACTAATCAGCTAAACCCAAGGTCAACATTTCATTTTCCCCACTGTTTTGAGCATAAAACCTAGAAGTGATTTCCAAGTGGACTTTGCTGCATTATCTTCTGAGTATAATGAATTGAATTAAATTGAATTGAATTGTGTACTTTATTTGGCCAATTGTGATTACACAGGCAAGGAATTTGCCACCGGTGCAGAAGGTCTCATTGTATATGCAAAGCAGCAAAATCATAACCATCATTATCATCCTTTTTAAAAAAAATAGTTTTTATTAAACATTTTAATCTTTAAAAACAGAAAAAAACCCAACAACAAATACAGAAAAAAACAAGACACATACAACAATATAAAATAGTTTTACAGCCTTCGGTATCAGCTTACATATTTAGCTTTTATAGTTCTCTATTCTACATTGTCTTCCTATCTGTTTTAACTATTCTCCAAAGCACCTGAGGGTAGAACAAGAAGCAATGGGTGGAAACTAATCAAGGAGAGAAGCAACTTAGAACTGAGGAGAAATTTCCTGACAGTGAGAACAATTAATCAGTGGAACAGCTTGCCTCCAGAAGTTGTGAATGCCCCAACACTGGAAGTCTTTAAGAAGATGTTGGATAGCCATCTGTCTGAAACGGTATAGGGTTTCCTGCCTAGGCAGGGGGTTGGACTAGAAGACCTCCAAAGTCCCTTCCAACTCTATTATTGTATTGTAACATCTGTTACAGCTGTAAATACAACTGTTATTACACTATTGTAATAACAGTTGTACTTACAGCTGTAACAATTTGTTCATATCGCCATTATATTTGCATTATAGTCAATACCTTAAGTTTGATAGTAATTAGTAACTTTGGTTAATTTTTATTCAATGCTAGTTTAGAAAAAGAGGAAAAAATCATTTCTATTTCCTGTTTTGGCTTGTTTTCTAGCCACTTTTCTATTCTATGGAGTAGTAAAGAAGAGAATAAGAAGGATAATAATACTACAACCCTACTACATGGGTAAATGTACATACATATATTAGTGGTCAGCGGGATTTAAAATTATGAATTTAGTGGTCCCTGAGGTCTGAAAGATTGGTGACCCCTGTTCTGAAGGGTGACTTACAAGGAATAGCAGTAGCACTTAGACTTATATACCACTTTATGGTGCTTTATAGCCCTCTCTAAGTGGTTTACTGAGTCAGCATATTTCCCCCAACAATTTGGGTCTTCATTTTACCCACCTCGGAAGGATGGAAAGCTGAGTCAACCTTGTGCCGGGTGAGATTTGAACTGCCAAACTGCAGGCAGCTGGCAGTCAGCAGAAGTAGCCTGCAATATCGCACTCTTAACTACCGCACCACTGTGGCTTCCTCCTCAAGAAGGATCTTCTACTGGGTCTTGGTAGCTAAAGAGTGTATTATTGCATGTCACGTGCCTTATAGATTTCAGAAATCTATCAAAAAACACTTTTTTCAGTTTGGCTGAAAGATCCGGGGACCGTCGTCTGTTTAGGAATGTATTTATTCCGCACATTTATCTCATTTCTCCCCAGGAAAGGACGAAATTCATCAGTCATTGTTTCTTGACAAGATAATCATTATCTTCTAGGGTAGGCTGGGCTACGTTCCAGCAATTTCCATAGCTGAGTGTTGAGTTCACCCTGGCAAACGACAATAACACAACAACATCACAACCTTTCTCCCAGAAAGTAAAGGTGATGAAGACAGAAGAAAGCAGGTGAAATAAAATTAGTCTCGTCGGATTAGTTCTTCTCGTCTTTTTCTTTAAAAAATCTTCCCACCATTGGTTAATCCTAAATTTAATATTTAATATGATTTAATATCTATGTACGGTATTTGCTATCCTTTCGGGTTACCATGTTCCTACGTGATTCCTGGTCATTTATAATATAAAGGTAGCCCTACACTTCCAATTTTTCATTTAGTGACCTGTGGTGGCCCAGCAGGAGCCGTTGGAGCTGCCACCAGACTCCGACAGCGAGGGTCCCTATGAGTCGGCCCTGGAGGATGTGGAGGACCCTGGACAGGGTTCTGACTCCGAGTAGGGATCAGAGAGGCTGGTTTGCCACCAGGAGGCGCCTGAGGCATGGAGCCAAAGGGAGTGTGCTCCTGACGTCATGCCTTGGAGCAGTGGGGAGGAGACAAGGGAGTGGTTTCTGGATGCCCGGCAACGGAGAGCTGATAGACGTAGAGAACAGCTACGCATTTACAAGAGATGATTGGACTCATTAGAGTTGGAGACGCTCTCAGATCTGTCTCGTACCTCGGCAGGCTGGATTGCTGCCAAGGTGTTATCTGTACCTGGATTGCTGCCAAGTTTTAAACTGTGTGTAAATAAAACATCTTGCAGAGACCTTGTTTCAGAGTGCTTTGGTATACGAGAAGGGGGGTCAGAACAGTGACCCTTCAAAGGCACAACGGCACTGAAAAAAGTGAGCTATGACCACTTTTCATACTTATGACCATTGCAGCATCTCTGTGGTCACATGATCAAAATTTGGACGCTTGGCCCGTATTCATGATGCCCTGGGGTCATCTAATCACCTTTTATGACCTTCTCAATGGTGGAGCCGGATTCACTTAATAACTGTGTTACTAACTTGACTGCTGCAGTGATTCACTTAACAACTGCATGAAGAAAGAACATAAAATGGGGTAAGATGTAGTTAACTCGCTTAACAATGGAAATTTTTGACTCAGCTATGGTCATATACAGGCCAAGAACTACCTGTATAAGAAAAATTTCCTCTTCTTCCTACTTCCAAATCCAACTTAGTCTTTTTAGTTGAGCATAGTCTGCAAATAATTCATAATGAGGAAGATTTCTACACTGCCTCTCGATTGTTCTGGTGCACCTGGTGGGTTTCAATTTTTTTTAGAACCTAATCTGTAGGTGTGGCCTATTTTGTGGGAGTGGCTTGGCAGTCATGTGACTGGGTGGGAGTGGCTTGGCAGTCATGTGACCGGGTGGGAGTGGCCAACTTGATGCCACTCACCAGGAGATGTCATGGATTGGGTAAAATGTGGTGAAGCTCACTTAACAACGCTCTTGCTTAGCAACCAAAATTTTGGGTTCAATTGTAGTCATAAGTCAAGGATTATCTCTGCCTTCCTCTGCATGGCAGCCTTGTCCTAGTAAACTCCTTCTCCTTTCTGGCAATTTCCCTCTCTGTTAGAGGCACCAAAATAACCCATACAATGTAAGGTTTCTTGCTGCAGCAGAAGGTTCAACTAGATGACCTCCCAGTAGCTTTCTGGCCCTAAATTGTTGTGCTGTTTTTCTTTCTTTCTGCTAACAAAGATACCACTATGGGCGTACCGGCCAGAACCCACCTCTATGCTGGTTCCATTATAGCCAATTTAGTTAGAAGGTGCTTACAGTATCGATAGCAATAGACTTATACACTGCTTCGCAGTGCTTTACAGCCCCCTCTAAGCAGTTTACAGAGTCAGCCTATTGCCCCAACAATCTGGGTCCTCATTTAACCGACCTCGGAAGGAAGGAAGGCTGAGTCAACTACCTTGAGCTGGTCAGGATCGAACTTCTGGCAGTGAGCAATGAATTAGCCTGCAATATTGCATTCTAGCCACTGCACCACCGCAGCTCCCTCCCTCCCTCCCTCCTTCCCTTCCCAATAGATTTCTATACCGTTTCACTGTGCTTTACAGTCTCCTCTAAGAGTCAGCCTGTTGCCTCCCAAAAATCTGGGTCCTCATTTTACCGACCTCAGAAGGATGGAAGACTGAGTCAACCTGAAGCCGGTCAGGATCAAACTCTTGGTAGTGAGCAATGAATTAGCCTGCAATATTGCATTCTAACCATTGCAACACCACGGCTCCTTCCTTTCTTCCTTCCTTTCTTTCTTCCTTCCTTCCTCCCTTCCTTCCTTCCTTCCTCCCTCCCTCCCTCCCTCCCTCCCTCCCCCCTCCCTCCCTCCCCCCAATATATTTCTATACCTCTTCACTGTGCTTTACAGCCCCCTCTAAGCAGTTTACAGAGTCAGCCTCTTGCCTTCCAACAATCTGGATCCTCACACCTTGGAAGGATGGAAGGCTGAGTCAACTCCCTTGAGCCAGTCAGGATCGAACTCCTGGCAGTGAGCAGAGTTAACCTGCAATACTGAATTCTAATTACTGTGCCACCTAGGGTTGCTTGCTTCCTTCTTTCCTTCCTTCCCTCCCTCCCTCCCTCCCTTCCCAACAAATTTCTATACCTCTTCACTGTGCTTTACAGCCCCCTCTAAGCAGTCAGCCTCTTGCCCCCAACAATCCGGCTCTTCATTTTACTGACCTCGGAAGGATGGAAGACTGAGTCAACCTGGAACCAGTCAGTATCGAACTGCTGGCAGTGGGCAGAGTTAGCCTGCAATGCCGCACTCTAACATTGTTTGTTGTTGACCAGGTTTTTATAGGCAGGGATTCTGCTGCTCATACTTCCTTCTTTAAAAAATAGTTCAGATGTTATTTTTTCCCTTCTCCTCACCAGTCAACATTGAAACTCTGCAAACAGATGGTCCTCTGTGAAACTGGGCAGATGACAACTTTCAAGTAAGTAGTGTTGGGAGATTTCTTTGCGATGTTTGGGGACAGACAAGACAGCTGTCCCCAAATATCTTAATTGCAGCATTTAACAAAGTTCTAATTAATGTAATGTTGTTTTTATGATTATATTAATGCGGCATCCATTAGCACTCTTACACCCTGCACAGGTTATATTTGGAAAATACAAATAAGCTGAGGGAAAGTACTAATGGAGCATGGGATTTTTGGCAGTTGGCAGAAGCCATGATTTTCCATTGCACCTTTTGAGAGAGAAAAAAACATTCCCCGATGAATTTCACGTTATAAATCTTTCTTCCTCATATCTACTATAGATCTTTGAGAGCCAATCTGCACCTCACAACTGACAGCATCAGACAGATTGTCCCGGGACAGGCAGATTCTAAATCCTGAGCACACTGGTATGAGCTCAGGAAAGCAAGCTATGCATTGGGGGCACAGGGGGGGGGACACCCACGAGCGTGGGTTTGTGTGATGAAAGAAAAGGATTGATGTGGGGCTTGTGTGTTTGGGGAGTTGGAATAGTTTGGTGATAGTGTGTGAGTATTTCTGAGAATGGGAACCCGCTCTGAATAATGGTTAGCAAAGCGTGGCGATAAACATTAAAGAAAAAGAGATTATTTACAGGAAATAAATCCAATGGATGAACCTGAGGTAGGTGGGTAGGTAGATAGGTAGGTAGGTAGGTAGGTAGATAGACAGACAGACAGACAGAGATAGATAGAGATAGATAGAGAAGACAGACAGACAGATAGATAGAGATAGACAGAGACAGATAGATAGAGATAGATAAGACAGAGAGAAAAGACAGACAGACAGGCAGACAGAGAGACATACATATAGTACATACATACATACATACATACATACATACAGACAGACAGACAGATGGATAGAAAGACAGACAGATAGAGATAGATAGATAGAGATAGATAGAGAAGACAGACAGACAGATAGATAGAGATAGACAGAGACAGATAGAGATAGATAAGACAGAGAGAAAAGACAGACAGACAGACAGAGAGACATACATATAGTACATACATACATACATATATACAGACAGACAGACAGACAGATAGACAGATGGATAGAAAGACAGACAGACAGATAGATAGAGATAGAGAAGACAGAGGGAAAAGAAAGACCAATAGACAGATGGATAGGCAGAGATAGATAGATAGATGGATAGATGGATATATGGATGAATGGAGGGATGGATGGATGGAAGGATGGATGGATGGATTTATGGATGGATGGATAGAGATGATAGAATGAGACAAAGAGAGATAAATAGAAACAGATAGAGATAGAGACATGATAGATGAATAGAGATAGAGAGATGATAGAGATACATGATGGCTAGATAGCTAGATAACCAGACAGTATCAGACCTATCAAGTTATCCAGTTTATTCCATCCTCTCTTTTCTCTTGGCCACTCTAACAAAAAAATATGTTTGTTGGGGGAAAAAGAAGCAAGTAAGGCCCAGGAGTGACAACTGTGTTTTAACATTATGGGGACTTTTTATGAGGGCCGCCAATGGCAGAAACTTTAGGAATAACATAATAACAGAGTTGGAAGAGACACTGGAGGTCTTCTAGTCCAACCTCCTGCTCAAGCATTTCATACCATTTCAGAACAATGATTGTCCATTCTGTTCTTAAAAGCCTCCAATGTTGGGGCATCCACAACTTCTGGAGGCAAGTCCTTCCAGTGGTTAATTGTTCTCACTGTCAGGAAATTTCTGCTTGATTGCTTCTCTCCTTGTTTAGTTTCCATCCATTGTTTCTTGTCCTGCCTTCAGGTGCTTTGGAGAATAGGTTGACCTTCTCATATTCTCTCTTCTCTTCTTTTGTCTTCTCTCCTCTCCTTTCCTCTCTGCTCTTCCTTTCCATATTCTCTTCTCTTCCTTTCCATATTCTCTTCTCTTCTCTTTTCTTCTCTCCTCTCCCCTCCCCTCCCTTCTCTTCTCTTCTGCATGTCTCAGAGACCATTTTCCTTGGGGACCCAATTACTCTCAAGGAGTTATGATGAGGAGATTTGATTAGCTTCATCGGCTACTGGGGGAGGGATGGGGAGTGGAAGGGGACATTAAAATACAATCTATGCCCCTCTGCCCAGGAGGTAATATTTAAAAACGTACGAGCATCAGCTATCAAGGCCCTGTGGCTTTCTCTGTTGCAAGGCAATTGAAAAGTAATCGAAATCCTATTGATTTTCTGTTGGGGGGGGGGAAACAGCTGGATGCCAATTGTCCATGCTTGTCGCTGGAAGAGAAATTGGACTAGCCAATCAGGCCCTCACTCGGTTCACTTGCAAATATGGCTCTCGCCCCAGAATCTCAAGGCCAGACTTCCCCCCCAGTCTTCTGATTAAATTGCTATAAAATGAGATCATTAGAGTGAGCTCAACATTCTTAACGTTAAAAAGCTTCCCTTTGCACATGCGTGCTAGTCGTTCCCAACTCTAGGGGGCAGTGCTCATCTCTGTTTCAAAGCCGAAGAGCCAGCGCTGTCCAAAGAAATCTTCATGGTCATGTGCTGGCATGACTAAACGCCGAAGGCGCACGGAACACTGTTACCTTCCCACCAAAGGTGGTTCCTATTTTTCTACTTGCATTTTTACATGCTTTTGAACTGCTAGGTTGGCAGAAGCTGGGACAAGTCACGGGAGCTCGTTCCGTTATGGAGCGCTAGGGATTCGAACTGCCGAACTGCCGACCTTTCTGATCGACAAGCTCAGCGTCTTGGCTACTGGCTCAAAGTGAGATGAGGGTTGACTTCTTTATCTCCAAGGAGAGAAAGTTGAATGGGGAATAACCTTTTTCCCAAGGGAGCGGGAATGACAAAATCATTCCAATTGTTTTTATTTATGCTAGAGCTACTTATGTAAATGAAGACTCAATCGTCCAGGCCAAAGGTATCTAAGAAGGCTACATCTTGGCAACTGGACCAAAGTTTGTTCATTTGAGATGTATTGTCACTCATCCAAGTAACTTCACCAGTTCAAATAAATACAAAATTAGTTAGGCACCGAGTCAAGAGAGTCCAGTTGCTGTGATGTAACCTTTTAAGATACCTGTCCGGCCTGCAGCCATCTTTTCTTTTGGATCTTTGGCCTGCCACACTTTCTACTAGTCTACTATGCATTTTCTATTGTGGGAAAATGGGAGGGGGGATTGTACGAAGTTAGATGCTATGTAGCCATAACAACATTCTTTCTAGAAAGTCAAGGTCATCCTTTGTCTTTGAACCTCTGCACCTGTCCGGAACTGGTTGGGTGGAACTGCCAGCATGGCAGTGGAAGATTGGACCATGTGATGGGCTTGTGGGTGTGGGGGAAAGATCTTGAACTTTCAACTGGGTGGGGAAAACCGGGAAGCTTTCAGATTGGGACATGCCAATATGGCTCTCTTAATAAATTGGAACTTTGAGCAATACTTTGCCTGGGACTCTGATTTACTGTTGGATGCTATTTGGAACCCTGACAATACATTTGGTATGGATGTCCCAAATGTGCTTTTATTTTCAAGAGGCAACTGGACTTTCTGGTTTTTCTTTGAAGACGTTTCGCTTATCACCCAAGAAGCTTCTTCAGCTCTGACTGGATGGTGGGGAACGGAAGGATGTATACGCCTTACAGACAGCTGGTCATTTGCATCCTTTTCAGAAAGTTGTTAAACAGTTCTAAGAAGGCTCCACACCCATTTGAACTACCCAGGTGATCCTGAGGACACAGCAGAGGTGGTATTCAGCAGGTTCTGACCAGTTCTGGATAACGGAAATTTTGAGTATTTTGGAGAACCGGTAAATACCACCTCTAACTGGCCCCACCTCCATCTATTCTCTGCCTCCTGAGTCCCAGCAGATTGGGAGGAAATGGGGATTTTGCAGTATCCTTCCCCTGCCACGCCCACAAAGCGACACCAAGCCCACAAAGCCATGGCCACAGAACCTGTAGTAAAAAAATTTGAATCCCACCACTGGGACACAGATAAACCTCCAGGTGGTCTCAATGACCCTCTCAAAAGGATGCAAAGGACCAGCTGTCTGCAAGGCAGTCCTTGACTTTTTTTTTTTTGCCATAGTTGTTAAATGAATCACTGCAGCAACACGGTTAGTAACACGGTTGTTGAGTGAATCTGGCTTCCCCATTGATTTTTGCTTGTCAGAAGGTCGCAAATGTTGATCAGGGAGACGGCAACGGTCCTAAGTATAAACCCATTGCCTAGCCTAATTTTGATCCCTTGACCACAGGGTTGTTGCAATGGTCGTAAGTGCAAAAAACGGTCATAAGTCTTTTTCCCCCAGTGCTGTTGTAACTTTGTGAATGAACTGTTGTAAAGTCAAGAACTACCTGTATTACCAAGTCTTCACGATCCGGTGCTAAATTCTAGTTCTACAATACAATAGCAGAGTTGGAAGGGACCTTGGAGGTCTTCTAGTCCAACCCCCTGCCTAGGCAGGAAACCCTATACCGTTTTAGACAAATGGCTATCCAACATCTTCTTAGAGGCTACCAGTGTTGGGGCATTCACAACTTCTGGAGGCAAGCTGTTCCATTGATTAATTGTTCTCACTGTCAGGAAATTTCTCCTCCATTCTAAGTTGCTTCTCTCCTTGATTAGTTTCCACCCATTGCTTCTTGTTCTACCCTCAGGTGCTTTGGAGAATAGTTTGACTCCCTCTTCTTTGTGGCAACCCCTGAGATATTGGAAGACTGCTGTCATGTCTCCCCTAGTCCTTCTTTCTCTTAAGCTAAACATACCCAGTTCCTGCAACCGTTCTTCATATGTTTTATCCTCCAGTCCCCTAATCCTCTTTGTTGCTCTTCTCTACGCTCTTTCTAGAGTCTCCACATCTTTTCTACATCGTGGTGACCAAAACTGAATGCCGTATTCCAAGTGTGGCCTTACCAAGGCCTTATAAAGTGGTATTAACCCTTCACGTGATCTTCACGTACCGTAGTTCTGATGGAGGTTAGTCACCTGTGAGATGAAACTTCTCACTCGTGTTTGCCAGCTGTGACTCTTGAGGTAAGTCCCTTTCTCTCTGACCTCCGTAACAAGAATAATTGCTTTGTTTTGAAGCTGTTTGAGTCTTCCCTGCCCATCTGCTGCTTTTAAATGCTGCTGCTGTTTTCTTCTTTCTTTCCAGTCATTATAGGCTCTCAACGTGTTTTTCTCTACTGGGGAAATGACCTGACTGGCCGCAGAGATGGACGCTGTCTGAGGCCACCATTTTCTCTGCCTGGCTTCCAAATAAACAGACAGAGTTGGATAATCGGAGGAAAGGGCCGTGTGAATGCACAGGACCAAAAAAAAGCAGTAAAAGCTGCTGGAAATTCTCCTTCTGCACAGGTAGTCCTCAACGTACGACCACCATTGACATAATAGAGAGAATAGAATTCTCTATTGGCCAAGTGTGATTGGACACACAAGGAATTTGTCTTTGGTGCATATGCTTTCAGTGTAGATAAAGAAAAAATAAAATAGAATGCATTCATCAAGAATCATAAGATACAAAACTTAGTGATAGTCATCATACTAGGAAACAAGTAGTAAATCATACTAGGAAACAAACAGAACAATAAAAAAAGTAAAAATACAAGCAATGTGTTTATAGTCATAAGTGGGAGGAGATAGTTACTGGGAAGGATGAGAAGAATAATAGTAATACAGTCTTAGTAAATAGGGAATGGGGATTTTGCGGTATCCTTCCCCTGGAGTGGGGAGGGAATGGTGATTTTGCAGTATCCTTCCCCTGGAGTGGAGAGCGGAATGGGGATTTTGCAGTATCCTTCCCCTGGAGTGAGAAAGGAATGGGGATTTTGCAGTATCCTTCCCCTGGAGTGAGAAGGGAATGGGGATTTTGCAGTATCCTTCCCCTGGAGTGGAGAGGGAATGGAGATTTTGCAGTATCCTTCCCCTGATGTGAGAAGGGAATGGGGATTTTGCAGTATCCTTCCCCTGGAGTGAGAAGGGAATGGGGATTTTGCAGTATCCTTCCCCTGGAGTGGAGAGGGAATGGGGATTTTGCAGTATCCTTCCCCTGCCACACCCACCAAGCCACACTCACAGAACCAGTAGTAAAAATTTTTGAATCCCACCACTTATATATATCACAAAGAAGCAACCACAGGATAATGATGTCTCATTCTGCACATGAAGAGAGAAAGAAGATGAACATGTACTCGCTTAGCTCCAAAATGAACATTAGCAAAATGTAGATCCGTTGAAACTCTCCTTGCTAAAGACTCTGAAATGCACTTTCGGTTAGAGTTTTGTTGGTTACCGAATCCGTCTTTTGCCGGATAGGTGCATTAGCAGCCAACGCCAAAAGAAATACTGACAAGGATAATCACTTCAAAATTAAATATTGCATTTTGCTAAATGAACACCACGGAGGAATTCAAACTTGAAATTAACCCACGGATGCTTTTGTTGGAGACCGGGGCAGGGTGGTGGTGACGACGGAGGGGGTGTATCCTTAGATCGCTTAATAAGACGAGAAGACAATCCTTTTGTTATCTAAGAAGCTACAATGTAAATAACGTTTGCTAAAAAAAAGGCAGCACGTCGACATCTTCAGTTAAAGCACTTCCAATTCCACATGCACCTCCTTACAAGCCAGCAACGTGCATGGTTGTAGCAATCCCCTGTAGCAGTGGGGAAATGGATGTTCTTATGAAACAATAAGCTTTTTGCAATCATTCTTTTTAAACGCTTTTGTTGGAGCACATGGAGGGGAATATTTGAGTGCAGAGTGCTGTTCAACGATAGCCTTCTCCGATGACTGAAATTGTCTCTCAAAATCCCCGTTACTACCGTTATCCGAACAGTGAGTACATGTGCTTTGTGTGGCTTTCCTGAGGCCATAAGTGTGCGTGTGGTGGGGGTTGGACTAGATGACCTACAAGGTCCCTTCCAACTCTGTTAATGTAATGTAATGTAATGTAATGTAATGTAATGTAATGTAATGTAATCTAATCTAATCTAATGTAATCTAGTCTAGTCTAGTCCAGTCCAGTCCAATCCAATCCAATCCAATCCAATCCAATCCAATCCAATCCAATCCAATCCAATCCAATCCAATCCAATCTAATCTAATCTAATCATGTACATATCAGAGAAAATTCATTCAGACCCCTCATATCTTGGACATAAATTGTTTTAACTTCTGCCCTCAAAACGACGTTATAGGGCACTGCACATCAGAACAACTAGACACAAGGACAGTTTTTCCCTGCATGCCAACACTCTGCTAAACAACTAATTCCCACAACACTGTCAAATTATCTACTAAGACTGTATTATTATTATTATTATTATTATTATTATTATTATTATTATTATTATTATTATTATTATTATTATTATTATTATTATTATTATTATTATTATTATTATTGCATCAACAGAATTGTATCACAGCGGCCAGTTGTTTCACTGGATTTGGCATTGATTACTAGTCGGGCCCCACCCAGGGGCCTAGGACGTCGTAACGTATTTTCGTAATATGTGTGCGGATCCAAGCAGCGCAGCTTTTTGCATTTGACTGATGGTGATTTTGTCAAGTTTTAACTGTTTTAAATGTAATTCCAGTGCTTTTGGAATAGCACCCAGTGTGCCCATTACCACTGGAATTACCACTGCTGGTTTGTGCCATAATCGTTGGATTTTGATTTTTAAGTCCTGGTATTTCGCGTTTTTTTCATATTCCTTCTCGGCGACCCTGCTATCACCTGGTATTGCGATGTCTATGATTGTAACCTTATTTTTCTCAACCAGTGTGATGTCTGGTGTATTATGCGCCAGTATTTTATCCGTTTGTATGCGAAAATCCCACAAGATCTTGACCATCTGACCCTCAATGACTTTTTCAGGCTTATGTTCCCACCAGTTTGTTGCTGTTTTAATATTATAATTTTTGCACAAATTCCAGTGGATCATTTGTGCCACTGAATTGTGCCCCAATTTATAATCAGTCTGTGCAATTTTTTTACAGCAGCTGAGTATGTGGTCAACAGTTTCATCAACTTCTTTGCAGAGTCTGCATTTGGCATCATCAGAGGATTTTTCGATTTTGGCCTTAATGGCATTTGTGCGGATAGCTTGTTCTTGCGCAGCCAGGATTAGTGACTCTGTTTCTTTCTTTAATGTACCTGTTGTTAACCATAACCAAGTTTTTTTACTGGCCACTTTATCTTTTATTTTTTCCAGAAATTGACCATGTAATGCTTTGTTGTTGTTGTTGTTGTTGTTGTTGTTGTTGTTGTTGTTGTTATTATTATTATTATTATTATTATTATTATTATTATTATTATTATTATTATTATTCTCTTCCTTCCTAGTACCTATCTCCTCCCACTTATGACTATAGCCATGTTGCTTGTATCTTTAAAATTAATATTGTTTTATTTGTTTCCTAGTATAATTTGATTGCTTATTAGTAACCGGTGACTATCACTAAGTGTTGTATCTTATGATTCCTGATGAATGTATTCTATTTTTCTTTATGTACACTGAGAGTATATGCACCAAAGAGAAATTCCTTATGTGTCCAACCACACTTGGCCAATAAAGCATTCTATTCTATTCTATTCTATTCTATTCTATTCTATTCTATTCTATTCTATTCTATTCTATTCTATTCTATTCTACTCTACTCTACTCTACTCTACTCTACTCTACTCTACTCTACCCTACCCTACCCTACCCTACTCTACTCTACCCTACCCTACCCTACCCTACTCTACCCTACTCTACTCTACTCTATTTGCTTTGGGTCTTAGTCCCAAAGGTGCTTTTTTCAGGAGGCAACTGGATTTTTTTTTTTTGAAGATGTTTTGCTTCTCATCCAAGAAAGTTCTTCAGCTCTGACAGGATAGTGGGGAATGGAAGGATTATCCTGTCAGAGTTGGTGGGAGTATTCTTGGTGTTTCCTTAATTAGGCTGTTATTTACATCAGGGGTCTCCAATCCCATGGTCTGTAAACCGGCACTGGGCTGCTGCACTCCAGAAACTGGGCCACACAAACAAGCAAAGCCCCATCCATTGGACGCAGGTAGCATGTGAAACCATGCCCCCTCCTGTCCATGGAAAACCATCTCTCCATGGAACGGGTCCCTGGTGCCCAAAATGTTGAGAGCTGCTGGTTTACATCACCATCACTGATGATGTTGCCTAGTTGGGTAATGAAATGCAAGAAAGCAACCAAGCTCAGAGAGCATCAAGGACCACCCCCCAGTCCTCTCCTCCCCTTCCTGTCTAGCACTGAAGATGTCACCTATCTGGGTAATGAAACATCCGCAAGAAAACCACTAAATGCAGAGAGCTCCTAGGACCACACAGCCCTCCTCCTCCTCCTCCTCTCTGCATCAAGGCACGCACTCACATTTGCGAACCGATAGGAAAGGTAAGTAGATTTCACACCTGGGTTATAGGCAGGGGTGAAATCCTCCCGGTTCGGTCTGGTTTGGCCGAGCCAGTAGGGACGATAGTTCTTGGTTCTGTGAATTGGTAGTAAAAGAAAAAAGCTTCCGAAAATCACGTAGCTGACAGCTGTTTTTATGGATACTCATGGTGCTGATTTGATGTAGTTTTATGCAGTCGTTCACTTTTTAAAGCATTTCCCCCCTGCCGGTTGGCCCAAACTGTCAGGGAATAAATGCTTTAAAGCGTGGGGAAAAGTTGGCCACACCCACCCAGTCACATGACCCCTCCACACCCACCCAGTCACATGACCCCTCCACACCAAGCCACGCCCACAGAACCGGTGGGAAATACAATTAGATTTCACCACTGGTTGTAGGCAAGGTGCTTGGTTATCTTCAAGATTATCTCCTTCAGAGTAAAGCTGCCCACCCTTGATGGACCTGAGAGGAAACATTGACAAATCCTGCCCCAGAGAAACTATGGGATGGAAGTCTAGGAAGAAGATATCTCAGCCAGATTGTCCTTGTTTGGCTGTCTGTCAGCCTCTACTTTGCTTGCCGGCTATTGGCTGCCATAGTAAAAGGGAGGGTGGGGGCTCCTGGCGTTTTGGGGGGTATTACTAGGTACTACAGGAGTTACCATGTAGGGAGTTTTGTTCTCACCATCTTCTGCGCATGCTGATGGCTCGTGTTTGGGCTTGGTCAAGGTCAACCGTCTCTGCATACCAGATGAGTGAGGCCACATGACACCTTTGGGAGTTGCAGATTGGACATTGGGTTGGGATAACTGGGGGGGGGTCTTGGGCGAACATTTGGTATGGAGAAGTTCACATTTTTTTGCTTCAGATTTTGTTTCACTTTAGCTGTTTTCATTTGATGTCCAGTAAAAGTACCTTTATCTCTAGTAAAATGGAGTCGGGGGTTTTCTTTCTTGGGTATTGAATGAGGCACGCATGACATCGTCTTTTAGAAAGGCTGCCCTGCACTTTTAATGCAAATGGCACTGCCTTTCTAGTCCTTGGAGGATTAAATGATGTATTTTCTGCTCCCTTTGTGGTTGAGATGCTGGAGATGGTTTTTTAGTTTTAGTTTCTCTCCGCTTTAAATTTCCCTGATTTTTAAATTGCTTTTATGTCATGGTTGTTTTTTTTTTTTTTTTTACAGTTTTCAGGATACGAGTCTTACTTAGTCTCCATGCTTCACTGGCGAACTGCCTGGCAGCATATCAATGGCATGATAGATAAACGGATAAATAAAAAACCATGCTGATTACACGGATATCATTCCAGCATATGGGGCATGTGATCTCTGCTGATTTAATCTCTCATTAGTTATATTGAATCATAACCCTGTAATTACAGTTGTTGGAAGAAATCCGAAAGTATGCATTTGGGGGAATGGATTGCACTGTAGGAAGTTAGCACCTACCCACCCACCGCTCTCTGAGAAAAATGAAATATTTTAGGAAATATTAAAAGGGAAGAATATTTCCCTTAAAAGGGAGGCAGAAACTCACTCCACACCCACCTTTGTCAATGGGCCATTAAGGCCTGGACCAGTCTATTCTACATAACAAAGATCTACCTCCTTCAGGCAGAGCCATAGGAGGAATTGCCCAAAGCCCTTTCATTACATCATCACCCAGCAAGAGTCAACCAAGCTTGGGATTTAGGACAGCCTACAGAGTTGCCCCTGCATGGCCCCATGAGAGTCTGACAACCAATCAGAATACAAGCCCAAATTCAAAACCCAACAGAGTCTCTCTCTCTCTCCCTCTCTCTCTCTCTCTCTCTCTCTCTCTCTCCCTCCCTCCCTCCCTCCCTCCCTCCCTCCCTCCCTCCCTCCCTCTCCCCCCTCTCTCTCTTCCCCCATGTGGCTTTTTGCCCAGGACCTCAATCATGTGATCCTGTCCACCATTAAACCATCTTTCCAAACAGCCACCATGTTCCAGTGTTAACTGGTTGTTAAACTGGCAGGATTCCACCACTGAAGCAAACTCACTCTTAATAGCCCTTGCTCTCCTCAATAGCTCACAGCAGATGTCGGCACTTAAGAGATACAGTAGCTAGGTCTATTCATAGGCAAATGCCCTCACTCAAGATCCAACAAAGGTAGGATTAGCCCTCTACCCATCTAGCAACAGAACTCACACACATGGCACCTAGGAAGATTACATCACCCAGCAAGGCTCAACCAAGCTTGGGACTCAAAACACAACCTACAAAGTTACCCCTGCAATTGTCCCATGAGAGTCTGAAAACAAGCTCAATTTCAAAAGCCCAGAGGGGGCATAAAACCCAGGCACTCTCAGCATCTCTTCCCTTTCCCCCCAGGACCTCAAACCATGTGGTCCTGTCCACCATTAAACCATCTTTCCAAGCAGCCTCCATGAATCCAGTGTCTTTTTCCCCACTTGGAACTGAACCGAGATGGACATCTGCGAAGGTCGCAACCATGAAAAAAAAAGGTTGTAAGTTGCTTCCCCCCACCCCACACAGTGCCATTGCTCATTTTGAATGGACACTAAATGAACTGCTGTGAATCAAGGGCTACCTGTATTTTATTTTATTATTTTTTAAAGCCAGGGTTTTATACTTCTTTTTCATCGTTATCCAAAGGCGAACTTTTTTCCTCTTCTCTGTCCTCTGTGGCTCAAAAGCTAAGCAAACAGATTTATGGTCTCATTACTTGCTGTAATAAACTCCGCCAAAAGTAATTTTCATAGCCCGTGACTTCAAAATGAATGAGATTGTTTTTGGCCAATAAAATAGGGGGCTGGCTAGAAAAAGGGTTGAGGGTCATTCATTATTGCTGTAGCTTTTCATCCCTCTACCAATTCCTTCTTCCGAAGGATATTATGTCTAAGCAGCTCATCATTGTGTCTCCTTCCCTGCGTGGAATGAATGTGGGAGAACTTTAACTCAAGGGTGCTGAACAGCAAAGGGGTTTCACATTTTGTTACCACCGGTTCACCCTGAGCCCTCCCGCACACTTGGCAGGTGCATGCGCCATTTCCGCGTATGTGCCCGGCCTTCCACGCATGTGCTTTGCTTGTTTGCATGCCTTCTGCACATGCGCTCAGCCTCAAAAACACGCCTAGATAGGATTGTGAGATAAAAACCCGATTATCAAATCCTCACAACACAGAGGCAAATCTGGTTCACAACTCAAAAAGGTTTATTTACAAAAAAATTAAAAGTGTTTTTAAAGGCGGCCTCCAAGTCTCCTCCCAAGTGGATCGAGTACAAGGAGAGCAAAGAATAGCCTTCAAACAATACGTTTTATAGACTCTACTCATAAGAAACTCCCCCTCTTCCTGCTCATTTATTTACATCGTTTCTTTCATCATCCCATATTCTAAAGGGTGAACGTGACATTTTCTTGAGAGGCCCCTATTTCTTATTTGGTTTTTCTGGTGCTTTTCGTTCTGAGCAGATGACTTCCTACCTAACTTGTATGTAGGCTTGGAATAACAAAAGCTTATCTCGTCCTGTTTACTTAACACATTTTGTAGTTAGTAAAAGCACAATTGCGTATTATACATTTTAGGCAAGAATATAATGGCTTGTACGTTTAACATTGTAAAAGAATACAAAAGCAACCTCTTACATTTTATAAAAGAGTAACTTAATATCATTTCCTTCCGGATGGCATAGAGCTGGGGCGGATAGGCAGGCCTACTCGCGATTCCCACAACCGATTCTACCTCTGGTGCTGAATTCACGAATTAGAATAGAATAGATAGAATACATCTGGAAGGGAGCTTGGAGGTCTTCTAGTCTAACCCCCTGCCTATATCATTTCAGACAAGGAAAAGTCCAGTTGCTTCTTAAAAACCTCCAGTGATGAAGCATCCACAACCTCTGAAAGCAAGCCCTTCCACTGGTTAATTGTCCTCATTGTTAGGAAAAAAATTCCTTAGTTCTAGGTTGCTTCTCGCCTTTGATTAGTTTCCATCCACGGCTTCTTGCACTGCCTTTTGGTGCGTTGGAAAATAAGTTGAACCCCCCCCTTCTTTGTGGCATCCCCTCAAGTATTGGAAGACTGCCATTATGTCACCCCTAGTCCCTCTTTTCACTAGACTAGTGAAATGGTTTAGACAACTAATGGTTGTCTAACCCTAAAATGGTATAGGGTTGCCTGCTTGAGGTCAGAAGGCCAGACAAGGAATAACGGATGGAAACTGATCAAGGAGAGATTCAACCTGGAAATAAGGAGGAATTTTCTGACAGTGAGAAGAGGAACAGAAGTTGCCTTCAGAAGTTGTGGGAGCTTCATCCCTGGAGGCTTTCAAGAAGAGACTGGATTGTCATCTGTCAGAAATGGTGTAGGGCCTCCTGCTCGAGCAGAGGGTTGGACTAGAAGACCTCCAAGGTCCCTTCCAACTCTGTTATTCTATAGTCTGTGGTTCTAGTATATTCTTCCATGTCTTTTTCACCATGTTCACATTCTACCTCCTAAATATGGGACTATTTATTCTTTCGACACATTTTATATTACATATCCCTTCCCATCTGCCCATTAGCATATGAATCACAAGTTGGGTGGCATTTAATGGGATGAGGCTACATCTTTATTATTCCATCTGGTTCCGACAAACTTTAGGAAAAGTGAACAGCATAAAAGCATGTTCTCACCTTAACTTGGTGAGAAATGGCCAAGGTCCCAGTGGATTAAGGGGCCCGATTTGTCAAATTAGAGAAAACTTCACATATTAAGATTCTAAGAGTTTAATCATTCTGGTATATAACTGGTGATCTTTTCCTCTCCTTTTCCTTGTCTCTTCTTCATTTTCTCTATCCAATTTCTGTTTCTTTGATCCTATCTGAAACTGACTTTAAGCAGTTTTTACTGAATCCATACACCGTATTTTTCAGAGTATAAGACACGCCAAAAAGAGGGTGAAAATCTGGGTGCGTCTTATACACTGAATGCAGCATTTTTGGCCTCCCAAAACCCTGCCCCCTTCGCAAAAATAGATGTGCATGCAGAGCCTCCCAAAGCCTATGCATGCCCCCCCTTTATTTGCAGAAAACGGGCCCATTTTGACAAAAAATGGCCTGTTTTGGGCTCGTTTTTGTCCCCCCCCCCAGCCTCCAGAAGCACTCTACAAGCCTCCCTAAGCCTATGCATGCCCTGTGTTTGTTTTTGTTTTTTTGCAAAATGGGCCCATTGTCATGAAAAATGTGGCGGCTTTTGTTCATTTTTGCCCCCCCGGCCCCTAGGAGCACTTTGCAGGCCTCTCAAACTCACTACACGCCCCTTTTTCACAAAAAATGAGGCATGCAGGAGGTAAATTTTTAAAATTTACCTCTTCAAAATCTTGGTGCATCTTATAGTTCGAAAAATACGGTAATATAAAGGGCTCTCTGTGTGTGTGTGTGTGTTCCAGCCTAATTCTGGAATGCCTTGAGCAATTTCAACCAAACTTGGTACATAGATGACTTACTCTCTGGAGAAAAAAAACTGTGGGGGTAAGACACCCCTAACACCCCTCGGGGTGTGTCTTCTGTTAAGATACAGCCTGTTGTGCCTTAAAATGGCTTCTACTGTGCAGTGCAGTGGAGTTGCCATGGCAACGGCTTCACAGTACTCCACATGGGGGCTCCCTTTGGTAAGGGGTAAAATGCAACATTAGAAATTACGCTTCTGGGGGCACAGGGAAAACATTTTTAACTAATTTCATTGTTGCCAAAATCAGGGCTCAGGGAGAAGTTGCTCTTGCCATCGCCTCTTCAGGAATTGTGGCGACGTTCATGGAAAGAGGGAGGACAGCCCATTCCACACTCACATTGCCGCTTGACATCACCATTCCTCTCTAATGCACCACTGGGATAAGTAAATACCCCGGCAACACGGGATTATCAACTAATATACCAATAAACATTAAAGCATCATTATAAAGCTACTGAAATAATGCAGAAACCAGCAATAAATTAGATAAAATTAGGGGTGGGCTGAAATTGCTTCTTGCATATTTGCCAGCACATATGGGCAAAATGGGAGGTGTGTCTGTGAGTGCGTGTGATTTAGAGACTTGGAACTCTTCCGGAAACCAACAGATGTGAAACAGGAGCCTCCTTTCAGCATTAGAGAGAAGCAATGATTTACATAATGCCAATGACTATGTTTAAGCACATAGGATATCGTTCAGCAAGAGTTTTCAAAGATAAGCATAAACAGAATTCTTACATTCTATCAATCATGTGTTCAATCATCTCATTCTTTGTCACTTTCTAGTATATCAACAATTACAATAATATTTCAAATACATTCATTTTTGTGATCTGAGCCTTTTTGATGTTGCTCCCTCCTTCCTGTCCCCAGATGGAGCCACGCATCCCCTCCCCCATATCCTGTACATTGCTGCATTTTTCACCACCTCCCTCATTTTCATCCTCTAGGAGAGAAAAATGTTTTTTAGTGAAAGCTTCAGCCTCTTCCACTGTGTTAATTCTAATCCTGTTTCCCTCCCAGAAAATCAGCATTTCCCTCTGGCAATAACCATCTAAACCAAACTCCTTTATTGTATAGTTTCTTTGATAAGGAGGAATACTTCTTCCTTCTTTCTCTAATTTTTTTGGGAATTTGCTTAAGAATGGTAATTTCTTTATCTTGATATTTTAATGGTCCCTCCCTTTGGGCCCTTAGCACCTCATCCCTTGTGGTCCTCCTAAGAAATTTAACATGTACCTCCCTTGGAACGTTATGGGTTCTAGCATATGCTGAATTGATCCTATAGACCAGATCCATGTCCCACCACAACTGTTCTTTATTTGTCTTGATATATTCTGCTAAAATTGTAAGAATTCTGTTTATGCTTATTGAAAAAGTTGTGAGATTTGGAGGGATTTCTGCCACTAGCACGGGAGCTGCCAAAATTATTTTATGCACCTTTGTACCCTTTCCCCATAAATGTTTTAAAAAACCAATAAATTTTTTTAAAAAGAGAGAGTTTTCAAAGAGTATTTCCTTGAGGTGTATCTTTCTGAAGGAAGAGTGGTTACCTGTGTAAAGTTTCGATTCCGGGAGAAAAATTTGGAATAACAGAATAGCAACAGCGCTTAGACTTATATACCGCTTCACATGTTTTACAGCCCTCTCTACGTGGTTTACAGAGTCAGCCTCTCGCCTGCCAAAATCGGGCTCCGGATTTTACCCACCTCAGAAGGATGGAAGGCTGAGTCAACTACCTTGAGCCTGGTGAGATTCTAACTGCCAAACTGCTAGCAGTCGGTGATCAGCAGAAGTAGCCTGCAGCACTGCATTTCAACCTCTGTGCCATCGGGGCTCACTGCAAAAGAGTTGAAAGGGCACCTTGGAGGTCTTCTAGTCAAACCCCCTGCTCAGTCAGGAAACCCTATAACATTTCAGACAAATGTTTGTCCAATCTCTTCTTAAAAACTTCGAGAGTTGGAGAATCCACACCTTCTGGAGGCAATTTCTGTTCCACCGATCAATTGTTCTGTCAGGAAATTTCTCCTGTTGAAAATTGGGTTAATTCTATTTTATTAATTCTATTCTATTCTGCATTGTAACCTGCAGTCACCATGACTAAATTGTATAACACAGGTTAACACTTAACAGTAACATCCTCCATTTTTAAAGGAATGTATATAGAGTAGAGTAGAGTAGAAAAGAATAGAATAGAATAACAGAGTTGAAAGGGACCTTGGAGGCCTTCTAGTCCAACCCCCTGCTTAGGCAGGAAACCTTGCATCACTTCAGACAAATGGTTATCTCTTCTTAAAAACTTCCAGTGTTAGAGCATTCACAACTTCTGGAGTTCCACTGATTAATTGTCAGGATTAACTGTCAGGAAATTTCTACTTAGTTGTAGGTAGCTTCTCTCTTTGGTTAATTTCTCTCCATTGCTTCTTGTCCTGCCCTCAGGTGCTTTGGAGAATAACCTGACTCCCTCTTCTTTGGGGCAGCTTCTGAGATATTGGAACACTGCCAGCATGTCACCTTAGTCCTTCTTTTCATTAAACTAGACATACCCAGTTCCTGCAACCGTTCTTCATATGTTTTATCCTCCAATCCCCTAATCCTCTTTGTTGCTTTTCTCTGCACTCTTTCTAGAGTCTCCACATCTTTTCTACATCGTGGCGACCAAAACTGAATGCAGAATTCCAAGTGTGGCCTTACCAAGGCCTTATAAAGTGGTATTAACCCTTCATGTGATCTTGATTCTATCCCTCTGTTTATGCAGCCTAGAACTGTGTTGGATTTTTTGGCAGCTGCTGCCCACGGCTGGCTCCTATTTAAATGGTTGTAAAAAGTTTGCTGGCTTAAAAAGAGGATTAGATGACGTTTGGAAGACAGGTCTATCCAGGACTGTTAGTTTTGAGGTGTCAATGTTACCTTCCAGGTTCAGAGCAGTACCAAGGGCACCCAAATCAACTCCAATTTGTTAGCATCCAGAACTACCTGGTTGGCAAAATATTGGAGTATTGGATTTGGCCTGTTCTAGCGCTTCAATCATTTTTTGTCCTTAGGTCGTATTTCTTCAAGCTTTGGATTAAACAGCCGAGCCTCTGATGGTTTTGTAATGGACTGCTTTGTTGTGGATTTTAAATCCTGCTTATGTCTCATAAATTACTTCAGAGGTACAATGCTGAGATATCAATCAATGAGTCGTATGAAATTAAATGAAGCCTGGATGTGGGGTGGATCCCACATTAGCGAACGTGATGAGTGCATGTCAGTGACGTGCGGTGACGTTTATGACTGGTGAGGCTGGTGACGTCATCAAACCACGTGGTTGCTCCGATCGCAGTGGCGCAGCCCAAACGGAGACGATTCTTCAGCTCCAGCCTCAATCAGCGCAGCCGCGGTCCCCTTCATCTTGCCTCAGGAAGGAGGGGAATGGGACCACGTGTGCAGGGGAAGGGGATCGCGGCTCTGCTAATCTGAGGCTGTGCGCTGAGGAGCCGCCTGCACACATAGTCCCATTCCCCTTGCAAGGATCCCGGGCTCGCCCGATGTAAAAAATGCCTAGGTACCGTGTTTCCCCGAAAATACAACCTGTCCCGCGCTCACTGACCTAGCGTTATCCTGAAAGCGCCAAGTTACAGGAGCCGGGGGTGGGGGAGCGCTCACGTTGCTTGCCGCCTTCGGTATACCGCTAGGTTGGGGAGTGCCTGCTGCCGCCCCGCGCTGCCGCCCCGCGCTGCCGCCCCGTGCCGCCGCCGCCCCGCCCCGCGCCGCCGCCGCCCCGCCCCGCGCCGCTCTGCGCTGCCCCGCGCCACCGCCGCCCCGCTCCGCTCTGCGCTGCCCCGCGCCACCGCCGCCCCGCTCCGCGCCACCCTGCGCCGCCGCCGCTGCCCCGCTCCGCTCCGGGCATAACATCCAAACTCCAAAACTTCCAGCATCGGCCGCCGGACAGAGAGTTTTCCGGACAGAGTCTTCCAGCAGCCGGCCCACCATAGAGAGCACTCCTAGAGCGGCCGATGCTGGAAGTTTTGGTTGTGGAGTGCCTGCTGCCACCCCGCGCCGCCGCCCCGCGCCGCCGCCCCGCGCCGCCGCCCCGCGCCGCCGCCCCGCGCCGCCGCCCCGCGCCGCCGCCCCGCGCCGCCGCCCCGCGCCGCCGCCCCGCGCCGCCGCCCCGCGCCGCCGCCCCGCGCCGCCGCCCCGCGCCGCCGCCCCTGGTGTTGTTTCTAGCCTAATCTTTATTGCCCTGCTTACAGAAACTGCCTCTCCAGTTAACCCTGATTACATTGTAACAGCTAAGGCGAAGCACCCATCGATGCGAGTGTTGTTGAGTTGGCCACGCCCACACGGTCACATGACCACTAAGACACACCTACCTAGCTGGTCATTAGGGCAGAGTACCGGTTGTTAAACTGTTTGAATCCCACTATTGTGTGAAAGCTTCTGGCCTTTTTAGTTTTCCAGTTCAACAAAGCTCAGAGAGCACCAAGGATCCTGTACCTCACCCTCCTCCAAGCCCTCTCCCTTCTAACACTAATGACATTACCTAGTTTGGGTAGTGAAACATCTGCAAGAAAACAACCAACCTCAGAGAGCACCAAGGAATTCTCAAGCTACAATTTGTCCGAAGTTCAATCGCCCATCTACCAACCACAAGTAATAAATGTAGTCCTCTAGTTTGCTAGAGACACCACACTGGCTACCAATGCAATACAGTACAATACAATAGCAGAGTTGGAAGGGACCTTGGAGGTCTTCTAGTCCAAATCCCTGCCTAGGCAGGAAACCCTATACCGTTTCAGACAAATGGATGTCCAACATCTTCTTAAAGATTTCCAGTGTTGGGGCATTGACAACTTCTGGAGGCAAGCTGTTCCACTGATTAATTGTTCTGACTGTCAGGAAATTTCTCCTCAGTTCTAAGTTGCTTCTCTCCTTGATGAGTTTCTCCCCATTGCTTCTTGTTCTGCCCTCAGGTGCCTTGGAGAATAGTTTGACTCCCTCTTCTTTGTGGCAACCCCTGAGATATTGATAACACTGCTATCATGTCTCCCCTAGTCCTTCTTTCTCTTAAGCTAGACATACCCAGTTCCTGCAACCGTTCTTCATATGTTTTAGTCTCCAGTCTGTTTCCAGGTCCAATTCAATTGGTAGTCCTATTCAAAGCCCTACATGACTTGCCTCCTAGATCTTCACAGGGCCATCTTTCCCATCAAGATTGGACTTGTCACAAGACTTCTTCTTGGGTGTGTTTGGGGTGATCACTGAGAATCCTTACCCCCGTGGGAGTTGAAGGAGGTGCATCTTGATGTCACAAGTGCCCTTCTGCAGATTTCTTGACTGTTCTACTCAGCATTTGGAATCAACAGTGGTGAGGAATGTCTTTTAGATTGGTGGTCGTTTGCTCCATTTTTATCAGATGTGTTCCTTGTTTTTTGTTTGTAAATTCCCCCTTTGAAACTCACTGTGATTGCTGGCATATGAAACTTGGAAGGCAGGGAAGGAGGGAGGGAAGAAGGAAGGAACAGAGGGAGGAAGGGAAGGAAGGAAGGGATGGAGGAAGAGAGGAAAGGAAAAAAGAAGGAAGGAAGGAAGGAAAGAGAGTGGATAGATGTATGGAAGGACGGAGGGAAGAAAGAAAGAAAGGGAGGGATGGAGGGGGAAGGAGGGAAGGGAGGGAAGGGAAAGGAAGGAAGGAGAGTGCATAATTTATAGAAGCAATCAAGAAATGCAGGCAGGAAGGCAGGGAGGGAGGGAAGGAAGGAAAGAGAGTGGATAGATGTGTGGAAGGAGGGAGGAAAGGAAGGAAGGAAGGGAGGGAGGGATGGATGGAGGGGGGAGGAAGGGAGGGAGAAAGGAGGGAGAAGGAAGGAAGGAAGAAAGGGAGGGAGGGAGAGGGAAGAAAGAAAGAAAGAAAGAAAGAAAGAAAGAAAGAAAGAAAGAAAGAAAGGAGAATGGATAATTTATAGAAGGAATCAAGGAAGGCAGGCAGGAAGGCAGGGAGGGAAAGAAGGAAGGAAGAGAGGGAGGGGGAAGGAAGAGAGGGAGGAAGGGAAAAGGAAGGGAGAGAGGGAGAGAGGGGGAAGAAAGAAAGGAGAATGGATAATGTATAGAAGATATCAAGGAAGGCAGGCAGGGAGGGAAGGAAGGAAGAAAGGAAGAAAGAGAGAGGGGGGGAAGGAAGGAAGGAGAATGGATAATTTATAGAAGGCATCAAGGAATGCAGGCAGGCAGGCTGGTAGGGAGGGAAGGAAGGAAGGAAAAAAGGAAGGAAGGGAGGGAGGGAGGGGGAAGAAAGGAGAGTGGATAGATGTATGGAAGGAAGGAAGGAGAATGGATGGAAGAAAGGAAGGGAGGGAGAAAGGAAGGAAGGGAGAAAGGAGGTAGGAAGGAGAGAAAGAGTGAGAAATAAAGATAGAAACAGAGAAAGAAAGAAAGGACCAAAAATGCTGTAGTTTTCCTTCTTTTCACTTTCACATCCACTTCATTTTATGAAGACTACCCTGGCAGTAAAAGGCGAAAGTGACCAAATTAAGTACACTTGAAACAGACATATCCTTATGACATTTTGACAGTTCAATTATTTATGTCTGATGGGGGTGGAGAAGAGGGAGAAGAATATCAAGAGAAATCCTTCCTTCCCTTCTCCTTTTAGTTCTTTGGGCCTACACTGGATGCCAGGTGACCTTCCCAAAAATGACACAACCATATCTATAGTTTGTCCCCCTCCCCCCCCACTTCCGCCATTCTGGCTGTTCCAGAAAAATCGTCAAACCCTGCCAAGTAATATGAATAATATATTTTTTTTCATTTGGTATCAGAGCTTTTGCTAATAGACTATACAGCTGCAGTAACATTGATGTTCAGGAAAAGCCAGTTGCAATTGTGGAACGCCATTGTTGTGGTCCAGCAGCGGCCGGCTGAGCTGTCGGTGGACTCTGACAGCTCAGACCTTTATGGGACTGCTCTGGAGGATGAGGAAGACTCTGGAGGGTGTTTGGAGTCAGAGCAGGAACTAGAGAGGCCTGTTGGCCACCAGGTGCAAAGCCTGATGGACACTGCTACTTTTGTCTTACTAGCTATGATTAGCAACTACGGGTAGTTCTCGACTTACAATCACTCATTTAGTGACCAAAGTTACAACGGCACTGGAAAAAAACCGACTTATGACCCTTTCTCGAACATTGCAGAATACCCATGGTCACATGATCAAAATTCAGATGCTTGGCAACCCATATTTATGACAGTCGCAGTGTCCTGGGGTCATGTGACCCCCTTTTGCGACCTTCTGATGAGCAAACATAATGGGGAAGCCAGAGTCACTTAACTAACTTAGCAACTGCAGTGATTCATTAACAACTCTGGAGAGAAAGGTCGCAAAATGAGGCACAACTCCCTTAACAATGGTGTCACAGCAACAGAGATGTTGGCTTGATTGTGGTCGTAAGTCAAGGACTATCTGTATGGTTAGCAGTGTTAGCCGCTACTACTGCTGTGGTACCAGATGGATTTGCAGTTGGCTGACCAACCACACTCAACCAGAATTACAATCAGAATCAGAATAGAGCTGGAATAGAGCTTGACACTTTGTTGTTAGTCAGGTTTGACCCATCACAACCCCATGGACAATGTTCTTCCAGGCCTTCCTGTCCTCTACCATCCCCTGGAGTCCATTTAAACTCACACCGACTGATTTAGTGACTCCATCCAGCCACCTCCTTCTCTGCCGTCCCCTTCTTCTTTTGCCCTCCATCTTTCCCAGCATGAGGCTCTACTCTAGGCAGTCCTTCCTTCTCATTAGGTGGCCAAAGTCTTTGAGTTTCCTCTTCAGGATCTGGCCTTCTAAAGAGCAGTCAGGGTTGATCTCCTCTAGGACTGACCGGTTGGATGCCTTGCAGTCCAAGGGACTCAATGCAGGAGTCTTCTTCTCCAGCACCAGAGTTCAAAGGCCTCCATTCTTTGGCGCTCAGCCTTTCTTATGGTCCATCCTTCACAGCCATCCATGGCAACTGGGAAAACCACAGCCTTGACTATGCACACTTTTGTTGGCAGGGTGATGTCTCTGCTTTTAGTATGCTGTCTAAATTTGCCATAGCTTTCCTCCCCAGGAGCAAGCCTTTTTTAATTTCTTGGCCGCAGTCCCCATCTGCGGTAATCTTGGAGCCCAGGAAATTAAAATCTGTCACTACCTCCCTTTCTTCCCCATCTATTTGCCAGGAATTGAGAGGGTTGGATACCACGATCTTAGTTTTCTTAACGTTGAGTTTCAAGCCAACTTTTGCACTCTCCTCCTTCACCCGCATCAAGAGGCTTTTTAGTTCCTCTTCACTTCCTCTTCACTTTAGTTCCTCTTCACAAACCCCATGGAAAGTACCCAAAAAAGCTTGACACTAAAAAAAAAGGAATTGAGTAATACCTTTATTAAAACAAGCTTCATATTTGAATCTCTGCTTTTCTTTGTAATGTTGGTAGGAAAATGTGTTACTTGGGTACATGGATATACTGTAGGCATAAATAATGTAGAAAGATAACAATGATAAAGGGAGCCCAAAATCAGGAGAAACCTGGTAGTACTTTTTCAGAGCAACACACCTTATTAAAAGGTAGAAATTTTTCAGAATGCATTTGGTGATCTGAGCGACCAACATTTATATTTTTAATAAAATATGTTTGTCTGAAAAGATATGTATTTGTTCTTACTCCTAGGATTCTTGGCAACCTCGGTGGCATTCAAACTAGATTCCTTTTGATTTCTAATAGATCTTTTAAAAGGGTGGAGTGGGGAGGGAGCATCCTTTTGGCTTAGGAAGCATGATTAGCTACATTTTTATACAATATTGTATTTGAAACCGAAAATACAAAATTGCACGTCAGCAGCCTGGAAATCTCTTTCCACGGGCTCCATTGTGCAGCCAGCGAAGCTCTCGTCCAATTAAAGGAAGAGCAATTTGACACGGAGTGAAATGAAGCAGAACATGTTTTAAAATAGTCTTTCTCGTTCGAAATTAGAAAAGTGGAACAGGCTGTGCCAAATTAGGCTGGGGGCTCCATTTAGAACAAGGGTACAACACGAGAAACCAGCTCTGCAATGGTGCAACAGCAACAGGAGGTAGCCGAGCTTATTATATTATTTATTTACATTTGTTTTTTCTCTTCCGAACCTGAAAGTCAATGATTTAAATGGAATAGACAGCGTCCTATGGTCCCCCCTGCCACTTTAAAAGGAAACGTTAAGGGGGGAAAATGAACTCAATGTTTCCAGCAGAAATGTTCTGGAGTTGGAAATATATCCATATCATCTATTTCTATAGGTAGTCCCTGACTTAGGATGACAATTGAGCTGTGGGTTTTAGTCATAAGTCACTGAAATTGCCAGTTGAGTCACTATATGACTAAAGAGAGACAGAAATAGATAGATAGATAGATAGATAGATAGATAGATAGATAGATAGATACATACATACATACATACATACATACATACATAAGATACATAGACAGACAGAAATAGATGGATGATAGATAGATAATAGATAGATATAAGATAGATAGATAGATAGATAGATAGATAGATAGATAGATAGATAGATAGATAGAGTAGATAGATAGATGAGAGATAGATGAGAGATAGATGAGAGATAGATAGATGAGAGATAGATGAGAGAGATGATAGGTAGATAGATAGACAGACAGATAGCTAGACAGATTTCCATCCATGTATCCATGCATCCATTGTCAGGATTCCAAGTAACACCAGCAGCAAAAGGCCTGACATCCATGTCTGTCTGTCTGTCTGTCTGTCTGTCTGTCTGTCTGTCTGTCTGTCTGTCTGTCTGTCTGTCTGTCTGTCTCTATCTATCTATCTATCTATCTATCTATCTATCTATCTATCTATCTATCTATCATCTATCTATCTATCTATCTATCTATCTATCTATCTATCTATCTATCTATCATCTATCTATCTATCATCTATCTATCTATCTATCTATCTATCTATCTATCTATCTATCTATCTATCTATCATCTATCTATCTATCATCTATCTATCTATCATCTGTCTATCTATCGTATCCATCCATCCATCCATCCATCCATCCATCTATCTATCTATTTATTTATATCTATCAACCTAAACCTGTCTGTCTGTCTGTCTGTCTGTCCGTCCGTCCTTCCATCCATCCATCCATCCATCCATCCATCCATCCATCCATCCATCCAGATGAGTGGCATGGTGGTCTAGTGGTGAAAGTGCATGCCTCTCACTCAGAAGGTTGAGAGTTCAATCCTAGGCAGCAGTAGATGTTTCTCTCTCAGAGCGCAAAGGAAAAAAAAAAACTGCTGTGAACTCAGCATGGTGTGAGGAAGGGCATCCAGCCAGTAAATGCTCAGTTCCATTCAGTCACCCCAATGCTACTCTGAATCAAGAGATTACAGAGTCGTAAAAAGGAAGATAGATAGACAAATTATATGTATTTATGTATGCATGCATGTATAATATGTCTGATGCAATGGCCTACAGGTGAAGACACTCACCTTAGAAGGTTCAATCCTAGGCAGTGACAATTTTGGTCATAAGTCGAGGTCTACCCGTATTCTCAAGTCAATCAAATTTTATCTATTTTAATAATTTGGGATCAGATTGTCAGATCTTAACTTATTCAGATACAGCTTAAGCACGGTTTGCTGTTCTTAATTATTAATTTAAATTATTTATTTTTAAAAAAAGAATTCTTGAAGCCACCAAAGTTCACAACCTATTTTTCTTTTTTTTAAACTTCCAGTTGGCTGAATAAATATATTCACTTTGTCTGAATGGTGTTTTATTTTTTCTCTCCGCATCCCAATTGTTTTTGATTTTTGCATAACTAAACAAGAAGTATTCAATGCTTTTAATAAGAACCTGGTAGCACTGCAGTAATTATTATGAAGCAGAGTAAAGTTTATGAGCTGGAATAAATTTAATTCTACCTCATAATAAATGTGACAGCATTTTCGAAGCAACCTTTGCTGTTCCATTAAATTTTTCTCTCCCTATTTTTTTTAAATTTAATCCTGAATAGATTAAAGGAATGAATTTTTAAAACTCTGCTGAGATGAATCTTGTCTGAAATGGGACTTTGAGACACAGGAAGGAAAACTGAGTAATAAACAGATTTTTTTCCCTCCAAAAACAAATTCTGTTTTACTTCAGGGATATTTTCTCTCTCTCTTCTATTGCTTTAAAGCAATTGTGGCTTTCCTAAAGAAGAAGCTGAGAGGAGAGAAAGAAATATAACAATTTTACCAAGAACAGAGGGTTCATTTGACAGCACCCATTAAAAAGATTTAATGAAGCTCCCAAGAGTTATTTTGAAATCAGCCAGGAGATGTTTAGAATTCAGTCGGCACTTTGGTATTAATTTAAATCATAAAAATCACAGATGGAGCCGTTATTGATACCTATGGAAAGTACAATGTGAATTATGGGTCTTTTTAAAAAAAAAATAACACAGAGCTTCTATGGAGTCAAGGCTTTTTGCTGAGATGAGAAAGAAATAAGAAAAAAATGTACCAAAAATGGAGAAATTAGGACTGCAAAACTGATAGCCACGCACCTGTGTCCAATATATCTCCCTCATAAGCATAAATTTAACTAAGAATCTATAAAGACTTCACTGCTTCTCCCCCAGATGGAAGCGGCTGTTCCCTTAAGCAAATATATGTTGCTTTTTCCGTGATAAATCTGACAAAAATCAGGATTTTAGGTACCACAAAAAGTCTCACCTGGATGGGAAAAGACTTAAGTCTTACTATTTTCATTTAGAACAGGAGTGGTTTCACCAATGATAAGGTTAGACCATTGTTCCTTGGCCTTATGATCCATGGAGCCACATCTACACATGTGAAATAAGCTTTTAGTTAGGGTAGGGGTCTCTAACTTTGTCAACTTTAAGAGCAGAGGTGGTTTTCAGCAGCTTCTCACCAGTTCTGGAGAACTGGTAGCGGAAATTTTGAATAGTTCGGAGAACTGGTAAATATCACCTCTGACAGGCCTCGCCCCCATCTATTCTCTGCCTCCCGAGTCCCAGCTGATCGGGGGGGGGGGAAATGGGGATTTTGCAGTATCCTTCCCCTGACATGCCTGACATGCCACCCCCCCAAGCCATGCCATGACCACCACGCCACGCCCACAGAACCAATAGTAAAAAAATTTGGAATCCCACTACTGTTTAAGACTTGTGGACTTCAACTCCCAGAATTCCTCAGCCAGCATGGCTAACTGAGGAATTCTGGGAATTGAAATCCACCACAAGTCTTAACATTGCCAAGGGTGGAGACCCCCCAAGTTAGAGAAATGAGCCACTTGACTTCAGATGGAAAAAGTTCTGGAAGATTCATCTTCATATTCAGAGGTGGTATTCAGCAGTTCGGACTGGTTCGGCCGAACCGGTAGTGGAAATTGTGGGTGGGCCTGCTCACCCACCCCAGCTCTATGCTGTCCTATTTAGGCACATTTTTTAGACCAGGTGCACATGGGAGTAAAGCACCTGCACGGAAGCAGAGCAGGCTCATGCGTGTGAGCAGAACTTGCCCATGTGCGGCGAACCAGCGGTAACAAAATGTGAAATCCATTCTGCTGCTGATTTATTGTATCTTTGTCTCAGATTTTGGAATTATAGCCTGATTTGAACCAGGTGTATAATATCCACCTTAAGGAAAACAATTATATGCTTTTTTCTCCCACCAGGCAAGATGAAATTAGAATCAAGTGAAATTCATCTATTCTAGACACTGTCCCAATAAATAATCCAGCAAGGCAAAATAAGGAAGAAGAATCATTCTTGCAACTTCCTCCTCCTCCTCTCCTCCTCTTCTCCTTTTCCTTCTTCTCAATAATACAATACAATAGCAGAGTTGGAAGGGACCTTGGAGGTCTTCTAGTCCAACCCCCTGCCTAGGCAGGAAGCCCTATACCTTTTCAGGCAGATGGCTCTCCAACATCTTCTTAAAGACTTCCAGTGTTGGGGCATTCACAGCTTCTGGAGGCAAGCTGTTCCACTGGTTAATTGTTCTAGCTGTCAGGAAATTTCTCCTCAGTTCTAAATTGCTTCTCTCCTTGATTAGTTTCCACCCATTGCTTCTTGTTCTACCCTCAGGTGCTCTGGAGAATAGTTTCACTACCTCTTCTTTGTGGCAACCCCTGAGATATTGGAAGACTGCTATCATGTCTCCCCTAGTCCTTCTTTTCATTAAACTAGACATACCCAGTTCCTGCAACTGTTCTTCATGTTTTAGTCTCCAGTCCCCTAATCATCTTTGTTGCTCTTCTCTGCACTCTTTCTAGAGTCTCCACATCTTCTTTACATTGTGGCGACCAAAACTGAATGCAGTATTCCAAGTGTGGCCTTACCAAGGCATTATAAAGTGATATTAACACTTCATGTGATCTTGATTCTATCCCTCTGTTTATGTAGCTTAGAACTGTGTTGGCTTTTTTGGCAGCTGCTGCACACGGCTGGCTCATATTTCAATGGTTGTCCACTAGGCCTCCAAGATCCCTCTCACAGTTACTACTATTGAGCAAGGTATCACCTATACTGTACCTGTGCATTTCGTTTTTCTTGTCTAAATGTAGAACCTTACTCTTTTCACCATTGAATTTCATTTTATTAGATAGTGCCCAATGTTCAAGTTTGTCAAGATCCTTCTGCGTCTTAAGCCTATCTTCTGGAGTGTTGGCTATTCCTGCCAGCTTGGTGTCATCTGCAAATTTGATGAGTTCTCCTCTTTCTCCTCCTCCTCTCCTTTTTTCCTTTTCCCTCTCCTTCTCTTCCTCCTCCTCCTACTTTGCCGATTCTTATTCAAAGGATTTCTATATCATTTCCTTTCCATTAAATTCATTCAGAAGTGCAAATTAAAGATCAGTTTTTCTTTTTCTTTTAAATTTTCGGCAACATTGAGACCAGGAGCCTGAAAGAACACTTAACTCCACATCAAGCTGACTAATTTTATGAGATGTTCAATGCCCTCATTTGAAAGTAAAGTTCTCTTTGACACTTCTGTGTTGACTTTTCTTCCAATGATAAATAACAGTAATATTAAATATTATTAAGCAGAGACTCTGAGCGATGTGATTTTCCAGTAACAGATTTCTATCCCTCCTGCATGGAAGACCTGCTCTGAGGAGAACCCATTCCAAATATTCTATTTTGAGGAGAAAATGCGGTTGTATAAAACATTTCATTTCAATTCAGGGCCGGATCACACAAACTGTTCCTTTGTTTTACTTCCAGAACCCTTGAACGGTGGGCTTGTTGTGATTGAAAGAAAATGGAAGATTCTAGAATGGAGCCCTTGGCCCAACCCTTCAGAAAAATCCGCGGGTCTCTCCCCAGAGACCTTTTAACCATTTTGTGCCAATTCCTGATCTCTTCCTTCTTTTTCTTCCCTTGATAGAAGCTCAATACGCCACCACGGACAATTTAATCAAAACCCTTAAAAAAAAAGTCTTCCATTTGCTCTGTTTTTCCCTCCTCACGGAGATGCTATTGACTCTCCCTCAGAGTAATACCGGCCAAGCAAAGGAAAGGTCAACCGCCCTTTAGCTTTCGATATCCCTCACAAAGAAAGAAAAGAGATAAATAATACGTGCTGTGATTTGCCTCAGAAGGGATTCTTGTTTATTCCTTCGACCGCTTTCAAAACTGAACCCGAGGAAGGAAAAACCACGGGAGGCAAAACACAAAACAATGTGGTTGTCTTTGTGTTTTTAATGCCAGAGTAAAATGGAAGCCAAATGGATCAAGCCGATAATAGAAAGGTTGGCAGCGTGATTAGCCACCACGTCAAAAAAATGCTTTTAAACTTTAAGTCGTGGTGGGGCAAGTAATTGGTCTTGGGAAAAAAAAAGACTCCAAAGTGGCTTGTTTCCTCATCTGAGTAGCTAAATATTTCCTCTCAATCGACCCTAGTTTTTCCTAAATCAAGCATTCTTTGGAAGTGAAAGGAACCCTGAAGGATTAGAGCATACACAGAGTGTAACCTAATCCAGTTTTTGTTACATTGCTGTTGAGAGAAGCTCCATTGTAACCTAGCGGGCCAACTGCATAGATAAAACTTCTAGGAGAATTGCCAAGCAGCTAAAGTAACTTGTGCAATGCAAAAAATGTAGATTCTGCCAAGTAATCTTGCTTGTAACTTAAAATGTGTGTTCTCAGCAATAGCATTACCTAACAAAGCTCTAACTTATACGCCAGAAAATGTATTTCTTTCCCTTTCTAAGTTCTGTTGTTTTCAGAGCGCTGAGAAAAATCATGAGGTTTGCATAACATGAAATAATGTTTCTAACACTATGACAACCTGTGCAAGCTATGGAAGACTATAAGAAGTTTGACAAAAGGTTTTTTTTTTTCATGACGGTGAGGCACACGGCTGTTTTCTCTCTCTGACTGCTCTGTTAAGGTGGGAGACAAAAACGCCGTCAGGTTTTTTGCTTTCTGCAGAAAGTAAGAACTGATTATCAGTAGCCTCGTGTTCAGAGTTTCATTGGAATTTTCAGATTTGGAGCTGAATTCAAAAACCTTACAGAAGGACAGATCCTGAAGCGAAAACTCAAATAGCTTGGCCACCTAATGAGAAGAGAGGACTCACGGAGAAGACCCTGATGTTGGGGGAAGATAAAAGGCAAAAGGAGAAGGAGACAGCAGAGGATGAGATGGTTAGATGGTGTCATGGATGCAATGAACACGCCTGTGGGGAAACTCCAGGTGACTGGGGAGGACAGAGGGGGCCTGGTATGCTGTGGTCCATGGGTCGCAAAGAGTCAGGCATGACTTAATGATGAACAGCAACAATAAAATACTGCACTAGTGAGGCCACACTTGGCATACTGCACCAGGGGTGAAATCTACTTACCTTCGCTACTGGTTGGCAAATGTGAGACTTTGAAAAAAGTTCAGAGAAGAGCAACTAAGATCAAAGGCCCGGAGACTAAAACATATGAAGAGCGGCTGCAGGATTTGGGTTTGGCCAGTCTAGAGAAAAGAAAGACTAGGATTGATACGATAGCAGTCTTCCAGGATTTGAGTGGGTTGCCATAAAGAAGAGGGGGGTCAACTTATTTTCCGAAGGACCAGAAAGCAAGACAAAAAAAATCAATGGATGGAAACTAACCAAGGAGAGAAGCAACCTGGAATTAAGGAGAAACTTCCTTAACAATGAGGGCAATTAACCAGTGGAACAATTTGCCTTCAGTTGTTGTGGGTGCTTCGTCACTGGAGGTTTTTAAGAAGAGACTGGAGAGTCGCTTGTCTGAAATGGCATAGGGTCTCCTGCTTGAACAGGGGGCTGGACTACAAGACCTCCAAGGTCCCTTCCAGCTCTATTCCGATTGATTGAAAAACATGAGTCAGTTGCCACGCGGCTGAGCTTTGATCACATGACCATAAGGATGCTACAACAGTCATAAACAGGGGTGGGATTCAGCCGGTTCAGATGGGTTCAGGCAAACTGTTAGTTCCAATGAGCAGTTGGTCCAGTGGTGAAACTCAATTTTTTTTACTACCAGTTCTGTGGGCATGGCTTGGTGGGCATGGCTTGGTGGACATGGATTGGTGGGCATGGCAGGGGGAGAAAACTGCACAATCTCCATTTCCGCCCCATTCCAGGGGAAGGTTACTGCAAAATCTCCATTCTCACCCCACTCTGGGGCCAACCTGAGGTGCCATTTGCCAGTTCTCCAAACAACTCAAAATTTCCGCTACCGGTTCTCCGGAACCTGTCAGAACCTGCTGGATTTCACCCCTGCGTTGGCCCCACCCACCCTACCCTTTCCTGTCCTATATTTCCCTGGTTTTTTTAGCTCAGCTGATTCGCACGGCACAGCGCATTGCCGGCGCTGACATTGAAGGCAAGTTTTGGAGCTTAAAATGGGTGGTTTTCTAATGCTTAGCGCATGCAAAGCACACATGTATGCACTCACCAAACCAGTTGTTAAACCGATCGCATCCCACCACTGCTCCTAAAGAATTTTTTTCAGTGCCACTGTAACTTCAAATAGTCAATAAACGCACTGTCGTAAGTGAAGGACTACCTGGACATGATGGATTGATTGTTTATCATGAAAAGTTGTGTGGATTCACAAAGGATACAAGCCTGAGGAATGTGGACAGGTCTTCCTTTGACACTGTCAAGTGCAAACCTCGGGGGGGAAATGCGAGTGAAAAGCAATTAGATTCAATTCCAGGGAAATCTGGATAGCATCCTTTCCCACAATTATTTATACCAGAGGCTGGGTCAGGAATTATATCTAAATGATAATGCATGCCAGCTTTCAAATGACTGGTGTCGATGTTGCCACTGACATCAGGCTGGGGAAAAAAAACACAGATTACCAGGAGACAGGGTGCTAGCAAATGCATCTTGTTTGGTGTAATTTGATGCACCATGTAATTTAATGCGAAGCAGAGAAACAGCACAAACTTGACAAAAATGCTACAGTTAACTATGTAGCGCAACAAAGGAAGTGGAGTGATTTATCCTATCTATGGTTTTTTTTTTTTTTACATCTAACCAATTTTGACAGAGCGTTAGAATGTTTGCTTCCAGATGTCGGGCCCTTTCTCTAAGTCAGATGTTGAAATTGTTCCGCTAGATTTAATAGTTGACAGTCGAAAACACGAAGTCTTTATGTGTGTTAACAGAAGAACACAATTGGAAGGGACCTTTGGGACAAACCGTGACCTGTAATGACTGGGAATCTCTATAGACGACAGAGCTGGAAGGGACCTTGGAGGTCTTCTAGTCCAACCTCCTGCTGGAATAGGAAACCCTATACACGTGATGGCGAACCTATGGCACGTGTGTCGGAAGTGGCATGCAGAGCCATCTCTCCAGGCACGTGAACTGTCGCCTGTTGCTCTTCCCGGTCGGCTGGCCTTCATGTGCATGGGAGCGCCGGAAATGGGAAGATCAGCCGCCTGGTGCACATGCATGCGGGGAAGATAATCTTTTGGTTTCCGGTGTGCACATTTGTGCCATCTAGTTGTTCCTTGCACACACATGCATGCCAGAAACTAGAAGACCAGGCGGCCAGCACACATGTGTGCATCAGAAACTGGAAGATCATCTTCCCGGCTTTTGCATGTGCACCGGGCAGCTGCTCTTCCATTTTCTGGCATGCGTGTGCATGATCCCACTTCAGCCCTTGGGGCTGAAAAGGTTCACCAACACAGCCCTATACCGTTTCAGACCAATGGTGGTTCAGTTTATTCTTAAAGACTTCCAGTGTTGGGGCATTCACAACTTCTGGAGGCAATCCGTTCCACTGATTCACTGTTCTCACTGTCAGGAAGTTTCTTCTTAGTTCTAAGTTGCTTCTCTCCTTGATTAGTTTCCATCCATTGCTCCTTGTCCTGCCCTCAGGTGTTTTTTCGGAGTATAAGATGCACTGGAGTATAAGACGCACCAAGGTTTTGAAGAGGCAAATTAAAAAAAAAGTTTTTGCACTCTGCAAACCTCCCCCAAATGGCCCGTTTTTTACGAAAATGGGCCTGTTTTTTTTTTTAAAGGGCATTAACAGCCTTTAAGAGGCTTGTAGAGTGTTCTGGGAGGGGTGGGATGGGGGCAAAAATGAGCAAAAAATGGTCTGTTTTTCATTAAAAAAAAGGGCATTAGGAAGCTTATAAAGTGCTCCTGGGGCTGGGGGGGCGGGCAGATTTGGGCAAAATATGGCCCATTTTTTGCTCATTTCTGCCTTACCCAGCTCCCAGGAGGTCCCTGAAAGCCTCCAGAAGGCTATGCATGGCCATTTTGGTGAAGGAGGCAGGGTTTCAGGAGGCAAAAAATTGCTGTATTCAGTGTATAAGACGCACCCAGATTTTCAGCCTCTTTTTTGAGGGAAAAAGGTTCGTATTATATTCCAAAAAATATGGTAGCTTGACTCCCTCTCCTTTGTGGCAATCCCCGAGATATAAGAACACTGCTATCATATGTCCCCTAGTCCTTCTTTTCATTAAACTAGACATTCCTGCCACCGTTCTTCAGATGTTTTGGCCTCCGGTTCCCTAATTATGTTTGTTGCACTTCTCTGCACTCTTTCTATAGTCTCAAAATCTTTTCTATATTGTGGTGACCAAACCTGGGTGCAATAGTCCAAGTGTGGTCTTACCAAAGTAGTCTCAAAAGTACCTAAAGCTGTACTAACACTTCACATGATCTTGATTCTACCCCTCTGTTAATGCAACCTAGAACTGTGTTGGCTTTTTTGGCTGCTGCCAAACACCGCTGGCGCATACTTAAGTGATTGTCTACTAGGACTCCAAGATCCTTCTCACGGTTAGTATTGTTGAGCCAGGTACCACCTATTCTATAGCTGTCTTCTCCAATGCTATCATTGTATGATCAGTGGTAAGTTTCACATTTTTTGAAACATTTTTACCACTGGTTCATGGGTACACACATCCCTTCCTCGCATATGCCCAGCCTTCCACACATGCACTTTGTTCACAGGTGCACCTTCTGTGCATGCACCTGGCCTCAAATACGTGCCTAACTGGATTTCTTTTACCGGTTCAGGCAAACCGTTCTGAAGCGGCTGAATACCAACTCTGTTTATGACTTCTAAATGTAAAAAAGATTACATTTAAAGTCCCTTTGTGATTTTTTTCTCAGGGTTGGAATGTAGGAAGCTCACCAACCTGCAAATCCATAGGACAAATCATTAGTAATGAAAGACAGGACATTCATCCATGTTTCTTATCACCTAACTAGGATAAAAGTCTTAGCTAGGAGAATAGGACATGTGATGTGACACCCGGAAAAATACGCCATCCTTCATTTAACCCTCCAAGGAAAGAGTGAAGGCAAACGAGGTCCAGGTAGATGAAGAAGAATATCATGGCTTCAAAATCCAAGGGACCAGTTTGGACAAAACTCAACAGCAGTTTTTCGTGTGGCTGTTGATAAAAATAGGATTGCCAACATGATCTGAAGAAGGAGAAGAAGGAGAATGAGAATGAGAATGAGAATGAGGAGGAGGAGGAGGAGGAGGAGAAGGAGAAGGAGAAGGAGAAGAAGAAGAAAAAGAAGAAGAAGAAGAAGAAGAAGAAGAAAAAAGAAGGATGAGGCGAAGAAGAAGAAGAAGAAGAAGAACAAGAAGAAGAAGAAGAAGAAGAAGAAGAAGAAGAAGAAGAAGAAGAAGAAGAAAAGAAGGATGAGGCGAAGAAGAAGAAGAAAAAGAAAAAGAAAAAGAAAAGGAAGAGGAAGAGGAAGAGGAAGAGGAGGAGAAGTTTATAATAATTTTAGAAGGAAACTGGAAGGAAGGAAATGGTCAGACTAAACTGGGGATGATTTTAGCTTTGTCCTACAATCGGTGCTGAGTACTATGCCACCCACTATGTATCATCCTGAGAATTAGAGTGATAAGCTTAAAAAGAAAAAGAAAAGAAAGGGAATTCAAAGCAGAAATGAGACAGGACAGCCTTGAGGCTTTCCTACATGATCAAGAAACATTTGGCACTCCTGTGTGTCACGATCACATCCTTTTCTGGATGACAGTGAAACCCTCATTATTTTGGGGAAGTTTTTAAAACTGTCAGGTTTTGCTACATAGACCCCAGCCAGCTACCTCTCTCAAAGCCTGTTTCTTTTTGTAAAAGTGTTGAAGTGCAAATTGTGCCCGTGTTTCTTATCCAACTTTCGGAGACCCTGGTGATAAAAAAAAAAAAACAGTTGAAGGAAGAAGGATAGAAGAAAACTGCCTGAAATACAAGCAAGCCGAAGGAAAACTTTCACACTTTCCCAGTAGTCTTTGACTTTAAAAAGTCAAAGCAGAGCTGGTAGCAGATTCAGGCAGTGAGGTGGTTGGGAAGGAACATGGGCGGGTTCTAGAGTCTGGGGAAGGCTCTGTGTCGGAGGCAGAGATGGGGCCAGGGCCATCTGACAGTTATCGGCTGCCTTCGGAGTCAGATATCAGCGAGGCAGAAAAACGGAGGGAGCCTGTTCTCAGTGTGCGCATGCGCAGGGTTGGACAATTAAGAACAATTAAGAAAACAGGGTCGACCCGGGAGTAAGGCTTGGAGATGATTGGCCCCTCCCATAAGACATAAAAGAGCAGCGAATGGGATGTGAGCTTTTATAGGAAGCAATTAGTTCATCTGGTCGGTTCAAGCTTTGAAAAGTTCTGTTTGACTCTGCTAAGTTTGACCTTACTCTGCATTTGGCAGTCTCTGGCAGCATTCCAAAAGAGATAAGGTGATTGTCCACAACCTTTCAAGATAGTTCACAATTACCGACCTTTATCAGGCTTGGAGAGTGGCCAGGCCAATATCTTTCAGATGCCGCAATACTTGTCAAGAATGCAGGTACTCCTGCAAACTCCACTCCCCTTTAGCTCCTCTTTTATTCCCTATGGGAGGGGCCATTCATTGTCTACCTGTGGTTTTCCTCCAAAGTCCACCCTTGTTCCTTAGCTGTTCCCTTCATCTGGCAGCTCTGCGCATTCGCACATCGGGAACAGGCTCCAGCTGTTCATCTGCCTCTCTGACTCTGAAGGCAGCTGATAACTGGCATACGGCTCTGGCCCCATCTCTGCCTCTGACAAAGAGTGCTTATCAGTGCCTTCCTGAGACTCCAGGACTGGCCCATGTTCCTCCCCAACCTCCTCACTGTCCGAATCTGCTGCCAGCTCCGCTGGTGGGCCACAACACAACCTTTGAAGGCAAGTTGATCCACTGATGACATTCTGTTTTCTTCTCTGTTTTACAGGGGAGGATGTAAATTCGGATGAAATACTTTCTCATTCAGTTGCTTCAGCAAATTTTCCACGAGAAGGTTTGACATACACAATATATTTTGCGATTCTGTTTCCAAAAAAAAAAAAAAAAAGTCGGCGTAAATAGGCTTGTTCTGTTTTGCAAAGCAAGCTGGTAACTCTTTATGACGAGTCTGGCTATGAATCATATAAATAAATAGCTGACATAGTAAATGGGCAGACCAGGTCCCACCCCGTGTTTAAATTGCTCTTGAGCAATCTCCGGGAGTCAAGGCTGACTTGAAGATGCATGCAAAGCCCCAAAGTAAAACAAACCGACAAATGAAACAGAAAGAAAAAACCCCAAACAAAATAGAAACTGCACTCATGAAGCCAGTTCCAGAATTGCTAACATGGAAAAGTGTCACCGTGTGTTTTTAAAAATGGCTTCCCGTGCCAGATTTTCATATTAATGTACAGCATCAATGAATAGTTAGGTCTGCAGAAAAAAAACAACTATTGCAACCAGCCTGCCTTTCACTGAGGACCTGTATACTGCACGAACCAGAAAGAGTGCTGAGAAAATATCTATAGATCCACTCCACTCCACTCCACTCCATTCCATTCCACCCACCCCTATCCCTATCCCTATCCCTATCCCTATCCCTATCCCTATCCCTATCCCTATCCCTATCCCTGAGGCTAAAACATATAAAGAATTGTTGCTGGAATTGAGTATGTCTAGTTTAATGCAAAGAAGGACTAGGGGAGACATGATAGCAGTGTTCCAATATCTCAGGGGTTGCGACAAAGAAGAGGGAGTCAAGCTGTTCTCCAAAGCACCTGAGGGCAGGACAAGAAGCAATGGGTGGAAACTAATCAAGGGGTGCAACAACTTCATATTAAGGAGAAATTTCCTGACTCTTAGAACAATTAATCAGTGGAAATACTTGCCTCCAGAAGTGGTGAATGCTCCAACGCTGGAAGTTTTAAAGAAGGGACTGGACAACCATTTGACTGAAATGGGATGGTGTTTCCTGCTTGAGCAGGGGGTTGGACTAGAAGACCTCCAAAGTCCCTTCCAACTGTTGTCCTGTCCTGTCCTGTCCTATCCTATCCTATCCTATCCTATCCTATCCTACCCTACCCTACCCTACCCTACCCTATCCTATCCTATCCTATCCTATCCTATCCTATTATTTGGTTTATTGAGAAAGTATGGAGACTTTCTATACATCGGTGAGACATTGGATTGTTTTGTAGACCAGAAAATAAAACAAAGAAAACAGAATGGACCACGTACTGCAGAAATCTCTACCATCTTTTGCCGAGAAAGACAAAGCTTTCTGTGCATAATTTCTTTTTTCTGACAAGCTTGCATGGTGGATAAGAAAGCTGCGGCTGTTGAATATAGAAACCTTAAAGTACTATCGTAAGCAAGATTAAGGAAAAAGAAGATTTTTTTTTGCAAGCAGAGTTAAAAAAAACCCAACCTCCTGTTGGAATCATTATCCTTCTCTTACCTCATATCCTTTGTCTCATTCCCGGTTGATAATCCGAGGCCAGGTTACCTCGTGTTTAATCAACAGCCTAATGCGGTGACACTTTTGCCACCGTTTGTATTCTCCTCTCAGACTGTCTGGAGCCACGTTGCATTAGACAATTGCCTTCGCACATAACACCTTAATGGCCCTCCCGACCAAACGATGGGCTCTCGTGAATGTGGAAATAGCTCCTCCGAGATCGGGATAGCGATGGAGCAGACACACACAAACGCTTCTGGTGCCAGCTTTGGTTACTTCCAATAAGCAATATGAAAGCCAACTTCTACAATTACACGCCACGTTTTGCTGGGAGGTGTTTTTTTTTATTTTTAGGGCAAATGGATCAAAAGACCTTGAGACACTCTCTCTAAGTCAGCAGGGGCAGGAAGTAGGATCAGAGTTCGTTGTAAGTGCGACTGATTCAGTAGTTCAGAGGTTGTGGTGCAGCTTTTGGGTTGGAAGACTGCAGCAGACAGAAGAATGACAAGAAGGGATGGGAGATGCTTCTCATCTCCCATCTAAGGAGTGGTGTCAGTGTTCTGATGGATGCCCTAATTAAATCATGAGCCTCGAGCCAAACTTCAAAAGGAATCCAATTATTTATTAGGAGAAACATGTTGGCATGTATCTAAGTGAAGACAGCTCTGACTCCACATACGTTACGGCCCATGTATGACACTGTTTCCCCACTGTCCCCCCATGGTGTGCCACAAATCACATTTTCCAATGGAGCACTTTTGTGGGCTGTAGAGATCACGCCCCTCCGTCTGTTGCAGGTAACCTGGGAGACAACCTTGAGAAAGATATGCGTGGAATGTGCTTCTGGTTTCGGCCTCCGTGCTGCTCCGTCAGCTTCCCCCCACTTGCCTATGGCAACTCGAGAGCAGGCCAGGGATGCTTTGCAAGTTGCATGCGCAGCATTGCCAGACGAAGGGAACAGCTAAAGAACTGGGGTTGACTTAGGAGGAAAGCCACAGGTGATGGTGAATGGCCCCTCCCACAGGGAAAAAAAGAGGAGCGAAAGGGGAGTGGAGTTTGCAGGAGACAATGAGTTCATTCCTGCATTCTTGTTCCAAAAATAGTGAATAGTCATAGTGTCATGGGGCTTGAAGGGACCTGGGAGGTCTTCTAGTCCAACTCCCTGACAAAGCAAGTGTCCTTATACATCCTAAACAAATAGCAATAGCACTTAGACTTATATATGCAGCTGTGGGGATGAAAGGCAGGAGGTGGAGATGAACCTGAGAAAGAATCTTCTTGCTGGGGCTCCCAATAAAGGCGTCTTTTGAGTTCCCTGCAGAGGGTTTGTTGTGTTTGGGGAGCTGGGTCAGAAGTCGGTTTTTAAGGTATGCCTGTCAGGTTAAGGCTTTCTGTGTTGCAACGGCTACATCTCTAGTTCCAATTAAAGTGCTAATTTTGATCCTTAAAGGCCCTGAATGGAATAGGAAGCATTTATCTGGGGTATCCATTGCATTGTTATGAACCCATCCTTGTTTAATAGGATCCTTAGCAAACAAGTCAGAGCATTAAGATTAAATAAAAAGATTGTCAGCACCATGGACAGAGCATCTCATGGGTTGGTCCGCTCTAAAAATGCCAAGATAAGAGAGGGTTCCTCCTCCTCCTGTTTGCTTTCTGGACATACAGGCACACAGACACACACACACACACACACACACACACACACACACACACACACTCATCCTGTGTAGTAGCTATAGACTGTGGCATAACTTCTTTAAAACATTGTACTCCACCCGTCCATCAGTTAATTCAAGATGGCTCCCTACGTCAACAAAGACGGCGCAAACAGTGAAGAGAAACCATGAAGCGCCATGGTGGCGCAGTGGTTAGAAGGTAGTACTGCAGGCTACTTTTGCTAGCTGCCGGCTGCCTGCAATTTGGCAGTTCGAATCTCACCCAGGCTCCAGGTCGACTCAGCCTTCCATTCTTCCAAGGTGGGTAAAAGGAGGACTCAGATGGTTGGGGGCAAGAGGCTGACTCTGTAAACTGCTTAGAGTGGGCTGGAAAGCACTGTGAAGCAGCATATAAGTCTAAGGGCCATTGCTATTGCTATCACATCAGCACAAAACTATGCAAGATAGTAATGTAATTGTGAATTGCGAAGAGTTGGACATAACTTAGCAACTGAACAACAACAACAACAACAACAACAGATAGAATAGGTAGACGAGGGCTGGTTCTGCACAGCCTGCAACCCTACCAGTGGCGGGTTTCACATTTTGCTACCACTGGTTCGGCACACATGTGCCTGGTCTTCTGAGCATGTGCTTTGCTTGTGTGCATGCTTTCTGCACATGTGCCTGGCCTCAAAAATGTGCCTAAATAGGACAGCATAGCACCAGGGCAGGTGGCTGGCCCACCCACGATTTCGGGCGAACCAGTCCAAACTGGCTGAATGCCACTTCTGAATCCTACCTGAGGTTGACAAGTGCTTCCATCCATTCAGATCTTTTTTTATTATTATTAAAAAGATTTTTTTTTATTAAACACGCATTAAATCATTGGACACAGTGTAATTTGATTAAGTTCCTTTTGTGATACAGCTACATTCTGTCAAAGGAAGAGTCATTTTGTCTGGGTTTGATCTTATGGACCATAGCTTCCCTTAGATTGATTCTATGCCCAGCACAGCTTTTTTTTGGGTGGGGGAGACAGAGAGAGAGAGAGAGACAGAGAGAGAGACAGAGACAGACAGACAGACAGAAAGAGACAGAGAGAGAGAGAGAGAGAGAGAGAGAGAGAGAGAGAGAGAGAGAGAGGTGGCAGAGAAAAAGAGAGACAAATAGAGAGAGACAGAGAGACAGAGAAGTGACAGAGAATAAGAGTGACAGACAGACAGAGTTAAATTTTATAACCACCATGCTTATTTACAATTGGTCTATTCAGTATTTACAAATATAAGGATATTGTATTTCCATCCATGTTGCTTTGTTCTTGTCTTATACATTTTCACTGTTATTATTTCATACATATTTCTAATCTCCATTCTATAAATCTTAGTCATTGCTTATTTTGGGTCTTTCCTTTTTTGTTCCAACCATCAATAAAATTTATCCCAGATCTTATAATATTTTGATTTGTTTTTGTTCTTCAATTCCCACATCAATTTATCCATTTCAGCACAAATCAGAATTTTCCTAATTACTTCCTCTTCTGTGGAATTTCCTTGTTTTTCCAGTTTTGGGCAAAGACTATTCTTGCTGCTGTGATAATCTGTATTATTAAGTAGATTACCGCTTGTTATGTTTATCATTTATGATTCCCAGATGAAATAGTTCTGGTTTGAATTCTATTTCCTCTTTGATTATCTCTATGGTAATTTCCCACAAATATTCTTTTTTTTTGGCACGGCCACCACATATGGTAGTACATGCCTGATTCATAATCACATTCATTCACTCAGATCTTTCCATGGCCATCAAAGAAGAAGAGAGGACTTTGTCAGATCCCTAAAAGTGATACTGCCATTCAATTGAGAGGAGGGGGGCCTTGGAGTCAGTTTATCGCCAGTGCCTGTGACAACTGATATTTTACAACTGGTTTCCTGGCACCGAAAGGCCTGAGATCCCATCACCTTTTGGGGAATGTTTATGATGGCCATGTGGGATGTTTTACTTTAATGTCTAATGGAAGATAGCCATGGGAATGTATGTTTATTCAGCTCTCAGGGCAGTTGATAAAGGAAACATCTTCACACTTGTGTATTGGCTAGAATCTGCATTCTAACAAAGAGGAGGGGTCACTATTACTTTAATTCTACTTGCATAGCCTAAAGATTCAGATGTTGCTTTGCCTCTAATGGCTTCCATTCTTCTTAATTAAAGGTTCCTTATGAAATAATCCATTTCAACAGTCTTCACTTTCCTAAGTTAGGAGAGGAGCCCTTACATCAGGGTCTTGGAGAAGACCCTGATGATGGGAAAGATGGAAGGCAAAAGGAGAAGGGGACGGCAGAGGGTGAGATGGTTAGATAGCATCATCAATGCAATGAAGGTGAATTTGGAAGCCAGAATAGATGCTTTTCTATCAGGAGCACTCCATATAGTAAATATTCTGATCGGAGCTTCATTTTCCAGGAAGGAATAAAAGGAAAAATGAATGTAAATTTTGCTGGTGTTTCCCCTCCCTAAGTGTTTTGTATGATAAACAAATCATAAATGAATAATAGTATTTGGATTGTCGGTGGCAGCATTTACAGAAGAAAAGTTTTTGAGGGATGCATCTACAATCTCCTTCCCTGAGTTACACATGGGACTCACTACTCATTTAAGGAAAGCCTAGCTCAGCGTGACTTTAAGGCGGGCGGTTTGGTTGTCTTGAGTTATTCCTCTTTGGAATAACCTCTATTTCTCTTTTGACTATCTCCCCTCCTCCTCCTCCTTCCTTTTCTACTGTATTTGCATGAAGACAAATATATCGCATTTTTACAACTAGCTCACGCAGCAGCTTTGAGTATTTATGGCCTCCTTTTCGTGTTAGTCATGTTTTCATTATTGCAACCGGTTGCCATGGAGAGAAAAACATATCAATAGGGCAGCCTCAAATTTAGAAAGCAAGAATTGGAGGCAAATTGTAAAATTGCATCACTGACGCAATTGCGATGTTATACTACGGTTTGTTGCTCTGTGTATTCCTATTCTCTTTATTTACCTGGGGCTGCTAAGTTTTGGAGTTCAATCTTCCATGGAAGATCTAAAGAGTTAATAGAATAACATAGTTGGAAGGGACCTTGGAGGTCTTCTAGTTCAACCCCATATTCAAGCAGGAGCCCCTAGACCATTTCAGACAAGTGGATGTCCAGCCTCTTCTTAAAAATCTCCTGTGATGGAGCACCCACAATGTCTGAACTCAAACTGTTCCATTGGTTAATTGTCCTCACTGTTAGGAAGTGTCTCCTTAATTCCAGGTTGCTTCTCTCCTTGATTACTTTCCATCCATTGTTTCTTAGCAGATTAGCAGAGTTGGAAGTGACCTTGTATGTTATTTAGTCCACCCCCAAGCAGGAGACCCTACACCATTTCTGAAAGATGGCAGGGATGAAGCTCCCACAACTTCCAAACGCAACTTCTGTTCCATGGGTTGATTGTTCTCACTGTTAGGAAATTTCTCCTTATTTCCAGGTTGAATCTCTCCTTGATCAGTTTCTATCCATTATTCCTTGTTTGGCCTTCAGGGGCTTTGGAGAATAGCTTGACCCCCTTCCTCTCTGTGGCAGCCCCTCAAATATTGGAAGACTGCTATCATGTCTCCCCTGGTTCTTCTCTTCACTAGACTAGCCATGCCCAGTTCATGCAACCGTTCATATGTTTTAGCCTCCAGTCCCCTAATCATCTTTGTTGCTCTTCTCTGCACTCTTTCCAGAGTCTCCACATCTTTTTCTGTAGTGTGGTGACCAAAACTGGATGCAGTATTCTAGGTGTGGTCTTACTGGGGCTTTACAGAGTGGTATTAGTACCTCGCTTGATCGTATCCCTCCGTTAATGCAATTTAGGATTGCATTGGCCTTTTTTGGCTGCTGCTGCACACTGCTGGTTCAGATTTAACTGGTTGTCCACTAAGACTCCAAGATCCCTCTAGCAGTCACTGCCATTAAGCCTGGTTTCACCCAGTCTATATGTCTTGCCTTCTGGTGCTTGGGATGCACAATGCAGGAAATCCTTGACTTATGAACCACAACTGAGCCCAAACTTTCTATTGCTAAGTGAGACAGTTGTTGAGTTCTGCCTCATTTTATGACCTTTCTTACTTGTTAAATGAATCACTGCAGTTGTTAAGTGAATAACATGGCTGTAAAACGTACCTGGCTTTCCTCTTCGACTTCACTCGTCAGAAGGTGGCGAAAGGGGATGACGAGACCCTGGGAAAATTACCACCGTCATAAACAGGAGTCAGCATCTGACTTTTGAGCACATGACCATGGGGGTGATGCAATGATTGTTAAGTCTGAACAACCGACTTCAGAAACTTTTTTCAATGCCGTTGTAACTTTGAACTGTCACTAAAATGAATTGTTGTAAGCACGGGTGGGATTCAGCTACTTAATTTTACATCTGGTTCGCCAAACCGGTAGTTGAAAGGACTGGCTGGCCCCGCCCACCCCACTCCACCCCTCCCAGGAGTCTCCACGTGGCTCATTTTGGATGGCAGGTAACTGCAGGGCCCATGCGAAGGCTCTGGGAGAGTGAAAAACAGGCCTCCCGGAAGTTCTGAAGTCCAGAAATGGGCCTATTTCCAGTCTTTGGAGGGCCTCCAGAGCCCCGGGAGGCCATTTTCTCCCTCCCAAAGGCTTGAGGAAAGCCGTGGTGCAGGCAGGGAAGTAGGCCATGCCACCATGGCCATGCCCACCCAGCAACTGGGCAGAGAACCGGTTGCTAAATTTTTTCAACCCCACCCCTGGTTGTAAGTCAAGGAATAAAACTGTTGCAGTCCATTGAGTTGGAAAGCTGTCAGTTTATATCCTTTCCTTTCGATTTTTTACTCTTCAGTTTTACTCAGCAAACCGGCTATCTGGATTGCAAATAAGCCGCTATTTCTTTATAAAAAGCTCGCTGCTTAATGGATTCCTTCACAACTTAAACTAGCCACAAAAATTCTTCCTCTTAACTTTCAGGCCTCTGTTTCCCCCACTTAACCCATCCTAACTGAAGCACATTTTTGGATTATGCTCCGTTTTTTTTTGGCCTAAATCCAGTCCGTTATTGACTTCCCAGCCATTACTGACACCTTAGACCAATTTAGAACTTGAATAGATCCTTAAATCTCTTTAAATGAAAAGGAGACAGAATGGAATATGATCACAATATCAATTAACACCAAACACAATTATCCAGACAACCTCCTCCATCGATTTTGTACAGATGGTATGATGGAAATCAAAGAGATAGGCCAACCAGCGAGTGCCCATC